>NC_045542.1:57557389-58265818 GCF_009769535.1 Thamnophis elegans
TGTCAGGAACTAGGAAGAGGTTCTTCTCTGCTGTTACCCCCCCCCCTCCTGGAGCATCTTACCTAAGGTGACCAGATTTTCAGATTGGTAAAGAGGGACACCTTTGACCGGGGGGAGGGGGGGCTTGATTAAAAATTTTATACGGAGCAACAAAAAATTTCATACAACGCAAAAATAGTATTGTAATATTTTTTTATTTCAACATAACTACAATTTACAAATATAAATTGTAACTGTTGCCAAACATCAAAACTTTGATCACGTGACCATGAGGATGCTGCAATGGTCGCTAAGTGTGAAAATTGTCGCTAAGTGTGAAAAATGGTCATCAGTCACTTTTTTCAATGCCATTGTAACTTTGGTCACTATACCACCTTTCTTGCCACAGTTCTTAAGTGAATAACTGCAGCTGGTATTTTGTATTTTGGATAGAATCTTTTTTTAAATAGTCTAAGATAATTTAAAAAAAGAATCCACACAGAATAAATTGAAGTAAAACATTTCAAACTATTCCACACAGAATAAATTGAAGCAAAACTAATATATTTGTGCATAGAATTTTTAAAAATGGTTTCACTTCAATTTATTTTGGATAGAATCTTTTTTTTAAATAGTCTAAGACAATTTAAAAAAAGAATCCACACAGAATAAAACTATTTTTTAAAAATCCTATGCTATCCTATTTAAAATATTATTTTAAAATACATTAAAAAAATAAAAGAAAAAACCCAGCTCACTTACCAGCAGGCAGGCACTCCAAGTCAATCCAGAATGGTGTAGATGTTAATACAAAGAACTGAGCAAATTAAAATGGTGAATTTAGTCCCAGGGAAATATTTTTCAAAGAAAAATATTTCACCATTTTTCCCACACGAGCTGACCTCCAACCTCCGTGCCCCTCCCCTCCAGAAAATCCAGGAAGAAACACTCGCTACTTCTCTAGCCAAATTATTTCCTGGAGCTCTATGGTACTGGGTTATCTTTTCTTATAAAAGGAAGTAAAAAAGGCGTCGGTTCCGTTTTCTTGCTTTAACGTTTTAATATCTTCAATGAAAGTACTGAGACAGAGAGAGAGGTTAGACAGAGTGTCTTTCGTCTTGCCTCGGTTAGGATTTCTTAAGCAAATCCACTGGGCTTTCAACATGAATCCAGAAAATCAGGACTTTTTAAAAATGCCCCAGGACAATTGTTAGAAATTGTGATTGTCCTGCCAAAATCAGGACGTCTGGTCACCTTAATCTTACCTCAATAGGTGTGAGACAAGCCTCCACTCTTCTGACTGACTGTAACTGGCTCTGCCAATTAGCATGTGGGTCTAAGAGGATTATGCAGTGCTGGGGCAGCTAGTGACTTCACGGCACTCCCCCTCATTGTTTAACTTTTTAGCTTTGTGAATTTTTAAACTTTCATTTTCACTTTGAACTAGTAAAACTTGTAAAATTTAACCTAAGCCATGGTGGTGCAGTGGATTGGTTGCAGTACTTTGCCCACTGCCAGGAGTTTCAGCCTGACTCGTACAGGGTTGACTCAGGATGACCCTATATTGCAATAACGTATCTGTCCATTTTGACCCAATCTAATTATTCCAATGATGCTATTCTGCTAGTATCCGCAGTGGAAGGCTTCCCTGGCAGCCTTTCCCTACTTTCACTTGACCATTGTACAAACATGTCCTGCCCATACTTCCCCCCCCCCATTGGGACTGTATGATTTTTTCCTTTATCTGCTACCTAACCTAAGTGAACCTACAACATCAAAGTAGAGTGTCAAGCCTACAGCCATCTTTTCTTTTGGATCTTTGGCCTGCTACACTTTCTATTATTCTACTACACATTTTCTATTGTAAGAAAATGGGAGGGGGGATTTTACGGAGTTTAATGCTATGTAGCCATAACAAAATTCTTTCTAGAAAGCCAAGGTCATCCTTTCTTTTTGCACTTCTGCACCTGACCGGAACTGGACGGGTGGAACTGCCAGCATGGCAGTGGAAGATTGGACTCCCCTTTGTGGGGAAGGTTGTTGAGAAGGTGGTGGCCTTTCAGCTCCAGCGGTCCTTGGAGGAAGCCAGTTATCTCGATCCTTTCCAGTCAGGCTTCAGACCTGGCTGCAGCACAGAAACCGCTTTGGTCGCGTTGACCGATGATCTTTGGAGAGCCAGGGATGGAGGCCACGCCTCCATCCTGGTGCTCCTTGACCTCTCAGCGGCTTTTGATACCATCGACCATGGTATCCTTCTGCGACGACTGCGGGAGGTGGGGGTGGGAGGCGCTGTTCTACAGTGGTTCTCCTCCTACTCTCGGACAGGTCGCAGTCGGTGTTAGTTGGGGAGCAGAGATCGACCCCTAGGCCCCTAACATATGGGGTGCCGCAGGGTTCGGTCCTGTCCCCCTTACTTTTCAACATCTACATGAAACCGCTGGGTGAGATCATTCGACGGCACGGGATAAAATACCACCAATATGCGGACGATACCCAGTTGTATCTGTCCGCCCCGTGCCAACTCAACAAAGCGATGGATGTGATGAGCCAGGGTCTGGAGGCTGTTAAAGACTGGATGGGGGTCAACAAACTTTTGCTCAATCCAGAAAAGACCGAGTGGCTGCTGTGTTTCCCTCCCGCGAATTGGCCAAGTGTTCCATCTCTCAGGCTGGGGGGTCAAATTATACCCCCCTCAGACAGGGTTCGCAACTTGGGAGTCCTCCTGGACCCACAGCTGACCTTCGAACATCATTTGTCAGCTGTGACCAGGGGGGCATTTGCCCAGGTTCGCCTGGTACACCAGTTGCATCCCTACCTGAACCGGGAGGCCCTCACAACAGTCACTCGTGCCCTTGTGACCTCTAGGCTGGAATACTGCAATGTGCTCTACATGGGGCTGCCCTTGACGAGCATTCGGCGACTTCAGCTAGTCCAGAATGCGGCCGCGTGAGCGATTGTGGGTGCACCTCGCTTCACCCACGTTACACCTATCCTCCGCGAGCTGCACTGGCTGCCTGTCGATCTCCAGGTGCGCTTCAAGGTGCTACTTATCACCTATAAAGCCCTTCATGGTAGTGGGCCTGGGTATTTGAGAGACTGCCTACTGCCAATTACCTCCACTAGACCGATACGATCGCATCGATTAGGCCTCCTCCGAATTCCATCTACTAGCCAGTGCAAACTGGCAACTACCCGGAGGAGAGCCTTCTCGGTGGCTGCTCCAACCCTCTGGAATGAACTCCCCGTGGAGATTCGGACCCTCACCACCCTCCAATCCTTCCGCGCCGCTTTGAAGATCTGGCTGTCCCGGCTGGCCTGGGGTTAAGATTCCAACCCCACCCGAATTGTGTGACTGTTGTGCTCTCTTTTAATATGTTGTATTGTTTCCATATTGGAATACTGTTTGTCTTTCCCCCCCTCCCTTTTTGAATTGTGAGCCGCCCTGAGTCCCCCCAGGGAAAAGGGCGGCATACAAATAAAGGAAATGAATGAATGAATGACTTGGTCCAATCTTTGTCCTAAACTTTCAACTGGGTGGGGGAAACTGGGAAGCTTTCAGATTTGGGTTTTCCCAGATGTGCCAACATGACTCTCTTAAATTGGAACTTTAAGGAATCCTTTGCCTTGAACTCTGATTTAATTTTGGATGCTATTTGGAACCCTGACATAGAGTTCACCCTTATTCTAATACATTTTAAGGACAATCTTAAGGCATATGAAATCTGGAGGGCATTGGCACCCATTATTTTGAAGGAGTGTCAGAGAAGTGAGTTGAAATGTCAGTCACAGAGGCAAAGTAAGGATCAGCCACGGGAACAGTCAGTGTTAAGTTATCCCCATTTTCTCTTGACTGAGAGGGAATTTTGCCAAGCTAAGGTGCAGTACTATCCTTGAGGGCATGTTTGTGCTGTGGTTAAGTGCAAATAAAAAAGGTACAAGAATGAGTGGATGGCACTTCAATTTAGCAACTGGAAGGGTCCTTAGAGGCACTAAATATTGCAGTTTATGACTCTAACAGCCTACTTGTTGCCCACTGAGTTTTCCTAATCTTTATGGTGTTTACACTCTGCAAACTAAAATTAACAGCTTTTGAAACAAACAATAGCAATGAAAGAAAGCAAATTACCAACACAGGGAATCTGTGGATATAATCATTAGAAATGCCTTGATTTTTTTTTTACAAACCAACAACATAGGAAATGCATGTGAATAATCTGAAAAGGCTAATTATTTTAAAACCTATTTCCTTAAAACGTTCACACCAATTACAGCTTCAACTTTTGCAAAGCCACCTGACTATGGGTTTCAGGCAGAGATAGCTTTCATTTTTGTTATCAACCCTATATAATTTATTTAGTAGAAAGCATATGCAGTGACTTTTTCTTTTTAGCTACAGGGACCCCACAGGCAACCATAAATATTCCTTGAAGTGAGTTCATATTTGCCAGTTTAAGAAACAGTTTATTCTATCTCAATAATTGGATTTAGCATGCACACCCTTATATAGAATGGAAATAATACCTTATTTAAAAAGCTGAATATTTAGGATGATTCTGTTTTGTTTGGTGGACTTGGTTCCAATACAATTGAAATGAATTCCAAACAATTAAATTTCAAAACAGAAAGAGCTAGGCATATTCCAAAACTAAGAAAATCCAACCACAATCTATTTTCCTTGCCATTTATTGGAAACACTAAAATGAGCACTTATGAGGACCCAGCTATTTTTTCTGCTATCCAAATCCATCATATGATGGTCAACTTGTTGCTTGGATGTATTTGAAAGCTTGTTTTTACTAGATAAAAGTAAAGACTCTCTAAAATCATCTCAGCTCCTGCTAACCTCATGGACATGTCTGTTGTTTTCTTGGCATCAATGTGGAAATAATTTGCCAATGCTTTACAAGGCTTCTTTGCATCTTCTTTTAACCTCAATTATAGGATTTCCTTATGACCTTCAGGTATTAACCGGCTTCTTAACTCTCATCTAGTATCACCCTCAAATCTAAAAAGTTTACCCATTTCCGATCTAAAATAAAGCAAACCAACATGCTAAAAAAACTTTGTGCTAGTAGCGAAACCTCACAAGTTTGATCAAATCAACAGGATGGGCTACTTATACTGGACAACAAGGAAACAGTAGGACTCAGCTCTGGGTAAGCCAAGCTCTTGAAAGCTGGAGGAAAAGAGGAATTAAAATTTGTTAGATGTTCTTCGAAATTTGAACTTTTAAACTGAGTGGATGTTATTTCTGCACTACAATTACATTGCCCACTAATAATAGAGATTTGAGCATAATATTTCAGAACTGCAATTTGAAAATGGCATGTGGTGACATAGCTATAAAAGGTACAACTCAAACCTAACCTTTTTTTTCCAGTGGTGGTCTTTAGACTGCAAACTACTCTTTTGCCCATTTATAGCTAATGGCAGGCCAAAATTAAACAGTCATGGTACTTATAAATCCAACTTGGAAAATGCCATCATGTATTTTTAATCTAGCTACCTCATCACTGAATAATAAAATGAAAGGATTGCTGAGTTTGACTGGCATTTGTAAGTAGCATATGAAAGAAGCTAATAGAGGGAGAAAATTAGTTGCATTTATCATCTTAACTACATTCATATTACACTCACGATTCAATTGTTTAAAAATTAATCCTCAAGAATAGCTTTTTTAAGTTTAAGCATTCCAAACAATTGTAATTTATTCTCTGAACAAATGCTATTTGTAAAAGATTAAAAAAAAGAACCTTCCACACACTGAATGAAATAAATGACCTATTCTTCAAGTATTTGACATAAGTAGCATTTAATACCTCCATGTGTATAACACGAGAGGGGAAAATCCTGTAAGCTAATAACAGAATCCCAAATGTATACAATCTGTCTTGAAGGCAGTTTTATGGATATAACATACTTTAGTATTTTGGAAAGAACTAAAACTTGTATTAACATAAATCAATTTATCCTGCTGGGGATGTCAGTCTAAAGCCACTCCAAGTTACTGCTTGTCCAGCAGTGATCTTCATTTTTGACATTGAACCAACTCAATATTATCTAGATCAGCTTTCCGTAAACGAATTGTACTCCATGCCTTTCAGACTACAGGCCATAAAACAATTAGCCCATGCTGGCTAAGATTTCTTTCATACACCACTTGTGGCTACCTTGGACTCTGCTGCCAGGTAATCTTCTTTAGGGTAGCCAGCTAAAGGAGAGGAAAGAATTTCTTTGTAAAAATGAACAGTGGTTGAGGCAGGGAGAATAGAAACCTCCAGTTTCCTGACAACATATTTTTCTAAACATACTTCCAGGAGATCCTTTCCAGCTGCCTTAGCCAAAGCAAAGAGGACTGAAGGATGGGCAAGCTAAAGCTGATGTCACTGACCTCCCTAGTCAACTGTGGGAGTTCAAAAGAATTGTAGAAGGAAGAGCTAAAGTGGGAGGCAACAATGGTGTTGCGTCTTTCATCAAACTCAGGGAAAGTTGGGTGAGAAGGAAACATGCCTGAAGGAAACAGAAGGACGATGAGCTCCTGGGGCAGACTTGGCCAGGTGAACACTGCTACTCAAGCTGTTTCACTATCTCCTCCAGAATCTTTCATACTGATTCTCAGAAGCAGTGGCCAAAGTTGGGCGGGGGTGTGTCTTGGCACACATTGGTCTATTCTTTCCCTAGCTTTGTGAATTCTGGCTCTGTATTCCAAGGAAGTTTGTTTTGGTTTCTATCCCAGATGAGTCACGCTCCATCCATGGCAACTCTCAGAGGCTCAAATCCTAAACTTTTATGGTTCTTCAAAATCATAAATCGTTATGATTCTCCATTGGAAATTAAAATGGAAACACAAGATTATTTTTTTTCACTTTCTCTGTTTGACTTAATACATTCTTATCCTGGTTTCTATTAACAATACTCTGAAGTTAAATGGAATTGGCAGGATTAATAACCTTTTAAGTGATGGTGAGATATGCCAAACTGAAGACAAAACATGCCTTTTATTCCCTTACAAGAGAACTGTCGATATAATTTTTATTTATATCAAAAACTGGAAATTATTTTCAGGCATTCAAGAAGGTAAATCCTGCTAAATTTCAGATTATTACGTTGAAGGGTTTTATGTTGTTGTTTAACAACAACCAAGCCAAATCCCTGGTGTTATGAAGAATGCTGCTAGGTAAGTAGATAAAATGAAATGATAGGAAAGGAGCTGTGTTCATAGCAGTAAAGTTTTAACAAGGGCCTGCTTAATAGCACACCGGAATACTCTTCATTTTTGACTCCCTAGAGACTCTTGTATCAATGTGTGAAAAGACTATCAGGGATGCAGCCTTCAGGCTAATGAATTAGACTTCATACCATCCTGGTCATGATTTGAGTTTGGGGGCCCTGAACTGGATACACCAGTGATATAAGAGACCATAGGACAAGTCCCTCTGTCTCTGTATAAAGGTAAGAGTGATTCAGGTGCTGATGCTTCCTGTCATCCATCAAACTGAATACAATCTGCCAGCCATATAGCATAAGTGATGGACAAAACAATTGCATGTTCACACACATTGGTTTTGCAGTATTAGGCAGGCAACAAAGCATGCCATGTATCAAGCATCTGCCAGTCCACCACATCTGGCTGACAGGCTGGTTGGCCGAGTCACCATTTGTGGCATGCCTGCTTCCATCACACTGTGGTCGCCCTGAATTTGGCTGAACTTAAAAATGTCACGGACAACTGTGGAAATGTCCTGGCTTAAGCTGTAATTGCGAGAGAAAGGGGAGACACCATCCCCCCCATGATAATTATGGCACTTTCCTGAAATATCTGCTGTGGGGGAAGCCCTTTTGCATGGCAATTATAGATTGTGTTATTGGCAGGCGGTGGAATTCCTGATTGCCCTTTCCCCATCGACTCTGCTGCTCTCCATTCACACAGCGGAAAAGCCAGCCTGTTTCTCTAATTAAGCTGCTTGAACAACAGTTGTAAGAGAACAATTAGCCCTGAGTCATACTGGCATGCAGCTCTCCCTCCACCTGCTGCCAAGTGCTCATGTGACACATAGAGCCGTCAGCTGCTCACTCGGTGCTTTACATGTTGGGTTGATGGGAGGAGCTGCTGACCCTCCTGGTAATTACTCAGTCGAACAGCTTAACTAACATGCAAATTCCTCTGTTGAATGACAGGGAGGCAGTGAGAGGCCCTGGACTTCATTTGGTAGAGGGGAGGAGGAAAATAAAGAGTGGGTGGGTGCTGACAAAGATATAAGAACGGGTATCAATTGCAGCTCTAACAGAGCTTCGAAGTATGACATGATTCATTAGCTTTCTTTCATGCTGGGGTAACAAAGTTGTGGTTGCTGTGTTAATTAAAAGAGGAGGGAACTGGGTGGTACTTGGCAGGCAAGTCAATGGGTCTGGCAGGCAGTTCCCAAAGGGCAGTTCTCTCCAGAATTTGCATCTAAAGTCTCTATTCTGAGCACGGAAAGTAGAAAAGGAAGTCAAATAGTTGCAGTGCTCCACTTATTCCAAACTGCTTGATCATTTTGAGGGTGGAAAGATTGGTCGTCAAAAATCAAACAAAATCATTTTTATAAGGATAGAGGGCAACGGTCAATATGCTGTATCTTTTTCAATGTTTGCTGAGTAGGGATGAAGCAAACTTTAGGTGACTAAGAGCTACAGTTATTTTGGGTGTGTGTGTGTTGGCAAGGGTTTTAATTGGGATGTCAGCAGTGAAAGGACCCCATAATAGTCCAACATAGGCATTTGGGGCAGGCATGATGTCTTTTGCTACTGGTTCGGAACAAGGAGCACTCATGTGTGGTGCTTCTGCGCATGCACAGAGCATCAGTGATGATGTCTGGGCAGGTGGGTGCAGCTTCCTCCTGCCACCACTATCAGTTCACCCAAGCCAGGGTGAACCGGTAGAATACCACCTCTGATTTGGGGGCATTTTCAAAGTAGCACAGACTATTTCTAGATTCCCACTTCTGGAAAATCTGGCAATGGACTGAGGGTGAATCTTCAGTACAATGTCTAACCTATTAAGGTGGAAGAATCTGATTTCCAAGAAATTTATAGACTAGGTCTAACATTTCCGTGCTTCTAGGCTTACTGCAATCAATAGTAGATCTAGCATTCATCTGGAAACAAATCTAAAGTTTTCCTCATGCCTTTCTTCTTTCCTCAACCCAATATTCAACTGTACAGAATCTGTAGTGAACTATATATCCCGGCACACCAGAAACATCATTCTAAAATCCTAGATGCTAAGAAACTACTGTGGATAATAATATGGAACCCTTATGCTAAGTTATACACTAATCTAATTCTCTCTTCCTACCCCAACAAAGGATGAATAGCCTAGGCTCTGTTGTAAGGCAGACATAAATCATGCAAGCTATTTAATTTTTACTGATGTTGTGGTGGTTTTTGGTGTTATATTGCAGAGTTAGTAAAACACTAAGCCCTGGACTGAATAGTTTTTATGAGATGGCACCCAATTCTCCATCAAGAAATATGTATAGACTAAGAAAACAAATTACATTTAAAATGAACTAGGAAAGTCCGACTCCTATGGAGGTGTTATTTTATTCCACGCTGCCTCTGCATTTATAAATAATAATCATGATGACTTTATCTTATTTTCCTCACATCAATAAAAAGTGGAAGGAAGCTATTTTCTCACCAAGCAGGGCATGTTTAAACAAGAATCCATTTTTTTTAAAAAAAAGGATATTGGGAATCTGAGAATTTTTATTCATTGCATAGGGACTTTTTTATATATGAATATCTGTTAATGATGTGGACAAATAGAGAACAGCTTAATGCAATCTTCCTATATATTTTTAGAATCAGAACTTTCATTTGGGCAGAAAAAAAGAGATTTAAACAGGAAATTTCATTTTATTTGTATGCATGAAGTATATTAAAACAAGTGTGCTACTTGTTTATCCAAACTATTTCTGAATTCAGTATTATATAGCAGTTAAAGAATTCAGAATAACATTAACGGGAAGGCAGTTTTTAATTAAATGTTTCATGCAGAGGTTATAGAAGAGGAGATGGTTTCAGACAGCATCTCAGCATCTTAGAAGTTGTAGGGAAGAATGAAACTGAAGGGAATCTGCTATATTGAAGATAATCTGTTCTTATTATTCTTTGCAACCCAGTGAAACATGGGAAAGAAATTATGTGACAGCGACTCAGTCTCCCTGCCTATCCATCACTGGGATCTCTCTCAAAAATTAAAAGAGAATAGGACCAAATTTGGTTCATGTAGAGAAGCTGACAAAAGAGAGATTGAATTGAACAATGGGCTAATCTCCCTGGGCACTGCAGAAAAATAGCAATCAAGACAGACATTCCTCTAGTGTATCAGAATGCTACTAACTCCTCTGTTCCATCTTCCTCCTCTTCCTGGTCATATGAGGTCAGAGAGGGATGTATTAGGCCTTCACTGTTTCCCAGCACATACAGAAAGTTCAAAAGCACATGCAAATAAAACATGATGCTTCACTACCAAGGAGAAACCACAGAGTCCTTCTGTGGCTCTAAAGAAGCTGGAAAAACCACAAGAAATCATGTTCTGCATGCTTCCCCTGTCTTGTTTGGGACTTCATCAGACTACATTGTTCAAGGACAGACTTACATTTTAAGCAATTCTATGAGTGACTAGTACCAAGTTTCTGCCTATTGAAAGTAATTTATTTTATCCAGTCAGTATCTTCTCAGCTATTTTTCTTTCCTGCTGGCCTTCTTAATAGACAGCTGTTCATAGATTATATCTAAGTTCCAAGTCACTTATGGATTATTATCAATCTTGCCCAGTCTGCTTCTGAAAATATATTCAATAGTATAAAAATTAATGGGCCTCCATAGGGAAGCAAATCAACTTATGGCCAGGAGCAACTGGTAAAGGAAAAATAAAATGGAAATGAAAACATATTTGAAGTCAATGATACCTCCAGTTGTATATAAACTGTGAAACATAACCCACTGTGGCCTCCAACCTCCAAGATTCACTTTTGTCTGAATGGAACTACTCAGCTTTTATCCACTCTCTCAAAAACAAGTTTTCTGATTTCATTCTCCCATATTCAAGAAAATGTGGAAGACCCTCAACTGACTACTAAACTGGAAGAGGCAGTATTGGCTGAAATGGTGTAAATTGCTGACATCACCATAATCATGGATTTTAAAATCCTTTGCTAGGCATTTTTCATCTGATGCATCCTAGAACTTTTCAGCGACCATGACAAACCACTGATTTTTGTCAAGAAAAGTCCTTTGATTGTAAAATTACAATTCCTTTACAATATTGTTGTAAGGTTTCCGTTTATTTGATGGCCATCAAAATACTTCTGTCAACCCTGAAGCTGCCCTGACCGGAGCCATATTGGAGCTTCAGTGTTGCCACGCTGGAGCTGAGGGACAGGGAGAGGATTAGTGATAGAGAGGTTTGTGTAATAAAATGCCAAAATAAAATACTTTCTCTTGAGAACCAAGGACATTCCCACATCTGGGCCAGTGGTGGGATTCAAATTTTTTTACTACTGGTTCTGTGGGCATGGCTTGGTGGGCATGGCAGGGGAAGGATACTGTAAAATCTCCATTCCCTCCTCACTCCAGGGGAAGGTTACTGCAAAATCCCCATTTCCTCCCGATCAGTGGGACTTGGGAGGCAGAGAATAAATGGAAGTGGAACCAGTCTGAGGTGGTACTTACTGGTTCTCTGAACTACTCAAAATTTCCGCTACCAGTTCTCCATAACTGGTCAGAACCTGCTGAATACCACCTCTGACTTGGACCATGGAAGAAGGAGAGAAGTCTTCAGATGACCAGGCAGCATCGTGATTGGACCATGTGACTGATTGTTTGGGGTTCTGGAAAAACTTTCTCTGTTAACTAGGTGAAAACCACAGGAACCTTTAGAGTCGTTTTTCACCAGATACAGTATGTGCCAATATGATTTTTCCAATAAAACTATCCTTTGAGGAATTTCCCTGCCTTGGAGTTTTGCTTAATAGATCTATTACTTGGAACCCTGACAACTCCCGTATAATGCTTTAATTACATTCGACTACATTTGAACACATGTTTATGCATCTTTCCAAAAGGCACAATGGTTTTCAAGAAACTTGATTTGTAGTGAGTTTAATTGCTGGGCACAATTGACTACAGACATTTCTATTCATTACTGCCATCCAGTCTATAGGTGAAACCTGCTTTAAGTATGTCATGGCTTTTAAAAGTAGAATAGAACTGTGAGGGAACATAGTTCAGCTCAGAACAGAATACAATACAAGGGCAATTAAAAGCATTATAAAAAGCCAATCTGTGACTCCAGTGCGGCAAACAGTTTTTAACCCCATTTTTGTGGCTCCTAAATCCAATCCCATCACAAGTGCCATTTAAACAGTAGAAGTCTTGGCCTGTTATTTCCTTATCTAAACAGAGAAACAATATGATCATGGTCAGGCAAAAAAGCAGTGAGAAAGGGAGGAACTTCTGACTTCTTACCATTGACTTTCCTTGTAGGAAGTTGGCATGGAGCATTGGAAATGACATTTGTGTGGCTGCGGCTGATCATGGCAGCATGGCAGAGAAGGAGCATGGCAGAACTGAAGTTGCCACAACCTTGCCAATCCCACAGGAGTCACAGGTACTAGATTTTGGACACTTTTTGCAAGGTAGCCCATTTGAAATACGTTGATTCAACAATTGTTGTCTTATGATGATGTAATGGAATTTGTGGATGAGCTAGGGCAGTGATGGTGAACCTTTTAGACCCTGAGTGCCCAAACTGCATGTGCGCGCATGCCCAAACTGAACGGTGCATGTGCAAGAATGCACTGACATGCATGCATGTGCCAACATGCACACACGTGTGCAGACATGTGTGAATGTGCACGCACAGACATGCACACATGTGCAACAGAGACCTGGAGACCAGCTGGCTGGTGGGAGGCAGGACATCCCAACACCAGCTGCGCCGCAAGATCTTTTTCTTTCCTGAGCTTCTGTTTCGTTGTTTGCAGGGCAACAGAAGCTCATGAAAGAAATGCCACCGAGATCTGGCCTGGGGCAACAGAATGCGTGCCAGCAGAGAGGATTCTGTGCGCCACCTTTGGCATGCATGGCATAGCTTCGCCATTACGGAGCTAGGGGGACAAGAGAAAGAGATGCTGACCAGAGGAGTGAATGCTTAATGGTCAGACAAAGGGCTTAATGGTCAGACAAAGAAATTTAGGTAGTACCCTGCCCCATTGATCAGATGATTAAAAGTGGCAATGGGACGTTTGTACCTTCAGGCTTGCAAGCTTCTGTTAATGTAGCCTTACAGTGAAGTAGATTTAGCTCTTCTACTCTGGTTTCCTATCTTCGTTACCAAAGAGAGCTGACAAATGCACCGTTTTATTCAATTGGGGGTTACAGACAATCAAATAGATAGTAGTATATAGTATTTTAGTAATATATGGTTGTCAGCAATGTAAGCCCTGCAATTTCTTTGCTTTTTCAAACAAACAAATGTGGGATCTTTGGTGCCCTCTGAGTTTGGTGGTTTTCTTGCAGAGGTTTCATTACTCAAGTTAGGTAACATTATCAGCACTCATGGTGTTACTTAGTTTGGGTAATGAAACACCTTAAAGAAAGTAACAAAGCTCAGAAAGCACCAAGGACCTCTCATTTCAACCCTGAGCCACAAACATTCTCCTTTTTCAGTACAAAGAAATGTTCCCATCCCTAGCAACCTCACATGGCATAGCCGTATCCTCTTTTCATCCTCAGGTTGCCCTGGATATCTTTATTATTCCCAAATAATTTTAAATCTGTCTCAAGTCGCTTAAAGGTGCCTCACTTTTACTTTAAATAATAGGACAAGGACAAAATTATGCATCAGGGAACTAAAACACATAAACAATTTGTCTAAGCATGAGGTGGACGTGGTGGGGAATTATTTATTGCTTTATTCTTTAAATTTTATCCCACCTCAAAGCAGCATTTAAGGTACTCGCTCCTCCAGGGTAGGTTGCTGCCGGTTTTACTACTTGTGTGTGTGCACTGTTCAATGTAAATTGTTCTTTGTGCACATGTGCAAAACAACTTACAGTGAACTGCACATACACAGTCAGTAAAAACCAAAATGGCGACCCAGTGGCAGTGAGGGAACCAGTTTGGGGGCATGGCGGGTCTGGGTTGCTGCTGGTTCTGCGACCCAGCCCTGAATTCCACTACTGGTTTGGCTGAACCGAGTCAAATTGGGAGCAACCCACCTCTATTTACAACACAACAGAGTGGTTTGCTGTGGGGAACATAACAATTTTACATTTCTATATTTTGTGCACATGGGACACAAGACGAAATATGGCAGAACTCTTGTCAATTTCAGTGAGTTAAAAGAAAGGAAAAATAAAAGGAAGGACAACAGAAAATAAAAGAAAATTTCAGATGACATGCTCTCCTCCAACCCATCTCTATAAAGGTCCACATTTCCAGTGTCAGGCAGGCAGACAGATCTGGATACAAAAGGTGGAGAGTGGATCTGGTATCAAAGGGGGAGAGTGGATCTGGTAGGAAAGTGCTTTCCAAAGCACACACCAACCCACTCCAATTAATGGATTAAATAATTAAAATGGAATGAAACTCAGCAGGTGGATCAGGCTGCTCTGCAGGTATTAATAGAGGTGGGCAGCAGTGCCAACACTATTTTTTATATAATGCAAGAAAACCTGGGTGGAGGTCATCTTCACATCAGGCTAGGGTGGGCTGAGGGATTGACAGTGGTGGGATTCAATTTTTTAAACTACCTGTTCTATGGGCATGCCTTGGTGGGTGTGGCTTGGTGGGCATGGCATGGGAAGGATACTCTAAAATCTCCATCCCCTCCCCACTCCAGGGGAAGGATACTGCAAAATCCCCATTTCCTCCCCATCAGCTAGGACTTGGGAGGCAGAGAATAGATGGGGGCGGGGCCAGTCAGCGGTGGTATTTACCAGTTCTTCTAACTACTCAAAATTTCCACTACTGGTTCTCCAGAACTGGTCAGAACCTGCTGAATACCACCTCTGATGTGATCTATTCCTGATTTCCTATATAGCCTTCCTTACATTGGGATAAGCAGGAAAAACAATTGTTTTTTCTCTCTCTAATGTGGACAAGTACTTTAGCCAGAATTTTCAGCTGCAATAAAGGCTCATTGACATTCTTCAATGTTCTCTATTCTGCTTTTTCAGAGGCTGGGACAGAGACCAGATTGCTGCCATGGTTTAATCCCCAGATATCTAAACCAGAAAAAGTGGACAAAGGGTGGCCTTTGAGTTGCCCAATTCAAAGTTTGGAAAGTTCCAATCTAATAACAAGAGAAAAGCATTTTGCACATGTTCTATTCAATGTACTTCTCTATTATTTGGGGTGTTTATTTCAGCCTTTTGCTAAAAAGGCATTTCTTTCTTTTAAATAGCCTTCATGAACCCTATTAAATGTTTTGGTACAAAAGATAAATTGGAAGTTGGGGGAGTGGGCAAAGAGAAAAAGAGCCCATTGTTTGCTAGCCTTAAAGGCTTATTTTAATTTTAATGTTATTTTAAAACAATAATAATAATCTCCCAGCATTGGTTTCTTGCACCCAAGTCTGCTTTCAGCTCCCCTCACCCATGCCAAAAAATACAGCTATTATTCTCAGGCCATTTGGTGTGGTTGCTATGGAGATCAAAAGGAAAATAGCATGCAAATCAACACAAGCCCTAGTGTTCAATAACAACCTTAAAAGGGACAGCTGGATAAGGCAACAGAAATCACTTGAAATGCTTCAACCTGCTCGGCTTGCTGTGATTAGATCTAAAACGAAAGAAAAATACTCTAATGGATTAGAGAGCAGATGTGGGGGGGAGTCGATCAGCAATGGGGTGTAACCCTTCCTGATTATTATACACACATACATACTTTCGCATTGCACCCTAGATTCACACTGGAAGGGGAAAAGTATGTGTGTAAAGGTTACAGGGCTGGTCAATCACCCTCGCAAAATAATGCAACATTTTTTATGTCTTTCCCATCTCAGAACTAAAGGCAGCTATTATCTCAGTAAGTTTTGAAAATTCTGCTATTGATTAAAAATAAATTCTTTAGGGGAAGATGTAGATAATTTTTAAAGTCAATCATATTATGAAAGCTCTTTGTGGATATTTGTTCTGCACTTGGGAAATACTTTTATTGTCTAAACTTTAGTTGGTAGAAGAAAACTATTTCTAGATACCTAGTTATATCTTGGGATTCTGGGAGGAATAAGAACCTAATAGTCCTTAGATCTGTGACTAGGGAAATATAAAGATTTAGTAAAGGTTTTCAAAAGCAATTGGTATTACCCCACAGTTCTTACATTAAATGAAAATTGGATTTTACATACACAGTCTAAAGAAGCAGGTTTTACATCAGAGAAAATTCAAGCACTTTAGGGGTACCATGTTATATATACATATAGTGAGCATGAAATATTCCATTCTGAGTTGGCATCATATATATTGCAAAGTCTGAAAATGGACAGTTAGCAAAATGCCCCTTGCTTGGCTGTAGGGTTACCATTACGGAATGTTTAGTGTTGTAAGATGAGCAAGCAGTTATATCAAGGATCAAAGTTACAAGAAGAACGTAAGAAGAGTATGGCTATATTAGCCCAAACTTTGTCACATGATGACCAACTGGATACTCCCAAACCTGGATTGGAAGGCAATAGCACTCTTCCATAGTCACTTCCTGGTAACTGGTAACTGTCAACAATTTAGGAGGTAGTAAACAGCTTGTCAGGGATCTAAATAGCATCCAAAATTAAAACAGAGTCCAAGGCAAAGTATTGCTGAAAGTTCCAATTTATTAAGAGAGCCATGTTGGCACATCTGGGAAAACCCGAATCTGAAGGCTTCCCAGTTTTCCCCACCCAGTTGAAAGTTCAAGATCTTGCCCCCATGCCCACAAGACTATCACATGGTCCAATCTTCCACTGCCATACTGGCAGCTTCCACCCATCCAGTTCCGACCAGGTGCAGAGACAAAGGATGACCTTGGCTTTCTTGAAAGAATTTTGTTATGGCTATATATCATCTAACTCCATATAACCCTGCTCTCATTTCCCCACAATAGAAAATGCATAGTAGAATAATAGAAAGTGTGGCAGGCCTGAGGTCCAAAAGAAAAGATGGCTTGCAGGCCTGACAGCTCTCAATATAACTAGCCATTGATAACATGATCCTCTTTGAATATGTCCCATCTTTTTAAATTTTTCCCAATTGATTGCTGCAATCACTACCGAGGCAGCAAAGCCCCCATTCATTCCAAGGTAAAGAACCCCAACCCAAACACTCATAGAATTGTTCCGACTCATTATTTTGGTTTCCTTCTTTGCACTGCATAACAGTCTTCTCAAGGCATCCAGAAATGTATAAAATATTCCCAAGTGTGGTCCTACCATAGGTTTGTACAAGAACTTTGCTATACTGACAGTGCTTTGACTCCTTCTATTTTCTGCTTTTTAACCTATTATCAGTCCACTGATATACCGGATCCCAAGTGAGGAATTTGGTCATAGCTTTCTAGAAGTGCAAGTATACAATATTGATTAGTGACCTTTGCTGACAGGCTTTCTGTTCTCCTCAAAATGTAAAAGAAAAGAAAAAGAGATAAGACATACCTTTGCTGAAAACCATGGTGTATTCTTTGCAGGAAGATTCATTCCTGTATTTGTTTGGTTTTTTATACACTTTTCAATCATTTCCCCTGTATAGATGTTAATTTAATCGGACCATAATTTCTCTTGTTGCCCTAGATTCTTTGTAAAAATTATGAACATCACAACTATTTCCAGACCCTAGGAACAGATGTTGACGCTAAAAAGAAATTGCATTTTTTTTTGTAAAAAGATCAGCTATTTCAACATATTTAAGTTCTTTAAGAATTCTTGGGTGGATACCATCTGGTCTTGGGGATTTATTCATTTTTACTTTGTCAGTTTGGCTAATAATGTCATCTTTGTTTTATTTGTCTCTTTTCATCCAATTCTCCTCCTAAAAAAGCCATCACAGGCCTGGTGCATCTCTCCTAAGTCCTCAGAAGCAACAAATTAATTTCTCTGCCATTTGCCTATCTTGTTTTAGATCCTATGCTACAGTTCTGGTTCCTGGTTCTATTTTAAACATATTTAAAGAATGTTTAAACAATGTTTCCCTTCATATTCCTTACTGTGTTCCTTGGACTCTTTTGTTTTTCAGGTGTTTTTTTTTTCAATTTAATGCATCTTTGGCCAGTGTGTATGTTCTTTTTCACCTTTATTTGGGCAAGATTTCATATTTTGAAAGAAATACTATTGATTTTAATAATGTCGTCTGTCTGTCTGTCTCTCTCTCTCTCTCACACACACACACACATAATTTACCAGTCTGGAGTCCTCTTGGACTCCAAAACAAAGAAGTCTCCTTACCAGCTTACAGCATGGCCCAAAGGCAGTTGCAAGGAAATTGCAATCTAGAGAAACCACAGGTTTCCATCCTCCATCAGCTGAAGACCTCTATATTCCATCTCCTTAAGCAAGGGCTCCTCAGCTCTGCTGCCCTCTGGAAAGATCTATTTTGCTTTACAACAGAGCCAAATTAGCCTAGTATTTAAGGCCTCAGGCTGGAAACCAGGAGACTGTGAATTCTAGTGCTGCCTTAGGCATAAATGTCATTGGGGGGACTTTGTGTTGTCACTTTCTTAGTCCTACTTACCTCACAAGGTTTGTTGTGAGAAAAATAGATTTAAAGGAGTATTAGATATGTTCACTTCTTTGAGTTCTTTATAAAAGTAATAAAGACAGAATAAAAAATAATAGAATAAAAAATCAACTAATAGACCTCACCCCAGGTACACTGAGAAGGATCTACCTAGCTTCCTCAACAAGCCAGCCAACTAGATTGTTAGGATTTCCTACCTTGCAGCCCTCAACCTCTATAAGCATCTTTGCTTTCCCATTGTTATCCTGAGGCACATAACTATTGTTGCAATAAACATTGTTCTCACCTCAATATTGAGCTCTTTCTTCAAACTGAATCCACAATGTCTGTTTCCAGATCTTGCATAGTTTGAAAGGCTGACGGATGCAGTAGCCACTTTCACAAATGTCCTAACAGCTGTGAAGGAGGATGAAACACTGTCACTTCCTACCCCATTCCTTTCCACACCCCAAGCCAGAGTGAAAGCAATAAAGAAAAATCCATAGCAGTGCAATTGAGTTCACCTCCCAGCAATTTCTGCTTCTTCTTTTTTTCCATTTTGGTTTTCCCCTAAAACATTAGAGTTCATCATGGATAAAGATTAAATGAGACCATATAAGACAGATATGCATGATAAAAGGCCAAATTCTTGGATTATTTTATTAAAAACTAAAGATCAGAATTTGAGAGCAAGGTAATTCCTTTACTTGAATGCCATTAAATCTTGTCCATTGGAATTTCACCTCCATAAAATCTAATATTCTCCTGGATTGAACATCTATTTTAAATAGGAACTTATACAGATATCACATCCTATTATGTAAGACCTTTACCTAAACGGCTGCCATTAAGAGAAACTTGTGTGTATATTGTGCTCTACTGAACAATAAGTAAAAGCACCCAGTTTTAAACCAATTTCTCTTTCATAAAGTAAATAGTCTTCCTTAACCTAGCATGAGCAGATGTGTTGAGATTAAAGTTTCCAGAATTCCAGTCAGTATAGCCTTTGTCCCAGTAAATCTGGAGGGTGCCAGAACAAGAATAGTTTAGTTAAAGCAACAGTTTGAATAAATCTGTTCACTAGCCCTACTTAAAAGAGACACAGTAACTGTCAGGCAGGAGGAGGAGGAAAATGAGGAAATGTGAAGGACCAGCAGGAGAAAGAACTTGTTTTTGTATCTTAATAATATCTTAATGACCCTTCCATTCCACAACTACTAAAGTAATTTCAAAATGTGACTTTTAAAGTTAATTGCCAAGAAAATGTCAGTGCATCTTACAAAACCGTAGAGGGCTGAGGTATATGTTTCCCGAATTGCAAATTCCATTTTAAGTTCCAGTAATAGAACCAGCTTTTTAAACAATCACCTGGCTTAGCCTGAACTACCTGCACAACTCTTTCACTTGATAGGAAGAAAATGTTTTTTCCCACAGAGTAAAGCAGAACCACATTCCTAAGGCATGATTAATTCTTCCAGAATTAAAAGAGAAAGAGAGAAGGTATACATTTAAGTCATTTGGTCAGACCAAATGAATGATTAGCTCTGAAAGAACCTCTGCTCAAGTTCACAACAGTAATCTATTCCAAACCTGGTTACTGTTTTCTATTGAAGGATTCTTTTGGAAAGTCTGACACTTGTCCATTATCAAGGCCAAGACAGCTGGAATCAGTCAATGGCAGCTGTGGGCTAAGGAAATCTGTTCCTTAGTTCTAGGGCACAATACCTGTTGGGTTTGCCATCAAGTGTACTCAGAATAATTTCTTTTTATCTTGGTGGGATGGCAGAATACAGGCCTTGGAATAAATGAATAGAATAGAAATGCAAATTTTAAAATGTAAGCATATGCAGAGACTGAGGTGAAAAGTTAAAAAAAGAACAAGAAAAGAAGACAAGGACGAAAGAGTGGTATACCTTATTTGCTTACAGTATACTTAAATTTGGAGTTTTGGTGCTCTCTGGAGTTGTTCCTGTAGTTGCTATTTCTTTCATCTCTTAAACTCTCTACTCATATTAGTCAAATCTTAAGTAAAACCCTATTTAAGAATGTGAAGAATGTGGCATCATAATTTTACTACTTGCTGAGGGGCTGAGTTTATACATTGCACTAAACTCAAGAATAATTTATTTGGCTTTGGCTGTGTGAATCAGAATAACAGAACAGAATAACAGAGTTGGAAGAGATCTTGGAGGTCTTCTAGTCCAACCACCTGCTTAGGCAGGAAACCCTACACCACTTCAGACAAATGGTTATCCAACATCTTGTTAAAAACGTCCAGTGTTGGAGCATTCACAACTTCTGGAGGCCAGTCGTTCCACTGATTAATTGTTCTAACTGTCAGGAAATTTCTCCTTAGTTCTAAATTGCTTCTCTCCTTGATTAGATTCCATCCATTGCTTTTTGTGCTGCCCTCAGGTGCTTTGGAGGAATCTTGGTTAAAAATATGGTTTAGCATGGAAGCTTTACTGAACCACTATCTAGATTTCTTCTAGAGGTCGATATTGTACACATTTTGGATTTGATGGTTTATGAGAAAATGTCCAGTCGGTTGTAAACAGGTCATGGCTTCTTTTAAGAACCAGGCACAGTTCTATTTATCAGTGAGTGTATTTTTATATCTCATAAAGGTTCTCTGGGCAGTGCAGAGTTAATTGAAATATATATTAAAATAAAGCAATATAAAACCATATAAAAATCTACATGGAAAACAGCACATGGGCACAATAAAAATAGATATCCACAACAATAATAATGGCAATAAATAAACCATAACATCTCAGTAATGTTGCGGTAAAACAAACATTCTAAGCAGCTCACCATTCTTACAAAGCTCCTCATCTAATACTGGAAAGACTACCAAATTATTCTTTGAAAAAAGGTTCCCCAAGCAGACAGCCACTACCAAAAGGCTCTTTCGTGAGTATCCAGCACTTGTTGCCAAAAGAGAATCAGCTAGAAAAGGATTTCAAACAAAGATCCTAAATTCCTTCAAGAAGTTGACACCATGCCATTAAAAACCTCTTCCAACATTGAATTGGACCCTGAATTGATAGCTAAGCGCAAACAGCAAACTATGGCATAGTGTGGCCATCTCTCTTAAAGGCTTAGCTACCCAGTTTTAACTCATAGAAGTTTCCCAACATTAAGATTTCTTCTGGAAGCATCATTGCTTCTGAATAAAGAAGCAGCCACTATTATGAGTATATAAAGTGGAATATCCTTAGCTAAAGATGGCAGACCTTGCCACAGTTACACAAGTTTTAGTGACACCTTGGTGAAGACAAGATATATTATACATGTTTCTTATAGAAATTTAAGCTGGCTGCATAGTGCAGTACCTAAACCACTGAGAGCCCACGGCTACATCTCCATTGGTTTCTGGTATGTCAGCAGGAACCAGTTTAGCTGTGTCCCTAATGGGGGACTTGGTAGATATTTAGAGCTGTGATCATCGTTTTCTTGTTTAGTCCGTTTTAATGAGCTATACTGTGCTGTATTAATTAACTGCAGCTTTCTTTCTTTTTGACTTTGTGCATGCCAACTAAAGTCATTGAGGTAGACAGCCATGCAAATGCTTACATGATTAATTAAGTACTAGACACTGTTTCAAAGTGTCAATTTTAATTTTAAAATTGCTAAATTATTTAAAGGCAAATCATTTACCTAAAACGATTTTTATCACTGAAAGCAAAGCTCACTCTGAAACTGTGTGGAGTATCCTGCTCTGTTTTTCCATGCTGAGAGATAAGAAACTTTTGAAAATGACAGTTGGCTCCAACAATGTGTTAAACATTATCAGTAGCAGGTGATCAAATGATGTTTTCATTCCTGTGGCTTATAATTCATTCTAACAAGATTTTTACTGGAAATCATTGGGTTTTCCAAATATGTTTATCATCACATGGGTATGTCCATTTCTGCCTGTTTTCTGGAAAGGAACTCTGCACTCCTTAGTAGGTTAGGTTTGGATAGGGTTTGTGACAAAACTATGCCTAAATAATCCACAGATGAAATTCCAGAATGTAATTATCATTTCTCTTGGAAAACAGAAACCAAGTGATAGTTCAATTCATATTGCATGACTTGGAAGACTAAAATTGATTGAAATAATAGTAAATTCCATCTGATATACGTATATCAGGTGTCAACTCCTCTGTCAATATTCCAGGTACCTGTGAATTGGTTTAATTATGTTAATTATTGGCCTTGAGACGTTTGTCAGTGAATTTTGTCATGTTCTACTTATTTGAATTTCTTCAGCTTGCCTAAGGATTCTTTAAAGTACATCACTGTGATTGTAGCATCTTGATCTCATGAAATTAAAAAAAACCACAAAGCAATACTTGCACACTTCCAGTGCTTTTTGAAAAGTAGCTGGTTGAAATAAAAGCTATTGTATGAATTAGATATACTTCAACATTCTCCTTTGTAATTTATCTTTGTCCTTTATTTTACATTTCTGCATGTTTCATCATCATCACATAGGTTTTGTATGCAATGTTATTCTGAACCAAAGGGGGTTTAAATACTTTCTCCCTCTTTTTAACCTTTTGTCTTCTTTTCCCCCCAAGCTGAACAATGTTTAAGCCATGCCTCTTTTTAGGAACACAAAAGCATATAAGAAAACTTTTTTGCCACTTTGTGATATCAGTTCTATTATAACTCACTTTGAGTTTCTGCCTTTATTATGATTGTCCTGACATACTCAATGGTGTCAATATATTTACTTTGAAGAATCTGAAAATGAGTTTTGACTTGGAAGATTTCCCTCTCTCCAATTAGATAACTCTATCTAATTCAGCACCTAGTGTACTTTGTTTAATGATCCAAAATAAAAAAACAGTTGCTCATATAAATACTACCTTCTTTTACAAAGACAAACACACCATTCTAATTTCATGTCAGATCAAAGACAAATAGGACTAACAGTACAATTTTGTAATTTCAAATATGGGGGAATTTTGAATATATTTGTTCAATTGCTCCAGTACAGAAACTTTTTAGCTTCATATATGGGGTTCTTGTGGACTAATAGTGACACATCTTGCTGTGTGTTGTATTTTATGAATAATCTAGAAAATAACTTGTAACATAGCTCTTCTCCCTGTAGCTTGGGGTTCAACTCTCCATTGATAAGAATTATGTCTAAAAAAAACAAACTAGTTGTATTTAAAACTTGTTTTGCTAAAAACTGAAGGTGTTACATGCTGACAGACAGTATGGTAGTTTCCACCAAGGTCCTCTGATCCGGCAGGAAAATACTCAAAGGTGATTGGTTAAGACATCTGACAGCTCCCTATAAAAGGGCTGCTGTCAGACAAGAGTCTTTGCTGGATTGTACATAGTGTTCACTAATAAAGAGCTGTTGTTACTATTAGCCTGAGTCTGCCTCATCCATTCACCCAATCTAACAGAAGGAAACTCACAAACATCTGTAAAATCTGTCTACCAAAGGTTCATAATAACCGAAAAGCAGTTAACAAGCAATTCCAAAAAGTGATTAGAAAAGGAAGTATGCAACCCTAGTGTCCCTGTGTAGTTGCGGACTGTGGTTTGAGCAAAAGAGGCCCTCATCACCCAAAAGTATAAAGCCACCAGAGATGACTGCTTTGCAGGCTCCTCATGAGGAGAAACTGTATGGAACACTTGTGGGCAATCTCAAGTCCTCCCCTTGTCTCCTAGCAAAGCTCTTTATTTCACCACAGACATCACTTCTGCTTTTCATGGAGCTGTTTTCAGTTCATCATTTCTTTCCCGAAAGCCTTGTCAGAAAGTGTTTTTAAAAAAATCTACACTCTGCAATGTAATTATTAATCCATATCCCTTAAATACTTCTGGAATACTTCCAGCAATATAATAGTTTACTTCTTTCTTCCTATCCTTTCCATTTATTTATCTACTCAAACCTTCTGTAATGTACAGGAAAATCAACTGACACACTTAAGAGGTGATTATCCAAAAACCTCACGAAATAGTGAACCCACAATGCCTACAGCTAAACTAGCACACTGTTATTCAAATCTTGTTGCCAGGAAGATTTAATATTTAAACAAAATCTAGGAAGTTGCAACTAATAGCTTTACTTCTGATCCTAGTTTCTGCAGCAATGAAGAATAGTTCATCACACTCTTCCCTATGGTACCTTTTATCTGAGACTGACTAGAGCATATTTTCCTTTAGTTTTCTTTTCTCCAGACTGAACATCCCATGTTCATTTAGTTGTCCTCACAGGACATGTTCACAAATTCCTGCATCATTCTTGCTGCCCTACTCTGAAACTATTCTAACTTGTCAATATCCTTCTGAAGATGTGCTACTTAGGACGGTGCCCAGTACAGCAGTGGTATCACCAATGCAGAATAGAGGGGACTTCATAGTAAATAAGTAAATCTTTATTACGGTCAAAGACCAGCAATACACATTAGTTTTTACAATATAAAAAGTACTGACATTAAGATATAATTAAAAAGTATTGACGTTAAAGGTGGAAAATAACATACATGTTCTCAGATTGTTCAGGTCACTCCCTGGTTTACCTGGGTGCAACGCTGTTAAGTATAAGAGTAAATACAATGGTCCAAAGATTGTTAGAGATATGTCCAGAATTGGTACAAGATGACAACTATACTTCTGTAGCCATTTTTTTTCTTATGGACATTGCAGCAGCACAGAACTTTGCCACTTCATACGTGGTAACCGGGTTAGTATCCTGAAGGAGAAAGCCTAGATAAAAATTGTCTGCCCTCCCTGGCAATATCTCTAATAAGGGGAGAATATGTGCAGACCTACAAGCTCTGTATAGCTCGCAATGTAAATAACATGTGAATTATCTTCCACTTCTCCTTTACCTCATATACAAACCCATTCTGCAATAGTTGTTCTCTTATACCTGCCCTGGAGGAATGCTGAAGGAAGAATGTTAAATCTGGCTATGAAGAAAGCTATTCTTTGTTTTGGGGAGGTCAGGTCATTTAGATATCTTGCCAATTCCTACACACCCTGTTTGATTCTGTCCCTACTGTGGAGAGGCAACCTATTTAGTTCTTCTTGGAACTCCATGTCCTTCATTCTATTAATTACTACCCTGCTTTGCTTGATCAAAGCCTAGGGACATTAAGAATAACGGTGGGGACTTCATATGTTTTCTCAGTCCTAGAGGAGATCAACCCTGACTGCTCTTTAGAAGGCCAGATCCTGAAGATGAAACTCAAGTACTTTGGTCACCTAATGAGAAGGAAGGACTCACTGGAGAAGAGCCTAATGCTGGGAAATATTGAGGGCAAAAGAAGAAGGAGACAACAGAGAATGAGGTGGCTGGATGGAGTCTCTGAAGCAGTAGGCGTCAGCTTAAATGGATTCCGGGGGATGGTAGAGAACAGGAAGACCTGGAGGAATGTTGTTCATGGGGTTGCGATGGGTTGGATACGACTTCACAACTAACAACATAATATGTTTTTGATACAATGCTTTCCTAATGTAACTCAGTACTGTGCTAACGCTTCCAGCTATGCACTTTGGCAGTACATATGCTATTCTAGCGGGTGTTTCTCACATTGTTGTCTCAGGTTCAGCTAATTGTCAATGACCACACTCAAGTCTTTCTCTGATGTTGTGTTTCTAAGCTATGGATCCTGCATGTACTGTATTTTTCATTTCTAAGTGGTAATATTTTATATTTCTCCTTGTTGAGGGATAACTTATTGCTCTCAGTCTTCCAGCCTGTCCAGATTAGATTGCAATCATATTCTGTCATCCTAGTAAAGTAAGATGGACGTACTTTCTATCATCTGCAAATTTGATAACCAACTCATCAATCCTGTTATCAAAGTCATTAATAAAAATGCTGAACAATGAGATCTGTTTGAAATGAAATATTTGCAACAAAGCCATTCTAACCCCTAGCAATTATGGCATAGCCTTCAAGGTGTTTATAGATAGCCTGTTTTATTATCTGTCCAAATATTGATTTTAGACTTATTGATTGAGCAATAATGGGACAATCCCCCCCCCTTTAAAGAGTAGGACAATGATTCTTTTCTAGCCCTCTAGCACCTTCCCAGGACACTTCAAAGAGAATTGAGAGAGCTCCTAGGACTAGTTTTTAAACTAATCTTTTCAATATTTTAGGGTATTGTTAGGTAAGCTCCCTGTTGGGAGACCGAGTACATTCAGCGAAGCGTTGTTAGACTTGTATTGGAGAACATACAAATCAGCATACAGAGACACTGCAGTTTAAATAGGCTTTTACTTTGTGGAAATAGAGGTATCAGAGTCCATCAAACAGTCCAAGTCATACACGGATAATTCAGTCAGTCAATGTCTTTCAGTTAAGGAATAATCCAAATAACATAGTCCAGTATCATATAATCAGTTCAGTATTCAAAATTTGCTAGCAGTTGCAAAACTTACAATAGCTCATGGCACTTCCAGCTTTCAAAAACACTCAGATCAGATCAGCCCAGCATCTAACGAAACAGAGAGCTAACAGTCATTCTGGCTCCCTCTTATGGCCGATTGAGGAAAACAGCAACCAATCACATTTTACAGTATGATTTAAAGAAACAGGGATAGCATTGTTACATGATTTATATTGCCAACCCAACCATTAGAATTATATTCCTAACAGGTATATTTTGTAAGGATCTGTGGACTGATAAACTCAAACTCAGTTAAAAAGTCATTTACCAGAACTTTACTTTATACTTGTTGCTTTTGTTCCCAGGCTATTCAAATCACCATTTTCCTTTGATGTAAAGGCAGAGGCAAAGTAAGAGTTGAATTTCTCTGTTTTCTCTTTGTCTCCTATTAAGTGGTAAACCACAGTGAGGCTGACTCTTATTTTGTCTCACTCTTGTTACTAATATACCTGAAGAAATTCTTCAAAACCCTTCTTGTTGAATTTTATTTCTGTAAGATTTCATTTGTTTTCTCTTTTTGCCTTTCTGACCTCATTCATACATTTTGACCTGAAGATTGTAGGTGTGCTAGTCATTAGGTTTCTTCCATTTGGGGTAAGCATTCTCCTTTAGTCTGAGCTACATTAGGAGTTACATATTCAATCACATTCATTTCTTTTGTTGTCTCATAGTTTTCTTCTTCATTTGCATTGTTGAGGCTGCACTATTTTTCATGTCCTTTTCAGGAAGTTCCAACCAGCAATAATTTTCTTTCCATGCATCTTCCTTAGGATTCCTTTAATCTATTAAAATTAGTCTTTCTAAAATTCATGGTTTGTGTTTTTGCTTTACCAGTTACACACTATATTGTTTCACTATAATGCACACTGACTTCTCCCTTCCAACTTCAGTTCAATTTCCCTGTTCCTTTTGGTATAGAATGTCTGATTTCCTTGTAAAAACATTGTTAACACTGTCCATTAGCCATTCTTGTGTTAATTAGACAGCCAGTTAATAATCAGATTCAGTGATGTTTCTAAATGGGAGCAAGTAGTTGGATGTAATTCACAATTGTGTACTTGACAACAATAAAACCTTGGAGACAGCGAGATATATGCAGTCATGGGAAGCAGATGTTGGGGGTTTGTGTATGTGTGGGTGCATGTATAGAGTAACAACTAGAGAAACAGAAAGAGAAAGGAATAGGTTGGAGTCTTGTGACGTAACTGAAAAGTGTATTTCTCTGCTGGTTAGAGAATTGGAATTCTGTAAATTCTTATTCTTAAAAGGTGAGCAGAGCAGAGCAACTGGATGGCCTCAGGAGCTTTTTCCTAAGAATACTTGCAATCCTACCCATGCATTTGGGAATCAAATGCACACTTACATGTGAATTTAAAAATATGTCAAAATTGCAAAGTGCTTCATTGACTATAGAAAAGCCTTTGATTGCAACATACATGTCAAGCTGTGGAATATGCTCATAAAAATAGGAATCCCAGAACATGTCATTGTCCCCATAAGAATCTGATGTGCAGGTCAGGAAACCCCAGTCAGAGAAAACATGGTGAAATGGACCAGCTCCAGGTTGGCAAAAGAGTGCACAAAGAGTCCTACTGAGGCTTGACTTTCGGAAACCAATCCCCCACTGTAGGGAGGGGGAACCGATTAGGTGGTTCCGCCCCAGGCGCCTGATGGACCCTATGGGATTTCAGATGGCGCTTGGAGAAATACCTGACACTATCGTCCACAATCCGGTGGAGTCCTTAGTCGCTGCTTGGAATACAGCGGTGGCGGGGGCTTTAAACTGGATTGCACCTTTGCGACCTCTCCGAGGCAGCGGATCCAGGAGGGCCCCTTGGTTTACCGAGGAACTCCGGGAGATGAAGCACCAAAAGAGACGCCTAGAGCGCCGCTGGAGGGCCAGTAAATCTGAGTCAGACCGAGCACTGATGAGAGCCTTTATCAGAGCCTATCTCGTGGCAATATGTGCGGCGAAATGTTTGCATTTTGCCACCCTTATTGCATCTGCTGAATCGCGCCCAGCCGCCTTGTTTAGAAAACCCACTCCCTCTTGAAAGGGAGGGATATGGATGACCCTTTACAAGGTAGAGCTGAGGAATTTGTTCAGTATTTAACGGATAAAGTCGCTCGGATTCGGACAGAGCTGGACTCCAATTGCATGGTACCAGCCGAGGTACCGGGGGAAGGTCTTGAGCATACTTTAGGGATTGAGTTTCAACTTGCTTCTCCTGAGGAAGTGGACAAGGCCATGGGAGCGGTGAGTGCCTCCACTTGTATACTGGACCCGTGTCCCTCCTGGCTGGTCTCGACCAGCAGGGAGGTGACATGCGGCTGGATCTGGACGATAGTTAACACCTCTCTCCGGGAGGGAATTTCCCCGCCCCTCCTAAAGGATGTGGTGGTGAGACCCCTCCTGAAGAAACCGTCTCTGGAGCCAGCCATTTTGAGCAACTATCGTCCAGTCTCCAACCTGCCCTTTGTTGGGAAGGTTGTTGAGAAAGTGGTGGCGTCTCAACTCCGACGGTCCTTGGATGAAACCGATTACCTAGACTCCTTGCAGTCGGGTTTCAGGCCTGGTTACACCACGGAAACTGCTTTGGTCGCGCTGATCGATGATCTCTGGCGAGCCAGGGATAGGGGTCACCCCTCTATCCTTGTGCTCCTTGACCTCTCAGCGGCCTTCGATACCATCGACCATGGTATCCTTCTGCGACGGTTGCGAGAGGTGGGGGTGGGAGGCACCGTCCTTCGGTGGTTCTCCTTCTACCTCTCGGACAGGTCGCAGTCGGTATTGGTCAGAGGGCAGAGGTCGACCCCAAGGCCCCTCAACTATGGGGTGCCACAGGGTTCGGTCCTGTCCCCACTCCTATTTAACATCTACATGAAGCTGCTGGGTGAGATCATACGCCGGCACGGGATTAAGTACCACCAATACCCGGACAATACGCATTTGTATCTGTCCACCCCGTGCCAACTCAGCGAAGCAGTAGAAGTGATGTTCCAGTACCTGGAGGCTGTTAGGGTCTGGATGGGAGCAAACAAGTTGGCACTCAATCCAGACAAGACCGAGTGGCTTCTGATGTTCCCTCCCAAAGATTGGCCAATTATTCCATCTCTCAGGCTGGGGGGTGAAATTACCGTATATACTCGAGTATAGGCCGACCCGAATATAAGCCGAGGCACCTAATTTTACCACAAAAAACTGGAAAAGTTATTGACTCGAGTATAAGCCTAGGGTGGGAAATGCAGCAGCTACCGGTAAATTTCAAAAATAAAAATAGATACCAATAATGTTTTTGAATATTTATTTCAAAGAAAAACAGTAAACTAGCGGTGTATTCAATGAAATACTTCACTCACCTCATGATGCTGATGTCCCGCTGTGATGATGATGTCCCGTGCAGCCGTGGGAGCGATGTCCCGCCTCCTATGACACACGGCACAGTGATTCCTATCATTGGATCACTGTACCAGAGGAGGTGGGACATAGCTATGTGGCTGCTTGCCATAACAAGGAGGAGGTGGGACATCGTTGCAGAGCGGCAGGAGGGGGAGGAAGGGGAATCATAAGACAGCCTGCATTACATTAGAACGTGAGGAGGGGGGATGGTGCGGTGCGCGCTGCGCGGCAAACTGACACAGAGGGAGGAGAAACTCACAGGGGCGCCGGGCCATTCACGAGCCTCACCCAGCGGCATGGCCCCGCCCCTTTTTCTCCTCCATTTCGGGCAAATTTTTCACTGACTCGAGTATAAGCCGAGTCGGCTTTTTTCAGCCCAAAAAGTGGGCTGAAAAACTAGGCTTATACTTGAGTATATACGGTATACGCCCCTCAGAGAGGGTTCGCAATTTGGGAGTCCTCCTGGATCCCCAGCTGACTTTAGAACACCATCTGTCGGCTGTGACCAGGGGGACCTTTGCCCAGGTTCCCCTGGTGCACCAATTGCGACCCTACCTGGATCGGGAGGCCCTTCAGACAGTCACTCACACCCTTGTGACCTCAAGACTGGATTATTGTAATGCGCTCTACATGGGGCTGCCCTTGAAGAGTGTCCGAAGACTTCAGTTAGTCTAGAACGCAGCCGCGCGAGCGATTGTGGGTGCACCTCGGTACACCCACGTTACACCTATCCTCCGCGAGCTGCACTGGCTACCCATTAGTCTCCAGACCCGCTTCAAGGTGCTGGTCATTACCTATAAAGCCCTACATGGCATCAGACCTGGGTACCTGAGAGACCACCTCCTGCCAATTACCTCCCATAGACCGATTAGATCTCACAGGTTAGGTCTCCTCCAGATTCCATCTGCCAGCCAATGTCGGCTGGCGACCCCCCGGGGGACAGCCTTCTCTGTTGCAGCTCCAGCCCTCTGGAATGACCTCCCCATGGAGATCCGGACCCTTACTACCCTCCTGGCCTTCCGCAAAGCCACCAAGTCCTGGCTGCTCCAGCAGGCCGGGGGGCTTGTGAAACATCCAGCCCCACGGAAACTGTGAATGTTCATTTTTTAAAGTGTTGTCTTTGTCTATTTATCCCCCTTCCCTTGCTATTGTGAGCCGCCCGGAGTCCTCCAGGATGTGGGCGGCATACAAGACAATAAACTAATAAACTAAACTAAACAAGGCTGTCAGTTATCTCCTTATATATTCAGCTATAAGCAGAATATACATTAAGGAAAAACGGATTGGAAGAAGAAGATGAATGTGATTTAAAACTGGAGAAGAAGACCGCAATAAACTGAATGATCCTGATGACATTACTCTCATAGCTGAAAATGCAAAAGATCTGCAACTCTAGTAAGAAAAAACTCAGGAATAACTAAAAAACCCGGGACTAATATTAAATATAAAGAAGAGCAACTAAGGACAACAGGTAGAACAACCAGCCATAGGACTGGCAAATAATATGTGTCTGGAAGAAAAATGTCTTTTAAAAGATTTTCTTAGTACTGAAAATGAACATTGGAAAAATATTGTTTTAAGCTGCCTTCCAGATTTACTTGTCACTGGTGCAAATTACAATTTGGAAAAGAACACATTGTCCAACCCTCTTTATAGTAACATAAACATTTCTGAAAGATAAAACATAGCATTTTTCTTAATCTTAAAAATATGTTTGAAGAAAGAAATTCACATCTCTAGGTGAACACATATTCAATCTGCGTATTTGATCCTATTGAAGGAAATTTCATCCCCATCATTCTGAATTTTAAATAAGTGATCGGTTTCCACTATAGTGTTAGCTACTGCTGAACCTTCCACTTGTCTCATGGCTGCATTATTGAGTAAGTTAATTGGTAACATCTTGCTCACCTACGCAGAGTTCGAACCTCTTGCTGAAGCTCAGCTGTAGCTCACACACCCTCCTAATTACATTTATTCACAGAAATCAAAAGAAGAGGGACAGAGTTCAGTAAAGGTCACATTAATAATGCAGGCTGAAAGAAAGCCTGTGGATATGTATTTTTCATTAAAGGCACATTTGACTGAAGGGGCAATTCTTTAGGATTGGCAATAATTCTCAGGAGGTGGGAGAGAAGGAGGGAGTGCAGGAGGAAGAGAATAATTCTTTGGTCATTGATTGTTGTCTGCTCCAAATCAGAAAAAATAACAAGGAAAGTTAATCATGTTGCTCACAGCAGGAATCACCTGAGATCACAGACTTCAAACCAAGAGCTTTGCTCCCTCTACAAGTTCAAGTAAAAGTACAACACTTGGAGTTCTGTTCATATTCAGGGCCTCCTGAAGAGGCCATCAATGACTTGGAATAAAAGGGTGTCCTGTTTTGTTAGGTCCAAGTGGAAAGCAAATCTGTAATTAATCTGGAACCATAATTCAAGAATCACATTTATTTTGTTTATGTGCAACTTTCTAATGCTCTGTGTTCCCTGAAGCCCAGCAACTATGTCCTCAAAAAGTTGTTGCATTCCACTTCATTCAGAATTGACATTGTTAATGTAGTTTTAATTGCACTGTATGTTTAGTGACTCCCAAGATACTGTAATATTTCTGACTGAAGCTAACCCTCTCTGGTTCAATTATTTAGTCAATTGTCTAATTAACTGGATTAGATAGGTGTGCATGTCTTTTCCCTTTCCCAAAGGTTTTACAGAATCAATAGAGCATGGATATCTTAAAAGTTCACTCCTTCCAGACTGTCCGAGGAAGTGATAGTGAACTGAAGATAGTTCCAGAACTGGCAACCACATTGGAACATAGAGCCTGTAAGTCAGTGGGTCTCAACCTTCCTAATGCCATAATCCCTTTAATGCAGTTCCTGATATTGTGGTAACCACCACCATAAAATTATATTATGTTTTTAATATTTTTCAAAAATATGTGTTTTCCGATGGTCTTAGGCGACCCATGTGAAAGGGTGCGTTCAACCCCCAAAGGGTCCCGACCCACAGGTTGAGAATCGCTGCTGAAAGTAAACAAGGAGAGGACTTGAGATTTCCCACAAGTGCTCCAGACAGCTTCTTACAAGGAGACTGCAAGATAGTAGGCTCTGGTGGGGTTATTGCTCTCTGGAAGATGAGGGGAGATTAAGAGTGAGTTGAAAAATGGAGTAACAAAGGGCTACAAGAAGACATGGAAAAATATATTACACTGAACTTAGAAACCAGCTGTTGTCTTAATAACTAAAAAGGCATGTACAAAAAATAATCCAAAAGATAGACCTGGATGTTTTTCCATATTGGATTTACGAGAAAAGCTTGTTAAACTTTTAAAGAATTTTGTGACAAGGGGCAAAAAATAAAAATAAATCAAGTGGTAGGACATTGTTTGAAAGGCTGAGACAGAAGAAAGGAAAGAATATAAATTTGGTTTATTTGATCAAGGTTAGAATAGATATTATCTCTGGTAACCCTTAATGGAATTTTTGCCAACACTAAGTTTGAAATGATGGGTTCTGGATTTGTTCACAGATGATAGATGGGATATGGGAAAAGAGATCATTTGTTCTATTTTAAGAGGCGGTGATGATATTAAAATTATTTATACTTGTAATGAAGATGGGATCTCACAGAATGTAGCAGTATCGTTACAAGTTACAATCAGTATAGCTCATCCTCCCTAACCGTATCCTGCTGCCTTGTTTCTCCATATCTATTAGCCTAAGTGGCAAGTTGCATGCATGCAAGAGGAGTCCAAGTAAAGCAAAACAGAGTGACCCCCAATGCTTCTAAGTAACCCTCCTCTGCATCTTGACTTGTCTGTCAGCTATATCCCAATAGATGTCTATGGCTCTTCTGAACAAGCAGTAAACCCTTAGTCAAAACTAGCCTGGATGATAGGTACAGAAAAGGGTATGGGATAAAGTTCTTTACCACTGTTCTTTTTCCACGCCTGTGATTCATAAAAAGAGTGTCAAAATTCCTCTTAAGGCATACTTAGTGTGCTGGGTATCTTGAGATTTTTGGCAGGGGGAGGGTGCAACTTGCTTTTTCTTTATGTTACCCGAGTTTTATTGATAGATGATGGCCATAAAAATCAGATAGGTTGGTAGAGAAGCCATGTGGAAGAACCCAGAAGAAACATTTTATACGTTTGACCAGTAGGAAAGTCAACTTCACCCATTGCCATTCTTACAGAGATCTTCTGATTATTTACTTTTGGAATGAACATATTTTCACATCTCAATTTAACAGCTCTACCTCTTTTTTTAATCACATCAGTACCCTATGTCTTGGGTGTAATACCTGGTTTTTGCAGAATATATTTAGTTTAATTAATGTTTTTTCATGATAAAGAAATTTTCTTTTTCTTTTCTTCCTTGTGGTCTTTGCATACCTCTCTGATAATACTGAGACTTCCCGTGGCCTATATTCTGAAAGACTTGCGTCCAATTGTTAGAATCAGAATGGTTTTTTTGTATTATTAAGATTCCTGTTTTCTAAAATAGGTAGAATAGCATTACTCTGATGTGTTGGAAGAAGGCACATCTACACTTCAATTGCATGTAACCTTTATGTTGCACCAATAAAAGAAGCTGCTGTCTCATATGAAAATATTCTCTTCCAGCTTGAAGGTGGGAGGGCTGTATTTCAATAGGATTCCTCCTTCTCTGCTGATACATAACAGCCCTTGTGTCAGTTTGCACCCAGACAAAAGTCACTCAAAATCTCTTTTCTTTAACAAATAGAAATTACTTTTCAAAGTAGCTCAGGAATCGGTGATTTCCACTCGCTGGGAGCACTTAAATCCCCAAGGAGTCTTCTGGTTGAGTGTCGGTGTCATTTCTTCACAGTTGGAATTCCTGGAGAGAGACGATGCAGATAACGCTTTTGGTCTTGGATTTCCACCATGTTTGCTTTGTGTGAAACAATTTACCTCCATGCTACCACCCCCCCTCAGTGGGAGACACTGGCGCTGCTTAAGGCCTTCCTAAAAGCTGGTTAGTGTTGAATTAATGACTGGCAGTGACATGGTGAGCTGCTGCCATCAGTTGCTTGACCCACAGACTAAGACCCAGAACCATTTCTGGTGCATAGCCATCCGAACAATTTACAATCATCAATTGAGGAAATACAATTAAATGCCCATATGCAACAGAAAGGGCTCTGCAATCCAAGTGAAAGAAAAGGAGGGAATCTTAACAGTGCTTTCATTTGCCACCCAAAGAACAAGGGGGGAGGGGGAGGAAGAATAGTATAAAATCAGTGAAATCCACCATTAATTAATGTTCAGGTATCAGGGGGCTTATTTATAGCTCTCTCCGTTGCACAGGAGAGGATGAATTATAAGCCAGTCAACCATTTGGGAACTTGGGACTATGTGTAGAAACTGATTCATGGCTGCTTCTCACTGCTTAAAAGCAGGCATCTGGCTTCTACTGGGCTCAGTAAAATCTTCCGGGACTCTCTTGTTCTCCATTTAGAATATCATAGCAGCCTCTCTCTAAATCTCCTCAACCTGTTTCCCATATTTTTTCTTGCATTTATTCTTCCACAATCACAATTAGAAGGACAGCCCACAGCCAGGCCAGGAGTACCACATTACCACAAGAGGGGATAACTTTTTTTGCTTATGCCGAGCTGCTTTTTTGAAACATAAAACCAGATTGATTAAAAACCAAAGCAAACTTTGTGGAAATTCTACCTTCTGGTCAATATCACTATACTGAATTCGATAATCCTTTTAATACTTGTGAGAAATGAACTAAGTAGTCCAAAACAAGTTCGAGATGCAATACAGAAACTTTACTGTAGTGATTAAATAATGGTGTTGGACAGAAGAGGCTTGGGTTCAAATTCTTACCTAGATATGGACCTTGCTTAGTGACTTTGGGCCAATCACTCCTGTCAAGCTGCTTTATAGGGTTGCTGTTGAAGGGACCTAGTAGAAACCACCATGTATGTTTTTTGAGAGCTCAGAAAACATTAGAAATCCATCAATGGATCAGAAATGCAAACCTCTGGCACTAGAGCCATTCATAGCCACTCCAAATATCAGCATCACATTGTAATTGTTAGTGTGAGAGGAAGGGGCATATATTTGCTGAATAGACATATGAAAAGTATTAACTGATTTAATTTAAATTTACTCTGATTTAAAATTTGTCTTTGCCCATCCACTTTCTGGAATTTAACCCCGATTTGCTATTGAAGGATTATGTTGACAGTCCTCAACATAATATCCCTTTTACTAACTTCATCTAAGAAAGTGGTCAGACATACTGATTTTCCCTTTATTGCGATGAAACTGAAGTCTGTAACACTTGTGTTTCAAGTTTGATCTCTCAGTACTAAAGAATGACAGAAATGCCTGAATAACTGAAAAACTAGGAATGCTGCAAATGATATGATAAGAACTTGTGAAAGGATGGAAGAACTTCTGTTGGAAGAACATGATATAAACTGCCTCTCGGGTCATGAAATATCTGGATCTTTGAATGTTGCCCAAAACAAGGTAGGATTCAGGGAGAAAATCATCTGTGTATGGAAAGATATCAAAGAACTCTAGTATATTTGTTGCAAATAAGGCATTCTAATGATGCAGCAAAACATTTGGCTAGACTGTCAACAAATCCCATATGCACACAACATACCTGTACAAAAGTCTTCCTCCAATGCCCTCTACAGACATGTAAGAGCACCTCAAAGTGCAAATGTGGTAAGAGGCATGGAAATCATATGCCTTAGCTCTCAGCTATTAAAAATCTGCTTATAGATTCTGATCAGCTTGAGAAAAAAAAGCTAAATTCTACTCAATCATCACAAATTCCAGATTCAAGGAAAAATGTATCTTGACAAAGGTCTCCACCAGTGGTGGAATTCCAAATCTTTTCCTACTGGTTCTATGAGAGCATGCTTCGTGCATGCGCTCGCATAGCATTCAAAGACCATCCTCAATGTCAGCACTGATGAGCTGAGCTATTTTTTAGCTCAGCTGAGGTGTAGCAATCTACTTTGCCACGTGAATCAGCTGAGCTTAAAAAGACAAGAGAACATAGGACAGGGAATGATGGGGACTGGAGGGCCAACCAGAAGTGGTATTTGCCAGTTCTCTGAACTACTTAAAATTTCCACTACCAGCTGAATACCACCTCTAGTCTCCATCTCATATCCCACTAACTACAATATGAAGATTCCTTACTGAACTATTTTTTAAAATACATATTTTATTCATTTATATTTTCTAATTCAAACCACCCATCTCCCTCATTATATTTCCTTTGTCTCATGCCCAGCCCATAGCAGAGACAGCTTAAATTACCTTGAAATGTTTCTGTTTTAAAGTAGTATTTCCCCCTTTCTTACAAGAAATTCCTTGACATGTGAGTGATCTAAAAATTCCTTTGATAATGTTGGTGATGACCCACATGGAGCTGGGTCGTCTAACTCCTATTGTCAACTTTAGGCTGGTGAAGTCAACCGCTCCTCACCTCTATCTGCAGAGCACATGTCTTTGTGGTTATTTGGCCTGGATACCTGGCTTCTGCACAGAGATTGTCTGACATAATACCTAAATAGTGCATTTCCAAGCACCTGTCAGATAGTATTCAGATTTCCTATACTCACAGGTATATCAGTTTTGGGAAAGACAGCTAGATTTGTATTTATGGTCCCTAGAGAGAAATGTAATCCAGAAGGTCAGTTTAAATTGGAGAAGAGAGTTGTGTGTTGCTGGTTCTGTCCCAAATGAGTGCATTTCACATTCTTCATTGCTTCTGCCAAGAAGGAGTTTTACATAGCCATTCTTTCTACTGTTTTTATTAGTTTGGAAGAAGGGAAGATGGCATTATTTTGCCTACCATTTTAATGATTTCACAGACTACCTCTGAGTTCAGCCATTGCAGACACTCACTGCTATTCCCGTAATTTGGAATAATAATTTATTTGGGATATGTTGGAGTGCGATGACATTTGACAAGAGTTCTGCTTCTCCTTTTAGCATTAGAAGCAGGTCACAGGCACAGTGGGGCCATGGGATAAAGTGGGAATTTGATGCCTGATGGTCTCTAGAACTCTCTACCACAAGAGTGATGTTGTCACTTGGGGGATTTCTGAACATGATTCTACTACTCTTCTGGAGGAACTCTTAATTCATTTCAAAAAATAGCTTGGGTGACAGTCCAATGGAGGAAGTAAGACTGCAAACAGGATGAAGTGGGTGGCAGATGATCCTGTGTGAGAGGAGAGCTCCATCTCACCTCACATATCTTCTGATGCCCACCTGTCAGCCATATTTCTGTTGTGCATGTGTTTAGAGTTTTCCCAGAAGACCAATAGATCCCTGTTTAGAAATAGCACACAAATATCTATGCTTTTATCCTGGCACATAGGTAATTGGAAGAATGGCTAATTAACTGTGCTAGACAACTGCCCTTAGTTGCCCAGTCCTGATCCATCACATTTTGAGGAAGAGTAATTGGTGTTTGCTTTGCCAGGTGATGCTAGGTGAGAAGCAAAAAGCATACAAGTGATTCTTTCAATCACTGCCCTTTTTTCATCCTGTGCTGTAAGGATAATACGAGTCACTAGGCTCATCAGTGGCCAAACTGATCCTATCACTGCATCTTCCTGCTGAGGAAACTTTCCTCTTTAGGCTTTGGTTGTCATGCATCAGAGCCTTGTTGTAAAAAAAAAAAGTTGTACCTTTATCAGTAAACTCTGCTTATTCAAAAATTCACAGGATTCTGGCCTGGGTTGACATAATGATTACAGGTCTGCAGACCATGGTTGTAAGATGGAAATCAGTTGGGTGCTTTTCTTTTTATCAATGTGAATGTACCTGGTTGTCCCTGAAAACAATAATATTTTAAAGCAGAAGATATAAACCTGAGTGCTAGGACATGGGTGCCCAGATGATTCCACAGCATCCCTCATTATTAGCCAATGTTGACTAGACTGTCTTAGAATTGTAATTTTGCAACGTTTGAAGAACTGATAATGTTGTGCAGCTGTGCCAAAGTCATAAGAAGCCTTCAAAAGCTTTGAGTATGGTTTGCCCAGTCCCCACTGGCTATTCCAAATCATTTTTTTAAATATGATTAAAACATTTGGGGAGAAACTAAACAGATGCAAAAAGGAATCATATCTAATTATTTAATTACCTTTATGTATTTGTAATTAAAAATCTATTTATCTTTGCCTACCTAAGGACTGCATTCCCCACTGTCAACATGCTATAAATTTCAGACCTCTGCCACCTATTATTCAAAGACCAAAGCTCCATGAAGAGACCAGAATTCCCCAAATGCTAAATTTAAGAGCATAGTCCCAGAAACCTCCATCTCCCGTATTACAAGTTCCTATGCCATGTGCTAATGCTTCACAACTCTGTTGATATTTGTTTGTGGGTAAGTTCAAACACATTTAATCATGTTTTTATTGGCTTTCAAGAGTTATTCCTTTCTAAGCCCATTTAATCACCTCCCTCCTTCTACCCCCACCTCTCTCTCACACACACACTCTGGACATAAGTAATTTAATACCAGATGAGCAAAAAGAATCACATACATAAGGTCTGGACATGTTTGGTGTCCTTCCATAGCTGGGAAGTTTGAGTTCGTAGTCCTGAATCATCGGGAAGGGGTGCCTATCTGAGAGAAGGTTGACATCAAAACAATATGATGAACCTGCTGTATGCAATCATTCTAAGTGTAATGCAGGCCATGCCTGTGATCATAACACACCTTAGAAGCAGGTCATAAGAAGATAAATTAGTTGCATCCACAGGCACAATGACTGCATATAGGATTTATTCATGCCCCATTACCTCCACCTGAACACAAGACTTTGAAAGTCTTGACAACATGATATATATTTGTATTCTACCTATGTGCAGCTAATACAGAAATGCTTCTCAAGGTGTACCTTAAGCCAGATAACAGCCAAAGGTTCAAGGTTTTAGAGTGCCATGCTGACATTAAACTCAGGGAAAAGATTTCATCAGTTAAGGTAGAAATATCTAATAGGATCTCTGACAGGACAGCAACAAATTACGTGGGAAAACAGTAAACCAAGGAAGTTGATCAAATTAAAAACAAAAACCAGGCAAAATATTGCATGCTTAATTCGGTAGGGGGAACTAAATTCCAGCTGCCCGGAGTCCTTCGGGAGTGGGCGGCATACAAAATCAATAAACTCAAACTCAACTCAACTCAGTTAAGTTTCTCAAAGCCATCATCCATCATCCATTTCAGAGGAAGAAATCAAGAAAAAACAAGGGGAGGGAGAATGTAAAATAAAAGCCTTCCACGTGTCAAAAGGAAGATCTGATATTCATTAAGAAATTGAGAAGATATGTTGCCATGAAGCAAGAACATCCATTAACATGATAGTTGTTGATGTTGTTCAGTGACTAGGCCATATGCAGGGGTGGAATTCTACCGGTTAAGGTTAGCGCAAACTGGTAGTTCCAACAATCAGCTGGGAATGAACTGGTTTGCTCCGATGATCATCTGGGTCTGCCCAGTGCCCACCCTCCCTTGCATTTTACTGACCTATATCAGTTGAGTCACACGGCAGAGCGGATTGCTGCGCCTCAGCTGTTTTCCTCCTCAGCAGTATTGTGGAAGGTAAGTTATCTCAAAACTGTGCACGCAATCACTGAACCGGTTGTTAAACCGGTAGGATCCCACCACTGGCCATATCTGATTCTTTGCAACTCCATGGACCATAGCAAACCTGTCCTCTCTGTCCCCCACTATCTATCTGAGTCTGCCCAAACTTATGCCCACTGCCTGGATGACACTATCTAACCACCTCATTCTTGGCTGTCCCCTTTTCCTTTTGCCTTCAAACTTTCCCAAGATCAGCGTCTCTTCCAATGGGTATGATAGCTGTAGTTATCTGCTATTCAGAGGAGATCACTGGAAAATGGCAGGATCCTCACCTCCCAGAACTTCTGAGAATTACTTAAGGTTCTGGATTTCCCCCTTAGAGCAGTTTGGATAGTTTAGTACTCAGTATGATTAAGTGACTTTGTGGAGTTATGGCCTTTGAGAAGCCTGTATGTTACTTACGGGTTTACCAACTACTACTCAAACTCTGAAAAGTACATGACCTTGGAACCTTGGCCATGTAATGTATTTCATAGAGATATAAACCAAGAAGTTGTTAAATCTTTAGTGGCAGAGTTAAAAAAAAGTGTCAACATAAGCTTCAGTAATGAAGTGGTGAACATAGAAATATTCAAAATGAAATGAAAAAGATAAGATAGAAAGAGGTTTAAATTCTAAAAGGATGAAATTGAGAAACTGGGAAGAGAGTATGGGGTTCAATACAACCATATCAGAGAAAGCAGAGGAATATTACAAAGAACTTCTTGGATTTCTTCTGGAAGATCGCTGATCTTAAAGGCAAATGTTCTACATGGCTAGTGAATATTCTACCTTTAAAATTACACAGATAAAGAAGATGGATAATTGAAATGTAATATTTTGTTTTCTTTGCTCAGAGTCCATTTTTAATACAAATACTTTTACGACTAATCTAATCTCCAATAAATATAATAAGCATGACTTTAACACAGCTCAATAGTATGCATGGCACTCTTAATAATCTTTCACTACTTGTACATATGAAGTGGTTCCTTTTATTGAATTAATGGCATCAATTAGGACATGCATATTAGCATATCATGAAGCCTCATGGGTGAAAGACAACAAATGCCCACAGTGATGTTTAAGCTACAGTTATTATGAGTAGCTAAATAGTTGTATTTACAAATTTGGCACATTTAACCAGATTACGATGAAATCTGGCATAATTTTTCTTTCTTATTATAGTGTAGATATTATATTTCCCCCACTTTTTCTTTACCTGTACCATTTTTCAGATTCTTTGCTCATGAATTTTCCAAAGCATTCTCATTTCTAATAATAATAACTTCTGTTAATCCCAGGTCCTTAAAAGGATTTGATAGGTGGATAAAAAATGCCAATCCAGTCTAAACATACATCTGACTATGTGACCAACCACAATGATGTTAATAATTGATAGAAAGTTACTAGAGCGTATTTAGCAAGTTGCCTATTGATTGACAGTGCTTTTGTCAATACATGCTAATAATGTTCAACTAGTTTCTCCAGATATTTTAGAATTGCACCCAGGGCACCTAGAGGTAGTTCAGCATGGGCCAGTTTTGCCAAAAATTGGAAATAAATGGTAGTTATTGGGCAATATTGTGATAAAATGCAATCACATGACTGTGTGATGTTGCAAACAACCATAAACACTGGCAGGTTACCAAGCACCTAACATGCAGTCACATGACCACAGAGAGGTGGCCCAGTTGTTGAAACCTCAGTCAGTCACTAAGCAATCAGTCCTTAGTCGAGGACTACCTATATTATTTTGGGACTATTTTGCTCTCCATTGCTATAGTTATTCTACTTCAGTTTTCATGTTTGTATACTTGTATATACCTCCCCCCCCCCAGTTCTTTGTCTCCTGTTCTGCTGTCCTCAGGTATTGCAATATCCATTATCCAGACTTTTTCCCTTTCTTATCATCAATTGTTATGTCTGGGGTGACAGATGCCTGTCTGTTTGAATTCTAAATTCTCGGCGCACTTTGGATTTTTCATTTTTTACTACTTAATTCTCCCCCGTCCCCCCCAGTTCTAGCTTGCAGGCAAGGGTATTTTTGGAGTCTGGGTGATCTTCTTACAGTAGCTAACTAGGTGTTCTACCATTCTTTAGCTTCTTTGCAGAAATGGCATTTGCTGTCTGTTACTGTCTTCTCAGTTTCTGGCTTTATATGCATTAGTTCTTAAGCGTGGTCTTCTGCAGCCAGAGTTAATCGTGCTTCTCTCTTTCTTCAAATTTTCTGCTTTTAGACATTGTCAGCAGGGTGGGTTGCTGCCAGCATTACTGCCAGTGCGCAACCCCTGCACAACATGCGCACACGTACCATATGCACACTGTGTGCGTAGGCACTGTTCAATGTAAATTGTTCTGCGCACATGCACAGAACAATTTACAGTGAACTGCACACAAGCATCACTAAAATTCAAAATGGCGGTGCCCGGGTGGAAGTGAGGGAACCAGTTTGGGGGCATGTCAGGCCTTAGTTGCTGCTGGGCCTGAACCAGGCCGAACCAGCAGCAACCCACCTCTGATTGTCAGGTCTTGTCATGATCTGCTTTGCCTGTTAATTTTTTCATGTATCGGCCATATAATACTTTGTCTTGTCATGTTTCTTTTCTATACTTTATTATAGCTCTTTATGGTATTTATTAAGCCTTTAGGGGGTTCTAGCTTCAGTGCATCTTCTTCACTGTCCTTCAGATATTCTTCCACTGTCCTTTTCTTTCTTCTTCAGCTATCTGGTATACTTGCAACATTCCACTCTCACCTATGCTGCAGAGACTGTCAAATTGCTGCATGGATGAACGGCATGATTCATTGTCATTCTTTTCTAGTCTTTCTAATCCAGAGCTTCTAGTTCAGCTTGAGTCCACTCCACTATTCCAGCTGTGTATCTAATGACTTGAATTGCTGTTGGACTGTATTAGCTGCCACACTGGTTAGAAATTTAAAAATTGTTGGTAAGCAGCTAATTGGCTTGTAATTACTTTGTTCTGCCCCTTTTGTTGGATCTTTCATAATTAGGTAGGTTTTGCCAAATGTTAACCAATCTTCAGCTTCACTTCCCTGCAGAATGTTGTTAAACTGCTTGACAATGAATGGATGCAAACTAGTCAGATGTTTCAACCAAAAACCATGATGTTCATCTTCACCTGATGCTGTGCAATTCTTGATCTTCCTGCCCCTTTCTCCCAACATTTCTGTTTTATTACAACTTCTTTTGTTTCAGCTTCTTTATTTTTATTTCTCCTTTATCTAAACAGCCTTCTTGTTGGATTTCTTTGATCTGTCCCGTAGCATTGTCTTCTTGTCATATGTTGTCTAGTTCATTGCAGTGAGCCATGCACTATAATGCATTGATGTGTTGGCAGAAACATTTCTGATTCAACTGAATAGTAGATTCTGCCTGTAGCATGAAAATTGAGCTTTGTTTCTAATTATTTTCTTGGTTATAGCTGGTAGTTGCTGCTTTGTTATTTCCAGTGCTCCCTGATCTTCCTCATATCTAGGTGATACTTTTTGATCAGGTATCTTTTGGTCTTCTTGTTCTTCATCTTCTTTTCTTTCATTTATTCTAGCTACTTGCATCTGATCTTAGCATGCTGATCCTATTTTGCAACCTGATGTTCCATTTTGGTGATACACTGTTTTGTGTCTGTCAAGGTTTTGGCCTTTAAATCCTACATGATAGGGGCCACATTATTTGAGGGACCATCTCTCACTGATTAGATCTGTCCCACCAGATCCAGAAAAGAGGGCACACTATAGGTATTATTACTAGGGAGCTACATTTGGCACACCTTGCCTTCTCTGCTGTGGTGCCCACTCTATGGAATATCCTTATCCCAGGACTTAAGACTGTTTTTACCCCTTCTGACTAAAAATCTAGTTGTGCTATCGGGCCTGGGAAGCCCTAGGGGATTGGTGAATTAAGGTGGCCACAATTAAGGTGCTATTTGTATCTCTTTACCTAATATTTCTTTTTGAGTGTTTTTAGGTTTTTTAAATATTTAATTTTGATTGCTTTAGTATTTATTAACTACCGGTTTTTAGCTTTGTTGCACGCCTGCCAAAAGTCACTTGTTGTGAGGTGGGTGGCTATATAAATTTGATAAATAAAATCAAGGATCAATTAATACTCATCCTCTTACCTTCTGTCAGTCCACTAGGTGAGTGCAGAGAATATTATCAAATTGTTTTCCAACCTTTCTTCCTGAGCCCTTACCAGTTATAAGTAGCAAAAATCATCTTATACGCATTCTCCATGAAAAAGAAATAAAACAAATAGTAAGTGCCTCACTCCCCATGCCACATCTATGCTTTACAATATATTGCTTGTATGTACATTTGTCTTGTGGCCTGCATAAGAATTGGATAGGTTGCTGTGCTGGGGATGTGCACAAGGATAAGCGGATTGAATAGAAGATTGCATTGGTGATGTCCCCACCAATTTCCATTTGGAATGAATTCCAACGTGTGAAGATTGAATATAGCCTGTCAGCAGTTTTGCAACAGGGGTGATTTCCCCAATAGCTATCACCACGGTACACATTGCCAAAATAGCTGAGCCAGAGAAAGTGGAGGGGGTGGGAAGATTATTATTTCTAAAAAATGGGTACTTAAAGAACAGGACTCTGCATAAGTAGTTGGCTTGAATCTGGGAGGCTAGAGACAGGGGAGGCAAGAATTCCCATCAATGGGGAAAACAGATCTCTCACAAAGACTGCAAAATTACAGCAGGAATCTCCTTGCAAAAGCTGGAAATTGCTCTTCAAAGAAAAAGCGAGTTCAGTTAGAGCAGCTTCTGAAATTGGAGCTGAATCCAAAATAAATAATCTTAAGCCCCAAAGACTATAAGAATAATCGGATTCCAAGCTGATCAAAGAGTGGTTTGGAAAAATTTCTCTGGGGTCTAACAGGCCCCGCGTTAATGTCTTTAAAAGTAACATTGAAGTGATTCAGGCCTGCAAGGAATTTGCTTCACCTGTGAAAACAGACCAGTTTGCACATACCACTTTGGGAAATGCTGGGGCACATGGTTTCTGAATGACTACAATATCAGGGTGTTATACTTTGTGTTGCTTTATAATGACTTTCCTCTCCCAGTCTAACTTTGACAGAGAAAAGCCACAGATTGCAAGCAATTATCCCATGAGACTTTTATAAGGAAAGTAAATCCAGTTTGAGGTTCTCTTATAAGAAAATTGATCCAGTCTGGACCTTCACCCAGCAGCTGCCGTCAGCATCACTGGGTCTCTCTCTCTCTCTCTCTGTCCCCCCACCTCTCTCTCCATGGTTATTAAGAGATGAAACAGGCTTTAAAACTGGAACCTTTTCACTCTGGGAAAATTGTGTATGGCGTGTTACATACGGATTGGATAATTAATGTATGCCCTGATTTCCTTCACTGTAACATAAAAAGGGTGAGATAACTGCACTATAATTCCAGATAATTAAAGAGCGATCGACTCAGAGCATCTTCTACAGCTCAGGAAGTGTATTCCTCCGATATTAACACCAACTAAACCTTCTCTATTTTTCACACCTCATTGCGAGCTGCACTCTTGGCAACCAGCTCCCCAGAGAAGAAGCTCTACAGAACACCGGCTGACTCGAACAGATGCTGTTCTCAGCCATACTCTCTGGTGCCATTTGGACCAATTTGTAGCATATTTGGGCCACATGGAACCATCATTATGTATTTTCATCCATCTGTTCTATTCGACTACCTGATGCCTACTTCAGCTGCCCAAGAACCATAGAGATGTTGCAAATTCAGGTCTGTAGGGAGATGTGATTAAGTTGCCAGGGTGTCCTGCTGCCTTGAAAACACCTGCTGTAGTCCTGGGCAGTTCAGCCCAGGAAGGGTTTCCTCATTGGTTAAACATGTTTACTTATTGATAACATTCCTATACAATCTTTCACCCCCAAAGAATTCTACATCTCTTTAGAGGCATTCTGTGATCACTTCACTTGATCAGCAAATGTAACCAGGCATCCCGAGCAACTGGCTCAGGTCAAGGATCAAAGATTGAATTACATTCTGGCTCATGGCAGTTATCTGACATACCCCATAATACGAAGAAGTCTATTCTGTCACACAACAAAAACACGAGGAAGTGTGCCAGCGAGGCAGGAGAAAGCAGGAAGACTGGAAGAGAAAGGGAACACTTGCTTATGTGTGCTGATGTATAGACAGGCTTAGGCCAGTCATCTTAAATATTTGTTCCAGCATGACCTTTAGTATGTTGGAGAAGTTGAGAAACCAAGAAACAAAGGCACTTTAAGCCTACCTTTTTCCCTCTGATTGCATAGCCATACATCTTGTTTAGTGGTGCTGTATTTCCCTTAATTCTTTAACTTAACATTAATTTTTAATAAATTTATATGCCGCCCAATCCCGTAGGACTCCGGGCGGCTTACAGAAACAAGATTAAAGTAAGGAGTTAAAAAGAGGAAAAGAGAAACAATTTAAAAATAGAAAAAAAAATCTTCCCAATGTTTCTACAATGAATATGTAGTAGCTGGGTACCCAAGGCCTTTTGACACTCCGTACTGGGTAGATAATTTCTTTGAATTTCTCCACTGAAGGAAGCCATTTTACAACAGTGACTCAGGGGGAAATTACCCATTCATCGTGATGGTAACACTGCTATTGAGCTATAGATAGTCATCCACTTACAACTGGTTGCTTAGTGACCATTTGAAATTATGATGGACTTGCCAAAAGCTAATTACAACCTCGTTCTGAAGCTCCAATGGCTGCTTCCTGCAATTATGCGGTTGTATTGCAATTGGCCCACATTTACTACACATAACCACAATTTATGTTTTTGCCTAAAACTGGCATTTCTTTCTAAACACCCTTTAGTAAAAAATAGGTTTGCTTAACAACTGTAGCATTCACTTAATGACCATTGATTCACTTCATGGTGATTTTCTTAACCACAAAAAAGTTGCAAAATCAGATCGATCACAGGATGTCCTGTTTTATGGCCATCCCAATTTACAGCAGTAATGGGCAGGCTGCATGACAATCATAAGCTGAGGACCTCTTGTACTGGCTGAATTTTTTTTATGATGTTCTCTCTTGAAACTGAAGTCTCAAGCCAGGGAGGTTGCAAAGAGCTGGAGAAAGGAGGGTACATACAATAAACACAAGGACGTTCACACACCACTTTTGGTTCACTCCTAACAAAGTAAGCACATAATATTAAGAAAAAGAAGACCCGGGCCCAAATAAAGTTGAGTCATCCTGGGCCATTCATTCTCTCCGAATCTATCTCATAAGAATTGTTACTGAAAGGGGGAAATGGAAAGGGGAAAACAATGTTACCAGGAAATTAGCAAAGATGTTTAAAGACAAGTCAGCGACATGTTGGAAATGTCATCAAGCAATAGGTTCATACTACCATATGTGGTAGACATATGCAGAAGCAAGGCAATATTGGACTAAAATAAAAGTATGGTTTAAGAAAATGTTACAAGAAGAAATAGAATTTAGACCAGATATATTTTTACTAGGTATTATCCCAGAGAAATTCAAGAAAGAGGATACATATTTGATTACACATGTAATTACAGCAGCAAGAATTGTATTTGCCCAAATTGGAAATTAAATAAGCTACCAACAGATGAAGAGATAATAAAAAAGATATTAAAATATGCAGAGATGAATAGGTTGACAATGAAAATAAAGGATAAAGAGGAATTGGAGTACTTCAAGATGTTGGGAAGATTTTATGATTGGCTAGATAAAGCAAGCTAGAAAAGAAAGTAGGGAGAAGATAAGTATCCAGATGACACACTATTAAATGGAAAAGGGAGGGAAGAAGAGGAAAACAGAAAAGAAAATATTAAATATATAAGTATATATTCAAGAGTGAGATATAAAGAGTGGGGGGGAAACATAACTAGGTTAGACTAGTGAAGGTAAGGGAATAAGAAATGGTACTAAATTATATTTGGGTTGGCGGAAATACCATCCCAAGGAAACATAAACTGACTTTTGAAATATACACTAACAACAATAGAAAAAGATATGGAAAGAGGAGGAGAGAATGAAAGGAAGATGGGGGAAAGAAGAAAGATGTAAGGATAAGAGGAGGGAAGAAAGTCGAGAAGGGAGGGAGGGAGAAAAGAAAGGGAAAACAAGGTGGTGTTACAAAAGGAGGAAAGGATGGTAAATAAAGCAACCCAAACTGTATATTATAACTATTAAATGAAATAATAAATGTATAAGAATGATAAATGTAAAGAACAATAACAATCATGTGAATGTATACTTAAAATGATATGTAAGAGAATAAAAAATAAATAATTCTTTGGGGGGGAAAAGAATTATTGCTGAGGGGGGAAAATGGAAGGGAGAAAACAATTTTTCCCTCACCCCGAATTCCTGAAATAATAGTGGGATAGAAATATAGCACATGAATGAATAATTCTCAGACAATTTCTGCAACCAATTCTTTTTCAGCAAGTACCACGAACAAATAGAAAAGAATTTGGGAGGATTGCCTTTTTCTGGCTGCACTGGCAATCATTGGGCTAGGCATTTTGTATCCCATTATCTTCTTCATCATTTGCTTTGCCTCTTGCTCTCATCATTTTTTTTATCTCACTGCTTCTCTGCCTCTTGTTGACTTTCTCACTCATGTTTTCCACCTGTCTCACACCTTTGCTGTTTCTCATTCAGTCTCACTTGCTCTCACCTGCGTTCATTTTCACTTCTACTTTCTTTCTCTTGCCTGCTCCATTTCTTCTGCTCATTCTCTTGTGTTGTACAAGAAACAGAGGTGGGTTGCTCCCGGTTCAGCCCAGTTTGGCCCAACCGGTAGTGGAATTCAGAGGTGGGTCACAGAACTGGCAGTGACCCAAGCCTGCCCCTCCACCCCAGACTGGTTCCCTCACTGTAGCTGGGCCACAGCCATTTTGGTTTTTAGTGACTGCGCCTGCTCAATTCACTATAAATTGTTCTGCTCACGCAGAAAGAACAATTTACATTGAACAGCGCACATACACGGGGGTTGTGAACTAGTAGTAAAACCCACCCCTGATAAGAGAGTGCTGATCCTTTCAAGTGTTCATGCTATAGTTGATATAAGGCTGAGCTCTAAGAGTCCAGTGTCAGTTGAAGACATTTTACTGCCCAAGGTGGAGCTCAAATAATACCTCCTCCACTTATTAGGACCAATATTGTTGTTTTTTTTAAAAAAATCTTGAAGTCCCTTCCTTCCTTATTAAGAAGCTTAGGATGAATGTAAAGCTGTGCCTTGCCCTCCAAAAAAACTAGTTTTCTGTCGACAATCTGACCTTTGATACAAACAGATATATGGAGGAGGGAGTGTTTCCAGTAACAGAGACAATGCCACACTACCGTAAAGGAGTTCTACCCTCTCTCAGGCGTTCTTATGAGAGAGGTAAGCCTCTCTCACTATTCTCACTCTGATGAGAACAGGTGAGTCTCGCTATTTACAGGTGGTTCCATTCCATCCAAGCAACCACAGAGACTGTGAATAATGAGAACATAGAAACACATATTTCCCATGCACAAAAACTCATCTGACATTTTGCATGTATATCAAATACTGTATACAGAAATCATACCCTAAACTGCAGATTTGTGAAATCTTTACTGCAGGTGATAAGGTCAAATCTGTGTTTTCCAATTTCTTAGCATTTTCCCTGCAAGTACATGGCCATGAGGTTTGGTTTTTTTTATCAGTTGAGTATTGAACCATTGGTTGTTATAAGAATTGACCCATGGCTTGTTGCCTGAGCCTGATATCATGGGCTGAAAGTGAATGGCCCCATCTGGATTTAATAGCTAAGGACTAGAAATTGCAGTCTCCTGGCTTTCAGCCTGGTGTCTTAATCACTAGACCTAGCTGGCTCGCTTTGTATTTTTCAACTGTGGGTATGCAAAAACACAGATAAGGGCCACCTGTATAAGTTGGAAATCTTTTTCATCAAAAATTAAAGATTGAGGAGGAGCCAACATTGCAATGATACGGTTGTGTGGTCTCGATGCTCTGAGACTGCAGCCAATACTTTTGCCGCTGGGTGGTCCAAATGGACCTAAACCATCCCAAAGAGACGGTGAACAGGAAGAATATGTCTTGCTGATCTTGTGAGATCGCAAAATCCCCGAAAGAAGCAAGATAAGTTCTTCAAGCCAGCGGCAAAAAATCCAGCCAAGGCTGATGAAATCGGGGCGACTCCAAAACGGAAGGATACGGAAAGTGAAAGTGTTTCTAACTGGTAAGGAACTTTTACTGTTTTAAAAAAGAGACTGCCTATAAAAACTTAAAAATTAATTTAAATTGAAGAATAGAAGAGTCAAGCAGCGGAATTAAATTTGGAATGTTTTGGACAGTGGTTATCTTACTTTTTAAATGCTATCTTCATGGATGGAATTTATGCAAGCCTTTTGAAATGGATGGATGAAGTTTTCTTCTTCTACCTTTTTTATGATTCTCTGTAATCTATAGGCTAAAGTTACCCTCTTTCATTCCTGTGGGTATTTTTCTAATTCATTTAAAGATTGGACTCCTTTTTCTAACTTGAAATACAAAAAAGATACAAAAGGAAACTTTTTAACAGCGTTACCGCAGCTCAGAGGCTGACAGGTCTTTGTTATTTCATGGATTGTTTTTGACTTGGCATCACAAGGTTTTACTGCTTGGCTACAGAGAGTGATAAGAAGGGAAGCACACAGATGGCCCTTTGAAGTGGAAACAACATCCTTTGTGAATCTATGCTTTAATCTTATTAACCTTCCAAGCTAGAGCAGCTGTTTGTTAGAATTGCACAACCTCAAAAGAAAATAGAAGTCTCAAATTTGCAAAAGATACTTTCATAAATACAGAAATTATCAAATATATATGAAAGAATAGAAGAAAAACTGGAATACTTAGAGCACATAACAATAAAATATGATGAAAAAAATGAGGAGGATGTTTATCAAATACAAGATGGGGTGATTGAAACTCAAAAAACCAAAGTGGAAAATGAATATAAAGAGATTAAACCTGCTGATATTGATGGTAATTGGTTTGTTCCTGAAAATGGAAAGAATGGAATACTGAAAGAGGAAGTAAATGGAGAAGAAATCTGTTCCAGAGGGCAGCATGTAGAAGAAGAAAAATTAAAAAAATCTATGGACTATGTTATTAAATATCATGGATGTTTAGCTAGAACAGGATATAAGGATTTAGTGTTAGTAGAGGATTATAGAAATAGTAATTGAAAGGCCAGTATGTGGTTATGTATTTAACTTTGGTATATTTTATGATGAAGGATGTTTAAACAATTATAGTCAAATGAAAATGGAGATATAATGATGGTGACATGTATACATATTTGAGTTAAATACTTAAGTTAATGTGAATTATGTTTGTTGACTGTGGAAGAGATGCCCGAAAGTTTTTTTTTTGTAACCAACTGATACACTTTCTATAGCATGTAAAGAAGGATGATGTATTTGTTTTAAATTAAAATTTTAAAAAAATATTTAAAAAATTAAAGATTGAGAGCTCTGTACTAGTAGAAGTAGCTTGTCTCTTCCTGTTCATAACTGGAATTTAAAGTTTGCATAGTGCTTTAGAATTGATGGCATTAAATCAAGAAAGCTCTTAGTAATAGTAATGAGGCAAACACTAGTATAGACTAGGATTTTCTTTCATTTCTGGCCTGGCTATGAATATTTTGAGTTAAAAAGGAGCAGTTTATCCCACACAATATAGCAGTGCCATTCTACAAATACTTGTTTGCCATTTTTTGATTGCAAAAGTTTAACAAAGGATCAGAGATCAGAGTGGGTGGTATTACGTAAGTACGGACGTTGTTAAATTTACGTGTTTTCACATGCTCACCAGGGATTGGTTGCCCAAACCCTGGGAAGTTTAAACTACTGTCATTGGCCAGCTGGTCTGCCAGAGCTCCTTAAAAGGTGTGCTCCAGCAGCCCAGCTGGCAGAGCGCAGTCACTTACTCTAGCAATAAAAAGTGCTGAAACTCACTCGCGCCTCTCGCCTGCTGATTCTTGCTGATCTAACAGGCAGGACATGAACATAACAGTGATCTGGTTATCAATGTCTGTTTCATTTTTATAGGTCAGCAAGGATTTTAATATTTTTGCAACAAAATGGCTAAGTTACTTTCTACAGGCTAATAAAAGACAATGGATATGTTCAGAGGCTAATGAATCAATGCAATGTTGTGCGCTTAATCCACAGATCACTTTTAACATGAACATATATTTGCTGCTGGTTAGTGGGACTTTGGGTTGGTGGCTCTCACTGTTTTCCCCCCGAGGATTTTACATTTTTGCTTAGTCCGTAGACTTATCCAGTTCTTTCCAGATCGGATCATGTCTGGCTTTTAAGATTAGTCAAGGCCATCTTGTCCAATAAACACCACACAAACAAACCAGCCATCCACTCTCCTGGCACATTGACTACTGTTGGGTGCCAGAACCATATGATCTTGGATGACTTAATCAGCCATCTATGTTTTTAGTCCTTCCAACCACCATTAAAGTGTCTAGGAGACTTACCATTCTTCCCAGTTCCTGCCATCTCTCTCTGTCTCATAACAAAAGAGTAGGGCGGGACTGATGTTACTGAAGACAAATTCAAGGTGAGTGTAATCATTTTTTCCTTTTTCCATCTCTTTCTATGGCTGTGGAAGGATGCCTAGAGAGGCTTCCTTTTTTTGGAAAGGTCTGTCTAGGACATCAACGTAATCATTGACATTGGAAAGGATGGGGAACTCTTTGGAAAAGACTTTGAACAGCGTGGCAGAGGAGTTAATTTAACCCCAAACAAGATCTGATATAACCCTCCTCCTGGTTTAATTGGTCAAGTCAATTAACTCGTCTCTGGAATTTGCATAACTTGCTTAGCTCTGTAGACCCAAAACCCAATTAATCATGTTGTTTGGAAAGGAACACTCTTTAAATATTGTGAAATGCAACCCTGGAAACTTCCTTGACTTTTCTTTCATTCTATAGTATAAGAAATTAGCAATAAAAAGGTATACAATGTTAAGGTTATACATCCTCAAGCTTTCCTATTCAGTTGAGACTTAGCTGCCATAACTCCTCCCTTGCCCTGTGCTACAGTATTGGATTTTTAAAGCAGAGAAAAATGAAACCCCAAAGATTGCTTGGTCTTTTTCTTTCTGCTTTTTGCAGAGTCTCTAAGGAAAAGGTTCACAGACAAAAGGAGTCCAATCTCAGGAGCTCTTGCTGCATTGCCTCAGTCAACCAGCTCCTTGTTTAAAAAACAAATTTCCACAGCTTCCCTCTGAATTTTCACATTCGGCTGCCTGTTTTCCATCCACTCTGTCTCAAATGTGTTGTTTAATATTCAGATATTTAGTGCTCTTGAATATATACAAAAAAGTAATATATTCTGTGCCCAGCTTGCTAACACCGGCTTCTTTTTCTAATGCTTTAAAGGTCTCAATCATTTGATTTGACCGTGATTCTCTCTCCCTCTCCTTTCTTTCCCCTTCCCCCCTTCTGCCACCACCTTCATTTCAAGGAGAAAAAAAAATCTTTCCCAGGGCTAAATCCTGACAAATGTCTGCCTTCAACTGCCCCGCTTTCTTGCACACCCCCTTTGAAATATGTATGCGCATGTTATGCAGGGTGGATGCATATCAATGCCAAGCTATCTACCTTTGCATATTAAATCATTACCACATCTTTGCTGGCAGTAAAATATGCAGAGCGTATTCTAAAGAAAAGCCTCTCCCCTGCCGAGCCAGCATTCTTCCTTCTCCCCACACCCTCCCAGCTTTAGCCCAGAGCCCAGGTATCTCATGCCACCCTCCTTTGTTCCTTTGCAAAGGCATTTCTCTTGTTTTCTCTTTGTCATTGTCACACGGTTCTGCTGGAAAAGGACTTTTTGCAAATGTGACTCAAAGCAAAACCCTTCAGTGCCCTTTAATACCCTTCACCCCAGGCCTCCTCCCCCCCCCCGCCCGTTCTCATCTGCCTGTAAGAACCACCACCATTGGGAAAGGTCTGGGGTTGACCTGCAGTGCTGCAGTGCACGGTCTGCCTACTGCAGATGACTGTTTCCCAGCATCTCTACATCCCTTCCTCTGGAGCCTAAACAGCCAGCTGACCTCCAAGCCTCCCGTTCCTTTCCCATGCACCTTTTGGGCCATTTCAATCCATTAAAATCCCTTCTATTTTGAAAAAAAAAGCCCCAGGAATGCCCATTAGAGAAACCCTGGTGACTTTTTTGCATTGAGTTTTGTTTTCCTTGCTTCAGGGCTGGGCAGAGGGTCAGTTGAGATGCACTGGGAAACCTCTAGATTGTTAAAGATATCTGGCTGGCAATTATTCAATTTGTTTGCGTGTGTGTTCTGTTTGCACACACTCATACTTTTGAATCAGTTTTGACTCCTGGCAACTACTCGGACTCCCTGCAGTTTGTTTGGCAAGATTTTTGGAAATGGCTTGCCATTGCCTTCTGCTTAGGGCTGAGAGAGAGCGACTGGCCCAAGGTCAGCCAGCTGGCTTCATGCCAAAGTAGAACTACAACTTATGGTGTCCAGGTCTCTAGCCTGGTGCCTTAACCTGTCCACCAAATTGGCTCTTAATCCATTTGTATTTGTATCCATTTGTATTAACTGCAACATGAATCTCCCATACCTTATATTATAACAATTAATTTGACAATTCACATTATTTAGGTTGTTGATTTGAGCTCCAAGCTTGGCAGTTTGCTTGCAAACATTTCATTACCATTCGAGGACACATCGTCAGTGCATTTTGAATTGTGTTCTTCAGTCTTCTGAATGCTGGTCTTTAAATACCTATTTATGTGATGCAAATTAGTATGGATGTTGATTTGCATCAGATAAAAAGGTATTTAAAAACCAGCATTCTGACAGACTAGAACAATTCAAAGTGCACTGACGATGTGTCCTCGAATGGTAATGAAATGTTTGCAAGCAAACTGCCAAGCTTGGAGCTCAAACAAACAACCTAACTACCAACCCCAGCTACTAATATTCAAATATATTTCACATTATATATAAAGGAAGAAAGCTTGGGGATGATCCAGGACTGTATTTCTTTGTTGAAAAACAATGCACAGCTCAATGTGAAACAACTTGCTTTCTCCATAAAATGCTCCTAACTTAATGTTATAACCATACTTTAAATCCAGCCAAAAAAGGCTTCCTGGGAGGAGCCTGCTGGTGGTGGCAGCAAAAAAATCAGCTGCCTCCGAATTCCTGGCTACGTACCTGTTTAGAGGATCTTCCATCTGACGTCTTATCAGGTTTTCTTATCCTTCAGGCAAGAAGGAAAGAAGAAATTGTTTTGCTGGCAAATGCTCTTTGATTTTTGCAGCTTTTGTGCTTGCAGGGAAAGGGGGGCTAGCCCAAGGCAGAACGGCTGTCCGTGCTGGGAATTTCAAACTGCCTTGTGCAGGACAAAGTAGGTCTCCCCCACTCAGTTCAAAGTTTTGTTTGATTTAATCTTATCACGAGCTGAATCCCTTTCCGTGGACAATAATTGTTTATCAACATTTTAGCTTCTTTTCTTTTTCTCCTCCGAAAAATTATTTACTTAGAGGCTTTTAAAATGGCGCCGAGCAGGCTGGTTTCTCCGGTAATAATGAACACTTTTTGTTAATCCTCACAAGAATTCAAAACAAAAGAGATTGCTTATCATATGTTTTGGTTTCACAATAGGCCAGCAGAAGCTTTTTAATTAGTTTCATTTCTACAAAAATTTTACTCCTTCATTAACTTTGCTTATCTGGAAGTTAAATGGTGATGAATCTGCTGAACGGTCTTGTTACAATGTTTACTCACTGAAAGTTTTGCCAAGCCTTAACTTCAAAATAAAAGGGGAACTCAGCCTCTTTACTTAAAGCTGCATATTCAGGCAATAGAGTTTTATTAACTGCAGGCAGATAAATTTTGAAATGGCCTCAAAACCAAATATTAACTTGAAGTTGTAAATTTTTTTCTTATTACTATTCAAAATACCAGCTTCAATTTTGTTAAAGGCTTTCTTATCCAGCTGCGTTACAAGATGGCGATTTTATAGCTTCTGCGTTTGATATATGACACACTCAATCAGCTCTATTCTCCTGAAGACTTCTCCTTATTAACTGTTAAAAGTCTATAAATAGTATCCCATTTAAAACCGAGGGGAGCAGAGACTTTGTTTGTTTGCTTATTTGTTTGTGCGTTTTTTATAATGGCTCCCAAATCGAAGCAGTCTAAGCGTTTCCTTAATAACACATCTCAAGAAATTGTTACAAAATCGCTGCCCTTGCCTCCCACGCCCTCTACTGGAGATCTCTTAACGCAAGAATTTCTTTTTGAAACCCTTAAAGAGTTCAGACAGGAAATTAAACAACTTTTATTGGACTTATATGATAAACTGGACGCCAAGATTGCTCAAACAAGGGAAGATACGATCAGAGTTATGACTGTTATGACAGACTATGTTTCTGAAATGGAGGACAAATTGGAACTTTTGGAAAAAACTAATTCTAATTTGACATCTAAAATTCAAACGTTACAACAGGAAGTTGAAAATGCTCAAAAACAACTCGTTATGATAAATTACAATAAGACTGCGTTTGCAATAAGAGTCAGAGGATTGCGTGAAAAGGAACAGGAGAATTTGAAACAGACCTTTTTTGAGGCTTTCAGACGTTTGGTGGGAAGTCCGGGATTTAACTTTGATTGGCAGATTCAAAAATTTATCGCCAGAACTCGTGTGTAGCAAAACAACGACAGCTTCCAAGGGACATAATTATATATTTCACCACAAGAGAATCCAGAAATGCGATAATACAGAAGTTCTACAATAACAGGCTGCGAATCGATGGACAGGACTTGATTGTTTTTAAAGAAATACCATCTCAAATATTAAGAGCAAGGAGAGACTACACTTTCTTAACTGAAAAACTCAGAGATTCTCAGATACAATATAAATGGGAAGTGCCATCTGGTATCACAGTCACATTTGAGAACCAAAAATATCGTCTCAATTCTGTTTGCGAAGCCCGAGATTTTTACTACAAAACTCTGAAGGCGGGACTTCCTGATTCACCCGGACTTGGAGAAAGACAAGGAGAAGGAGAAGATAAGCAGCGGGACACGTGGCTACAAGGCGGAGGGTGTTGCTTTCCCCTTCCGGAAGGGCAGAAGAGTAAAGAATAAAGATCCAGCTATGCCTTTAAAATACTTCTTAAATCTTTAATTTGAATAAAATTTCAGGACTCCTGTCTGGTATAAAATGACAAAGCTGTATACCGATGAAGAGATATTGAGACTGAAAGAAGCGGTGCTGAATTTGGACATATATTGTATGGGACTTATATAAGACTTGTTTGAATCTTAATTTAAACTGCGCATGATCTATTCTTTGGGGCGAGGAGAGCGGAGATCATAGTTTTCTTGGATTGTGGTTTGGGATGAATGGCGTCGGATGGCGTGGGGTAGATGGAAGGGTAGTGAAAGTTCAATTAGATTACCTTGATCCAGAATGTAAGCTGATTTTTGTATAAATTGTTATTTGAATACAAGGTTAAGAAAGATTATCTGGAGAGTCTACACGAGGGTGGAGTAAATATGAGAGGAGCAATGGATGAGGATAAAATATATATGCGGACACGGGTAAAGGCAGGATGGGAGGTTTAGAATTTATATGCGGAAGCAGGTAAAGACATTGTTTAAGATTTTAAAAATAATGAGAAGCTGAGTTTAATGTTAGAGAGTATATTGACTTCTCTTTCTTGGGGGGGGGGGGCTTCCCCCCCCCTTTTTTTTTCTTTTTATTATTCTTTTCTTTTTTGTTCTTTATTTTTTTTTATTTTTTTTTTATTTTGTAACTTCTAATCTATTTGGTTTCAATATACTCCAGACTTTGCTTGATAAAGAACGATGCCGGGAATGGGACCTGGGAAGTCGGAAGGGGGTCAGGGAGGGGGGTTCAGGGGGTGGGTGGGGGGGAGGGTGGAAATATAGACTCAATTTTCAGAACAATGAATGCACTTGGATACTGTTGCTTTTTTTTCCTTTTTTTTCTTTTCTTCTTTCTTTTCCTTTTATTTTTCTTTTGTTTTAGTACAAAACAAATAGACCAATGAATACTAGAAATACACCGAAGCGAGGTGTAGAGGGAAAGAAGAGGGGGGAATTAAGAGGGAGTGAGAAGGGAATGTAAGGAGGGTGAGATGGTGGGAAGGGGAGAAAGGAATGGCTGAGGGGGAGGGGAAGTAGAAGAGGGGATTGTTGGAAGGGAGAAATGAAAGTTGGAGGGGTAGAAGGAAGGGTGTATGTAGGATAGAAGTGTTATGAGTTGTTTATTGCTTCTTCTTTTTTTAACTGCACAGTATTTAAGTGATTGTATAAAGGAAAATGAAAATGTAATAAAAGAATCTTTGATTGAAAAAAATCCAGCCAAAAAAAACCGAGATGTGAATGGTCAGCATCTAGGAAAAGGAGCAAAATGGGCCAACTCACCTCGGACAACTTGCCATGGGACAACTTGGCCCACAGCGTTGACACGTTGGTCATGATGAGGTGACTGTGGTGAGTTGACAATGGCGAGTTGTCCTACACTGAAAAGATGAATCATCTTGTATTGCTTAAGCATAGTGAATGAGCTGTTAGGACCAAGGCCACAGGAATTTACTCTTCTATAACCCCATAATTATCCTATTATCCTTTGATAGTGACTCTTCTGCAAATGGCTTTCATATTATATTTTACTTTTATATCACTCCATCAATCAAATGTTTATTATGGTCATAGACAATAATATTGCTTTCATATGCATGTACTACAGCAGGGGTAAACTGTATGGTGGTGCCTTCCAAGTGTTTGGGACTACAGATCCCACAATGCTTAAGCTACCTGAAGGCTAATAAGAATAGAAATCTGCCTGAGCTATGCTAGAGAAAATAGATACAAAGATTAAACCAGTATTTTATTCCCTGAACAGTAATTACAACTGAAACAAATATCACTGCTATAGTCCCTTAACCCTAAAAAATCAGTTTTCTTTGGAAAGCAATCCTGTACTGTAATTTAATACATGGAGTTGTATCTTATTCAAAATTTGGTTTTATTTCTGTATATTGAGTGCATATTTTAACTTCATAGGATATTAAAATAAGAAGATATTCTCATACTGATTGAATTTATTATATCTTCTCATTTCTGTTGGTGATTTATACTGTGTTGACCAAGGTTTCTAATCTTTAATATTAGTTCAGTGCTTAATAATGCTTCTTAGTCTTTTAAAGTGATAGAATATAATATATAAGTGATTGATGCTATATTTGTTACAATCCAGGAAAATTGAGGTCCACATTTAAAGGCCCAATTAAACTGATTTGTTGCTAAAAAGCCCATGTTGAGGAATCTTCTTAACTAATGGCTACCAGCTGCTTGGAGTTTGATAAGGGTCAATGGAATTCAAAGTGGTTGGACTTAGTCCAGTTGTGGCTACTTAGGGATTCTAAGCTGAGTCCACCCCCCAGATTCTGCCACTTCTACAATATTGGAAAACTTCCAGCTCCCTTTTTCAATCTTTTCTTACTTATCTGTGTTTATATTATTTTAACTTTTCTTTTACCTCTGTTCATATCTTTTCTGTGAAATGTCCAATTAAAAATGTCTCTGCGGTCCCATCTCAGAGCACTTTTAGATACTTTTGGAGTCTTCTATTACAATCCAGGATTTATGTAAACTGACCAGTATTCCATTTTACTCCCAATTAAGGATCATCAAAACTGGCCTCAGGGTTCAAAGAGCTCCAGCATATCAAACTGCAAAATATGGAATTTTGCAATTTGAAAATTGGGGCAGTTACATTGATATGAAATCCATTTGGCTATTTAGCTGGGATGATTTCATGCAATCCAGGGATTAACGTGGACATGCCAGTAGATGGTTTATAATTGGATTATAAACATCCTGAGTGCTGTGTTTAAACGTGATGTCACATTCAATGAAGGGCCCACATAAATCTGGGATTGAACCTGATTGAATTTTGGTAAGTAGAAAGAAGAGTTAAGCACTCTTTCCTCTTGCTCCCCCCCCCCAGTTCTGAATCTTTTTTTTTCTAAAATAGCTTTTCAAAAACATTCAGTGGTCTGTAACATATAGTTAGCCCTGTGGATTGGGGCAATTAGATGCAAATGGAAGAGAATGGAGTGCTGCTACTGAATTTTCCTGAAGTGTCTGGAACTGACCCCTGTCATAGACTAGGGGATCATTTGCCTGACCCAGCAATATGTGAGTAAAAGTGGATTTTGATTAGATTGGTGGCCAAACTAATTACCATTTAGCTTTTGAAGCTTTTCCATTGCTGAATTTATACTTATAGGTTTGTCTCTCAATCTCCTCCCAATCCTCTGTCCTGCATTCTCTTTGCTTGCTAATTTTATAAAAGCCTGCAACAAATGAAAGTATTATGGAGAACTCTAGCACAACCAAAGAACAGAGAGAAGCTTTGTTTCACAGTCAAATTCAAATCCCAGTTCCCAGGTGCCCTTTTTTAATAAGTACCCATTGAATGATTCACCTATGGCCCCTTTTGGGTGAAAGCTAAGACACAGAGACACAAGTGCTGTTCCTTCCTTCACAACATTAAAGAGTCTAGGAGGTATAGTTATTTATTTACTGTATGACACATATGCACAGGAGATAAAATGGAATGTTGATGCTGCTGATTGGAATACTTTTCTCATAGTTGAGCCAAAAGGTCATCCATTAATCCATTCAATTTAGCTTTTGGTTCTTACTTCTCATAGTCTTCTTAACACTATCAGGAAGAGACACAGGAGTGCCTCATGTGCATAGAGAATGATTTTTTATTTGTTTATATCCTTTCTTTATTATTTTTACAACTAACTCAAGGCAGCAACATATCCAACACACCTTCCCCCTTCTGTTTTCCCTCACAACAACAACTTGGTGAGATGAGGTGAGGTGAGGTTAGGAGAGAGAGACACACACACAAAGAGACAGAGAGACAGAGAGACAGAGAGAGACAGAGAGGCAGAGAGACAGAGAGTGCAGAGACAGAGAGACAGAGAGAGACAGAGAGACAGACACTGGCGCAAGTGTCACTCACCCCGCTGGCATTTTTGGCTAATCTGCCTCTGGGTTTCCATGCTTAATCCCTTAACCAAACCCACATGTAAGAATTTGATCTGCAATTTGTGGTTTCTTGTTTTGTTTTTGCACCACTCATCCACTGCTTTACATCCACTTTGCATACTGTTGACAGTGACTAACTGAAGGCCTGTCTTCACTTGCGCTTCATCAAGGCACAAACACTCCTGGCCATAATTTTTTTCTGGCTTGTCCCCATGATTTGGCCTTCATATTTTCCCAAAGACCATGAGTGAAGCATTTTTAAAGACATCATTAGCTGTGTTGATGTTAAAGTGGTATATTTCCTTTCATCCCAGCACTGTCCAAGGGCAACCTCAAGGTGTGCAAAAATCTCTGATTAACAATTACCTTGGAAGGAGGACAGAGAGCAGGTTTAATGTAGTGGTTAAATGCTGGATTAGAAACGGGAAGCACATAAATTCTACTCCTCCCTTAAGCTTGAGTGGGTCTTCTGGGCCAGCTATTCTTTCTCCGTCCACAGGCTTGTTCTTGTGGGAAACTAGGAGCATTTGGTATGTACTGTAGCTGCCTCAAGTTGATCAAAAATAATGAGTGTCAGTGATTGGAAGCTGAGGCAATATAGGCAGAATAGGGATTGGCAGTGAGTACAAGCAATTTCATCCTGATTAATTCTCTGCCAGGTCAAGGATGGGTGGAGACCAGTTCAACTCAGCGATGAAGATAGATCCCTGTAATCTCTGGATCTGAATTTCAATGATGCACTCTTACTAAAAATTGTCGGTTTATTATTTTGTTTTATCCATGGTAGAAATGCCCATGTTTAATGTCTCATCATATAGGCATAAGGAGTTTGGAATGTGTCCTGATGGTATGATGTTCCTTTTATTAGGACTGGTTTATTTGACTCCTCCTGTGGACACCATTAAGCGTATGGATAGAAAGTACCTTTCCCAATTATCATGACTAATTTCATGCTTCTTCTAACCATGAGGCAATGCAGTTTGGCTGCCTCAAACAATAGATTTAGAGTAGTGTGGGAAATATGTTGGTTGCCAAGGCAAGTTGAATGACATTTTTTTAGGAGGAACAGCCTAGATCAGTGTTTCTCAACTTTGGCAACTTGAAGATGTCCGGACTTCAACTCCCAGAATTCCCCAGCCAGCGAATGCTGGCTGGGGAATTCTGGGAGTTGAAGTCCGGACATCTTCAAGTTGCCAAGGTTGAGAAACACTGGCCTAGATAAAGAGAGCTCACACCTGTTTGCAGTCCAGTTGTTTGGGGAGATCATTAGTTCTTTTTTAAAAAAAAAAAAAACACAGATAAACCTGTTAGGGTCACATCCTAGAATTTTAGTTTGTTTTCAAAGTGGCAGTAAATATAGTTTTATCCATCATGGCATTTCAGAAAAAAAGGCTCCAGGTAGCACTGAGGCTGCAGATTGCTTATCCCCTGATAAGTTATTTAGCTAAGGTTTTAAAATTGGGGGAGGGTTATTTAGTCTTCATCTTACAACAGTTCATTTAGTGACCATTCAAAGTTACAATAGTACTGGAAAAAGTGACATGATAATTTTTCACAGTTACAATCTTGCAGCATCGCCATGCAGTTCAAATCTCACCAGGCTCAAGGTAGACTCAGCCTTCCATCCTAATGAGGTTAGTAAAATGAGGACCCAGATTGTTGGGTGCAATATGCTGCTTCTGCAAACTGCTTAGAGAGGGCTGTAAAGCACTGTAAAGCAGTATATAAGTCAAAGTGCTATTGCTATTTAATTCAATTTCTGGGAGGGGGGAAAGCCCCTTAAATGATTAATGGGTTTGCATAATGATTGTGTGTTAACTTTATGACAGTCAAAAAAAATTGTAAAACTGAGCACATGGTGACCCATTTTATGATCATCACAAGGATTGAAATTGTGTTTTCAGTTATGATGATAGGTTGAGGACTTATCTGTATTTTAGAAAACATGGCATTTCTCTGATTGTAGCAAATGCTATAGAAAACTTGATCACTATATGACTACTTGGTATTATTTAAGAAGTGTTTTCCATCATTTGGAGAAGGAGAACAGGAAGGAGACTATCTACATCAGGGGTGTCAAACTCAAGGTCAACGGGCTGGATCCGGCATGTGGGGTGCTTCAGATCTGGCCTGTGGGGCACCCTGAAAATAGCGAAGGATCAGCCCGCAGTGCCTCTGCCAGTAAAAATGGAGCTCAGGAGGGCTGAGCTCTGTTTTCACTGGCAGATGGCTGCAGAAGGTCATTGTGGCTGAAAATGGAGCCTGGGAGGGCTGCAGGAAGATCCCCCCAGCCCCATCCGGGCCATCACAGATGCCCCTGATATGAGTGATGTTGAGCCCCACTCTGGTCACACACCCTCTGGCTCCCCAAGGTCAAACACAACCCTGATGTGGCTCTCAATGAAATCAAGTTTGAACCCCTGATCTAGACGTAAATGAGGAGCAGAAAGTGATAGTTTAGCATAGCCCTCCTGATTTTTACATCTTCAAATGTACTGGTCCATGCAGTCTGGGAATACAAGAAACTACAGCTTCAACACATTTGGAAGACACCAGGTTGGGGAAGAATGATACAGGACAAAAACTCTGGAGAGGACATAGTTTGAGGGGCAAAAATGTTAATCACAGCTTTGATCTTTTTTCTTCTATACATCTAAAGAGATTTGTATGGAATACCTCAAGGGCGAATAGCATCTGTAAATGGATTAGCACTGGGACCAATAGAATGTGGCAATTAATGCTTAACTCCCCAGCCATTTTCAGAACTAAAATTTCCCCTCCAAGGTATGATTTGACTCTAATATACTTAAGACACTTTTAAAAATGGGAAGAGATGTGTTTCATTGATCTCCCATGTCTTAAATAATTTGGGTCCTAGAAATATCTCTGTTTTATTGTCGCCATGTTGGCATAAAATAAGTGGTGAGGATATGCAACTTTCCATGCTGATGTAGAACTCATTCATCAAGCAAAGCAGAATGACCTTGAGTTCTCAGCTAGGAAAAGAACAATGACTTTAAGCCAATTTAAATATTTGCAATTGCTTTAAATGGATAATTATCTAATCTTCCAAGTACAGATGAAACAATATATCGGCCAGCATAGCCTAATAGATTCCTGCTATTCGGCTTCAAACTGGTTGTCTAAACTGCTATTCTCCATTATTCTGAGCCAGCAGAATCAATATTGTCTGAACACCTAGGCAAAATCGAAGGAAGAAGGATCTTGGGCAGAGAACCTCTGGTTACTTCACCTCCTGAATAAAGTACGTGCAATCTCCTCTCCTTCTATGAATTCTCCAGGGTCTTACTGACAATACAGACATTAATGTAACGTTAATACGGGTAGTCCTCAACTTACAACCACAACTGAGCCCCAAATTTCTGTTGTTAAGTGAGGCACTTGTTAAGTGAGTTTTGCCCTATTTTAAGACTTTTCTTGCAGCAGTTGTTAAGTTGATAAATTAGTAACCCAGCTGTTAAGTGAATCTGGCTTCCCCGTTGACTTTGCTTGTCAGAAGTTCACAAAAGATGATCACATGACCTTGGACACAGTCATAATTGTGAAGCAGTTGCCAAGCATCTGAATTTTGATCACATGATGCTGCAATGGTCATAACTGTGAAAAATGGTCATAACCAGTGGTGGGATTCAAATAATTTAACAAGAGGTTTTGTGCTCGTGGCTAGGGGGCATGGCTAGGTGGGCATGGCTAGGTGGTCACAGGGCCACCCGTGATTCTGAGGGGCAGGGCAGTGCAGAATTTTAACAACCAGTTCGCCTGAACCGGCCCAAACCAGCTGAATCCCACTACTGGTCATAACTCACATTGTTCAGTGCTGTTGTAACTTTGACTGGTCACTGAACTACCTGTATTCATATGGATATGGATTCTGCATGGAGAAGAATGCCCATATTTGTTCCCTGTAGAATTATTTTACATTTCTAAGTTCTCTAGAAATTCAAAACATAAAGCATTATACAACTGAGTGTGTGTGTGTGTGTGTGTGTGTGTGTGTGTTTTCAGACGATATAAGTAGTTAGGTGGAATGAAGGAATGGGATGAGGGGGAAAATGTGCTACGCAAAAGCTCTGAAAAAGGCTCATTCAATGTGTTGCCATGGTTGTGTGCTATCCTAACCCTGGCATGGATTCTGGTTGGCTACATAATCAGCAATGGCTTATATGGAGATGGTGCTTCACTGCTAAAATCATGGAATTCTTTCTCCTTTTCAATATGGCAAGAGAGGTAAGAAATTGTCTTCTAAGTTCCTGCTTCCTTAATCTTTCAGGATGAATCATTGCTATTTTAAGCAGGTTGGCAGACGGCAAAAAAAGATTTATGCAGTAATAGTAGTGGGGAATTGTTTCAGACTCCGAGGTCTCTGAACAATAATCCATAATTCAGAAATTAATACAGGGAAGCAGTGACAGTGGGATTTGAAATAAGAGTTAGTGGCTAAGGCAAGGGGGGACTCCATAGGCTTGGTGTTTGTGGATGCCGTGCTTCTACACACATGCAATTATAACTTTAGCCGTTGCAGGAGAAGCAGACTTAAGCCATTATCTTTATTGTTTTTCCCCCCTCTGGTGGAAGTGTGTGTGCGCACACGCACATGGGCACACTTGCATAGATGTGGTGGAGGGAGAGGGAAACAAGAATGAAGCTTCTTTATATAGAGTTTAAATTGAGCTTTAAAAGTGTGACTGAGCAAGATTTAATGATGACAATTAGCCTGGACAAATAGTTAATCATCCTGCAGGCATAATTTATACATTCTCTGTGCAACAGGAAGATTGTCAGCACATCGCCCTACAAATTAGGGCAATAAAAGAATCTCATAACCTCCAACAGCTTAGTTGTCTGACAGAGAGGGGGGGGGAGAGGGAGGGAGATCATTTCCCTCTCTTCCTTTCCTGGTTACAATGAAAACAGTTGAGGTTGCTGGGCACAGGTATTATATTTGATTTCCCTGGCTGCTTCATATTTAACTTCATCAGTGCTTTCTATTTACCCTTCCCAGGCACGATCTTCTTCGTCACACTCTGGAGTTAGAACAAAGCCAAACCTAATCACACTGCAACAGGTTGGATATTTGAAGAGGCTTTACCAGATCAGTCCAAACAGGAACTGCTCTTCTTGCATCATTAACCAATTCAGCAGGGAACATTTTTGGCTGAACATGAGATGCCTCCTTCTGACACTTATTCCCACCATTATTTTGCCTGAACTTGCCACCGCTGTTAGACAAAACAGGCATAATAAATGGCCATTGACTGCTTCCTAGGGCTGAGGCTGACTGGACAAAGTCATCTAGCTGAAGGGTGGGCTTCAAATATTTCAGCAATGGGTTCTCTGCCTGGTTGCTGGGTGGCATGGCCATGGTGGCCTCCTGCACCACAGTGCGGTGTGTGTGTGTGTGTGTGTGGTGTTTTCACTTTCTCCAGGCTCTGGAGGCTTTCCTCGAGCCTCTGGAAGGGCAAAAGAACTTCCAGGAGGTCCATTTTTCCCCCTCCCTGAGTATCCGCATGGGCCACGTGCAGACTCCTGGGAGGGGCAGGGACAGGTAGGAGAGGTGGGGCGGTAAGGGTGGGGCCAGCCAGGGTGTGATTTGGAGGTTTTCCAAGCCAGCCATAATATTAGCTATGGGTTCTCCCATATGGCAGCGCACCCCTTATCTAGCTGGATTTGTTCCTTAGGTGGGACTAGTCCTCACAGTCTCCTTGTTTCTAGTCTGGTGCTGAACCAGAACACCAAATGAGCTCTTACACAACCTTTTCCTCCTTTTTTTAAAAAAAATATTGCTAAAGAAGATTTATGTGGCCTGCCAAGAAAAATGGGGGCCATGGGAGAGGTGGGGGTCTACGGGGATGGGGGTGGGTCGGAGAATCCTGGTCATAGTTGGGAAGGGCAGGTTTGATGGGAGCTACAGGGCTAGCCAATCCCTTGTTCCGGCCCTGTAAGCTCAACTCCAGGACCTGGTGACAAGAGAAGCCAGGACCCTGGCCTCAGGTTGCTGCTGCTAAATGCCAGGTCTGTGATCCATAAAGCTCCCCTCGTCTGGGACTTAAGACTTGACGAGGGGGCGGACCTGGCATGTATTACTGAAACCTGGCTGGGACATGAGGGAGGAGTCTCCCTCTCGGAAATGTGCCCAGAAGGGTTCCAGGTGCTCCATCAACCTTGACACCAGTGAAGGGGTGGGGGAGTGGCAGTTATTATCCGAGGATCATTAGTTCCTTGCAGGATCCCTGCTCCAGAGACTGTGGGGTGTGAGTCTCTGCTCTTGAAGTTGGACCTAGGGGTTCAAGTGGGCTTGTTTTTGACGTACCTACCTCTCAGCTGTGTCACAACAGCCCTACCTGCGCTCCTAGAGTCAGTAGCCAGGTTGGCAGTTGAGTTCCCCAGACTAATAGTGCTGGGGGACTTCAACTTGCCATCACTGGGCGAACGCTCTGATGGGGCGCAGGAGTTCATGGCTTCCATGACAACCATTGACTTGACCCAGGTAATTCAGGGTCCGACTCAAAGACCAGGACACACACTTGACCTTGTGTTTCTCTCGGGGCAGTGGAGACGTGATCTTGAACTAAGGGGGATAGAGACCTTGCCCTTGTCATGGTCAGATCACTTCCTGCTGAGGCTTGACTTTCGTAAGCTACTCCCCCTCCGCAGGGAGGTGGAGCTGATTAAATGGTTCCGCCCCAGGTGCCTGATGGACCCACTGAGATTTCAGATGGAGCTTGGGGAGATACCTGACTCTCTTGCCCACACTCCGACAGACTCCTTGGTCACCACCTGGAATGCAACGGTGACTAGGGCTCTGGATCAGATTGTGCCTTAGCAGCCTCTCTGCGGCAGTGGATCCAGGAGGGCTCCTTGGTTCACCGAGGAACTCCAGGAGATGAAGCGCCAAAAGAGACACCTAGAGCGACGTTGGAGTGCTAGCAACTCCAAATCCAACTGAACACTACTAAGAGCCTTTATTAGGACTTATTTAGTGGCGATACAGGCGGCAAAATGTGCACATTTTTCCGCTCTTATTGCGTCCGCAGAATCTTGCCCAGCCGCCCTGTTTAGGATAACCTGCTCCCTCCTAAAAGGGGAGGTTCCAGGGGAACCCTTACAGGGATGGGCTGAGGAGTTTGTTCAGTTTCTTTCGGACAAAATCACTCAGATTCGGACAGACCTAGACTCCAGTTGGACAGTACCAACGGAGGTGCCAAGGGAAGGTCTTGCTCAGATTTCCTGGAATGAGTTCCAGCTTGTCACCCCTGAGGAAGTGGACAAGGCCATGGGAGCGATGAGTGCCTCCACCTGTTTGCTGGATCCGTGCCCCTCCTGGCTGGTCTCGACCAGCAGGGAGGTAACACGAGGCTGGCTCCAGAGGATTACTAACTCGTCTTTGCAGGAGGGATCTTTCCCGCAATCCTTGAAGGAAGCGGTGGTAAGACCCCTCCTTAAGAAGCCTTCTCTGGACCCAGCTATTCTCAACAACTATCGTCCGGTCTCCAACCTCCCTTTTTTAGGGAAGGTTGTTGAGAAGGTGGTGGCCCTACAACTCCGACGGACCTTGGATGAAGCAGATTATCTAGATCCCTTTCAGTCTGGATTCAGGCCTGGATACTCCACCGAAACCGCTTTGGTCGCGCTGATCGATGATCTCTGGCGGGCCAGGGATGGAGGACATTCCTCTATCCTTGTGCTCCTTGACCTCTCAGCGGCCTTCGATACCATCGACCATGGTATCCTTCTGCGACGGCTGGAAGAGGTGGGAGTGGGAGGCATCATTTTACGGTGGTTCTCCTCCAACAGGTTGCAGTCGGTGTTGGTTGGAGAACAAAGGTCGACCCCTAGGCCCCTTAAATATGGGGTGCCACAGGGCTCGGTCCTGTCCTCCCTCCTATTTAACATCTACATGAAGCCACTGGGTGAGATCATTCGTCGGCACGGGATTAAATACCATCAATATGCGGATGATACCCAGTTGTATCTCTCTGCCCCGTGCCAGCTCAGCATGGCGATGGAAGTGATGTGCCAGTGCCTGGAAGCTGTCAGAGTCTGGATGGGAGTGAACAAACTCGCACTCAATCCTGACATCCTGGCTGTGGATGTTGCCCCCCAAGGACAGGCCAGATAGTCCATCCCTAAGCCTGGGGAGTGAAAATTTACACCCCTCAGAGAGGGTCCACAACTTGGGGGTCCTCCTGGACCTGCAGCTGACGTTAGAACATCATCTGTTGGCTGTGACCAGGGGGGCCTTTGCCCAGGTTCGCCTGGTGCACCAGTTGCGGTCCTATTTGGATCGGGAGGCACTTCACATGTTCACTCACGCCCTCATCACCTCAAGCCTTGACTACTGTAATGCGCTCTACATGGGGCTGCCCCTGAAAAGTGTTCGGAGACTACAACTAGTCCAGAATGCAGCCGCGCGAGCAATATTGGGTGTACCAAGGTACACCCACATTACACCTATCCTCTGCGAGCTGCACTGGCTCCCTATCGGTCTCCGAGCACAATTCAAGGTGCTGGTCATTACCTTTAAGGCCCTACATGGCGTAGGACCCGGATATCTGTGAGACCGTCTTCTGCCACATACCTCCCAACAACTGATAAGATCGCACAGGATGGGCCTTCTCCGGGTGCCGCCAGCCAGACAATATCGGCTGGCAACCACCCAGGGGAGGGCCTTCTCTGTAGCCACTCTGACCCTATGGAATGATCTGCCCCCAGAGATCCAGACCCTACCCACTCTCATGGCCTTCCAAAAGGCTATTAAGACCTGGCTATTCCGGCAGGCCCTGGGCTGTTGACCTCATGACTGAGGTCCAGCCCTGATTAGACTGGGTGTATGATGTGGCTCTTTTAATCTATGTTTCTTTGTTTTTAACTTTTCTATTTTTAAAATGTATTTGTTGTAAGCCGCCCGGAGTCCTTCGGGATTGGGCGGCCTATAAATTCATTAAATCTAATCTAATCTATTATGAATCTTGTTTTGGTTGAATTAGCTATCAAGACACTGATATTCAGCTAGATTTCTATTTTTCCTAAAAGGTTACATTATAAGATGTCTGAGAAGTATATTATTTAATTCTGTTGCCAACCTCTGCATGAAGATGCTGTGTGTTAGACAGGAAAAGATGGGTGGGTGGAAGGGACAAGAGAGTGTGGAGATGAGAAAATTTGGGGGCTCACAAAGGTCAGAGACACAAAAACTTGCTTTGTGGTTCCCCAGTGAAAACTCTGGAAACATTCAAATTGCAGCAAATAATGATCGGCTTACTTCTAGCTCATGTCAAAGCTTAGACTTTTCCTAAAGCATTGCATGGATTTGGGTGAAAAACTTCAGTCTTCTGAAATGATAAGCCAATTTGGGAAGTAAGGATAATGAATGTATTGTGGCAAACTGCAGTTAGTGGAAACTGGGAAGAGAAGTCCAGAGCATTAGATCCACAGGGATATTCACAGTAGTTTTGACTCTTTACCTATATGTTGACAGTAAGATTTGCAGTGCATAGGGAAGGTGGAGAATTGGCACTTATTAGCATCCTAAGAATGATCACTGTATGTATAGACACTAATAATAAATAAAAGAGCATTCCCAAGTGGTCTTTGAAAAAGCAAAATGTGGCTCGTGATTTAGCAAAGACAATAAAAAGAAAATAAGGCCACTGTGTAGCAAAAGGATAAGAAGAAGTGAGTATGCATGTTAAATAATGTTGTGATGCAAAACCAGGTATCTGAAGGTGATATTATTGTAGATTTCAGGCAGGAATTAATTTTTATCTGTTCCACCTGATTCTGTCGATCTCTTTGTATTACAGTACTATTTTTCCCCAAACTCTTTTTAAATGAATTTGTCTGCCTTATCGACAGTGGATTAGATTCAGATTAAATGTGTAGTTCTCAGAGAAAGCAGAGGGACTGAAGTAATCATTCCGTTACTGCAATAGAAAATTACAAGAAGCAACTTCCCCTACTTGCACCTCTCTAAGTCACAACAGCCTTTTTTTCTGTTGTATCCTCATTGCTTTCATCTCATTCGCAGCCCATTGAATGGGACACACTTAAGTTATTCTTAGTTACACCGATATTGAAATAATCTTTTACTCCCCTCATTTTGATTCTGTCCAAAGGCAGCCTTGAGGTACATAAAATATGTAAAATCTGTCAGGCTTCATCATCCATTATCTTGGAATGAAATCAAATGACCGCGGTGCTTTAAAACAGAAGTAATAAATGCAGGTTGAGGATCAACCATAGGACACTGCCACACACTATGGTGTTGTATAGGTTTCTGCGAACCCAAGGATGGGCAGAGAATATTTGAATGTATTAGTAAAGAAAGGGCCTTACTCAGAGTTATTCATCAAAATGTACTACCATCAATATTTACCTTGACTATTTCAAGAACTCATCATGTCATATTTAAAATATTCCTACTTTTAAGCAATATTCAAATAAATGACCTTTCTTCAGAATGACAAACATGTAGAACTGTCTTATTCCTGCTATATTGGCTTGACCTACCAGGTCAAGCAGAGAAGATACATTATGGACTCTGTCAGTTAAATAAGTGTGACTGGTGAGGTCCAGGAAGCGGACCCTGCTCCTGTGGGAATACGCTAGGAAGGAGGAGGAGCAGGAGGAGGAGGAGAAGGAAGAGGAAGAGGAGGAGGAGGAAGAGGAAGACAAGGAGGAGGAGGAAGAAGAGGAGGAGGAAGGAAAGGAAGAGGAGGAGGAAGAGGAAGAGAAAGGGAGGAGGAGGAGGGATCTAGGAAGAGGGCCTTCTCTGCTGTCACCCCACCCTTTATGAAATTCTCCCCTCCGTGGGGCTTGCAGAGAGGCACAAAAGTTTGAAGTTAAAAGGCCCTACCCACTTTAAGGTTTTAATTTATTCTACCCTTGTTTTACCTAACACATTTATTGAGATACGCTATGGTTTTTGTGGTTTTTAATCACACAATGCCCAGAGAGAGATGGGAAGTCTCTCAATTTGATTAATTGATTAATTAAGTAATATTTTTGGCATAAAGCAGATTTGGCTACACACCAAACTCTTGCAGAGGAATAGATGTAGAATCTACATCTCTCCACAGGTTTTGAACTACAATTCCTTGCATCCCTCGTCATTGTCACTGCTGATGGGGACTTCAGGGAACGGAAACTCAGCAGTATCCAGAGAGCTACTTGATTTCCACCCTTGTCCAGCAGAACAATTAACCCAGACCTAACAATTGCAGAGTGCCAGGAAAAAAAGCATACTTAGATGGCTCATACTAATGATTGCAAATCTTCATATTTTCAAGTACACATTTTTATTTGCAAACTCTAATACGGATTCCCTCCCCCCTCTTAATGTTGATCATGTCTTTAAAGATTGGAAGCAGAATCAAACAGACAGTGGCTTAAATGCATGGTTTATAAACTCCTGGGTTTTTTGTTTTTAAAATCACAGTCATTATTTTGAGATTAAAAATTCTGGGAAAGGTGGAAGGAAAGAGAAGTGGGCAAACAGCAGCAAAGTGGATAGACTCATAGTGGCAATGAATGTGACATTGGGCGACTTGAAAGAAAAGATTAAGGATAGATCCACATGGAGAAAATCTATCTATACCCGTGTTCCTCAAATTTGGCTATTTTCAGATGTGTAAACATCAACTCCCTGGATTCCCAAGTCAGCCTTGCTAGCTGGGAAATTCTACAAGTTAGCGTCTGCACTTTTGAAAGTTAACAAGGCTGATTTAAACACTCATTTATATAGTCACTTGGAATTAAAATGACTTTTTTTTCTTTTTACGACCCTTTTAATTCCTTTATTCAGGGTAAAGATGGGGTGACTAAATAGAGTTCAGCATTTACTGGCCAGATGCCCTTCCTGATGCCTACATGGAGTTTGCAGTAGATATGTTCCTTTTGTGCCCTGATAGAGAAACATCTGCCGCTGCCTAGGATTGAATTCTCAACTTTCTAAGTGGGACATGAGCGTCTTCACCTTTAGGCCACTGCCAGCTCAGGCGTTTAAAACAACTTGATGGCAAATAATCAATCAAAGAATAAGGCACTATACATTTATGTGTTACATTAATTCTTTAATTCTCAATTGTGCAAACCTTTGATCCCAAATGTGACCAGGACAGGAAACCCATCACAAAGCTACCACTACAGAGGTAGTATCAGTGCAGACATTATGTTCAAGGAAACAATAGATGAAGATTATAGACTACTTTGAAGCAGATAAAATGCAAAATTAGCCACATTCTTCCACGATTGTATTTTATGTGACTTTTGGTGCAAAACGAGTACACCTTCTTAGGCTAACTATAATTATCTTAGACTGAAATGCTTTAAAAGCAAGTACAAATGAAGAATCCAGTTACCTAAAGATTTATGTCACATAAAATGCTATTTTTCCCTCCACACTATATTTGCATAAAATGCTTATTTTACTAGAGTTTCAACAGACCTGAAAATGCAATATGATTCTAATAACATTTCTCTTGAGATAGACAGTAGAGCTGGGGGAGGGGAGAACCTACCGACCACCCCTCAACAATGACAGGGAAAGTGTTCATTCAGCTGTGTGTCTTTATTAACAAACATGCCAAAATGCATTTCTAATATTGCACAATTTAAATGGAGCCGGTAGGTGGGGGGGGGGTAGGTTCACACAGGGCGGCCATCATCCAATCCATCTTTCTATTTGCTAGTGCCAATCCATTGTTTTAAACTTGTAATAAAATATTCAGCTGAAACATCGACAAAGTGTACCGACCCCCTTTAGAATTCCTATTTACTATAGCTGCTTTACTAAGAATTTTGCTGGGCTTAGATCTTTTTAAAAGAGCAAATACTTGACCACCAAATATATCTGAATGAGGAACATTTTAAAGAATGGTAGTATAGCAGAAACTTCTGTTATCTACATTTGTCCACAGCCTAAGTGCAGTACATTATCTCACCCAGCTTCTTATCAATTTTACTGGAACATTCTTATTTAGTTAAGGTAAGAGTTGCTGTTTGAATATTTTGGTGAGACAGTATTTTCTTTTAAATAAAAGCTGGATTATATTTGCTTTTACAGGAATATTGTTTCTGCCATCGCTGTTTTTACAAACAACTTTATAAAGTTTACATCAGGGGATCTCTAAACTGATATTTAGTTGACCATTTACCATTGTGTCTTTAAGTGGAATTGCTTCAGAATCCCATGATTGCAAATATTGGATTTCTTTATTGGTCTGAACAAAAACAAAAGAATAATCTGGAAAAAAATCTTTAAATTCTAAAGCTTAAGAATTTAAAGGAGGTTGAGATAGGATGAGAAAAAGACAGGTACATTAAAAAGTATTTTGACTCTCTTTTGTTTTTGGAAGAAGAGATACTAATATTGGAATATTTGCATCTTGCAGTTCAAAATCCCCAGTCATTTAAATAAACCAACACTATGGACTGAGCTTGGAACACAATGGGAAGCCATCATTTGCTTGTCAATATTGCTATCACCTGATCTATAATCCCTGTACCCATTAAAAGTCACTAAACCTATGAAACACTTTTCCAGCATAGTCCTGTAAAGAAGAATGGAATTGTTCCTGGTATATAACTGTGCAAACCCATTTCCTGTCACTAGAAAATACCAAATGGTATAGAATCAAGAATCAAATTACAATCATGGAAGTTCAAAAGCAGTAGCAATAGCACTTAGACTTGCATACCACTTCACAGTGCTTTACAGCACTAAGTGATTTACAGAGCCAGCATATGGCCACCAACAATCTAGGTCCTCATTTCATTGACTTCAGAAGGATAGAAGGCTGAGTCAACCTTGATAGTCAGGATCAAACTCATGGCAGTGAGCAGCGTTAGCCTGCAAAACTGCATTTTAACCACTGTGCTACCACAGTTCCTCAAAGCAATGCAATCCAGCTCAAAGGAAAATGAATCTGAATTCTTGAATCAGATTTTCTATTGGCCAATGGTGGGTTTTTTTTGTCTGGATCTAACCTTACCTAATTCATCCACATGTGACCCATCACCAAGCTTAGGAAACATTTAACATTAAGCCAATGGCTATTCTGGAGAATAGCTTCGTTGACTTTGCATGGCCTATGAATCTGATATTCCAAACTTCATTTAACATCCGGTGGCTGTAAAACAAAGCAGTTTTCTTATTTAGGGTACAATTAATTAAAAATAAGAGAATCATCTTTTTGTAGTAGTTAAGGTAAGAGGCTGGAAACCAGGAAACTGTGAGTTCTACTTTCACCTTAGGCACAAAGCCAACTGAATTACCTTGGGCCAGTCACTTTCTCTCAGCCCTAGGAAGAAGGCAGTGGCAAACCACTTCTGAAAAAACCTTGCAAAGAAAACTACAATGACTTGTCTGGTCATTCTCTGAGAATCTGGCATGATTGAATAGAAGGGAAAAGAAAAAGAAAAAAACAAAACCAGCTTAAACAAGGAGATGTAAGGTAGATATCATAACTGATTTAAAATGGTATATTGTGCAAATATTTTGAGGCACATTTTTATATATATAGTAAGGCCACACTTGGAATACTGCATTGTTTTGGTCGATATGATGTAAAAAAGATGTGGAGAGACTAGAAAGAGTGCAGAGAAGAGCAACAAAGATGATTAGGTGACTGGAGGCTAAAACATATGAAGAATGGTTGCAGGAACTGGGCATATCTGGTTTAATGAAAAGAAGGATTAGGGGAGACATGATAGCAGTGTTCTGATATTTCAGGGGGCTGCAAAAGAAGAGGGAGTCAAGCTATTCTCCAAAGCACCTGAGGGCAGAACAAGAAGCAATGGGTGGAAACTAATCAAGAAAAGAAACAATTTAGAACTAAGAAGAAATTTCCTGACAGTGAGAACAATTAATCAGTGGAACAGCTTGCCTCCAGAAGTTGTGAATGCCCCAACACTGGAAGTCTTTAAGAAGATGCTGGATAGCCATTTGTCTAAAATGGTATAGGGTTTCCTGCCTAGGCAGGGGGTTGGACTAGAAGACGTCCAAGGTCCCTTCCAACTCTGTTATTCTATTATTCTCATCAAATTTTCTGATCAAAAATAGAAAAAAATATGGTAGATCAACATTATATTGTTTGTTTTTGAAAGTATGCCAAGATTGTTTTTGAAAGTGCTAAGCCGAAAGTTGTGCTCTATCAGCAAACCTTTATGAGAAAGTTTTCTCTTCCACTAAACTCCAGCAGATGTGGAGCCGGAAAACAGCTATCCCATTAAAAGTGCATTCGCCTTTTGGTTTGGAAGAGACAAGGGAAATAGGGATTGGGAAGAAGTAACATGCAAAGATTAATGACAAAGGGGGTGTCAGGTGGTATCAGGGTAGCTGGAGGAGGGGGAGAGATAATCACATTTTACACCTGCTAACGTTCCAAGATCCCCTTTAAGGCATGAATACTAATGAGCCAACAAATTATTGAGATGGGAGGCAAAAGGCTATCCCTCTGGTTCTCTATACTCAGAGAGCCAATCAGGGACTGCCGAAGTGGAAAATTATGTGGGTTTCTTCCTTTCTTGTTTTTAAGGATATTGTTCCAAATGAGGTCTGTGTCTAGCTCTCGCAGGCTACGCAAACCCTGTATAACCCAAGATTTTCATGAGGGAAGTCACAGGCTGTATTTGAGTAGTGGGATATTCTGTCAATCATCTTGCACATTAATAGCTCAACATCACTGCACTTCCACATTAGCTATACGTACGGCTAAGTAGCTGGTCCAGGGAGAGTGAAGCATATGCCTTAAAAGCAACTTAATAACCTAGGGTGTGGGGGGGTGGCAAATGGGACAGAGAATGATGACAGATTCCCCGTGCCTTAAAAACCATGGAATAGATAAGCAATTAACTAAAATGACCACTTTGCACTGCTAACCGAGGATGCAATTATAGCTCTTAAAATCTGCTGCTCCGTCACAAATTACAGTGACCCACAACTTAGCTGTTTAAATAAATACAATTGTGGGATGTGAGTGTATAATGGTTAAAATCATTTTTGTTGATATTTGAAGACAAATACAACCGCCTGGTTGTAAGTGCTGCGGATAGGCCTCCTGGGCCATTCATATTTGATGTTTTGCCCAAATCTCCAGCTCGCCATATGGCATGATAATCAGTTTAGAGGGTTGCAACCAGTGTTGGGTTTCAAATCCCATTCTAACTGGTACGGTTGGAACGGGCTTGCCTGTGTCCACATGGATGCATGCAGCGTGTGCGCTCATGCGCGCAGTGCATGCATGCGTCTTGGTGGTTCCCCAGCCTCCATGACGCTCCAGCTGCTCAGTGGAGCATTGCACAGGCACTGTATGTGCTGTGCCTGTGCGTGGAAGCTCTGAAGATCTAAAAGGATGGTAAGGAGCAAGGGCGGGCGGGTGGGCCCTCCAGAGCACTATACCGGAACCGTACCAGGGCGTACCACTTGCAACCTACTACTGGTTGCAACATTTCCTAAGATATTCACCAATTCAAACTCTCCATGTTCCATCTTTGTACCTGTTTGTAATATTTGCACTGCAGGAATGTTGGAATTATTTTATTGCATTCCTCCCATTTTGTAAATCTAAACTGTATCAGCTTTTTAAAAATAAAGTCAAGACAAATAATACATATTAAATTGGGTGTCCCTATTTTCCTAATGTACCCTCCCCCATCCATCTCTATATACAATTTTGTTGACAGATTGTGGTTTTGACACTCAGCTAAGATGCCTTGCAAGTTACTGGAATCTAGGAAGGTAACATTTAGCTTAAGGAATTGGTTAGAGGCCAGAGTAAGCAAAGTTAATCATTAGCATAGTAAAAAACACAACAGAGGTAGTCAACTTATATGATCAGGGAGTAGAATTAAATAATTAATGGGATCTTATGGGATGGTTTTGCTTAGGACACATGAAACCCCTTGCTCAGGAAACCTGCTATCCCACTGCTCAGGAAACTCTATAGCGTCCCAGACAAATGGTTGTCCAATTTCTTCTTTAAAACTTATAGTGTTGGACCTTTCACAGTTCCTGGAGGCAAGTTGTTCTACTGATTAATTGTTCTAACTGTCAGGAAAATTCTCCTTAATTCCAGATTGCTTCTCTTCTTGATTAGTCTCCACCCATTGCTTCTTGTTCTGCTCTCAGGTGCTTTGGAAAATAACTTGACTTCCTCTTCTTTGTGGCAACCCCTGAGATATTGGAAGACTGCTATCATGACAATTGTCTTTTGTTTCCAGTACCAAATTGTGTAAAAATCAGCCTTATTTCTGATGTGCATCTTGGGTGTGAAACTCAGAAGCATTTTCTTCTGCTTCTGTACAGAAATAAAGGAGCTTGTCTTTCCTTGAACCTTTATGGAAATTGGCTTCTTTATACCAGGCTCTCGGGCTTCTGGGGAGTGGCCTGTCGCCGGTCGGCAGCTTAACAGAGCTGCCCCCAGAATTCAGGTTCGTTATCTACTCAATATCAAGAAGATAACTCTTTTTTCAGACAAGAAAAAAGCAGTGAGGAATCTCAGCTGGTAAGAATCTTCTTTGAAGTTCACAGTTTGTTTTTTTGTGAGCTGTGGACGGAGGGGGAGGATCAACCCAAAGCTGAGTCATTCAACTCCGACCTGAATTTCGCAGCTGTTATTCACAGCACTAGACAGGACCCCTCCCCCTTAGGACAATCTTTAGAAAAGAGACTATTAAAAATCAATACGAGCAAAGACCAACTTGTGAACTTTAAAATCTTTCTCTATCTGAAATACCAGCTTCAATGTTATAAAAACCTCTTTTGTTTAATCGTCTTCAAAATGGCGTTTACAGCTTCTGCATTTGTTATCTCCGGCTTCCTGCTACAGAATCAAAGAAACAATTTCTTATAATTTAATTAGAGCTACTCCCTTAAAGATTTCAAGACTCTTTGTTGTTGATAAAGAGACATTCCAAACATTCCAAACGGACTTTCTCTTTTGAAATCCTCCGTAAAACCCCGTGAAAGAAAAAAAAAAAAAAAAAAAGAAGGAAAAAAAGGGGGGGGAGGAATTTCTTTTTCTCCACATAGCACAATGGATTAGTAATTTAGAATAAATAATTAAAACCAAAATATAATGGCATCCAAATTAACCTCTGTCAAATTACCTCCGAAAACGTCTCCCATACCTGGTACAAAGTTGCAGCCCCCACCATCTATGCCCCCTAGTGGAGATGTACTAACAAAAGAATTTTTTCTGGAAATGTTCAAAGAATCCAGAGAACAGAACTTAGAAATGTTTAAAGAATTCAGAGAACAGAATCTAGAAATGCTTAAAGATTTCAAAGATGAAATAAGGAATGAGATGGAAGTTCTATATGACAAATTCGATACCAGGGTCACTAAAATGAATGATAATATGATGGGAATTGTAAATGTGATAACAGAATATATTTCTGGAATGGAAGATAATTTAGAAACTCTCAATGAAGCTAAAACTAACCTGATATCCAAAACTGAAGTGGTGGAACAAAAAATTGATAATGCTGAAAAACAAATTATTATGATACAGTATAAGCAGATGGAGCTTGCATTAAGAGTGAGGGGGCTGCGTGAAGAAAAGCAGGAGAACTTAAAGCAAATGTTTTCTGAAGCTTTTGACCGTCTGGTGGGAAAACCGGGATCCAATTTTGATTGGCAGATTGACAGGATTTTTCGTGTTAACTCATGGGCGGCAAAACAAAGGCAACTTCCCCGAGACGTGGTAATATACTTTGTTACAAGAGAATCTAGAAATATAATACTACAAGAGTCTTACAATACTAAGCTTCAAATTGGTGGACAGGACCTGATTGTTTTGAAAGAAATACCACCTCAGATGCTAAGAGCCAGAAGAGATTATGCTTTTCTGGTGGAAGAGCTCAGAAAGCGTCAGATACAGTACAGATGGGATGCCCCATTCGGTATTATAGTTACAATGGACAAACAAAGATATCGTCTCAGCTCTGTATGGAAAGCTCGTGATTTCTATCATAGGATTCTGAAGATGGGATACCCTGAACCTTCGGGATATGGTGAAAAACCACGAGACGAACAAGATAAACAGCAAACCACACAACCATCAGATAAAATGTATCATCTCCCTCTTCCGGAAGGGCAAGGAGTCAAGGAAAAAAGATCCAACCGTAAGACCACCAGACAAACGGATAAACAAGTTACTATGCAACAATCTCAACAATCGTTGGCCATTGATCAAGGAGCTACTGCAACAAGCTCAGAAGCTGTGGGAGGAGCCAAACCAAAGGTGAGACAGGCTTTGCGGGAGGCTCTAAAAAAGCTTCAGGCAACCAAAAATGACAACTAAGATTTTGACATGGAATGTTAATGGACTGAACTCTCCACAGAAAAGAAAGAAAATATTTCATTATCTCAAACAGTTTAAGAATGACATAATTTGCTTGCAAGAAACTCATATCAAATCAACCGATCAAAAATATTTGTTTAACCCCAAACTGGGCCAACATTTTGCGACCTCAGCCATGGAAAAGAAAAATGGCATAGTAGTATATTTAAGAAAAGACATTAAAGCTGAGCTAATTGAAGCAGATCCCTTTGGAAGATATATTGCATTAGATTTAATCTTAGAAGGGAAAAAAACGTTACTTTTGGGAATTTATGCTCCTAATCAACAACAAGATGGATTTTATAGAAATCTTCACGCTAAATTAGTACAGTGGGACTTTGAGTCTTGTATATTGTTGGGTGACTGGAATGGCGTGATCGACACCAAAAGAGATAAGAAGACAGCTCGCCCGAACACCAAATTTCGAGCTAAGTTACCCAAACCCTTTTTTGACATGCTGGACGATTTTGAATTGCGAGACGCTTGGTGCGAGAGGCATGCAGAAGAATATGACCTTACCTTTTTTTCCAATAGACATCAATCTCTTTCAAGGATTGATTTTATACTAATTACAAATGATTTACTTTGTAGGGTGAAGAAGACAAAGATTATGGCGAGAGTTCTTTCAGACCATAATCCAGTCTGGATGGAATTGGGAAGGGTAGCCCAGGCAAGAAGGTCCTGGAGGTTGAATGAAAATTTATTTAGATATGAAAAGTATGTTAATGATTGTAAAAAATTGCTATCGGAATATTTTGTTCTCAATATGAACAAGGGTACATCTTTGGAATATGTATGGGATGCAAGCAAAGCGTATATGAGAGGAGTATTAATGAATATAAATAAAATACATAGACACAAACAAGGGCAAAAATGAAAAGAATTGGAAGAGGAAATTAAAGGGAAAGAGTCAGAATTAACATTGAATCCAGGAGATACAAAGATTAGGGAAACAATTGCTATATTAAAATCTCAGTTTGATATGCTGATCTCTGACCAGGTAGCTACTAGTTTACTATATGCTAAACATAATACTTTCTGCAATGCAAATAAACCCGGTAGGTGGTTGGCTTATCAGATTAGAAAAAAAAGGAAAGCTCGAAATGTATCCAAATTGTGTTACAGAGGGAAGGAAGTGTTTCAACAGGAAGAGATTCAAAAGGTATTTCGGGAATTTTTTACAGAGTTGTATAAAGGGGATAAAATTAAGGACGGAGATATAGATAAATACCTAGATAAAGAGAAAATCCCCCTAGTTAGAGAAGAACATAGGCATAAGCTGAATCAACCTATAACCTCTGGGGAAATTTTGCAGGCAATTAAACAATTAAAGTTAGGGAAAGCACCAGGCACAGATGGTTTAACAGCTGTTTATTATAAAAATCTACAGTTAGAAATGGTAGAACCCCTCAGGGAACTATTCAATAAAATTCAATCGGGAGGGAAAGTGCCTCCTTCGTGGAAGACTGCGTTCATATCGTTGATACCCAAAGAAGATCAAGACCTTACCCAACCAAAAAATTACAGACCTATTTCATTACTCAATGTAGATTATAAAATTTTTACTAAAATATTAGCAAATAGGCTAATGGGGGTAATTCAACAACTGATACATACCGATCAAACTGGTTTTATACAGGGCAGACAGATGAAGGACAACGTTAGATTAATTATCAACGCCTTAGAATACCTGGGAAAGAACAATCAAATCCCGGCCGCATTCATATTTTTGGATGCGGAGAAAGCCTTTGATCGAGTTAATTGGCAATTCCTGCTGAAGACATTGCAAAAAATGCAGATAGGAGATGGCTTTTTACGGTCAATTGGTGCAATATATCAGCAGCAAACAGCCCAGATCATTGTCAATGGAAGTCTGACAGACTCCTTTCAAATTGAAAAAGGTACAAGACAGGGCTGTCCTCTGTCCCCATTATTGTTTATTATAACTTTGGAAATACTGTTGAATAAGATACGGGGCCTAGGCGGTCTAAAAGGGATTAAAATTAGACAGCAAGAATATAGAGTCCGTGCATTTGCGGATGATCTGGTTATAATATTGGAACAACCGCAGGAAACTAGTAGGGTATTATTGAATACGATCAATCAATATGGTCAAGTCTCGGGATTTAAAATAAATCTAGGAAAAACCAAAATAATAGCTATAAATATGACTATCAAACAGAAGGAAGAACTGGGGGCGATGCTAAGATGTGAGGTAGTTAAAAAAGTTAAATATCTTGGAGTTAATATTTTAATCTCAAATGGGAAATTATACAAGTATAATTATGAATCACTTTGGCATAGTACACAGTTGGAGTTGAAAAGGTGGGAAAAACTGCATTTGTCCTTGCTGGGTAGAATAGCGGCAGTAAAAATGAACATTTTACCAAAATTTTTATTTCTTTTTCAAATGTTACCAATACTTAAAAGAGATGCGAATCTTTTAGAATGGCAGAAGGGTATCAACAAATTTGTGTGGGCAGGAAAGAAGCCGAGGGTAAAGATGAAAATAATGCAAGATGCACGTGAAAGAGGAGGATTGAAATTACCTAACTTAAAATTATACTATGACGCAGTGGCATTATCTGCAATTAGTGATTGGATTCATCTAACTAATGACAGAATTTTGAATATCGAGGGATATGACTTGTTATATGGTTGGCATGCTTACTTGTTATTTAACAAAAAAACAGATAAGAAATTTAAAAATCACATCTTAAGAAATGCTTTATTGCGGGTTTGGAAAAAATATCAACATAAATTAAATGATAAAGTGCCCATGTGGGCAATTCCTAGACATGCAATTGAAAATATGAATATAGAACAAAAACACGATAGAACCACCTATAGACAACTTCTTATCTCAGAAAGAGGGGTGATGGAACTAAAATCTTTAGAGGTACTTAAAGAAGAGAAGGTAGTTCAAACGTGGTTTCAGTATGGTCAACTATAGGCTAGGTGGAAAACAGATCAAAAAATTGGCTTTGTAAAAGTTGAGGATAATTTGTTTAAACAAATAAGAGATCAAAGCTCAATGCATATAAAGAGGATATATAATGTATTAGTACAGATGGATTCTGAAACGGAACTGATTAAGGATTGTATGATAAAATGGGCTCAGAATATCGAGGAACCAATAATGCTTGAAACATGGGAAAGAATCTGGGTAAGAAATGTGAAATTTACACAAGCACAAAACTTGAGAGAAAATTTTTATAAGATGTTTTATAGATGGCACCTAGATCCTAAAAAGCTTGCCTCTATGTATCCAAATGTTCAACCTAAATGTTGGAGATGTGGTTCTTGTGATGCTACATATTTTCATATATGGTGGACATGTCGTAATGTCAAGGCATTTTGGATAAAAATATGGTGGATCCTGCAAAACATCTTTAAAAGAAGGATAAAATTTACCCCCCAGTTGTTTTTACTGGGTATATGTATTGATTTTATAGCAGCAGAGACTAATTTGGTTCTGTATTTAATAACGGCAGCAAGACTCTTGGTGGCGCAGTATTGGAAGAAGAAAGATTTACCTACAATTCAAGAATGGACTTTGAAAGTTATGAACTTAGCCGAAATGGCCAAAATCTCAGCATATCTCAAAGAACATTCAAACGAGAGATATAAACGAGACTGGAAAAAATGGATTGATTACATAAAAAGTAAATATGGGACTAAGAAACTCCAGATAGCTTATGCTTAGTATCAGTAATAATTTAAATTGTTTAAAATTTGGGTAACAGTAAGAAGCTGAGTTCAATGTAGAGATATTTTAGACTGTGATTGTTCAAAAGTTATACCACGTATGGTCTTTGGGAAGTCGGGGGGAGGGAAGGGAGGTGGGGATTTAGGGGGAGGGGGGAGGGGGGAAATACAATATGTGTTAAATTCCATGATTGTATTTGTATACTGTGGCTTTTCAATGTTAGTGCGAAAATAGAACAAACCGAATATACGGGAAGGTAATAGATACCGAAGGAAAGAGTCGAGTGAAAGAAGAAGGAGGGTGGAGAGGGTGAGAGAGAGGAGGAGGAGAAGGGAGGGAGGGAATGGAGAGGGAGTGATAGGGTTAAGGTTAGAAAGAAGGGAGGGGAAGTAGGCGTAGAGGGGTGTGTGAGAAGGAAGAATGAAAGTTGGAGGGGGTTGAAAGAGGGTGTATGGCGGGCCAAGGTGGTATACTGGGTTTGTATTGTAGAGGGCATTATGTTAAATGCCCTGATTAAGCACAGTGAATATGTGATTGTATAGAATGAAAACATAATAAATATATATATAAAGGAGAAACACCAGGCTCTCATACCCAGCCAATATATACTTGTTCCTTTTCTAGCATTTTCACCAAGTCGAAAGCATTAAATACATAGGCAGGGAAAACACAAAGTGATATCCTTGTCTGCCTGTCTTACCCATTGGCTGGTGCCATTTAAAATAGTTCAGTTTGGATGAATTGTTATTTTTTGTTTACACATATGAAGACAATAGCTATAAAAGTGAAAACTAGATTTCGGTAAATGCTTATGGATTATGTAGTTCTAAATGGTATTCATTACTGAAAAGATGATAACAAGAGTGTGATCATTTCTTCATATCCACTTCAGAGTTGAAAGAGATTGATAATATGCATATTTTACCATTTTAAACCCCTGATTATGAATACTATAATCATTCAAACACTTGCTGATGTTCTGCATATTTTTAGTATCTATATGGTACTGGAGTTTAGCCAACCAATCCTATAGAACTGACACAAGCCTGAATGAAAGTGAATTATGTGAATTCTTCAATGGTATTGAGTTGGATATGTAACAAAATATCTGTAAATTAATGGCTATGACTGGAATAATATGATCAGTATTCATAATTACATGAATTTTACATTCATTAGAGCCAGCGTTTTTGTGCTCCCAACCACCTCAGACATTCAAAAATTTGCCATATGATCATAAGAACAACCAACAAAAATGAAGTCTTTTTTAAAGCAAATCTGCAAAGTTAAAATTACTTTATCAATATAAATATAAATATAAGTTTTGTGGGTGGAAATATATGCTTTTGAGAGATGCCTCTTGTCTTATATTATCTTTCCTTCCTTCCCTCCTTCCTTCCTTCCATCCATCCATCTATCCTTCCTTCCTTCCTTCCTTCCTTCCCTCCCTCCCTCCCTCCCTCCCTCCCTCCCTCCCTCCCTGGTAGCTCTCAACCAGCCCCTTCTAAAATCTTTTCACTCATTGTTGTGAAATGAGAAAAACATTTTCCTTGCATTCAGCATGAGGGGATAAAACTGAGATGTAGAAAATTAATTTATAGCAAATAGAAGAATGCATATTAATCTAGAACTATTTAATACCCACTTTGTGTGAAAATGCTCTTTTCTTATCATACTACAACTGTTTCAAAATCCTCTGTTTCCATCTCAGATGACCCGGTATGTCATGATAGAGACAAAAGGCCATCCTTTAAATATCATGGAGAAGACTGATGTGTACGGTTGGTGAGTAAAATTTATCATTAAGCAAACAACAGATAATCCCCACCCTAAACACACATGCATTATTCATAGGATTTGAGAAAAGGCAACAGAATATTTAGAAATAATTTATTGTATTCTCCAAGTTTGAAAATGCACAATAGACCAGGGATTAGCCACTCTCTAATTTACATTAGCAATTACGAGAACAAAATCAGAAGTTGCAATTTCATCCAAACCCAGTAGGGTTTAATCTAAATTTGTAAGTACTGTATATCCATCTACTGCCTGCTGCCAGAGAGGTAGCAAAATGTCACCTTGCTAATGAGAAGCGTCCCTGGAAAATCACCAGACTACACAACATCGGAAAGAAAAACTGAAGAGCTCTAGATCACAACGAGAAATTTCCCTCCTCTTTCCCGCTTTCCCTCCCCATTACCTCTGATTTGTAATTACCAAATTAACACATTCTAATGGGTGAAGTACTTGAGCAACGGACTATGATTAATACACGTGTCCAATTAGATGGTGCTTCTTTCCCCTCTAATTTTAGCCCACTTAAATACTGTGCCACAATCTGTAATGTCTCTGAGGTGAGGCTCCCTCTCATCCAAGACTCCTTCCTCCATTTAACGGAATCCTTAATGTTTATCAAGAGAGATCCCTCTGCTCTGCTGCTTGGCAGAAAACATGTCTCTCGCCCTCCTTCCTGTTGTGCAGAAGAAGTATACAAAAGGCAAGATTATTTTCAAGGGAATGGAAGCGAAAGAATTGAGGGAAGGTCAAGCTGAGGAGCATTTAGTGATGGGTGAACTCTTTGTTTCAATTTTCACTTTGTTGCTGATCAGATCATTCTCCAATGCTCTCAAAACACTGTCTAGTAAAATTGGTGTTATCTTCAAGAAGGCAAACCCTTGACTTCTTCATACAACATTAGAAAGGAATTAGATTTCTCACCTGTCTTTAGAACTGTTCTATGTTTGTGGGGCCTTTTCCCCACCCCCAAATAGAGTTACAATATACTTTGGATTAAGAGAGTCATGGGTTCTCCTCAGTGGTGGGTTTCAAAAATTGTTCCAACCTATTCTGTGGGTGTGGCCTCCTTTGTGGGGGTGGCTTGCCGTCCATGTGACCGGATGGGAGTGGCTTGCCACCCATGTGACCGGATATGAAGATTCTGACGACACTTGTCAGAACCACCTTAAATTACCTCACACACAGCATTGGCATGCATAAGAATATGATGTAAACTTGTTTTTTAAAAGGCATCTTTGGTTTGCGTTAAAACAACTTCAACACACGCAATGTTCTGATTGCACCACAAATGCAGTAGTCATCCTTACCTTTCACAGAGGCACTGAGTTTTATAAATATGAGCATGATAGTGTAGAATAATCATATCCAAGGACCAGTGGTGGGTTTCAAAAAATTTTGGAACCTCTTCTGTAGGTGTGGCCTTCTTTCCGGGTCCACTGGTGGAACCTCTTCTAACCGGTTCGGTAGATTTGATGAACCGGTTCTACCAAATAGATGCGAACTGGTAGGAACCCACCTCTGGTTCTCCTTATGGCTGAGGAAAAGTACTAGCCTTCTGAGGTGAATGCCTCAGACAAAACCCATCCCTCATTTTTTATGCTGCTCTTTCATCAGTCCCAGGAAGTTTAGTACCACTTCACAGGCACATCAGGGAGGCCATACTTAAAAACCTACTTAGGTAAAGGATTTCAGAGTTGAAACATTTACATCCCAATGACTCTCTACTTATTCCCAAACAAGCCTATTTAGATTAGGTGAGAAATGAAACCTCCGTGGAGGACATATATGGAATACCCTTAGCCAATTTGTCTCAGACTGAAGAAATTACTTGGATAAGCAGTGAAACATTCCAAACCAACAAGAAAAGGAGTCCAGTTAATATAACTCATCTTCCAGACAACTCCACCTAGAGGAATGAGTATTATTGACATACTAGCTCTCCAAGTTAGCAGAAACCACCATTGGCATGAAATTAATCTTAATACTTTATTTGGCCAAGTGTGATTACACATACAAGAAATTTGTCTTCGGTGCAGGTGGTCTTCTTGTCAGCTGCTACTTTGCCTTTCTTGGCTTGGTTCCCAGCCACTGCCAATCCTCTGACTTCCCTCCAGGGAAATGGATGACAAAACCAAACTGATTTTAGGCCTATGGAGTCTGCTGTTGGACCAGGTTGGAATAAGAGCCTTTCCACAAGTGTGCCTAGCCATGGCCCAACCAACTGTGGCAGCATCCTTTTCTGTTTCCATCGCATTACCTTCATCTCATGTCCAATCCATACACAAATAAGATAGCCTTAAGTCATTCTTAGCCTACCAAGCTTTCTCTTTTAAGATGAGTGTATTCAATGGCAGTCCATTGAAAATGTAAATCTGTCACATTTTGCTAGCCACTACAGTAGAACTCAAGTGGCCCTTAGTGAGTGGGATCAGAAGGGTGCTTCCTGTTTTTTTCAGATTGATGCAGGTGCATCCTCTCCCTTGACTCCAGTTAGCATCTCCCATCATTCCGCTATGATCTCTCTAAAGAACTGACCCCACAGTGCTGTGCTGGTGATATATCAAATGTGAGTACAATCAAATTCTTCAGAGCAAGTGGTAGTGTGAATGTAGCAGCAGTCTGCATCTCCATAAAGCAGCTCCAGCATTTCCCAGTGCCATTGTCTCACACAATAATTGTAGTATTTGAAGAAAAAATATTCTTGTTTAAGGAAATCTAGACAGGTACTTCCTGCTTGCCTCATGCACTCCAAAGCTCTTTTATGCTTTTGGTATGTGAAATGCTGCACAATCTTGTTAGGCACAATGCAGTCAAATCAGAGCCAATCCATGCCATACTTTCTTAAAAATTAAAAATAAAACCAACCCAAGTCAGGAGAATCAGTTCCAATAGGGAAGCCATCCAGTGGTGGGATTCAAATAATTTAACAACCGGTTCTCTGCCCTAATGATTTCTTCCAACCGCCAGTTCACCAAACTGCTCAGAAAGTTAACAACCGGTTCTCCCGAAATGGTGCGAACTGGTTGAATCCCACCACTGAAACCATCCTTTGGGGATGTTAGTTGGCCATCCAAAATATTAGGAATCTGTGAATCTTGGCTACGCACATATTATTTTTGAACATGATAGGCTCTGACTGCAGAATACTAGAGAATAAAATTCTGAAATGGATCAGAATGTATAACACAACTTCATTCATTTTAATACCATTGAGTTTTGTGAGCTTCATGAACTGGTATTTTTGGCATTTTATGTTTGTGATTTTCAAGTACAATTACGTTGTTTTGCTTTGTTTAGAAAATAATGATTCTGTAATTGCTTCCTTAATTCAAGTGCTGTGATAGAGCCTGGTGGAAGAAGGATAAAGTTATGCATCCATCCATTTGCTTAAGCATCCAGAAAGTAGCTGGTTTGTATATTTGCTACTGATTCAAATGATACATAATGACTGTATCATGTATAATGACAGTTTACCATTCTAAACTGATCTCAGGCAAAGATTACAAGATGTCCAAAATCATGAATAAACTAGGTAGTTGTACCTGCTGGCCTTATTGCAAGATTGCAATCTACCAGCTAATGTGATCTGATGTAATCTACTATATAATTTAGAAGTTTCCACAAAACACACTCTTTCAGTTTACATTACCTTTCTGGTATCTCAGTATTCAATCTAATAATTTGGGAGAAAAGTAAATAGAAAATTTATTTGGTGCCATAAAATCAGAAATATTTTCTTGACAAATTGTCCATTCCTCTTTTATTAATCCGTTGCTCCCACTCCTTTGTTTCCTTCATTTTTTAAAAAGGGCTTCATTCCATCAAAGTAGATGATTCAGCCAATTTTGTTTTGTATATGTGTATGTCAGTGGTGGGAGTCAATTTTTTTTACTACTGTTTCTATGGCCATGGCTTGGTGGGCATGACAGGGGAAGGATACTGCAAAATCCCCGTTCCCTTCCCACCCCACCAACCTTCTTTCCAGCTCTGTTCTCCTGTGCAGGGCAACAAAAGAATACACAGCCAATCAGCTGGGTTAGAGTTAGGGTTAGGGCGGTGAATAGATTGAGGGGAGGGTCAGCCAGAGGTGGTATTTGCCGGTTCTCTGAACTACTCAAAATTTCCGCTACTGGTTCTCCAGAACCTGTCAGAACTGGCTGAATACGACCTCTGGTGTGCGCACTTGATGTACCTTTGTTAAGAATAAATAACCAATTACACTAAGTTCACCTAGCTGACTTTCACACAAAGATCATCCACTAATCTGTCGTATCTGAGCATCCACATAAAACTTTGCTGCATAGGAGAAAAGACTGGGTTTCCCCCACTTCTTTCTAAGGCTTGCAGCATTCTATTTTTCTAACAGTGCCAGTCAGTGTAACTGCACAGGATAGTTCAGAGCTTGTTTTGCAAATCAGGGTTTGGTTTTATGGAATCCCACATTTTAATACATTTCACTCTTAAAAGTGGTGTTTAAAAAAATTTCAAATAAAACCTGATTCCTCCAGAGCTTCTACTATGACAAACATCAATAAAATGTTATATGAGTCCCTACGGCTGGATTAGAAGGAATCTTAAAGATTAAAGAATGCACAGGTCAATTATTGAAACAAGTAAATGACTTAAGGAATAATTACATATAATTTTCTCTTATTTATTTTGTATTAATCAGAAGTGTCCATCATCTAGTGTCCCCTGGGGTCTCTTTGAATTGAGTTGAAGCGTCATTCATCAATGTACTGTAAGGAAATTTATTCTAGCATATTATTATGACCATTAACATTCCTGCATCTTTCTCCCAATCTTTCTGTTTTGGAGTGGTGAATGTTCAAAAGAAGAATCTCATAAATACTAGAGATTTTCAGATAATGTAGGTAAATCTAAACTGCCAGAATGAGATAAATGTGGAATGTGTCACAACTGAGTCAAAACTCAGGATTCTGATTTCAGTAAAGATCTGTTAAGTCTTTGGGGATGCGGTGGCTCAGTGGCTAAGATGCTGAGCTTGTCGATCAGAAAGGTTGGCAGTTTGGCAGTTCAAATCCCTAGAGCCGCATAATGGAGTGAGTTCCCATTACTTGTCCCACCTTGTGCCAACCTAGCAGTTTGAAAGCATGGAAAAATGCAAGTAGAAAAAATAGGGACCACTTTTGGTGGGAAGGTAACAGCGTTCCATGCGTCTTTGGCATTTAGTCATGCTGGCCACATAACCACAGAGACATCTTCGGACAGTGCTGGATCTTCGGCTTTGAAACGGAGATGAGCACCGCCACCTAGAGTTGGGAACGACTAGTACACATGTGTGAGGGGAACCTTTACCTTGACTGTAAGTCTTTACTGAAGACTTAAGACTGAAGCATGTAGGCTTGGAATGCTTTAATTTTGAGTTTATGCCTTTTAAAACTAGCTTTGTTGGTTTTCAGGATGTCTCCTTAAGAACCATGTTGGTCGCAAAAGTCTCTTCATCCTAGTTTACCATTCTAGTAGGGCGAAGTAGGGGGATATCCAATGTGAAAATAATATGATCTGGAATGCAGAGAGGTGAGGTGAAACTTTGCAAGGTGAAACTAATAAAAATGAAAAACACTTGTTCAGTAGTTTCCTTTTGCTTGTTTTCTCTGCTTTGCTTTTACATTAGCAGCCAATCTGCATATCTCTTATACATTTGATGGTCGGGACTGACTCAGCACCTGCCTTGGCAGTTCTGCTCCTAATGTTATTTTATTACATACCTGCATATAACAAGGATAATAAAAGTAATGTTTCAAAAAGACATTAGGCAGGATTTGGGAGCTTTCAGCAACCAGGTGGAGAAGCAAATCCAGTAACGGACATACAATATCATAATCTTCCAGCATTACTTAATATACGTTCAGGTTTATACTGATGTTTCACCACCCTCCATATGTTTGGCAGAAGCCCATTTCTTTTAAGTGATTTTGATAAGCTGATTGATGCAGTCCCTCTTTTTCTCATATGAGTGTGTTTCTCAGAGCCTATTTGCCTGATGCCAAGGGCTTCTATCTAATAAAGGAGCTATAATGTACTTATTTTCCTCAACCCCAACTTTCCTCTGCTTTCGCTGGTAATAGACTACTATAAAGAAATTTAATCTGCTGCTGAAATGTAGTGTATTATTAATGGAGAAGCAATGCCGCATCATACCATAATTAAACTTTAGCGTGCACGCACTCACTCTACACGCGCACACACATGCACAGAGAGAGAGAGTGTGTTCCATTGCATCTAGAATCTGACACAAAGCTGCTGAAGCAGAGAAATTCAAAGATGTATTGCAATGAAGGTGTCCCAACGTGCATTTGCATCAGTGGTGGGATTCAGCCAGTTCGCACCTATTCGGGAGAACCAGTTGATAACTTTGTAAGCAGTTCGGAGAACCAGTTGTTGGAAGAAATCTCATTTTGTTTTTTTCCACCTTACATAGCTAATCCTGGAAGGAAGGCAGGAAGGAAATATTCTGGTGTTGTTTCTAGCCTAATCTTTATTGCCCTGCTTTGCCTCTCTGGTTAACCCTTATTACATTGTAACAGATAAGGTGAAGCGCCCATCAACATGAGTGATGTTGAATTGGCCATGCCCACCCAGTCACATGACCACCAAGCCCCACCTACCCTGCTGGTCATTAGGGCAGAGAACCGGTTGTTAAATTATTTGAATCCCACCACTGATTTGCATTCATGTAGGGAGGGCAGACTGGAGCCATCTTCAACATGAAGTCAGAATTTAGACAGTGGAAAACCAACAACAGTACATTTTGTTTTCTGGTACCCATTTTCTTCCTTCCCAGAGCACATCTTTAAAGTAGACTTCCCCAACTTGCTGTTTAAGAATTCTGGGAATTAAAGCTTCAGCACATCTGAGGGGGGGAGTGTCTATGACAATTAGCCACATCCAGCTTGCCATGGCCAACTTGCCATGGCCAACATCTCACCACAGTCATCTCACTACAGGACAACTCATTGCAGGACAAGAGTTGCACTAATATCATAGTTATGGTGGAGTAAAATCGTTAAAGAAAGGGTGCAAAAGAAAGGACAAAATGAAATGTGAATGGCAAAAATCAAAACAATTTTTATTTATTTTAAATAATTAAATAGAATTGTTAAATTGTCCTGCAACGAGTTCTCTTCAAGTAACTTGGCCGTGGCAAGTTCGCCTGCTGCAAATTGGCTGTGGTGAGTTGGCCATGGCAAGTTGGCCACAATGAGTTTGCCACAGCAATTTGGCTGTGGCAAGTTGTCCCATTCCCATCTGAGGGGCATCAGGTTGACCAAAGCTGAGAAGATGAAGATGCCAAGGTAACCAACTCTGCCAATAGCATCTTCTACCTAAAGGCATTATTTTTTTCAGGGATGATTTTCTTTGGAAGATGGTAGTGAAAGAGATAAAATCTGCCCTTCCTTATTGTCTAAGCATCTCTCAGTCTTCTCTTCAGTGGTACTTTAATAAAATGAGGGCTTTATAGCAGTTCAGTTAATTTCAAATCTAATCTGGTTTTTATAAATGGCTGATTACATTATGATTAAATAGATCTATTGGACTCTAGATGGGAGAATTCTGACCTTGGTCAGATCTGTGCCTATTAAGAATTTAGAGCAAGGGAAGTAGGTGCCATGATTAATGCCATCCATAAAGGCAGACATCCAGGAATTCCATGGATTATTACTATATTGGTTTATATTATTGATATATCAGTTTGTACTGTTGCTACCCCAAACATGCTAACAATGGGTTATCACTCTGAAAGGTCTTTAGAAATAGGAAGATACCCTGTATGTAAAACATCCAAGAATTTCAGAGTAACAAATACAATTCACTAATAAAGGACGATTAAGAGTATATATTCATTCAGCAAATATACTGTGAAGCTGAGAACGAACATTGAGTTCGCCCTGTGGTTTTCTTTTGCACCTTCTGACATTAGAGCTTCCCATCTCCACTGAAACTTGGAAGACTAATTTATTGTCAGTTCACAAAGTCAGGCTCTTATTCTGGATGAATATTCTTGGTTATTAAATAAAGCATATACAATAATATACTTCCCAAGCTTCATAAACAAATGGCTTTGTTGGCGAGGGATGATGTGCTTGTTAGTTCAGCACATCCCACAAGCACCAGTCTAAAGATGGCTTGTTTGGAATTAAGAAATGTGTCCTGTGCTACAGTTGAAGTTTTGTAAGCCGCAGAAATGGCTAAAACTAGCAGTTATGTCTTTGCAACATTATGAAGCCTAAATTAAGTTTGCAATTAAGTTTTATATTCATATTTTACATTTTCGTTCATTCATTCATTTATTCATTCATTCAATTTCTATAGCTCCCCATCTCAATCAATGGCTCTGGGGAGCTTACCATTCAATAAATATACAATAAAACAATAAAACATTATAAAATAATAAAAAGAAGACTAAATAAAAATATTCATCCAAAATAAATGCAAACATAGTACAAATTAAATTCAAATATCTCTCTGACTGTTTAATAAACAAGTAGAATAATTATGCCCCCAAAAAGAGAAAGCAAAGATAGTACCAATATTAACAGGTGTCTTAGGTACAATTCCACAACAATTGGAGCACCACTTGGATACTTCATTGACAAAATCCCTACCAGCAAAAGGCAGTTTTATTTGGAACAGCTTACATCCTGCACTGATACAGTTAACACCATCAAACATCAAAATCCACCCATTCTAGGTTTTTGTAAAGGATTTGATATCTGGATAAAAATGCAAAATCCCATCGAAACATCTGGCTGATTGTGCAAGCAACCATAATAATAGTAATAACATCACCATCTATCCCAGGACCTTTAATCAGAATGGTAGAAAGTGGAACTATTTATAGGATAGGAGTTTTTGTAAGATATGCAGCCATTAGCATCCAATCTCCAAGATTTAGCCCAGGAAATAACTGTGCAGAATATTCATACACCGCTGTCACCCAGTGTTTGTGGACTTCACTATGCCGTGGGACATGTCAGATGTTGACATCAAATTGCAGGAGGCAGAGAAGGCTGTGAGTTGCTGATTTGAGATTAGCTGTATTAAGTGGTAAGATGGCTCAGCCCCTTAGGGGTGTAATGCACAACGACAGCTAATCTAAGTGACTTTGTTTTTCTGCTGCCCAGGACAGGGTTTCAGGTCAGGAAGTGTAATCCTGGGGAAAAGAAAGGGTTTATTTTCATCTTGACATGCCAGCTTCCCCTGTAATGGGAAAGTTGAAATTTGTGGATTTGCTGCTGTTTGTTGATGGGATTCAAAGATGATTTGGCATTCTCACTGGGCTAATATTTAAAGCCATTTCAAATCTGTTTAGTGCCACTCGAGGTTTTTTTTTTGGGGGGGGGGAGTAACTCTGATTCATTTTCCTTGGTGCAGAAGAAAATCAGGGACACCTCACGGACAAAAGAGATTTCCTTGGATTTGGAAGGGAAACCTCCCATGAAGGGTTATGAGTTTGGTGTGTCTGTATATGTGGAGGGTTTGGTTTGTGTGCATATGTGCCTGCTTCCATTTTTAAAAGATTCCATAAAGGTAAAGGTACCCCTCACACATCCGTGCTAGTCATTCCCAACTCTAGGCGGGGATGCTCATCTCTGTTTCAAAACTGAAGAGCCAGCGCTGTCCGAAGATGTCTCTGTGGTCTTGTGGCCGGCATGACTAAATGCCGAAGGCACACAGAACGCTGTTACCTTCCCACCAAAGGTGGTTCCTATTTTTCTACTTGCATTTTTACATGCTTTCAAACTGCTAGGTTAGCAGAAGCTGGGACAAGTAATGGGAGCTCACTCTAGTGATTCGAACTGCCGAACTGCTGGTATTTCTGATCGACAAGTTCAGCGTCTTAGCCACTGAGCCACAGCATCCCTACAAAGATTCCATAGTTAACAAATATTGACTGATTTTAGGAAAGCTAAGCATAGTGACATTGGATTGGTGTGCAGATAGGAGATTACCAGGGAGACTCAAGGGTGTTAATTTTATTGGGAAATTATAACAAAATCCTGGAAGAAGGCTCCTGAACTGTTGTAAAAAAAACAAACCAACCCACTATACAGTTGTATCCACTAAGCCCGACTTGAGGGAGATTTTACTGTGTCCCAGACCAGCTTTGATCTAAGTGATTCCAAAATGGCTCTCTTTTCCCCATCTAAAAACAGGTGTAGAAAAGAAGAAATGGGGTAGTGTAGGGTAAGCGGGAGGAAATGTCAATAGAGTACAATATTTGTGTATCAGCTGTGTTCCCCATGACTGAAGTCCAAGGGAGCAAAGCTTTACAGTTTTCACATACCTTGGGAATGCCTCTGGATGGTGTCTGTTTTAAGAGGGGTACAACTAAGAATGACTTAGTTGAACTTGAATCTTGAACTTGAATCTCATCACAATATGCACATGCCCTGACCATATCCTATGATGTTGCTTTTCTCTTATCTATTAGCCCCTTGAGTGAGCAAGCCTTCTGAAACACAGCTTAAACTGCTATCTACCCATCCTTGAACCAGGATAAAAATATTCTGGTCTAAACATTGCTGTCCCCACTGCTGATCCCTATCATTTCTCTGTAGTCTCTTTTCCGATATTGCACCAGTTGGTGGAGTCCTGATTTCAGGTGTGCAGGGTACTTTAAGCAAAGCCATTTATTAAACTTATGGTTCTGGGGGATTTCAATCTGCCTTCGCTCGGTGGTCACTCTGACGGAGCGCAGGAGTTCATGGCTTCCATGACAACCATGGGCTTGACCCAAGTAATCCGAGGACCGACCCACTCAGCGGGTCACATGCTCGACCTCGTATTCCTCTCGGAGCAGTGGAATTGTGATCTTGGTCTGAGGGGTAGTGAGATCTTGCCCCTGTCATGGTCAGACCACTACCTATTGAGGCTTGACTTTTGGAGACCAAACCCCCACTGTAGGGAGGAGGAGCCGACCAGGTGGTTCCGCCCCAGGCGACTTATGGACCCTTTGGGGTTCCAGACGGAACTTGGGGTTATTCCTGATACTCTCGCCCGCACTCCGGCAGAGACTCTGGTTGCTGCCTGGCACTTGGCAGCGACGAAGTCTCTTAACAGAATTGCGCCTCTACGGCCGCTCTGAGGCAGTGGATCCCGGAGGGCTCCTTGGTTTACTGAGGAACTCCGGGAGAGGAAGCACCAAAGGAGACGCCTAGAGCACTTATGGAGGACCAGTAAATCCGAACCGAACCGAGCACGTTTAACAACCTGCACCAGAGAGTACATTCGGGCAATTAGGACGGCTAAGAGAACATACATTGCCTCTCTGGTTGCGTCTGCTGAGTCACGCCCAGCCGCCCTGTTTAGGATAACCCGTTCCCTCCTAAATAGGAGGGATACGGGTGATCCGCTGCAGGGTAGGGCTGAGGATTACGTCCAGTTCCTCGCAGACAAGGTTGCTCGGTTCCAGGCGGACCTGGACTCCAATTCTGCAGAACCAGCCGAGGCACTAAGGGATGATCTGGTAAGCCATCGCTGGGTTGAGTTTCAAGTTGTTACCCCTGAGGATGTGGACAAGGCGATGAGAGCTGTAGAAGCCTCCACATGTGTGCTGGACCCGTGCCCCTCCTGGCTGGTTGTCAACAGCAGAGAGGTGACACGAGGCTGGATCCAGGCGGTTGTTACCGCCTCTCTTCAGGAGGGGGTCTTTCCCCCCGCTTTAAAAGCGGCGGTGGTGAGACCCCTCCTGAAGAAACCATCCTTGGATCCAACTGTTTTAAATAACTATCGTCCGGTCTCCAACCTCCCCTTTGTGGGGAAGGTTGTTGACAAGGTGATGGCCTTTCAGCTCCAGCGGTCCTTGGAGGAAGCCAGTTATCTCGATCCTTTCCAGTCAGGCTTCAGACCTGGCTGCAGCACAGAAACCGCTTTGGTCGCGTTGACCGATGATCTTTGGAGAGCCAGGGATGGAGGCCACGCCTCCATCCTGGTGCTCCTTGACCTCTCAGCGGCTTTCGATACCATCGACCATGGTATCCTTCTGCGACGACTGCGGGAGGTGGGGGTGGGAGGCGCTGTTCTACAGTGGTTCTCCTCCTACCTCTCGGACAGGTCGCAGTCGGTGTTAGTTGGGGAGCAGAGATCGACCCCTAGGCCCCTAACATGTGGGGTGCCGCAGGGTTCGGTCCTGTCCCCCTTACTTTTCAACATCTACATGAAACCGCTGGGTGAGATCATTCGACGGCACGGGATAAAATACCACCAATATGCGGACGATATCCAGTTGTATCTGTCCGCCCCGTGGCAACTCAACGAAGCGATGGATGTGATGAGCCAGGGTCTGGAGGCTGTTAAAGACTGGATGGGGGTCAACAAGCTTGTGCTCAATCCAGAAAAGACCGAGTGGCTGCTCCCGCGAATTGGCCAAGTGTTCCATCTCTCAGGCTGGGGGGTCAAATTATACGCCCCTCAGACAGGGTTCGCAACTTGGGAGTCCTCCTGGACCCACAGCTGACCTTCGAACATCATTTGTCAGCTGTGACCAGGGGGGCATTTGCCCAGGTTCGCCTGGTACACCAGTTGCATCCCTACCTGAACCGGGAGGCCGTCACAACAGTCACTCATGCCCTTGTGACCTCTAGGCTGGAATACTGCAATGTGCTCTACATGGGGCTGCCCTTGAAGAGCATTCGGCGACTTCAGCTAGTCCAGAATGCAGCCGCGCGAGCGATTGTGGGTGCACCTCGCTTCACCCACGTTACACCTATCCTCCGCGAGCTGCACTGGCTGCCTGTCGATCTCCGGGTGCGCTTCAAGGTGCTACTTATCACCTATAAAGCCCTTCATGGTAGTGGGCCTGGGTATTTGAGAGATTGCCTACTGCCAATTACCTCCACTAGACCGATACGATCGCATCGATTAGGCCTCCTCCGAATTCCATCTACTAGCCAGTGCAAACTGGCAACTACCCGGAGGAGAGCCTTCTCGGTGGCTGCTCCGACCCTCTGGAACGAACTCCCCGTGGAGATTCGGACCCTCACCACCCTCCAATCCTTCCGCGCCGCTTTGAAGATCTGGCTGTCCCGGCTGGCCTGGGGTTAAGATTCCAACCCCACCCGAATTGTGTGACTGTTGTGCTCTCTTTTAATATGTTGTATTGTTTCCATATTGGAATACTGTTTGTCTTCCCCCCCCTCCCTTTTTGAATTGTGAGCCGCCCTGAGTCCCCCCAGGGAAAAGGGCGGCATACAAATAAAGGAAATGAAATGAAATGAATGAACTGTCTGGCTTTACTATCCTCCTACTTTCTGGACACTATTAGTTGTCAGGAAACCATCTGTCAGCACAATAGTGCTGTTGCTTGTTTTGAGCATGGTTTAAAGCACTTAAACTTTAAGTCAAAACAAGACAGCCAGACTGGCAGCCATGGATTAAGTCCCCTGTGGAGTAACTTCTGCTCCACAAACATAATGGGAATAATGACTTCAACTGCCATTATTCCCATACAGAATGTCCAAACCATACTCTGAAGTCTAGAGACCCTTTTCCTGACAAACCAAGTGAAGTGAAGTGATTAGCATGATAATTAAAGCAATGGTGCCCAGTTCTAATGACATTCTTAAGACAAATCTTCCTGTGATAATGTTGCATGAAACGTTTGCATCTAATAGTTTCACACTAGAAGGGCAGCCCATTTGGTCATCAATGAAAAAAGAGTTCCTTGAAACTTTGTAAGGCTTCTACCAAATGCAAATCCCTGAAACATTCAAAGTCCATTTCCCCCCCAGAGAGAGAGAGTTGGAAGTAAGAGGCATTATGGATGTAACTCCAACAAGCCCCAGAAAAATTGCCTGTCCTGTAATAATTCATAGTAATTCAAACCTTGTGCTTTCAGAAGAAATTATCATTATACTAAGAAAGCAATTCCATAATAATCTCAAAGAATATGAATTCTTAGCTTGTCTAAAAGTTGTCTTCTATCTAGATCAGGGGTGTCAAACTGGTGGCCTGCAGACTGGATGCGTCACACACAGGCCATGCCCACTCCAGCTCAGCGAATGGGGAAAACATCGTGAAACGTCACGTGACAGCAATGAGACACAACGAGTTTGACACCTGTGATTCAAATCAAGTCAATCCCGTGAAATTGGATTCTGAATGGGAGACCTCTCTGACCTCTTCCCACCAACAGCGCTTGAGATCATGGATGGCAACAGGACCAGGATCTGATGAAATGACAACATCAGTGAGAGCCTCCAAAATCCATGTTTTGTGGCAGCATCTCGATCCCTGTGATACAAGTCATAGACGTCCCAGCCCTTAGCTTATGTAATGCCTTGTGTATATGATACAAATGGATTTCCAGAGCCCTATTTTTTATATAACTATGACCCCTTCTCTAACTTTCCAATGTATCCTTCTGTGCTCTCTCTGCCCTAAAAGCTTTTATGACCTCTATCTCTCAACAACTTTGATTCCATGGGGGGGGGGAGCTTATGCTTTAGATACATGCAATTCTTGAAAGGCTAACTCTATAGAAAACTAGCAACAATCTGCAAATGTAATATCCTTAAATATTGCTCAGCTGTTGATATTTATCTATCTTTGTAGGTTACTTGCTTTCAGCTACCAAACAATTTTTATTTAGGGCAGTATGCCTGTGAAGCATGATTAACCCCAAGAGGTCTTTGTCATACCATTGACTGTAATTATTTTAATTCAAACACATTTCCTTATAGGACTGACATCATAAATGTCATTTTCTGTAACAAATAATGTCAGGTGTGTCAAGCAGATCTGCTTACTGTTTTATATCATTACTGTGCAAAGTTCATCACCAGATGTTTCAAAGGCTTCTTTTTCTCTTGCCAGAAGAAAGTTAAGTTTCTAGTCTTTAATACAATCTTTTACGCAAAGGAGGTTGGAGAGAACAGGCTACTGAATAATTAAGATATACTATATCAACTAGGAGCATGATCTTTACAGTGACTTTCTGATAGCATGTTCACAAACTTTAAAATTCCTAATAGATTCCTTCCCAAAGTGTTGAACTTCTACATCCGTAATCCTCAGCTAACATGATCAAAGAACATGCTGGTGAAGATGTCATGATAACTGAATTCTATGAAATTTTGACAGATGATAGACAGCCACACTCTATTTGGATATAAGTTCTATATTTTTCTTTACTGGACAAGGCAAGCTTATCCACCTGTATATGGATCTACAACCTCATACATACTTCCTTGGATGTAACTCCCCTTACATCTTTCACCAAGTAAAACATTTTTAGAAATGGATGCTATCAAAATTCAGTGGGTGATTTTCAAACACTTCTTCCTTTATGTGACTACACAGACACATTCCAGGTCTGTTGTTATTATGGAATCCCACTTTTGATCAATCCTTACCTCTCTGTTCAAATTGCTTTACTGGACTGTTGTTAGAAGAAGAAACTGGAGGAGACCCTTATATAAAGAACTTTGGGTTTTGGAGGAAAAGCAAAATATAAAACAGAGAAATGAGTATGCGGTAAAGAGAAAAAAATCTGCCTTCATAAGAATTTCATCAACATTTTTAACTACTCTGGATTTCTTGATAGTTGCATAAATGATTAGTCTTATTACTTAACAGAGCAACACACAGGGTTTTCATAGTAATTAGTAATAAGCACATGGTGATAATGTAGCACTTAATGTAACAAATAGACATAAGTATCTATCCCAATTGCTTTGGATATAGCAATAGCACGTAGACTTATATACCACTTCACAGTGCTTTACAGCCCTCTGTAAGCGGTTTAAAGAGTCAGCATATTGCCCCCAACAATATGGGCCCTCATTTTACCCACCTCGGAAGAATGGAAGCCTGAGTCAACCTTGAGCCTCGTGGGATTTGAATTGCCAATTTGCAGTCAGCCAGCAGTCAGCAGAAGTAGCCTGCAATACTGACTCTAACCACTGTGCCATTGCGTCTCCTTTCTCCTTTGTATTTTACTTTGCCTTTTATCCACTGGTCCTCTGGGTAATACTACTGTACTTCTAATGTTACAACAATAACTGGATCTGTATGTGGCATTCAATAATAGAATTTTTTAGTTTTTAGTTCAGCACAGGTTTCCATAGTCATCCTGGTCATTTTAAGTAGAAATAGAAATATACACATTTGAAGGCCTCCAGGTTTGGAAGTCTTGGCTTAGCATGTCTTATAAAACATTATGGTTTGTCAAACTCCAGTTCATATTTCAATATGATGGGCAAACCCAGCCACCCCAAAACTATAAGATGCATTCTTCCATCCACTAAAAAAATTCCACCCTCTTTTGCCATCATCAATGGGGAAGAAGCAAATTTAGGCTCCTCCTCCATAGGTTCTCATCAGTGCTCCTTTACTTTCTACCCTTGAAATGCAAGAGTCTCATATTCTTTTGAGACAAGAATGGTAAGAATGCTGCACTGAAGGAGCAAAATCTACTTCCATTGAGGCATCTCTATAAAGAGAGGGACCCAGGATTCCTTAGTCTTGTTCAACCAAATCATCATTGTTGACATTGGTTGTTGTCAGCCTTACCAGCAGTGGTGGGATTCAAAATTTTTTTACTACCGGTTCTGTATGCGTGGCTTGGTGGGCGTGGCAGCAGAAGGATACTGTAGAATCTCCATTGTCTCACCACTCCAGGGGAAAGTTACTGCAAAATCCCCATTTCCTCACGATCAGCTGGGACTCAGGAGGCAGAGAATAGATGGGGGCAGGGCAGTCAGAGGTGGTATTTACCGGTTTTCTGAACTACTTAAAATTTCCGCTACCAGTTTTCCAGAACTGGTCAGAACCTGCTAAATACCACCTCTGCTTACCAGGTAGACCAAATAAGAAACACAGTCAGGTAAGCTAATTCTACTTTATTGTAAAATTACATTAATGAAGTCTTACATGTCTGAAAGTAGAAATTTCTTACCGTCTCCTTTGCAACCCAAGAAATTAAGGAGGGTTCCTCTTGCCCGACACATTATCCAGCTGTGGACTATGCAGGAATGTTTTTTTTTCTTTCCTTCCCAGCCCTCTCTGGATTGAAGTCCCCTCTGAGAGCCTCTTTGCAGTATACAACTATTGTCCACTTTCCCTCTTTGTTAAAAAGTTGTGTGAGTCTTAATAACAGCAAATAAGAATAGGTGTCTTGGTGAGAAAGAGACAGGAGCACTTATCTGTACCCATGCATTCTTTTCATACGGCTTCATGAGTAAGGGTATGAGTACACACACACACACACACGTGTGTGTGTGTGTGCACGCATTGCATTGCACAGGGGAAACTTTCAAGAGCAACCCATCCATTTGCTCTGGTGATGGTATCAGGGTTATGGACTGTTCAAAGCCTCACTAACCCTCGGCTACTTGAGGCTTATCATTTAATTAAAAATAATGCTTAGGTTTAAGGGGCCAACCTGGTGATGTACAGCAAGCTGCTCAGCTTGCCTCTCCTCCACTTTGTCTTTATGCCCGGGATACATTAGTGTAACCTTCCTTTCCTGCAAAAAGCTCTATAAACCACCAATAAATTTTACTGACTTTCCATTGACCTTCATGAGGATTGGACAAGGCACATTTCACACCAAAGATGGAGCTGTAAATATTTTATCTGGGCAGTAAACACAGCAGTGACAGCAGCACTCCACTCGCTCCCCTCATTTCCCTGAAACTGCTTCTCTGAATCTCACCATCTTGCTAAAAAAGGGGGATTTATCTTCTGCTCCAGGAAAGGTCTTGGCAGCGGGACAAGGAAGAAGATGCTCACAGAGGCAGTATGTCTGCATTGTTCACAGCAGCCCTTTGCTGCTGGCAACCAAGGCTGTTGTGTTACACAGCAGCTGTCCTATTTTTGCAATGGTACCCACAATCTGAAGGGGGGGGAGGGAGGGAATTTGTCTTTGGCATGTAACTGTCCACAGCTGTAGTGGATGAAGCCAAATCCAATGTAATATTAACACATAAATGGTAAATGCTTAATTCTCAAGGCTGCCAACTGTTGGGTGGGTTTATACAAAGGGGTGTTACTTATTTTAAAAGAGGAATAGTACTGGAAAATAAATGAACCTGCACTGATCAGTTTTGGAGTGATGGATGCATTCATTTGGTGCTTCCAATCATCACCAGTCATGAAGCATAAGTGCCCCATCATCTCAATTTCAATTCCAAGGTTCACCCAGAAAGCAGGCTTTTCAAAATATGGGGTTTTAGGAGGGAGTACCATTTACAGAAGGAAAACAGAAGCTGGGGGGAAAAAAGGCTTAGAGCAAATCAAGAGAAACAAATTTTCAAGTGGCAGGCTGGAATGTCATTTAACCTTCAGAAGCTATAGGCAAGCCAATAGATGCTAGATTTGATTTTTGTAACAGGGCTGATGGAGGTTATTGGTTTAGTGGTAGAGTTCAGAAAGGGAGGCAAGCAAAAATGGGTCACAGGGGGCATCCCCCCACATGTGTGTGTGCCTCCATGCATGCGCACTTGTCTCCCAGATGTGCCCTGTCCCCTGTGCATGCACAGCAGAGACCCAAAAATCAGCCGGCTGGCAGGAGGTCTGCGTGCATGTGTGGTGGAGCAGAGCTGGGGCGACGGCTCATGTGCCCACAGAGAGGGCTCTGCCATAGGTTTGCCATCACGGTTTTAAGCATTCTAAGTGATAAGAGGTGTTGTTCTACATTGTTGGACCATTGTGTCTTCATTTTGTGTTCTTGTTACAATGATGAAACATCAAAGCAAAGGCAGATAATTAATCGGGCCCTTCCAATAGCTGTAAAATAGGTGTTCTTCCACAAACTTTGTGTCAAAACAAGTTTCACTACCAGATATGATTTCACATTTACTGTAGTCATGTTTACTGTTTCACTGCTCTTTTGAATGACCATCACGTTCATTTTCAAAGATTACCATCCCATTTGTGGGATCTGCGCCAACTTAAAATTTCATTTCAAAATTTGCAATGTAAATCACTCCAAACAGTCAAATTGATCCAGAATGTCCCTAATTTTCTTTAGGAAATCCTGGAAATGTTATAAGAATAAGTCTGCATAAAGTAAAATTATATACCTCAAAATAAAACACTTGTCAAAGAGGAATATCAGTTGTCAAAGCAAATGAACAGTGCATCTACCAAGAAGTGCTATTTTCCTACGAATAACATTTTTAAAAAATAGTGTAGATGTTTAAATAAAAATCGCATGCCACCCATCTCAGAAAAAAACTTTGACCAGTATGAATAAAATTTACCGACATTCAAAACCCAGGGCTATAAATAGTTGCAAATAATGACTTTTCAGGGCTGGCAATTCAACTTCAAGTCTAATATATATTATTCTCTGTAACACTTGATTCCATATGGAATCACACACCTGCTTTATATAAATATTACAGCATTTGCTGGAATAAATGTAATTAGGAAGCTGGAATATACTTCATCTTCTGAACTGTCATCTCAGCTTTAAAACTAATCTATTTCCCAGGTCTGGAACATGGTTTATTTTATTGCTGAGGACAAAATTATAAGGTAAATGCAGCCAACATCCACACACTTCTGCTTTTTCCATGTTGCAGAACACCCCAGGGAGGTGGAGCTTTTCACTGAAACAGTGGAAGAGGGAAGAGAGGTGGGCACTAGGCAACTTTGGACTGTAAATCTGCAGAATTTTCCACCCAAAATTCTACACCCTCCAATTGTTTTTCCTTTAAAAAATGATACTCAAATATGCAAATGAAATTTGGGCCTGGAATGCTGATAAGAATAAAGCAGCAGGAATATTTGTGTGTCTGTGTCTGTGCATGGAAAGAGGGTTTTAAGCCCAAAGAGAAGAAGGGTGGAGCATTCCTTGCCCTTTCCTATCTTCTAAGCCAGTGTTTCTCAACCTTGTGAACTTTAAGATATATGGACTTCAACTCCCAGAATTCCCCAACCAGAAATCTGGGAGTTGATGTCCATACATCTTAAAGTTCACAAGGTTGAGAAATATTGTCCTAAGAATAGTTTCCAGTAGGGAAAGGGCAAGGTCTTTGGTAGCTATTGGGTTGTCATTGCTTCAACTGGAAATGATTGATATATTAGATTAATTCATGTCATCAGTTAAAATGCTAGAGAACATTCTGAGCAGGAGATAATATGTTTCTTTCATGTTCTATAATATTGCTATTCTCATCTTAAGGAAAGGAACAACTCCACTTGAACCTCTACCAAGAGAAAGCTAAGCCTATTGCATAGGAGTACCATTGCTATTGACAGCTCAAATAATATGTTATGGGAAAGGTAAGACACAAAGCATAGCCTGTCTCTATGCTCCCATGTGCACCTTCAACTGACACGGGGACAGATGTGGCTACAATTCCCCTATCGGAGACCTACATTTTCTTGTATTGTCAATTTTTCTTACTGTTATAGCTTCTGGACAGATGTTCCCATATGTACTAAACTTTACAACTGGCTAATTAGGCACAATTGTTGGGTTTACATAAGTGCCTATACCTCCACTATACCCAAACTTCAACATCATGGCCTGGTTCACCCAACATGCTAAGAGGTGATCATTATGAGTGGCTTTGAATAGCAAGAACAACAACATATAAATTTAATAAATAAATAAAATTAAATAACAGCTTTGCTCCTGTTAGGAATGGATATTTGCCTCTCTTCCCAACAGGAGCTGCAAGTAAAATCTCTACTTTTTGAATTTGAATTTCGGACAATGCCAAGTTCCAGGTCAGGCAGGTCAATCTAAAAATGTTAGTCCATGAGAAAAAAAGGTTACTTTTGCCTGGAGAATGCACCTCACCCCCTCATCCTAATTTTTTTTCTGCAATTGTAATTAAAGCTGCAACAAACTGCATTAGCTGCCTGTGTTTTATTCAATTTATTGATTAGACATTTCTCAGAAGTCCATTACCATTTAGAGGCAGGGAATTGTGTCTGTGTGCACTCAAGGGTTTCCTTCCCCTTTCCCCTCTTCTCTCCTTTTCCTTTCCTTTCCCCTTCCCTTCCCTTTTTTCCTTTCCTTGATGGGTTCATGGCTTCATCTCTGACTCAAATGATTAATGCAACCACAAGACACCCGTCTATCGTCTATCGAGGGATTCTGCCCAAGGTCAAATATTCATGCAAAATAGGGACGCCGATCTGCATGTCTAAATCTCATCTGCATGAATTTAAAAGTGGATGCCCTGAGATGGAAAATGCCTTGGCAGTGTGAAAGGGATGCCTTTTCAAAAGGTGTAGCAGCTTGGTTCCCAAATGATCTGTCTTATTTCAGCAGCCTCTCATTGGATAAAATCATGACAATGGGGAAGTTAGCATGAATAAAATTCCTGGAATAAGCATATGAAGAATGCAGCAGCCTGAAGTTAATCACCAGAGGAGCTGTATATGAAATACAAACTGGCTGACTTCTTCAGATAAAAGATAAGAGAGTGTAAAGAAATGGGCATTCTATCGCGTGTAAAAAGCAAATGAAATAAATTGTCCCCTGGCCACATCATTAATGCTTCCCTCAGGACAAATATGGGATTGCTGTGGTCACGCCTTTCCACGTTGGACATTTAAATCTAATAACTTGACTTGAAGAGTTACTTCCAACTGATGTACTTTAATATGCCCAGGATAAAGAGGGAAGCTGTTGCAAGTGTTCCCCCCACCCACCCAAATTACAAAGAATCAGAAATGAGGAATGATGCCAGCATAATAAATTCTAGCTAAAAGACCAAGAATCGTTTCTCTTGAGGACTTTAGCACAACTTTAATGTTGGCATTTTTAGGCCACTGATTTTCAAACTGTTGTCTGTGGTCGATGGTCCTCTGTGGCCTCTTCAGATTCATCCCATTCATGCTGACTGCCTCAGATGTCATCTCAATTCACAACCAGTCCACTGGTTCACAAAAGCACATCTGTGATTGAAAAGTGACTCATTCAAGCACAGAAATAATAATACAGATAGCACTGGGAGTAAGGAAATTAAAAAGAAATTCAAAAACTAACCAGAATGAACCGGTTTCAAATACAGTTGTCAGCTGTGATTCCTCATGGGTTGCACCAAGTGGACTTTTGCTGTAGAGAAACAATTCCTTAAGAAAAGTGAAAAGATGAATTTGGGTTGGGGGGGAGGAGACACCTATTTTATGGGACTGGACAATCACTTGCCCTTGAAATCCTTAACACTCAGAGAATTCAACCATGAACATCATTGATTAGCACATTTTCTTGGCAGTTCTTATTATGGCACTGGATACATAAAATTCAAGTCATGTGTAAATATTGTATCTTGGATATTTGTAATCCAAAATATAGTTTAAAAAGACATTCAAAAAGGGAGAGAATCAGAAGATGTAAAGCCAGTTTAGTGTAGTGGCTAAAGTACTAGGCTAGAAATCAGGAAATGGTTACTTCTAGTCTTGCCATGGGTGTAATGAAGACACTGGGTGAACTTGGGCCAGTCTCTCTCATGCCACCCTAGGAAGGAAGCCATGGGAAACTGCTTCTGACAAATCCCCTTAAGAAAACTGCAGGGACTAGTCCAGGAAGTCACCAGGGGTCAATACTGACTCAAATGACACCCCCCCATACTCTTAAAAAAAGAGGTGGAGGAGAAAGGTATATATACATAGTTATAAGAATCATTATATTATTTGTTGAAAAAGTTTCCCTTCTATGCTTTTAAAAATAAAGACATTCTGTAATAAAGGTGTGTTTCTTTAATTGGGTAGCTCCTATATTTTTCAAACATATATCTTAATGGTTCACACAAAAATAAATTTTTAGCACTATTGTTTTTATGGTGACTTTGTACTCTTGACTGGGGGAGGGGGCACAAACATGGGGTGGAACTACTGGCTGCGTACAGATAAGGAATTATCCATTTCTGCTTCAAATGTGAGGCAAATATTTCTAAATATTGAAAATGCCTTTATGAATCTGTCCCAAAAGTGATCACATGGTCTTGAGAAAGACGTTGCCTCCTCCAGAAATAGAAATGAAGGTAAGTTTTTTAAGCACTGTATTTTCCTGGCACCTTAGCAGCCAAAACCTTGAGTACAATCTTTATTACTCTCAAAGTTGACCCAAGCTATTGCCCCTTAGGCAGTCACTCAAAGGCCAAATAGGGTTGTTGACCAAAGACAACACTGACCCATCATTTTGACATGTTGTTTCGAGTAGCTAAGTCAATAATGTCCTTAAATTGCCTAACAGAACCCTAACCTACAGCAATTATTTTCTTTTCTGACACTATAAGAATTTATGAACACTCTTCTTCAAAAGTGCCATTCTTTTTATTCTTTTTTTCCCTGCCTACTATTCCTTTTTTATTCCTTTTTTCCTGCTTACTATTGAATTTAAACAATAAATTACTTTATAATTAAATACTTCCATTGCAGATGAATTGTCTGTCACATGGAATTGATCACTTGGTGATCAAGAAATGAGATTGATTGATTCAGTTAGGACAAAACAGAGTGAGAATGCACAGAGGAACCTTGAAAGTAGAGGAATGATATTTTTCCAGGGTTTCCATTTTTTTTTATATATTTCTGATTTTTCCCCCTTGCCCTGGGGGCTCTTTCAAGAGACATAATGGATATTGTGACTGAAAATAATAGAATTTATAGCCCAGGCTCAACACTATAAATTTAGTTATTATGTTCCTGATGGGAAAATGAGGAAAGAAATGAATTGAGACAGAATATTTTTCTTAATAAGTGTCTCTTTTCTATAATGTTTCTGTGTATGTTTAATGTATTTGCATATACACACAGAAATACACATGCACATATGTGGCTAGAGAGGCAGACATTTGAAAAGACATTCAAAATATTGTCAAATATATCAACATATAAGCAATGAGAAAAAATTAATTACTGTTCAGAATGCTGGAATAGTTTCCCACTGCAATGAATTCCAATACTTTATGGTATATCTATATATCTATATATATATACCAAAGACTGTTATGGGTGAATTGGAAATATGTTTGCCATGGTCAGATTGTACAAATATTGTATCTGCAGCAAATATATTTGTCTTAGATTGAGATCTCATTTATGAATTTGCATTAGATTTTTGGAGATTATATAAATGCTTGAATGATTCTCATATTAGCTGGATCCCACAAAGAAATAGCAATGTAAATTGGCTATAACAGAATATATTTTAGACTGATATTTAAAATGTTAGATACAGTTTGTGAACTGTAAATGTATATGTATCAAAATGAAATGCAATTGCTTTTGAGAAAATTTCAGTTTTAATTATAAAATGAAAGCTAAGACATTGTTTCTTTGGATGGTTGTTTTCCAGACATGATGATTGGCAACTGTTCACACTGATTTGGTCCCACCATTCCCCAAAACTGGTCATTTTAATGGCCAAACAGAACTGAATTCTTCTCATCTTCTCCCCTCTGAACATCCAAAACAGGTATCTTGATCACTTCTCCATAAACACCAAAGAATGCTTTCCTCAAATATGATAATTGTCTTCAAAGATAGAGTAGATGATGTGAACCATGCCAAACACTGTAATAACTAATTTTAAACATTTATTACAACATAGGAGAGTCCTGAAAGCTGTCCTGCTCCTGATTTTAATAAATGCCGTCTTGAAGCAGCCGCTTATCAAAGTGACACAAATTGTGTGGTAAATAGATTATGGCATAGCTGAAATACTGGAAAATGAGATCAGAAATGCTGCTTCTTCCCCATTTAAAATACCCTGAGATACACCATCTCACAGTGATACCAAGGAGGCAGAACCTGTCAATCTGCTGAAAAGACCAAGTTGTTGCAAAATTAGGGCTAAATAAATCTGGTTTTTAATGGTTTATTCTTTATTCTGGTTGGGAAGATACCCTTCTGGTACATTTGTGGCTTGATGTTTGTTTATTCTTGGTGAGAGAAGCCACCAAAGATAGCAGTAAAGTTCAGACAAATAGTATGCAGAGATAGTTTTTAACTTTAACAAACACATTATCACTTTTAGATAAGCTAGGAGGATTAAGCTCTTCCCTGACAGATGGTTTAGCGAAGAAAATTGTTGCACAAATACAATAATGTATATGCAATCAGCATGTGGCAGACTGGGGTCCAATAGAGACAGAAACATTTTATTTTACTTGAGTTCCCAAATTGGCTTGACCCAGCACATTTCAATTCCATCCTTAACTCCACAGGCTTAACTTGAAATATTTGTAAAATTAATTCCAGAACTGATACACCACCTCAGATTTCAGTTCGTTTTTTGTCTATACTGGAAAACCCTTGTGTGTGGAGACTTCATCAATGCACAGCTTTCCATTGATTAGGAAAAAGAAGGGGGGAAAAAAACCTGTACACATCAAGAAATTCAAACCAAAAACTCATGAGCTATCTAGAGTTGCTTTATGATGCTCCATCACTGGAGATTTTCAAGAAGAGACTGGACAGCCATTTGTTCAGAATGGTATAGAGTCTCCTGTTTGAGCAGGGGATTTGCAGTAGAAAACCTCCAAGGTCTCTTCCAACCATATTATTCTATGTTCTATGATACCGGCTGAGATTTTTTTTTCATAGAGAGAAATACAAATAGCTGAATCTTCTAGTTTAGTTCTGATACCAGCTTGCATTGGCTTGAGAGCCCAAAATGAGTGGGAATGATCACTTTTCACCCTGTATTTTATTTTGAATGAAATACATATCGACCTTATTTTTCATTTGGGCAGTTATTATTTAAGCTTTAATCTGGTTTTTTTTAAGGAACCTGCATCTTTTTTCTTTAACAGTAGAGAGCACTATGATGTTAAGACTATTTTGTAGGCTGTTGAGTTGTGGGGGTGGTGGGAATTGCTGCATTTTCAATCTTTAGAAGAAACAGAGGACACAAATTGAAAAAAAGTGAAGGTGGAGGTTCCATGAAATGATCTTAGTGTTACATTTCCCTCTATTGGAAGGGGGTGGGATGGTGCAATTCACCTCCCCACTTCTTTTTTCAAGTGGGGATACAGGATACAGAAGTTCCAATGCTTCAGCAAGAGATGGGCTGGGCAAGGGCTGAGAAAGACAGCACGGGGAGGTAGAAGAGAACAGGCAAGAAGGCCAGGCAGGATCAGAAAGGTTGGGAGAGACATGAGATTAGGTTGGAAGGAGTAGACAATTGGCAAAGAGCTAAAATTGGGCTAGATGAAAGCTGCATTTCTAATGACAGCATTGACCGTAGTTACTTAATTTCCTTGATGAGGTCAAGACAGAAAAGCAATTATCTTGCTCTGGAGGGAAACTCCAAAACATTCTCCTGTCTCAGTAGTTGTCTAATTCAGAGATAGAATTGTATGATTTTCTTTAACAACAGTCCAGCCAATCCTCTTCTAACAAGAGCACCACCCAAAAGGAATAGGACTGGATTGCCAGGAAAGGAGCATATGTGACTCATTTTAATGGAACAGGTTTGATTAAATTCCCAGCACTACGATTTTACCTCTTGATGCCTTATTCATTTAAAAAGATGCTGCTGCGGAATAGAGCTGAGAGTTTTGAATATGCATATGAGAATATTTGCTGGAAAATAGTCTCTCACTTTATTCAAATGATTGGGAGGCTTTCCACGGCTTTCGTGAATTCCAGGAAATGTATTTACAGAATCATCAGCTACAAAGAATTGAATTTCCACATCGCAGCTCAGGGGGGATTTTCAAGGTTTTTGTTAAAGTGCAGAGCTTCCAGTCTCACAAAGCCATTTTAATAAGACAATCCATTGTGGTTTCATATTAAAAATCCACAATTAATAGCAACTGAAATTGAAAGAAAAATCACAATGACCTTAGATTTCCCCAAAGTGAAACTAAACAGCTCCTATATATAACTTTCCTCATGATATTTCTTCTCCCTGGTGATGACCAGCTGCACAGCTTTATATTGTATCATGCCCCGGGTCCTAGGGAGATCTTGAAGATTAGTTCACCCACAACAGGGAAGGCGGGGGAAAATACTCACTTTTATCATGGTTAGCATTTGAAGGTCATCCAAAATACAAAAGCCTATGGATTTTGACAAGTCGAGTGGGAAAATTTTCCCTTCACTTCCTTATTTCAGTATCTAAGTGTCCATTTCTAAAAACTGAATTTTGCAATGCATTTAGGCATCAGCCCTAACTGATATTACAGCCAAGTAAATGTTGCAAAAGTGAACCATCCCATATTATTCCTAGTTTGGAAGTATAACTCAGCATGGGTTTGGAATATATAAAACAAATTGCACCTTGAGCTCAAATATTTCAGCCTTAGAACCTGAAATCATACAAAAAGAAACACTAGACTAGACCATGAGTTAATACTTCCAAATCTGGGCTACAAAAATCTTCATCACTGAAAGCTTTCAAGAGGAGACTGGACTGCCATCTGTCAGAAATGGTGAAGGGTCTCCTGCTTGGGCAGGTGGTTGGACTAGATGACCTAACAAGGTGTCTTCCAACTCTGTTAATCTGAAATGCTAGGTGGCAGGAAAAAGATACAGAAAATTCCAGATTTATGCTGCCATGTACTGGTCACCTAGATTTGGTACAAACCTTTGCCTCAATATAGAGATTCCATGCTTCGGGATGGCAAACTCCTAGGTGCCAGCTCTTTCATGTGCTTACATGTGCCAAAAATCTGTTCCAGAAGACGGGCAACCTTTTGGAACAGCCCAGGAAGTGACTGTAACTGCAAGGTGAAGGCAGGGAAATAATCCTCTCCATTTCCTTTTCAAACAGCCCCCATGGAACCTACATCTCTTCTGCAGGTGTGAAGAAGCATCTTTGGATCCAGTTCCAGAATGGAAATACAGAAAATTGATTGTACTGTATTGTGATAATTAAATTTCAGAAATGTCTTCTGGGGCAAAATTCAAGGGTGAGTTTCTTTTTTCTTTTTCTTTCTTAAAGACAATGATTGAGTCCTTGGACCTGCCAACAGTTGAAATTTTAGATAACAGGTATGAAACGCACAGCAGTAGAAAATAAAAGATGTGTGAACTACACTTTTATCACTTTCAATATACTATGGAACTGAGTTTCACAGATCTCCACTTCACTGATCTGGAATCCATGATCTCGCAGTAAGAGAGATATGCAAACCCCTTTCTTTTAACTCTTGTCACCCTCAGAATGATAGTATAGTAAATAGTGTCTTATTTTTCCAGTAGGTTTTTGTAGGTGTTTGGGGTGGTGGAGGTGTGAAACAACCAAGAAACTAGAAGAGACAATTATTTCTGTAAGTGGATTTAAATTTGTAAATTTTACTGAGTAATTACAATTCTATTTTATTTTAATAGGAGTAAAAGGTATTTATTATTTTAATATGAATAAAAAGGGCTTTATCCCATTTGCAAATTGCTATAACTCACACATAATCTAGCCATCCCTTCCAGCATACAGCCACTTTTCACAGCAAATGCAACTAATAATAACACCTATAACATATATGGCAGTTTTAGCTGATAAATTGCAAAATGCTTGGCACACCTGGAGAAAAGGCCATTATTCCCATTTTAGGGGTGAGGAAACAGGGAAATTGACTTGCTTCATCAGAAGATTGATTCACCCGTAAGGGCAGCGATGAAAGAAAAAGAAAAGAAAGAAAGAAAGAAAGAAAGAAAGAAAGAAAGAGGGAGGGAGGGAGGGAGGGAGGGAGGGAGGGAGGAAGGAAGGAAGGAAGCAAGGAAGGAAGGAGGGAAGGAAGGAAAGAAGGAAGGAAGGGAGGACAAGTACCAAATCTAGGTTTTTTTAACTTAAATTCCTGTCCTACATATGCAGTTTTACCACCCTCCCTGTTTCCATTGTTCTCAAGTAGAAAATAGCACCTTTGCATTTGACAGCTCTATCAAGCCCCTGGTGGGTTCACTTTTCCATATATATTTCCCCCCATTCCCCTCTCCTTCACCCACCTCCAGTTCAAATTACAAAGCTATTTGGATGCTATTATTTGATGCTGCCCCTGTGCTCCTGCCAAGAAGCCATCCCAAGCATGCCCCTTGCCTGCAATCTCTACTGAGTGCACAGGAGTGAAGCTGGCAGCAAAAGCAAGTACTTTGATGAGGAACTCTTTGCACCCTGTGGTAGCCATGGCAACGGGCTTTCACAGAGCAAGAGACCTATTTGCCAAAGCTGAGGGATTCACCATCTGAACATATGTCTTTTTCCGTCTTAGACAGGATTACATCTTCTAGAAATCTAGACCCGACTGATTTTAAAACAGGAAAATCTTTTTATTAGGAAGCGAAGGACAGCTGATTGTCCAAAAAATCTAGTTGTACCCTGGACATTAAGTGAATCTATCAGAGCTTTGAAAACAATAAAAATCAATTAAAAGCTGTTAAGTATTTATATTTTACTTATATACCATCCAGAGTCACTCTGTGAAGGATATGGGCAGCTTCTAAATATAGGTGTAAACTCATAGTTAGGATGTCATAGTATTATAGGACTACTTGGAATTTGAATATCATGAGATCCAAGCCCTCTCAAATCACCCCAGTAATTCAGACACTGTTTTTATACCCTAAAACAATAGTAGAATAGACTAACAGAATTGGAAGGGACCTTGAAGGTCTTCTAGTCCAACCTCCTACATAGGCAGGAAACCCTACACCACTTCAGACAAATGGTTATCCAACATCTTCTTAAAAACTTCCAGTGTTGGAGCATTCACAACTTCTGGAGGCAAGTTGTTCCACTGTTTTATAGCTTGAGGACAATAATTGAGGAGACGACAGGAACGGTAACAGCAACAGATTTATTAACAGAACGGCTAACAGGCAAAAGGAAAGCAAACCCTGTCTGACAGCTATTTATACTTGTAGACGAGGACGAGGAACCAATGAGAAGTCTGTATTTTTCCCGCCAGCTGGCAGGCGCGTCTTGGCCAATCAGAGACACTTCACACAGCGCCATCTGCTGGCCGCGTCTGATAGAACACAACACCCCTTTCCCCTGGACTGAACATGCGTAGTCGCGGAGGTATCTGGGGCGTCTGTGCACGCGCTGGGATCTTCTTTCTAAAGGTGTGGCTGTCGCCAAAGGAGGAGGAGTGCCGGACTCGCTGTGCTGGCGTATTGGAACCGAGAGCTGCGCTGGAGGCCCAACCACGAACATGGCACCAGATTCTAAAGGTAAGGAATCCGACGAGAACATAACGGGTGGCACGGACTCGGAGATAGTGTTTCTTGGATGGTCTGACCGGCAGGCGGCATTGGTAGGCCCTGTTTGTTCTGGAATGGCTGGATGGTTCCTGGGCCCCTCCATGTTCCGCCGATGGAGCTGGTCTACATGCCTCTGCCAATTTCTCCCATCGTCAGGAGGACCCTGTAGGAACAGGGCCCGGTTATCTCTGTAATGTGACCGGGTAACCATTTCGGGTCACCCGCAAAATTCTGGATGAACACCCCCTCTCCCACCACAAAAGCCCTAGGGAGGTCAGGGTGGGGAAAAGAGACTGGGGTGTAGAGGGAATGAGGGAGGTCCAAGGTGGTTCAGAGTTTCCTGCCCATAAGTAATTCGGTAGGGTTCTTCCCAGAAACTGGGCAGGGCATGGTATGTTGAGTTCTCAGATAGGTGGACACTCTGGTAGACCAGGACAGCGGAGCCATGCAGCTGAGATCCTCCTTGGCAGAGCGGCTAACATGCTCCGCCAACCCGTTCTCAGCAGGGTGGGACGGGGCCACAGGCGCATAGTGGATGCCCAAGCTCATCAGGTATAGCTGGAATTCCTCAGAGGTAAACTGGGGCCCATTGTCCAAAACCAGGACATCAGGAAGGCAGTGGGTAGTGAATAGGGAGTCCAGTATGTGAATTGTGGCCCCAGAGGTAGTGCTCTTCATAGGGAAGAGTTCAACCCATTTGGACCAGGCGTCGACAACTATGAAAAAGGTGAGACCAGCCATGGGACCCATGAAGTCAACATGGAGTTGGCTCCAAGGGGCCATGGGCCGTTCCCAGTCCCTGTGCTGAACACCAGGAAGCACCGGTCGCACACTTTGGCAAGGCAAGCAGTGCTGCACCCAGGCAGCAATGTCAGGATCCATGGAGGGCCACCAGACATAGCCACGGCCCAGACTTTTCATCCGGACTATGCCTGGGTGCCCCTTGTGGAGGCGGGTGAGCACAGCATGGCAAAAGGAGGAAGGAATAACAATGCAGTTGCCCCACAGAAGGCAGCCCTGGAGGACTGACAATTCTGTGCGGCGGCGGAAGTAGGGAAGAAATTGAGCCTCCCCGGAGCTGGAAGGCCAGCCCCGGCAGACAGCGTTAAGGACATAGAAGATGATGGGGTTGGAGAGGGAGGCCTGAGCTATGTCCGATGAGGACATAGGCAGGTGCAGGTCCTCAATGAGGCAAATAGAATTGATAGGGGCAGGATTGGAGAGCACGGTGGGCAGGGGGCAGTGGCTTAAGGCATCTGCATGGCCCATATGGCAACCTGGCTTGTGGATGAGGGTGTAAGAGTAAGCAGCCAGGAACTCTGCCCACTGGGGCATTCTGGGGAAAATAATAGGGGGGGGGGGTAGGCCAGTCCCCTGCAAGGATCCCTAAGAGGGGTTTGTGATCCATTAAGACAGTAAAGGGGCGGCCGTATAAATAATGGTGAAAGCGCTTAACTCCTGCAACGGCGGCGAACGCCTTTTTATCCAACTGCCTATAATTTCGCTCAGCCTTGGATAAGGTGTGGGAGTAAAAAGCAATAGGAGCCTCTGACCCGTCAGGGTAGGCGTGGCTCAGGACAGCCCCGACGCCGAAGGGGGAAGTGTCACAGGCCAGGAGTAAGGGAAGGTGCTCGTCGTATTGAGCCAAAATGGGGGGGGGGGGTAGTCAAGGAGGATTTGACAGCCACGAGCACATGAGTCTCATGGCTAGTCCAGACCCAGGGAGTGGAGCTGTCCAGAAGCCTGTGGAGCGGCTCCGTGAGAGAGGCTTATGGGGGATGAAAGCAGAATAGAAGTTGAGGAGGCCTAAGAAGGCCTGCAATTCAACTTTATTCGTAGGGGTGGGGGCAGAAAGTATAGCATCAACCTTAGAGGGGGTGGGGTGAATGCCATGCTGGTCTATCAGCTAGCCCAGGAAGTCAACGGCAGGAACCCCCAGCTGACATTTAGAGCGCTTTAAACAGAGGCCGGCTGCATGAAATCGCAGCAAGATGGCCCGTAGCATTTTGGCGAGTCCTGACCGGTCACTGGCAGCGATCAGGACATCGTCAAAATACGGGGTGACCCCAGGAATGCCATGGAGCAACTGCTCCATTAAACCTTGGAATATTCCTGGGGCCACACTGATGCCGAACTGCAAGCGCCAGCATTTAAAAGCACCGCTGTTGATACGCCTGCATGAGGTCTAACTTGGCGAATATTTTGCCATGGCCCATGGAGTGCAATACATGTTGCACAATGGGCATGGGGTATGGGTGGGCTTGTAGGGCTTTATTTATGATGAATTTAAAGTCTGCACAGATCCTAATGGACCCGTCAGACTTTAAGGAGACCACTATTGGGGTCTCCCAATGGGAGAAAACTTCCTGAGCCTGGAGCTTATCGAGCTTCCTGTCAACCTTAGCCTTCAAAGCGAGGGGCAAATGCCTCACTTTAAGGTGAATGGGAGCCACTGTAGGATCCAGGTTTAAGGAGATTGGGGTCCCTGTATAGCAGCGCAAGGAGGGGGCAAAGATGTCAGCAAACTCAGAAAGGAGAGAGTTGAGGTCATCCCCCGGGGCTGAGGAGCAGTGGATAGAGTGAATGCCAGAGATGGAGAGCCCTAGAGCCCAAAACCAATCGAGACCCAGTAAGGAGGCTAGGGGTTTTTGAACAACCAGAAGAGGCAGGTGCCCCTGGAAGGAGCCATAATTAACAAGGAAATGGCCGCAGCCAAGCAAGGGTATGGGGTTCCCCTGATAGTCCCTGAGGCAGCAGTTAGTGGGAGCCCGCTGGTGCTGGTGGAGGCAGGGAAGTAGAGAGAGCAAGGTGTCCCAGGACATGATGGATCTTGCGGATCCCGTGTCCAGTTCCATGGAGCAGGAGTGGCCTTCCGGGAGAATGCGGAGGTGTAACTTACCCTGATCCCCCATAGAAGAAGAGGCCGAGTCGATTACCCATTTGGGGCATACCTCGTCGGCGTCCCCAATGGAGAGGCAGTTTTGGTGGTGAGCTGTAGGAGGTGCGGACGGGTGGTAGATGGCAGCAGGCTGGGTGGACGGGGGTGGGTCGGGGGTGGCCAAACGGCAGACGGTCGCCAAATGACCCTTCCTGCCGCATTTTCGGCATACAGCGGAGCGGAAACGGCAGGAAGAACGTAGATGCCGGCCTCCACAGCTCAGGCAGGGACGGCCATCCTTGTGAGACAGGGACTGTAAACAGTCGATGGCCAGGTTCAGCTCTGACTGGAAATTGTCAAAGACCTGTTGGCGGTGAACCGTTGAAGCAGGAAACGCAGGAGCCATAGGTGGAGGGAAATGGCGGAGGTCAGGCATGGACTGGTCAGCCATCTCTGATTCACGGGCTTTGTCCACAACTATCTTGAGGGTCAGTTCAGACTGCAAGAGGATACAGCAGTGAAGATTGATATCTCTGAGGCCATAGATGAATTGTTCAAGGAGTGCCTCAGCGAGATCTGTAAATTCGCAGTTTATAACAGCAGCCCGTAGTGCAGTCCCTCATTTTGTACACAACGGCGGAAGAATCGGGATGGAGCGGGCTCGTAGTGGGTCTTGAGTTTAGTCAGGAGAAGATCCCATGGCATAGCATGGACCAGAGTAGGCAAAGATAGTGCCCTAGCAGTAGCGAACATCTCCAGTCCACAATAGTTTAAGAAAATGCCCCGCTTCTATCAATAGAAAGGCTGGTCAGATCATGGGCTAAGAGAAAACATTCAAAGTATTCCAGGAACACATCCCATGATTCAGCCTCAGGACGGAAAGGCGAAAAAACAGAAGCGGAAGCCATAGGAGGCACTTGGTAGGGATCCATTTCTCCAGACCTTGTCGCCAGTTTTATAGCTTGAGGACAATAACTGAGGAGACGACAGGAACGGTAACAGCAACAGATTTATTAACAGAACGGTTAATAGGCAAAAGGCAAGCAAACCCCATCTGACAGCTATTTATACTTGTAGCTGTCAGACGGGGAACCAATGAGAAGTCTGTATTTTTCGCGCCGGCCAGCAGGCATGTCTTGACCAATCAGAGGTGCTTCACACAGCGCCATCTGCTGGCCGCGTCCGATAGAACACAACACACTGATTAATTGTTCTCACTGTCAGGAAATTTCTCTTTAGTTCTAAGTTGCTCTCCTTGATTAGTTTCCACCCATTACTTTGGAGAATAGCTTGACTCCCTCTTCTTTGTGGCAGCCCTTGATATTGGAACACTGCTATCATGTCATCCCTAGTCCTTTTTTTCATTAAACTAGACATACCCAGTTCCTGCAACCATTCTTCATATGTTTTAGCCTCCAGTCCCCTAATCATCTTGGTTGCTCTTCTCTGCACTCTTTCTAGAGTCCCCAGATCTTTTTTATATCGTTGCGATGAAAACTAGATTCCAGTAGTGTTCCAGGTGAACTTTTTTCTGACCTGGCCTTCCTTTAAGGGTTGACATAGTTCTCCTGGAATAGGAGAACTAAGCTTTTTGAAGCTTCTCTTAAAGATCAAGGCAATGGTACATTGGTAGAAATTTGATCCTAGCTCATCAACACTCTAAATTGATTTTGGAAACAAATGAACATCTAATAAAGATTTGTCAATATTCAGATCAACACTTCCAGATGTTAATATCAAACTAATGGGCATTTCTCACCTAGTTTGATTTTATGTAATTGCATGCAGATGGTCAGGTTTCATGTTTAGGGCCAGCTCTTGTCTTATTTAGGAATCAACCAAAACTGGTCAAGGAATTCCTTCCTTCTGCTGCCATTTATGCAGGTAGCAGAAACCGGTAGCAGAAATTTTGAGTAGTTCAGAGAACCGGTAAATACTACCTCTGGCTGGCCATGCCCCCATCTATTCTCTGCTTCCTGAGGCCCAGCTGATTGGGAGGGAATGGATATTTTACAGTATCCTTCCCCTGGAGTGGGGTGGGAATGGAGATTTTACAGTATCATTCTCCTTCCACACCCACCAAGCAACGCCCATGAAGCCACACCCATAGAACCAGTAGCAAAAAAATTTGAATCCCACCACTGGTGGAATCTGCTATATGAAAATGGCCCTGATTGCTACAGGACAACTAAAGCCACCGGAAGCTCAAATTCCAGTGGGTCTGTTGTTGTTCTTCTGCTGTAATAATGGGATCTAACTACACACAAAACACAAACAACTAGATGCCATGGATATGCCTTCTTGTTACATTCAAGGGTGATTCTTACAACAATGCCGATATACCTGTGGTATTAATAATGAATGAGGAGTAGGATTTGAGCATGATAAAATAGCTAATCATTTTCCATTTTGTTTGTGAGACTCAATCATTTTAAGTATCAAAACAGAGCAGTCACGTTATGATTTTTAACGTTCAGTTAAACTAAACAGGAAGAAAAGGCATCAGTAACCAAATCCTCTGGCTATGAAAAAGAAGATATATTCCTGGATATTCCAGTCTTATAATGTTAATAGTACTAGCACTTAGATTTTTATACCGCTTCATAGTACTTTTACACCCCTCTCTAAGCTGTTTACAACTTGGAAGCTGTTTGCCCCCAACAATCTGGGTTCTCATTTTACCTACCTCGGAAGGATGCAAGGCTGAGTCAACCTTGAGCCTGCTGAGATTTGAATTGCTGAACTGCAGCTAGCAGTCAGCAGAAGTAGCCTGCAGTACTGCACTCTAACCACTGTGCCACCTCTGTGCATTTGACCAGTATTCTTCTCTGTATTATAGTAGCTACTTTCTTTTTCTTTTGTATATGCCAGTTTTAAGTCTTTGTTACTGCCTTGGAAACTTTGATTTGCATTTCCATATTTCTACAAATACACTAACCAACCTTTTCCTAAAGTTTTCTCCAATCCCTACCTTAGGACACTGGATGTGATAAGTATTTCTCAAGTAAGTAGTTCTTCTGTTCTTTAGTTTTTATTCAGAGAGTCTCTGGGTGACATAGCAAGAAAATGCTTTGTCCAATTTCATTCTTCAGGATGTGTTGAATTTCAGTCTGATCTGGTGAGTTGTGGGAACTGAAGTACACAGTCTCTGGAGAGTTCATTGTGGAAAACTGTTTTATACAAATAGGGCAGATATGGCCTTTATAAAACAGCCTTCCTCAATCTGATGCTTTCTAGATCTATGGAAGTATAATATTAATGCATCACCTCCACCGAACATGGCCAATGGTTATGTTGTCTAGAAATTGCGGGAGATAATTTATGATCTGAAAATCATAAAGTTGGGAAAGACAGTTTTACAGGGCTGTATGTGTCATGTTTATATTAATGTAGATTTTGCGTATTCATAGTAGTATCCCATTTGTCAAGTCCACTATAAACATGTTTCCCCATCATTTAGACAGTCTTCTTACGCTCAATGAAAATAGTTTTATTTCGCTTTTTATTTGTTTTTTGAAGATGCCAGATTCACATCATTTTTAAGCATTTTTCCACTGCACTGACTAGTTAACCCTCATATCATGTTTGAAGTTTCCCTTCTAGTCCAAGTGTTTTATCTAATTTTGACTGGCTACTCCTTCCATCTATCATTAAAAACCACTGTGATTGGCAGCAACCTATTCTGGGGAGTTTCAAGATGGCATAAAGTAAGTGACCTCAGAAGGAGGAGGAGGAAGAAGAGGAACATGGAACACTTAATTAAATGAAGGTGCCAGGAATCTGAAGGAAAGAAAACAAAAAGGAATGGCTTGCTTAAAATATATGGACAACAATTTATGGGGGAATAAGATGTGCAGGTTCAACAAAGTCGAGAGCAGAGAGAGGAAAGGTGATTGTATAATTGAAAAACTCATACTTCTGTTTATACAGAAGATGTATGTAACTTCACTCAAACATTTAATGATAATTATAAGTAGCTAAAATTGTTCAACCAACAAGATGATTAGATAGATGATAGATAGATGATAGATAGATAGACAGACAGACAGACAGACAGACAGACAGACAGAAGACAGACAGACACACAGAGAGAGACAGAGAGAGGAGATTGGAGGCAAGAAACATTATTCTCTCTTATATGTATGTCATGCTATTTCCAATAGGCAACTTATCTTAGAAATATAATCTTAAATGATGTCATCTTCCCTTTGAAAGCAAAGCATTTTTAGACCTTACAGCTGTTGAGATATATCTGTCAACAGGGGAAAACATACTAATGTAGAAGGTTCTGTCATTGATTTTAACAAATCCAATGATTAGGAACAGCAATCTCAGAACTATTTAAGGTTTCAGCAGAGATAAGAAACTCAATGCTTATGCAAGGCATTAAGCAAAGGCAAACATTTCTTTGCTGCTGCAGTTATAGAGAAAAGAACAGGGACAGAGTTGGTGTGGGAACCCAACGAAGCTCTGCCCTTCCTAGTTACCAACAGTAGCATTCCTGCCCTCCCCACCTGCCCAATAAATTGGTGCTCATCCCTCACTTCCATTTTCACAGGTCTGAGATAAAGACAAACGGGGTCTAATTATTTTCAGCTTGCACAGCTGAGCCCTGCAGCCTTTCTTCTGCTTTACCTGAATGCTCTCATTGAGAGCTGGTTATATATGGCCAAGCCCTATGGCTGCCTACCTTCTGCGGAGGTAGTCTTCTGTCAAAGCTTTCAAGTGCATTTCATTTCTCAGCTGAGGATTTAATAAAGAATGTTAATTTACTTGGACTTCCTCTAACAAGCCAAGCTGTGAACCAATCACACCCAGTAGCTGGGAAAGGAGAAAAAAAGGGTTTGCAGAACTGGAAACATTGTTAACAGCCCTTATATAGATTTGAACAGGATTTTAGTACTGATTTACAGCACAGTTTCTTTCTTTGTTTTTAATTTTTTAGCATAATTATTTTTACCAGTTTTCTCCATAAATAAGCCATGGTCACCAAAGAACTTCAGTGTGTATGAGAACTAAAGGGTTCAGTTCAGTTGTTAGAGTGTCCAATGTATGTATTTTGAATTCCAAGATCATATCAAGTTACCAAATTCTAGCAGCTGTCAGTCATTTAAATGAAGAATTATCTAGCACATTAGATTCAAATGAAGTGCTTCTTCTGTATATTTTATATTTTTGGGGGGGGGAGGGGAAGAGATATTTTTCAATGAAGAGAGAATATAAATTAAGTTGCACACGGTGTTTGATATATATAAGCAACCAGCCCTTCTCCAAATCTTGTGAAAGTCATTACTAAGCTTTCTGAAAATAGATAGCTGGAATAAATGTTGGGTGGACATCCTGCAGGCCAATGGGACAGACACAATCTCCCTGACTTGCTCCAGAACAGATTATTCTGACTGCTTGTTTTTCTACTTTATCACCCACCATTCACATCACAACTTTAAATGATTAGTAAATAATTCAGTCTAAAGGGTCTGGTGATTGGTTTATGTTTTTACTTTTATTATATTTTTATTATTTTGCTATGCTTTAATCAATTTCTAAACTATCTGTTTTTTAATGCATTTAGCTTTGTTTTGGATTGCATTGAATTTGCTTTTGTGGCTGACTGCTTTAGAGTGGCTATACATATAAGAACTAGATCCACAACCTTAGGGATCTCCAAGAAATTGCCAGTAGATTGTGGGAAAGACAAAGGGAACCCTAAGGGCACTGAAATCAGAGATATAATACTTCAAGCAAATATGATCATCTATGTGTCTCTTTGATAACTGGCAGTCATAAGGTAAATATTTGGAAAATAATTAAAAATCAACAGATCTGATTGGCTCACTTCAACTCAGTTACCCAAATAGAGACTGAGCTATCATTTGTAATTAAGTTCCGTACATCAAGAATGCAGCTTGAAAGAGAGAATTACTATTTTAAGTATTTATAGTCAGCACCGTAATCAAGAGGATCTCATGGCAGGTTAATAATCAATAAAAACAAAATGTCACAATAGTAGTAATTAAAGTAGATGACAAATTAGTTAAAGGAGACTATTTAAAAACACACAGTAATCAACAAGTTGTCAGGGTTCCAAATAGCATCCAAAAGTAAATCAGAGTCTGAGACAAAAGATTTATCAAAGCTCCAATTTATTAAGAGAACCATGTTCTCTTAATCCCACATCTGGGAAAACCCAAATCTGAAAGCTTCAAGATTTTCCCACCAGTTGAAAGTTCAAGATCCTGCCCCTACTCCCACGTGTCCATCACATAGTCTAATCTTCTACTGGCAACTTCCACCCATCCAGTTCTGGCCAGGTGCAGAGACAAAAGATGACCTTGAGTTTCTAAGAAGAATGTTATTATGGCTACATATCACCCAACTCCATATAATGCCCCCCCCCCATTTTCCCACAATAGAAAATGAATAGTAGAAAGTGTGGCAGGCCCCAAGTCCAAAAGAAAAGATGGCTTGCAGGCCTGACACAAGTTTTATTAATGCAGAGACACTTAAAGATAAAAGACATGGGCAGGCTTTTTCAAGAAGAATAGCAATAGCACTTAGACTTATATACCACTTCACAGTGCTTTACAGCCCTCTCTAAGCAATTTATAGAGTCAGTCTACTGCCCCCCAATAATCTGGGTCCTCATTTTACCCACCTTGGAGGGATGGAAGTCTGAGTCATCTTTGAACCTTGAACAGCTAAACTGCTGGCAGTTGGCAGTCAGCAGAATTAGCCAGCAATACTGTATTCTAACCACTACACCATGATGGCTCTGCAAAACAGGTCTTTATCTGGTACCAAAAGGCAGATCACATTAGCACCAGGCTGGGCTCTGTTGGCACCAGAATGGCCCCAATTCCCCGCTTCTTCAGGCATTCTGAATGTGGATAACATAGCAAAGGGGTCCTTCTCATGCATTCTCTCATAATATGTCTCTCCCAGTTGTGAGTTGTTGATGAAAGTACAGTATGTATTGAGAGAGGAGTTCCTTCAAATATTAGGGTATACAGCATCATTATTAGAACTTTCAATCCATCTCTAAATTTGGACTGATGTGATGTGGTCTTTGAAAACTCATTGTTAATTGTTTCCAGGAGTATCAAAAAGAACTTTTTTCCCATAAGGAGTCACAAGGCAGCCAACACCACAACCTCTAGCTTGTGCAACCACTATTTCTCACAGCAGAAGGAAATTACAAGTCATTTTAGGTAAGGTGTCTCCCAAAACCATCCAGATAATGGAAAAGAAGGTATTGTTGTGGAGAGTTGGAAGGAAAAAGCCTGGCATTTAAACCCAGCAGCATTTATAACAGCTTTGATCCATGGGCACCACAGCAAGCAAATATTCTGTGTCTGTAAAGCAGCATTTATTCTGCAAGAAAGACTAATCTAGTTAAGAAAGGTTGCATTCAAATGTCATTGATTCAGATGAATCTGAAAGCAAATCAAAGCAGCACATACAGGTGCTTTTTCAGGAGTACAACCCCATCCAATTCTGAAGATTTATCTAATTACCTGGTCTGCAATTTGCCAATCCATAGAGTCACAGCTGTGTTGGGATTCAATCCATTTTATCTGCGGTCTGTGACTACTTTGAATGCCTCAGCTGATTTTGACATCAAGAAGAAATAAACGTCAGAGTACTGATGACACTAATTGCAGACACTCAGTGGTTTCATATAATTGTAAATCACCAAGGAGGACAGAATGGACCTCTGTGGAACCCTGCAACCAGTATCCACAAGAGTGAGCAGCAAAACTATCTTTTGCAGGTAACCATAGAGATAGAAACTGAACCATTGAAGAATAGTAATGTTATTCCAGCACCAGGAGATTGAATCAGCAAGATATCATGTCAAAGGTGTAAAAAGTCATCAAGCTATCCAAAAATGATATTTCTCAACCTTAGCAATTTTAAGAAATGTTGACTTCAACTTCCAGAATTTCCCACCCAGGATGAAGTCCACATATCTTAATGTTGTGGTGGTTGAGAAATATTGACATTACAGGACTGATAGAACTGTACTCCATCTTTTCTTTGGAGCTGGGTTCATTAAATACTAAATATGGATGGAAGTGTGGGTCGCTAAAGAAGTTTCTGTTTTCCAGTCCTAAATCCCAACTGAAATAGATCCAGATAATCTGGATCCCCCAAGAATGATGACAAATACATTGCCCATGAAGATGATGTTGCAACAAGTACTGCACTTATAACCACTTCTGACATTGCCTCAGTCTTCTCTGCCTTATCTCTCAGACCCAATCCCAAATAAATATCTACAAAGCTTGTAGGGACTGAAGGGAAATACAATTGTACCAATACTCCCCACCCCTTGCCCTCCCTCTTTAGCTTAATTTTGTGCTGGAGCACAGCCAACCTCAACTTCATCTATAATGTGAATTGTTTTATAGCATGAACTGATGCACAGAGCCATATTCCAGAAGAATCAAAGAGGTAACTAAAAAGAGAACAACATAAAGAAGTAACCTTTGGAGGACAGGCATAATTAGGCCAGAGGAGATAGGCAGTGTCAAAAGCAATTTGATAATTAATACTTGGCCGTTACGGTTCTCTTTGAAAGTAAAGGAATATAATAAAATAAATACCTTCAATGAAAAAACTTTTGAAAGACAAATGTGTACAATGATCTATAGAAGAAATGGGGAACACTAAGCTATACATTTTATTTGGGAAAGAAAATCTACACGCTTAGTAAATCAGTCTTTCAATATTCTTCATCATTACACAAATATTAAGTTGAAAACCACATATTACAACTGCTTTGCTTGTGTTTTCCTATCTATAATTATGAAAGCTGATAACAATCAGATGTTATAACTACATTTGGGTCTTATTTGTGCTGTTCTGAAATGAACACTCTATCCATATTCATGAGATTTCTTTGTCTTTGCAGAGAGATTTGTTATCAAATTGGATTTATCAGAGGGTTTTTTTTAAATTTTACATTCAGACTGCTGACTTTGCAGAACCTGAAACATACTTTAATGGGAACTGTTTGAAACACGAAATATCAGGTTTTATTTTGCATCACTGATAGTTGGGATAGAATAATGAATATTATTCAGTAAAGAAATATTACTTATACCGGTATTCTCTCAACTATAATCAGGAGCCTTGGTATAAACTACACTGTCACACACACATACCCTCGACACACACACTTCAGTTTCCTCCATCTATCCTCTAGTTACTGTTAGAATTATATTGACACCAGAATTATATTATATAATTATATTAATTACATTGACAGCAGAATTATATTGACACAAACCCTAATCAGAACTAGCCTTTTTACACGGTATCCAGACATGAACATAGCTGATGTTAACTCTGAAAATAGCATGAAAGCACAATATTGATAGCGATGGCTAAAAGAGATAGAAATCTGCAATGATGCAAGAACCCATGCTCTCCTATCCCCCCTCCCCAAATATTCCCAATACCTTAATAGAGTTTGGAGATTTCTAGCTTTGTTTGTTTATCACATCGATAACCTACTTGCTCCCAGAAAACCCATCTTACAGCTGCTATAAAATTGCAACTATGTAATTAGGAAGTTCTTAGTGCAAACCTACTTTCAAGTTAAATTCCTCCTGTAGAGTGTTCTTTGCTGATTGCTTTTCAGTCTTAACTTCCTACCACCTGGACAGCTGTACCAAGTTGTTATTAGGATAATGAGACTGTGAAGTACTTCACATACATAGAAAAAAAAGGACTGTCAGATCTGGAAGCCATCTTTTACATTTGGGCCTTCAGGCCTGTCACATTTTCTACTGTGGGAAAATGAGAGGGGGATTATATAGAGCATGGGTGATATATAGTCAAAATAACATTCTTTTCTCAGAGAGTCAAGGCCACCTTCCCCTGCAGCTGCAGATGAGGTGACTGGGCGGCATCTCCAGTTTTGGATGGTGCCTGATTGGATCATGTGATGGACATGTGGGTGCTGGGCAGGGACTTGAACTTTCTTTTGGGTGGGGAAAATGACCGTTGACTTACCTGAACGGTCTTTCTATGTGCGCTGCTGGAGAACCTGGAAACTTTCAAATTCAGGGTTTCCCAGATATGCCAATATGACATCTGTAGTAAAATGAAGAATCTCTAACCTCGGAGTCTTCTTTCATTGGGGGTGTTACCTGGAACCCTGGCAAGAACATTTAGATAAATGCTAAAATTTTAACTCATGCACATCCCTCTCTTGACCCTGAACTTATGGAGACCGGATGCTTAAAAATACATTTATCAGATCAAATCTGATGGATCAATAAAGCAAAACCCTTTTCTCTCCAGGAAGTGAGCTTCTGGCTTATATATACAGGATTTTACTGACTTTTTTTTCCCTCAGTACAATAGGATTCTTGAAGCAGTCAATAGGATTTTTAATCATGCAGTAGGCTCCCAAAGGGAATGTCTGCCTCATAACCATTTCCAAACACCTTGACATGAAAAATATTTGAAAAGACATGTACTGTATTGCTCAAGTATGTGGTGTGAATCTGCTAGAGGAGAAAAAGGAAGAAACCGGTTGGCCCTGGAACAAGTTTAGAATACAACATTTAGCTTATTTCTTTGAACAAGATTGGCACATCTTACCACTGGACTCTGAGAAGGACTGGTGGCCATTTGCAGAATGGAAAATAGGAATTCACCCAAAAAATCAGCCATATTTTAAACTGACCCTGCCCTTGGCTAAGGTTTAAGATTTATTCCCTCATTAATCACTGGCTTCCCTTCATCCATGTTAAATATAAAAATGATTAGGAAAGATCCCCATCATGCTTAAAAAAAATAATTAGCTGCTACATCATGTTGCACACATTCCGACAGAAAGGAGTGATTAAATTAGGAATATTAAAACCCCATTAATCTGTGCTCAACTTAAGCTCTGCTTGTTCATCTCGCTGTGGCACTTATTATTTCTGACACTGAAAGATATCTGAATTACCAGCCGAAACAAGGTTACTATCAGAAAGATGTCAGGTCAGCAATTAGTCAAAGGTGGGAGAAGATCCCTGAATGGAGTTTTGCTTGACATTCTGCAAATGTATCAAGATCTCCTCACTTCTCATTGTTGTTTGGGTGAGTAGGTCACTTGCAAGAACCCAGAGAGCACAGAGATAACAGTGCAATCTGGTTATTACAGAGCTGCATTTGATACTCATTGGCAGGGCCTACATGAGAACATCTTGATCAAGATGCTCAGTTTGGTACATTTGTGGCAGTTCATGAATAGCTGGTCATGCAAGCACCAAAAGCTATTGTGGAGGGGGTCAACATCCCCCATCCAGGTACCTGGCAAAGGCTTTCTGGGGAAATAGAAAGTGAAAGTGCAGGGTGATGAAGGTCATTGTAGGGTGACTTTTCATGAGACCCCCCCCCCCCCCCATCAACCCTTTGCATTCGCAGATATAGGAAAAGGAGACAATATCAAACAAAACAAAAACCTGGTTCTGAAAAATGGTAAGTTTGAGTTGAGGGGTATCCATCAGCACTCCAGAGTGTAGCCAGAAGGTAACTAATTGATGGCAATTGCAGGTACAGTGTCCTTCCTACATATAGGTTACCACTCCTTGCCTGCCTTACAGCAACCTGAGATGGACATGTTTAAAAGACTCATGGACCACCTTCTGAATGGAATGGGAAAAGGCCATATGTTCTACTTGTCTTCACATTAAATTCAGGGAGAAGTGAAATTTTGACACACAACTTTATGAAGCCTGGTGGGAAGCCTGAAACTGTTCCTTTGACAGCTGTAATTCTAGTGAAACGTTTAGATGAAAGTACACACTGGTGTGAAGAATGTGGGGGGCCACATGTCCCTAGCTCCAGGCTCCAATTATTGTCAAAAGAGCCAAGAGTCCAGCTTGTATGCAGGACTTCTCACCTAAGTAGTTTTTCTGTTTTGCATGCCATTCTGGATATCCTGGCCAGCTTACACACACACACACACACACCACAACATCCCTACAAGTAGACTTCCATAAAATGTATCAGGAAGGCTATTTATTTATTGGACTTATATGGATATCTATTTCATAGAATGACTCTTGGCAACTGACAACAATTCATAAAACCTCATTAAAAACAAAGGTACCTTGAAATCCTAAGATCCAATAAAGTACCACCTCCCAAAATACTTCACTGAAAGCCTCAGGATCTGGCATGATAAGTGTAAAGCCATTCAGCGAAACCTCTGCTTTCTTTGGTCTACAACTCTGTCTTAGTGAAAATGAGGTGGCTCTCGAAGCAAAAAAAAAAAGAGCAGAAATAGTTTTATAAAGAAGATGCATACAGAGAGAGTTGTATTATACTTTACAAGGCCATTTTTCAACAATTGAAAAATGGTAATTCAATATTGGTGGAGGTTCCCTACTTGGATATACCTAGGAAGGGACTTCTAGGCGAATCATATGTTCATTTATTTGTTTACACATTTCATAGAAATAAAATCCTCTAGGCATTCTACTGTATTATTTAAAATAAATGGATTATATCATAAAATCGCAAGGAGGATCAATGTAGAATATAAAAATAATGGTTTTGCCAACTCAGTATAAATGCTGTGTGTTTGAATAGGTATGCATCTTTGATAATATAAAATTAAAAGTATAATGAGGCACATGAGTTTTAACTGCTCTTTCAATATTAAAATACCGGATTAACAACTCTGGAATGATTTAAAAGTTCAGGAAGAACAAAGTCTAACTTGGTACTAAAAAGACAGAAGTGTGAATTCATTTCTATGAGCAGCATTCTCCGGCCTGTCAGAATCCAGACACTTTCAAGAAGAGCTTATCTTGCTGATAAGCATCCATGACCTGAGGTTCCACTGTATTTTGCATCTGATTCAGAAGTCAAGTTCACATTGCCACCCAATGCCCAGCAAATCATAATGTATGGGTACAATTAAAACCAGGGACGTGTGTGTAATGTATGGCTGCAGAACATTTTCAAAGAAGATAAACATTTCTTCTTCAACAAGAAAAAGGAATATAACCAAATTATATTTACAGAGCACCACGAACACTTCTGGAGATGCCAATATGATTTACAGTTCAGAGAAGCACATATGTATTAGGAGAAGGTATGCACATAAAATACACACAGTTATATACAGTTCTGTCTTCTCAGAGATAACCTGTCACCCACTTCCACTTGGCCATGAAGCTTATTGGGTGGCTTTTGGCAATGTTGTTAACATTAGAGAATGGTTTGAGAATGAAATAGGCAGAGAAAGAGAAGGAAAAGCCTTGAAGAAAATGTTAAGATGTAAATACTGCCAAAAATTCAACAGATTATTGATTTATTTATATTTCATCTTCTGACTTGTCATCCATTTGTCCTTTCACATCTCATGCTTGCCTGCATTCTCACATCTGTAGAAACAGAAACCCTAAAGCAGTGGTTCTCAACCTGTAGGTCGGGACCCTTTTGGGGGTTGAACGACCCTTTCACAGGGGTTGCCTAAGACCATCGGAAAACACAATTTTTTTTTTTTAAATATATTTTATTCAATTTTCACATTCCATTTGCAATCATTTATATACAGGGTATTTACTATAAGAAAAGAAAAAAAAGAAAAAGGGAATAAAACGAACAAGTAAAAAGGAAACACAACTCATCATTCACAACCCCACCTAACCCTTTCATCCTCCATACACCCCATCTACCCCCTCCAACTTTCCTTTCTCCCTCTAACACTCCCCTCCTACTTCCCTTTCCCCTCAAACCTTCCTTCTCCCCTTACTCCCCACACGCCCTCCTTACATTCCCCTTACTCCTTCCTTACTCCTCCCTCTTCTTTCCCTCTACCTCCCTCCTTGGTGTATGCCTTTATTCGAGTGTTGTTTGATCTGATAAAAGTAAAATGAACCAAGGAAAAAAAAAAATAAAAAAAAGGAAAAAAAAAAAGAACCACCGTATATAAATACATTCTTGTTCTTATTAAGACTATGTTAACACCCCCCCACCCCACCCCCCACAATCCCCATCCCTAATCCTCCCGACTTCCCAGGGCCCACACCTGGCACTACCTTCTGTCTAAAATATCTTGTATACATATGGATTAAAAAATAAAAGTAATATATCAAAAGAAAAAAAAAGCAGAGAAAAAAAAAGGAGAAAATAAAAGAGAAAAGAGAAAAAAGAAAAAAAAGAAAAAAAGAAACCACTCTTTGCGTTGATCTCAGCCCCCCATCTTTATCTATGCTTAAATAGTATAAATCATTCTATCTATATTTTATTCTCGTCTCTTACTTCTTTGCTATTTACCCCAACCTTCTGTAGATTCTCCCGTTCCTCTTCCTAAACCTCATGATCCCTTCCAATAAAATTTAAGCAACGTGGTTCATGCCATATATTCAAATATAACTTTACAGACAAGTAATCAAACTTTCCCTTCTAGTAAAATTTAAACAGCGTAAATGATCTTTCTTTACCCCCTTTTCAAACAGTAATTCAAAATAATCTAACCAAACTTCCCCTTCTTAGTAAAGTTAAGCAGCGTAGATCAGATATTACTTTACACAGGAATCAATTTCTATCTTAAGATAATTCCAACCGACTTCCTCTTCTAATAGGATTTAAATAACTTAGTTCATTCCACATGCATTTTACCCTCATCCCTCACTTGTCTGATATTTACCACTATCAAATTTATACTAGCATTTGTTTAAAATATAACTCAGAGCAATTTAAGTAGCATGGATCATTCCACATATTCAAATAATACTTTCAGCAAGAGTCAGTTAACCTTCTATTTTAAGGTAGTCCCTTCTAACAAAGTTTAAACAACATAAATCATTCCGCATTCTTTTTACACTTATCTTGAGATAATCCCAAGCGGCTTTCTGTTCTAATAAGCTTTAAACAACGTAAATTTTACCCTCATCCCTTGCTTGTCTGATGTTTACCACAAATAACGTAGTTCATTCCACATGCATTTTACCCTCATCCCTTACTTGTCTGATATTTACCACTATCAAATTTATACTAGCATTTGTTTAAAATGTAACTCAGAGCGATTTCAACCAACTTTCCCTTCAAATAAAAGTTAAATAGCATGGATCATATTCAAATAATACTTTCAGCAAGAGTCAGTTAACCTTCTATTTTAAAATAGTCCCATCTAACAAAGTTTAAACAACATAAATCATTCCGCATTCTTTTTACATTTATCTTAAGATAATCCCAACCGGCTTTCTGTTCTAATAAGCTTTAAACAACGTAAATTTTACCCTCATCCCTTGCTTGCCTGATGTTTACCACTATCAAATTTATGCTAACGTTAATTTAGAATCTAGCTCAAAGTAGTTTCACCCAGCTTTCCCTTCTGATAAAAATTAGTCCGCTTTTTCTACCGGAGAGAGGTCTCAAACCCCCATTCAGTCCTCAACTTTAGCAAGCATTTTGAAGTGTCTAAATTCTCGATCTCCGTTTTTCTGCTTCTCCGAGGGAGGAGGGGCTACCCCCTCCATCTTGCAGCCACATGGCCAGCCGCTTGCCTTCTCCTTCCGCTTGTCTCTCCTCTCTTCCAAGCGCGTCAGGAAGTCCCGCCTTCAGAATCCTACAATAGAAATCTTGAGCCTCCGAAACAGAGTTAAGACGAAATCTTTGATTCTCAAATGTAACCGTGATACCGGCAGGGGCCTCCCATCTGTATCGAATCTGTTGACTCCTAAGCTCCTTAGTTAAAAAGGTGTAGTCCCTTCTTGCCTTCAGCATCTGAAAAGGAATATCTTTGAAAACAATCAGGTCCTGGCCGTCAACTCGGAAACTGTTATTATGAAACTTTTGCACAATCGCATTTCTAGATTCTTTTGTAGAGAAATGTATAATTATGTCCCTCGGGAGCTGTCGCTGTTCCGCTATCAATGAGTTCTGGCGATAGATTTTCCGAATCTGCCAATCAAAGTTAAGTCCCGGGCTTCCCAGCGCATGGCTGAAGGCTTCAGCAAAGGTCTGTTTCAAATTCTCTTGCTCCTTTTCACGGAATCCTCTGACTCTTATTGCAAATGCCTTCCTATTAAAATTTATCATCATAAGCTGTTCTTCGTTATCTCTAATTTTTTGTTGTAAAATTTGAATATTGGTAGTCAAATTAAAATTAGCCTTCTCCAGACTTTCCAATTTGTTCTCTATTTCAGCAGAGTAATCTGACAGGGCAGACACGGCTGCAAACGTATTCGCCTTCATTTGATTAACTTTAGATTTTAGATCATCATAAAGTTCCAATACAAATTCCTTAATTTCTTGCTTAAAGGCATTAAACATTTTAAAGAGATATTCCTGTGTTAAAAATTCTCCAGTAGAGGGCGTAGGAGACAAAGGCTGTGTTTCCAGAAAAAATTCTTTAAATTCTTTAGACACATTTGTAGCAAGACGCTTCTTTGATCTGGGTGCCATAATAAATAAACAAGTAAGCAGCGCTTCGCTCCCCTATATTTCCAAAGAAGAAGAGTTTATTTTGTTAAGGAGCGGTCTGCAGGAAGATAAACCCGGCTAAGTACATCCAGTAATCATCCACGGAGAGAAATCGCCATTTTGAGGTCTATTTAGACAAAGAAGTCTCTAAGACGAATGGTGCTGGTATTTAAGATAGTAATAAAAGCATAAATCTCACAGGGGTGGTACCCTCCCGTATCAATTCTAGCTTGAAAAAACTTTGTTTTGTCCTGGGGGGGGGCTAGCCTGTTTGGGGCTGCCAAAAAAAAAAAGGCAGCTGAGAAGAAATGGCTGGAGATAAAAGCTCCGCTTCGGCTGGATCTAATCTCTTTCCACAGCCAAAAAAAAAGAAAAAGGCTGTGGCTTACGAATAGACCCTAGCCTACGGAGCTATCCTCCCTGCCCCTTTCTTAGCCAAAAAGGGGTGCTATCTATGATCTTATTTAGATATACAAACCAGATCTCTGAGGAGCTCGGTGGAGCCCTCCTCGGCAACAGGCCACGCCCCCAGGAAGTCCGGAAAACACAAATTTTTGATGGTCTTAGGAACAGAGTCACCAATTTTATGGTTAGGGGTCACCATAACATAAGGAACTATATTAAAGGGTCGCGGCATTGGGAAGGTTGAGAACCACTGCCCTAAAGAGAACAAAGGGTTAGGGGGGAATTCTCTTATCCCAAATCTAACTTTTAACAGGTTTATCAACATAGTTATAGTTCAATCATCAGAGTCCCAAAGAAGGAGATAACATGATGAAGCATGATTAGACTTTCCAGTGGAGTATTTGCAAATCTTGATATAGATGCAATCATACACAACCTGTCCTCTACAAATAGCAAATGGATTTAACTGATCCCCATAGAGTACAACTTCCTTTACTGCCATTGGGGCAGTGAAACTCATCAAGAACAGCCTCAAAATGAGAGAGAAAGCTCAGACATTGGGAACAGCATCTGCCTTCTTTGTCCCCTTTTCCCCTTGTGTGATGATATTTACTTAGGTCACCGATATGCCTACTCCCTATGGTGGTAGGGAAATTAAACAAATGAGATTTCTGCCAGTGTAAGCATGGAGGATATGGCACACCTCTTCTTCCAGGTATGTTTCTGAGGAAAAGTCAGCCTGTTCAAATGCTGGAGAGAGAGGAGACCAAGAACAGGATTGGGGATTGATTGGCAACTGGGGGAAGCGATGTGATCAGGGGTGGGCTTCAAAAATTTCAGCAATGGATTCTCTGCCCAGTTGCTGGGTAGCCATGGCCATGGTGGGCATGGCCTAGTCAGCCTCCTGCACCATGGTGGTGGGGAGGCATTTTCATCTTCTCCAGGCTCCAGAGGCTTTCCTCAAGAGTCTGGGAAGATGAAAACTGTTTCCTCCAGGCTCTGGAGGCCCTTCGGAGGCTGGAAACGGGTCTGTTTCTGGCTTTCTGGAACCTCCATGAGGCCCACTTTCCCCCCCTCCATTACCTCGCATCCAAAACGGGCCGCGTGGAAACTCCTGGGAGGGGAGGGGCAGGGCAGGAGAGACCAGCCAAGGGTAGGATTTGGTGGTTCTCTGAACCGGCCAAAACATTAGCTACAGGTTCTCCCAAACCAGGGCAAACCCATAGGAGCCCAACCCTGGATGTGATACATTGGAATTTTCCAGCCAATGTATTGAATAGGGATCTGTCAGGCAAATGTCTTTCCTCTCAAGAACCTCCAGTAATTGATCCATCATCAAAAGTCTTTTGCTGCAATCCATCCTTGACATTGGAAACATTCCTTGGTCTGTGGTGATCCTTTCACTATCATTAAAATGCCAAGTGTAACGGGGTTTGGTATTTTGTTTTAACTTTCAGAAGATAGAAAGATTAAAGAAGCAGCCTTCTTGGAAGTATCCTGATGATCGTCATCTAATGGGCCAATTTCTACTGTTCGCTTTCAGGCACCCTGTGTCCCAAAAGATCCAATAGCAAGGAGGTGTGCCATCTCCAGCCATGGAAGGTGCTCATTCAGGACCCTAGACCTTTCACTGCGAGGTTTATTTTGAAGTTATTAATGGATAGGTCTGGCATTCCTGAAACTGTTAACTTCCAGAGCACCTCCACATAATGCATAACACAGCAGGGGCTATAATTTTTCTCCTCCACTTCCCACCCCCCTTTAACTTCCTTAAAATCCAATCCAAGTGAATGACATTTGCTGAATGTATTTATGCAGCTCTTTCTAATCCCTTCAGAATATTAAGACTGCATTACTTTGTCTTTGGTTACATTAACTTCAATTTTCCTTATGAGTAAGTATTTGGTGAAAAATTAATATACTGAAGTTGAAAAGAATCTTATGATGGGAAAAGACTAATTTTGTCTCCTGGCTGCTCAGATATCGGAGAACACTGGGGTTAATGTAATTAACTTACATTTTTATCCTGGGTTATGTACATACACTGAATCTCCCGGCTGGAAACAAGATTAGATTTTATTACACTATATATCCTGGTTATCTTCACCATGCCTCCAATATTACTTTCCTCAATGACTTCAAGGCTCTTTGCTGCAATGAGAATGCACAGCCATCTGGTACTGAGCCCATGCAGTTTATTTAAGGATTTAATTAAGTGCTCTAAATGGAGAGCTTCTTCGAATTAACATTTTAAATGTGACTTATTGCAGGTTTAATATTGTCTTAATGCCAACCTGGGAAACTCCATAGCAAGTTGTTGACGTTTAAATTGAATTCATTTGGGTGGCTCCAGGGGGACTCATTAATTAATCTAAACAACTAATGGGGATTGGTTCTGACTTTTGATGAAGATTATTTACAGAGACAATTTGCTGTGAATAAAGAGTCACAGTAGGCATATGTTTAATTGATTTTTTTTTAAAAAAAAGAGGACATCTCATTGTATTTAATATCAGAAATGCGTCTTACGAACAAGCTTTGAAATGCCATGAAAGCAAGGATGGTTAGAAATTTCCTCTCCGAGTGCTAATAACAAAGGGAATGGGTAATTACATTTCCCCATGAACTATGATGCTTGTGAGGGACTACAGGTCTGTCTGTTTAATAGCTTAAAGCAGCTTTCCCCAACCTGGTGCTTTTCAAATGAAGTAGCTAGGCTGATTGAGGACTATGGGAATTGAAGGGCAACATATGAAGTGCAGCACACTGGAAGGGCAAAAAGAAGGAGAAAGAATTTACACTTGACAGCCAAGTTTGCATAGTATTATTCTATGTTATTTCCAGCTTCGTGTCTTTAACTGCAGAGATGAAGCATAAGACAGAAAGAAGTGCAGTAAACTGGGAATAGCCCAAACAGTGATAGAATGCAGCTAGATCCAATGCAAAAAGTGGGTCCCTGAGTTGCGGTTCAGAGGCAGGAGGAAAGGCAAAGACAAGTGAGGAAGGCAAAACAGTCCTCAGAACTCATTTGGGGATCCTGCTGTTGATCACTCCTATCTCCACCTGTGCCAGGTAGTTCTATAATCAATGGATGAATGAATGAGTTACTTGGAGGGGTCTTTTTGGGGTACTGTGTATATGAAGGCAGACATAATACATTTATCTCTGTGATTATGTGGTACACACATAAATATCCAAATAAATTTGCTATGTCCCTCGGAACCCTAAAGGTGGCTTGTCCCTGATTTAAAGGACAGAACTGGTAATACTAGAGTTAATCTATAACACTGAGAATATGTTGTGTTCAGGTCTGGTAAAATCAATTGGTTATGTAAAACCCTCAATATTCATTTACTGCTCTATTCACTTGTACAAATCTGAACCTGCATTAAAGAAGCATAAAAATGAAAAGATCATTAGTAGAAGTACAAAAGGTTTTTATGTCATAGCAAAAGTACTATCATTAGAAATAAAAAGCATTTGAAATACAGAGTATCAAGTATGAATGACAATAGAAAAGAAAATTGAAAAATACACTTTATAATTTATTAGGCGTATTTGTGTGTGTATGTGTGTGTGTTTTTGTGTGTAGAAAGAGACACATTTCTGTTTAGATACTATCTTGCATTAGCAAGATGACATCACAATGTATGCAGTGTTTGCTAGATATCTAATAGAAGGAGGTGTACAAATTAGGTACTGTATATACTCGAGTATAAGCCTAGTTTTTCAGCCCACTTTTTGGGCTGAAAAAAGCCGCCTCGGCTTATACTCGAGTCAGTGAAAAATTTGCCCGAAATGGAGGAGAAAAAGGGGCGGGGCCATGCCGCTGGGTGACACTCGTGAATGGCCCAGTGCCCCTGTGAGTTTCCCCTCCCTCTGTGTCAGTTTGCCACGCAGCGCGCACCGCACCATCCCCCCTCCTCACGTTCTAATGTAATGCAGGGCTGTCTTACGATTCCCCTTCCTCCCCCTCCTGCCGCTCTGCAATGATGTCCCACCTCCTCCTTGTTATGGCAAGCAGCCACATAGCGATGTCCCACCTCCTCTGGTACAGTGATCCAATGATAGGAATCACTGTGCCGTGTGTCATAGGAGGCGGGACATCGCTCCCGCGGCTGCACGGGACATCATCATCACAGCGGGACATCAGCATCATGAGGTGAGTGAAGTATTTCATTGAATACACCGCTAGTTTACTGTTTTTCTTTGAAATAAATATTCAAAAACATTATTGGTATCTATTTTTATTTTTGAAATTTACCGGTAGCTGCTGCATTTCCCACCCTAGGCTTATACTCGAGTCAATAACTTTTCCAGTTTTTTGTGGTAAAATTAGGTGCCTCGGCTTATATTCGGGTCGGCCTATACTCGAGTATATACGGTAAGCAAGTCTGCTAATTATACAGTTTGGATACAGTTTAGTTAAGGAGGAAGGGGATTACAGTATTTCCATTCTGTTTCCTATCAAAAGAAATCTTGGAGCGGTTTACAGTTAAAAAAAAATAGCAGAGTCTGAAATTCAGTGAAGTCAGCACTGTTAAGGATCTTCAAAGGGCAACTTAAGTGACTGTTACAGGCATAATAATTACTCACAGCAGCTCATTGTTAACAAAACCAACTCTTGGCCACTAGAAAAGAATACAGACTGCAATATTTTAATGAAGATGCTTATACCCCCATAAGCAGATTTCAGAGGAAAAAATAATAATTCAGCAACAACTTTTCATCAAACCTGGCTTTCATTTAATATTGAAATTGGTACAGATCAGGCAACTTGGCACTCATTAATGAATTCAGAAGGTGGTTTCAACCTTCAATTGTATATCAAAGATGCTAATGGACAGACAATAACCAGTACAATGATCCATCTATTTTTGGCAGAAAACTACATATCTTACTGGGAAATCCTACTGGGAAAAAGGAAAAGGAGACTCTGTGGTTTCTCCAGTGATGCCATCTTAACCTTAAAGTCAGATCAAACTAGATCAAATCTAAGGCACAGGTTCTTAGATATAGGAAATTAATCAGAAACCAATACTTTCTCTCACAATATAATTGCAAATAGCCAAATTTGTGTGCTGAAACAACCCTCATATTTATATCACAATTCTCAAATTCAGGAGAGCTTATCTTCAGCTTAATTTAATTGATTTCCCGCAGCTGTCCTGGAAAGGAAATATACAAAAAACCACATGAAACCTGACACTCCCCAGTGATATGGCTACCATAGAAACCAGAGTTCTTGTTCTTCTCTATTTTACAGGGTCATTTGTCACCAGCTGACTACACTTCTTTTATTTAAATTTAAATTGATCAAGATAAGATCATTTTTCTAAAAGTAGCAAATTTTGCTACATTATGTGTAAGCTTCATCCACAAATGGTTGCCAATAGTTCTTGTTGTTAGGGAATACCGTTGTGTCATTAGTTTTATTGGATGTGCTTTTATTGGTCAATGGCTGAAATGCTGCCACTTAAAAGAAACTCAAGAACTAAAATATGAAGTTAGATCCTCAATCTGATCATGACCAAGTACAGGAACTGATGGAATATTGCTAAAATATGTCAAGCAACAGAAGAATAACTCATGGCAAAAGAGATGCTAATTGTTGAAGCCAGTTTTTTAAAAGGCCAAAGAACACGAGCCATTATTGCTAATGCATAATGAATAATTAAGAAAGGCAAAGAATATTAAAAGAAAAGTCACTCATGTGCTTCATTGATTATAGATTGGTCTTCAAGAATGTAATTCACATCAAGCTGCGCAGAAAAATGGACTCTCAGAACATTCCATTGTTCTCATAAGAAAGTTATATACTGGTCAGAAAGCCATATTATGGACAGAACATGGGGAAGCAGAGTAGCTCCAGGTTGGCAAAGGAATGTGACAAGGCTGTACACTTCAACCTATATCTGTGATGGTGAACCTATGGCACATGTGCCACAGGTGGCATGCAGAGCCCTCTCTGTGCATATGCCAGCTATCCGCCCAGCTCAATACCACTGTGCATGTGCGTGTGCTTCCCACTGGCCAGCTGGTCTTCGGGTCTCTGCTGTGCATGTGGGGGGGGGGGGCGCATTCAGGGGACGTGTACATGTGTGGGTGCACTCACATTGCATTTTGGGGCCTTGCATCCTTCACCCCATTTTGGCTTCCAGTTTAGTTCAGGAGGCCTTCCAGGCCCAAAATGGGGCACGGAGGGAGTGCATGTGGCCCCTGCACCTTGTTTTGGGCCTGGAAAGCCTCCTGCACCAACCTGGAAGCAAAAAAATGGGCAAGGGGGGCAGGGTGCATGTGCGGGGGGCTTGTGTGCACTCACTGCATAATGGGTGCAGGCATGCGGGCATGCCGTCACACATGGGTGCATGCTTTTGGCACCCAACCACAAAAACATTAGCCATCACTGACCTATATGCTGCATGTACATTAAGGGAAGCTGGATTTGAAGAAGATAAGCCTGGTGTTAAAATTGGACGAATAAATAACAATTTTTGTGCATGCTGATGACACTACCCTGTTAGCCAAAATACTAAGGATCTGTGGGCTGTAAGAATAAAGTAATATAATAATATAATATAATAATAAAGTTAAAAATTGGATTTTTTACCCATTAGGTAAAATCTTAAGATTAAAATTAAACTAATGGCAACAAATGGAACAACCAGCCTTAGAATTGGTAATGAAGATACCAAAGAGGTGGATAGATTTTGCCTTTTAGGATCAATTATCAGCAGTAAAGGAATAAGCAATCAAGCAATATGTGTCATTGATCATTGAACAAATCAACCCAAAGTTCCCACTTGAGGAACAAATGACAAGGCTCAAATTATCCTACTATGAACACATTATCTGAGGATCTAGCTCCCTAGAGGTGGTTCTAATGCTGTGGACAATGGAAAGAAATAAAAGAATGACTAGCAGCAAAGTGAATGGGCTCAGTTACAGTGGCAATGAAAGCATTATTGAAAGACCAGGTCAGAGAGATATTTGTATGGAGAAAAATCTATCTATATAGTTTGTTAGGAATCAAAAATGACATTTTGTACATAATTAATCAACTGTCCTTCCTTCTTCACCATATCAAAATATTTTTAATAGTTATTGTTATAAATCTAAATTAAGAGTTTATTTCTTGTTTTCTAAATACTGTTACTGTTGCTGCTATATTATGAAAAACTGATAGTGCTGTTTTACTGTTTTACTGAATCTTGATAGTTATAACATTCCTTGAACATTCTCTGAGAACATAAAGATAACATATAGAGGGGTGTTTTTTTAAAAAACAAACTTTACTTTTAACTCAGAAGCTGCATTCATACAGGCAGCAGAGATAAGTTAAAATGTTCCAAATAAATTTTCCTCCTCTATTCCACTAGTGGAGGGGAGAGAGGGAGAAAGGGAAATATGGGAAATCTGTTTGCTTGTCTTTCTCATATTGCAATTGCCCTCCAAAAGGGAAGACTTGACCCATGTCCAAGACAGTAACTACCAAACAAGGTAAATGGACTCAGTTACAGTGGCAATGATGGAAAGACAGATTGATAGGGAGGGTCGTCTCCTGGAATTCCAGCAGCCATCTCTTTGTATGGTGATCAGATGCTACAAAGAACATTGCCAGATTAGGTTGAGACCACGAAGGACGTATTTTATGCAAAATACATCCAGTGGTAATTTTTTACTAGCTAGCAGAATTCAGTGGGATTTCCAGGGGAGAATGATTGTGTGGTACATCTGAAGGATTGGGACAGTGCTGAAATATTTCAATGATCATCGTCATCATCAAAAGAAACATTGTTGTCAGAAAAAAGACACTGTAATATCTCACATAAGAGTAAAATACATAGCTTTCCCATCTCAGAAAAACTTACTTGTTGGCAATCAATATAAATGAAATTGTCTTTTTACATAAACTTGTCACTACATATTAGCCATTATTTTCTCACTCTATTGCATTTCTAAGCACCTAGAAGCACAGTTCTTGAAAAATCCACCATGTTTGTGTGAATTCATTCAAAAAGTTTATGTAACCATAATCAGTATGCTATGGGTTATGGAAATCCCCTCATTTAAAATAAAATCAAACTTTCCTCCTTCTTGAGAAATCTTGATTGCACCTCCTTAGTTGCTGTTTCTTAGAGAAGCAACTTTAGTTTCCAAATAAATATTGACTGGAAAGTTGCAGCAATTAAATTATGTAGAGCAAATATGGAAACTAACCTTTTTGTTCTCACAGAGTGTCTCGTTTTCTTTGGTTTTAAATTCACAAGTAGTTGTTTCCATGTCCTAGGGGGGAAAAAGGAGTGCCTTGCCATTACTATCAAATATTGAAAATCTCATATTGAAAACTAGAGAGTTGTTTGCTATTTGAGGGGCTTTTATTAAGAGGTCAAGAATTCAACTGTCAGTTTCTAAAGATTAATTCATCAGTCAAATGTCAGTCATTTCTACGTATAGCATGACGTAATTGGGCATTACTGGACTGTACATACAAATGTATTTACAGCAGTTGCTGAATTCGTGATTCAACATGATTCATTATTTGAATTCACGATTCAAAGTGTGATCAGAGAAAATACAAGAAATAAGCCACTATTGATGTTATGCTTATATAGTAAGAATAATTAATTAAGAATAATTAACCAACCATTCGATTGAACTGAAATTCACGTCAGTTCATTCAGTTTTTATATGCTAAAAATTCACATTTTTAGCATATAAAACATATACTTCTACTATGAAGAGAAGACAGATATGCAAGCAAGAGTTTTGACTTTTAATTGTTATAAATCCTTCCTTGGATCTCAAGAAGGAGGTGATACATAAAAAAGTCTTTGACATATGGATGGATAGACTCATACAGAAGCATATATAATGCTAAGAATTTGTACAATAAAAAAGGATGTTATTATTATATAAAACTAAACGGAAACATCAAAACTGTGGTAGGATACCTTAGCAAAGCTTATACTAGCCCATGAGTATTTTGCAGTTCTAGATTTCCAGCACAGACCAATCAAAATGGATTGTTGCATACAGATTTTGAAAAGAATAGTATTTACATTTACTACTCTGCTTGGGAGAGTGAACAAGGAAGGAGACCACACATGTTGTTGGTGTATATGTTCTATGTCATCCGCCACATCTACCATCTTGTTATTTTCCTTCCTTTCTGGTCTGCTTCTTCTGCTGTATGGTTTTGGTTTTGTTATAGTGTTTCTTATTCTGTTTGTTATACTGTGAACGCCCCCAGAGTCACACGAGAGTTGGATGGCATTGCATTCACATAAACCAACAAAGAAGCAAACAAACACAGCGACTGGAGGGGAATGAAAGGCATTCCTGGCCTTCTTTTCACTTGTTGCTGAACAAGCATTCATTATGTTTCTATAAAATAATGGCAGATTTATTTCAGTAAACCTGTAGCGCCTGTTCCTATTGTCCACTGTCTATTTCCAAGCATTCTCACCAGAAGAATTTTTGTGTTCATCTGAACTGATCCTTTCTTGCAAAAAGTATTTTCAAAAATACCTACTTGTTTTTTATTCTTATGGCAGACAATGAAATCTATTCCTTTGAGATAAGCTATACATCATTTAACAAGGATGTAGCAGGAGAAACCCAGGAGAGACAAGCTACATGTGAGTATCTGCAATAGCAAGTAACTGTTCATAAAGCCCCTGTAAGGCATGTTTATTATATTTTCTGGGAATCGTTAGAACCTGTTGATTTTAAAGAAATGAAAAGAATCCTGGGTGAAACAATCCTCCACCTACAGACTTGGTCTCTGCTCCATCTGGCTTATGCTATCAGGAAGAGGTGAGTGGGTGTGCTGGCCTTATACAGTTGTGAATACATCACTGTGGATGGAAATATGCCAATGTGCTTGAAAGAGGCATTGTGTGCCCTCTCCTTAACAGGCTGATCCTGGATCCTACTGTACTTACTCACCCAGTTGAATAATCCCCCCTTTTTAGATGACGTGACATCAGCTACAAGGGCCCTAAAAGAAATTAATTACCTATACGCTTTTCATTCAGTCTACCATTGCTTACTCTCACTGATAATCTCAGATGGAACCAAGGTTGGAGGTATGTATTTTTCAACAGCCTTCAATATCATGGTTCTTTGGGGTTGGGGATTAGCACTTTGAATTGCATCCAGAAATATAGGGGACTCTTTGGGGCCATCTGCATGGGTTGGAAGTTAGTGTCCTTAGCAGTGACGTGCGGTGAGGTTTATAGCTGGTGAGGCACTGACGTCATCACAATCTTTTTATTAAAATGCCTTTGTAATACAGAAGGTTTTAATAAAAGGATCCGTGCCGTTTTGTCCTGTCCTTGCACATTTCAAAGGGGTGGCGGGCAAGAGCATATCGCCAAGGACCATATGCGGTGACCACCAGTGGCCAACAACAACAAATAAAGAGATTTGGGGGGGGGAGCAAGGAGCCGAGGAGTTCCTTGTTGTGTTTTCCACAAGGGACGACAGCCCCTCCGAGGGGGGGAGGAAAGAGAGAGAGATGATGATGATGATGATGATGATGATGATGATGATGATGATGATGATGACGACGACGACAACAACAATTAAGTATCAAAAGCCTTTTGAGTTTGACAATATAATATATTTTCAGATGCATTTTTTTGCCATCTCTGTTATTTTCTTTTTAAAAAATCAGACTTGCTTCCAATTTGTACCTTCTGGCAAACTACAGTTTTCTTGGCAAGAAATTTAGCTTGCCATTGCTTTCGTCATAGGTCTGAGAAAGTTTCTTTCTTTCTTTCTTTCTTTCTTTCTTTCTTTCTTTCTTTCTTTCTTTCTTTCTTTCTTTTCTCTTCCTTTCTTTCCCCCTATTCCCTCTCTTTTCTCTCACTCTCATTCTCTCCCTTCAGCTCTCTTTCATTTCTCTCTCCCTCTCCCCCTTCTCTCTCTAATTTGTTTCCCTCTCTTTTCCCTCTCTCCCATTCTCTTCTTCCAGCTCTCTTTCATTGCTCCCCTCCTCTCTCTTTCTCCCCTTTTCTTTTCATCTCTTCCTTGTGCGTGCAAGCAAAATACTTTTCTGGGCCGGGATCACGGCGGCGGGGACAGCAACTCCTTCTGCTGCCGCCACTGAGAAGTGAATACCTGGCTCCGCTGCGGAGAAGAGCCACACTGTGCAGGAGACTCCTTAGCGCTAGACTCAGGTCAGTGCAAGCCACGGTCCCATTCACCTCCTTCCTGAGCCAACACTAAAGAGTCTGCTGCACAGCGTGGCTCTTCTCTGCAGCGCAGCCAGGTACTCACTTCTCAGTGGTGGCAGCAAAAGGAGTCGCTGTCCCCGCCGCCATGATCCTGGGGTATTTTGCTTGCATGCACAAGAAAGAGATGAAAGAGAAAAGGGGAGAAAGAGAGAGAGAGAGAGAGAGAGAAATGAAAGAGAGCTGAAGGGAGAGAACGAGAGAGAGAGAAAAGAGAGGGAAACAAATCAGCACTAAAAGCCACCCTCGTCCTCCCTTCCTTCCTCTCCACAACCTTCCCCCGAAAGCTTTTTCCCAAATAATACCAGCAGCCATTTCATCTCCACCAAAGTAAATACATATGCGCACGCATGCGTGCCACACACACACACAAACACACCAAACAAAAAAATAAAATAAAATAAAAAATGGCAGAAATGGAGAAAGAAGTGAGACCTCCAGAAAATAAAAGAAGCAGGAAGCCGGCTCATCTTGTAAAAAGGGAAATCAATGAAGAGATGAAGGTACATCTCTGTGCTCCTGTCACTGTATCGCAAGCGAGAAGGGAAGAAAAAGGGAAGAGGGATAGCGGCAGTGTCATTGAGTCACAGGAAGAATGAGCACCTTCTACTATGAGGCAGGAGCACTGCATGCCTCACCTATCTCGGGACTTTTCAGGCTTTTAAGCCTCGCTTAACTCTGCTTGAGCGATCATAAAACGCCTAAAAAGTCATGCAGTTCTCCTGCCTCATAGTAGAGGGCACTTTTTAAGAGGCTTTTTTAAACAGTTAGGCAGTCATTCACGGTGAGGCAGCAGCTAGCCTCACCTCAGCACTTGTCTTTTTCCCTTTACATTTTTTTTCTTTTCATGATGAGAGCGGTGAGGCTGTGCCTCACCTGCCTCACCTGACTACACGTCACTGATCCTTAGTGTTTCCATTCCTTCCTGAAGGAAGGAAAACGTCTGCATATTGGAAGACAAATAACACTCCTGTGTCCTCCAATGTGGGCTCAGCTAGGTGGCGCAGTGGTTAAATGCAGGCTGACTGCTAGATCAGCAGTTCAGCGGTTCAAATCTCACCGGCTCAGGGTTGACTCAGCCTTCCATCCTTCCGAGGTGGGTAAAATGAGGACCCGGATTGTTGTTGGGGGCAATATGCTGACTCTGTAAACCGCTTAGAGAGGCCTGAAAGGCCTATGAAGCGGTATATAAGTCTACTGTTATTGCTATTATTATTGCTATTGCTATCTCTTACATGAAATTGCTGGGTTTTGAAAGGTTTGGGGTTCAGATTCATCAATATATAGATGGTATCTTTTGTCTCAGAGCATCCAGGAGATGCAATGGAGATCTTGACTGAGGTCTGGAGGCTGCAAGCTCTTGGGTTGGAAGAAATACCACACAATGGAATGCTGTGGAAAAGCTGACAATAAGTAAAATCATTTATGAATGCTCTGGAAAGAGTTATGCTCCCTAAGAAAGAGTAGAGAAAAATTGGGATACTTCTGGACTCTTGGTTCTCAGAAAGCTTGGAAGCTGTAACCAAGAAGCCTTTGTCTATTATAGCCATTCCTGGAATGGAAGTTGCTAGCAATAGTCACTATGTCACAGATGGAGCATTGTAATATGCTGCATGGGACCACCCTTGAAGACCATCTGGAAACTACAACTAATGCAAAATGTAGCAGCCCACACACTAACAAGGATAACTCCATGCTAACACCTAACAGTACAGCAGGGGTTTCATTATTTGCCAGTTTATTTCTGGATGCAATTCAAGGTGCTAATTGAAACCTTTGGTTCTTTTTTTTTTAAGCCATTCATTCCACATAAAAACAGCCCAACCATGGTGTGCCTCTATAGAAGGCTTGCTAAGAATCCTCAGTCTACATGCAGTGTGGTGAAAGGAGAACCCAGAGATGGGCCACTTGTGCAGAAGTTCTCCTCCTATAGAATACTAGATCTAGGTTCATTCATACTCTCACCCTGGTATTTAAAAAGCTTTCAGATAGCCTCTGGGGTCTAACACATGAGTAATGGAAGGGGGGTAATAGAGATATGTGAGGCAGTTATAATTATGAATTAGTTTTTATTATTCAGTTCTGGGTCTTCTATTATTGATATTGTACTAGTATTGCTGCTTGTGAGCCTCTTAAAATTACACCCTCAGAAAAGAATGCATAAAAAGTAAAAATAAGTAAAAATGGGTTGAATTATATTTCCCAAGGCATAAGACATATATTCAAACCTACGAGAAAGCATAGGGAGCTGATGGAAAGGGCGTATTACAAGAATGAGCTATGCTCTAGAAGCCCCTAAATTCAAATTCAGCCTCAGCTATGCATGACACGGGTCAGCCCTTCTCTTTCAATCTCAGCAAATCCACTGCTCCTCTGAAGAGAAAAATATGCAAAAATAATGACTGCCATCCCTCGTGATACATATAAAGATTGCTGATATAATATATATGTACACTCAGAAAGTATATATAGAAAATGATTGTCACCCTGCAACAGTGCGTATAAACCAATAAGGTTAAGGATGGCTTCTTATGATACATTTCCTTGGTTTTGGAATGACACTGATAATGGTAAAAAGAAATTGTACAGAAAAGCATAACACACTTCAGTCATTTCATATGAACCTATCTGTTTATTTGAATTTAAGTGGCACCTATCTCCTCAATGGCTAATTGCCAATTAAGTCTTTGGCAGCGTTTCAAGGAAGATAAAGGTGGGTGTTTATGAGCCTTATCCCAAAAGACTTTGGCAGCCTACTGTAGGACTCTTTACCACTATTTGGGACTCATAACGGGCTATGAATGAACATAATTCACAGCCTTTGAAATAAAAAAGAGGTTTTTGTGGACCTCTTTTTATGTGCTTTTTACTGTATCAGGAAGCCTAGGTCAGAACAGGTGTGCAAAAATTTTTGAATTTGATACAGTCCAAGTTCAACATGGCTTCTTTCAACCTGATTGGAAATGTTCTGATGGTGCTCCAGTTTCATTGAAAATGTTCTGCATTCAGATTAAACTAAAGTTTCAGATTACAGCAAGCTTGCCACAGATTTGGTTAGCATGCTACACTCCCCCAAGTAAATCACCAATGATTATTTAAGGAAACAAGTTCACATTATTTTAATTGCAGTTTCCTGACTTTCTTCATTTCATTGCACATTCAAACAGTTACATTAATTTTGTTAACAGGGGGTGACTGGCTGTTATTTTCACACCTGTAAGAGCAGCAGGGTCAATGTGTAGCAGAAGATATGGGATTGTTATCTCTCCATTAATATGGCTAGTCCTAGATTGCAGATATCTGCAGGATTCTGTATGTTTTGAAAAATCCTACAATTGGGATGCAAGTTATAAAATGCTTATTAGAAAATTATGTTGAATTTTGAGCTGGTGAAATTTAAAGCAGGATCTTTATCCCCTCCTCATTCTAATTCAGCTGTGAGTTAAAATAGATACAGTACACATTGCATTAAAAGAAGAATCAGGCAAAGGTCAGTTTCTGGCCATCTGTCCAGAAGAGATAGCAGTGGTGTATCTGATTAATTCTGAAAAAAACAGAACAATATTCTAGATAGATAAATGTATTGGCTCATGCAAATATAGTTAAAATGATGGCTCGGTTTTATGAGAAGTTGGTTAAAAAATAAATTCCTTTGACCATGAGTAGTTTGAGGAAATGGATGGATGGGTGGATGGATAGAAGGAAGGAAGGAAGACCTATCATGGGCTGATTCCGGAGATCAGGCTCCCTATTAATTAATTGCAAATGGGGTTATAATGGATGTGCTACACTCTAGTATCACTTTATGTTCTTCATACTGTGTTGTGAAGAATCCTGAGTAAAACTTCAGTAAAACTGAATAAATTCAATCATTTGGGAGGGAAGCAATCTTAAATACTCTTTAATAGCCCTATATTATTTATTTTACCTTTGATTGCTTATTACTCATCATGTTTTTTTTAAATGGATTATCAATATAGATGTTCAATTGGGGAGGAAAAATGCAAAAATGGTGATTAGAAATGTGTTTGTGAATATTTTAATTAGCACCCTGTTGTTGTTGAGCTACAACACCCTTTCATTTAAGCAGGAATTCATTAATATTTGAACTTTTTTTCCCAAATGACAGCCAAAACCAAGTAAAGCTGTAACTAACAGACTGATTTTAAAAATTAACAGGGTTGTTAAGCACAGAGCTGCTGCTGCTGCAGAGGCATTCGCTATGCTTGCTGAACCCCAATGTTCTTCTGGCACGGTTGTGAGAAAAACAACCCCAAACCACAGAGGAAGGTTGGTGGAAATTAAAGCAAATAGACTCAGAAAGGCAGCTGACCTAAAAAGCACTTGTTGTGTTTGTGTGTAGCCTTAATCCACACTAGATCAATGTGTCAGTGACGTGCTGGCTCTTGTGGACTTCCACATAATCATCCCCATTACTCTCACTCTCTATATCAGTTTGTTGACAGATAGAAGATTACTGGGAGCTAGTAGTTAAACTCTCTACTTCAGAAAGAGTCTGGTAGCACCTATATTTCAACCAGGGGTGGGTTCCGGCTTCTTTTACTGTCAGTTCACTCAGGGATGTGCTTTGAGCATGCGCATGCTACGTGCACATGTGCAGAGGTAAAAAATTGCTTCTGAAAATACGCAGAAGAAAAAACAAGATGGCAGTGCCTATGGTGCTGCCGATCAAACCGGTTCAGGCAGATTTCCGGACGAGTTACTACCTACTCGGCAGAACTGGCCCGAACCCACCTCTGATTTGAACAGAACAGAATAACAGAGTTGGAAAGGACTTAGGGGCCTTCTAGTTCAACTCTCTGCTCTAGCAGGAGACTCAATGCCATTCCAGACAAGTGGTTATCCAGTCTCTTCTTAAATGCCTCCAGTGATGCAGCACCCTGAACTTCTGAAGGCAAGCTATTCCACTGGTTAATTGTTCTCACTGTTAGGAAAATTCTCCTTAGTTCTAGATTCTTCTTGTCAATACATTTTATTAAACACAAACTTTCATGAGCTGAATCTCTCTTCATGACATATAGGGAAGTACTAGCAGAGGTGGGTTGCTGCCATTGGTGGGTTCTGGATCCCATTGCAACCGGTACGGTGCAATGGAGCCCGGCGTCCACCACAACACGCAGCGCACGCATGTGTACTTACCACCTGCAATGCTCGGTGATGCCTCTGTGATGTTCTAGCTGCTTGGCAGAGCATCGTGCAGACGCCATACGCTCCATGCGTGTGCGCGGAAACCCCAAAGAGCTCAAATACAGGTAAGAGTGGCGGGCGGGCAGGTGGGCCCTCTGGAGCACCTTACCAGAACGGTACCCAGTGCTCCCGACAGGCACCAGTATGCCCATACCGGGGTGTACCGGTCATAACCCACCACTGTTTTCTGCCGGTTTGGCCAGATTCGGCCAAACCGGTAGTGGAATTCAGGCCTGGGTTGCATAACTGGCCTGCCATGCCCCAGAACCAGTTGCCTTACTGCCACTTGGCTGCTGCCATTTTGCACTTTAATGGAAATGGAAATGGAAATGGAAAATTTATTTATAGGCCGCCCTTTTCCCTGGGGGGACTCAGGGCGGCTTACAACTTATGAGGAAGGGGATACAAACAATGACATATAAAAACAATACATAATTAAAATAGAAACAACATTCATCATTCGGGTGGGGACAGATTACAATCTTTAACCCCAGGCCTGACGGGATAGCCAGGTCTTGAGGGCTGTGCGGAAGGTCTGGAGGTTGGTGAGGGTACGAATCTCTACGGGGAGATTGTTCCAAAGGGTCGGAGCTACTACTGAAAAGGCCCTCCTCCGTGTAGTTGCCAGTCGACACTGACTGGCGGATGGAACTTGGAGGAGGCCTAATCTGTGTGATCTGATGGGTCGCGAGGAGGTAAATGACTGCATGTGCACAGTTCACTGCACGCAGAACAATTTCCATTGAATAGTGCATGCGCATGTAGCATAAGTCTGGTGAGTGTGCACACATTGTGCACTGGTTGCAAACTAGCAGTAACACCAGCAGCAACCCATCCCTAGGTGCTAGGCTTATGTAGGGTCTAAATTGTGTTGGAGTAGGAAGGAAAGGGAGAGGAAGACAGGCTAGTTATGCAGATGCAAATTACATGAGAGACGTCACTTAACAATTCCATGGATATCATTTATTTATTTGACTGAATAATTTTTATCTCAGTTTTATTTTTCTGTATAAATAACTCAAGGTGGCAAACATATCTATCACTCCTTCCTCCTCCTATTCCCCCCCCCAAACAACCGTATGGGAACAAGTAAAAGTTTGTATGTTCAAGAACATTTGCCCATAAGAAGGCAAGTGATTGGTTGTTGCTTTGCTGGAACAGAAAGTGAGGCTGGCCTAGAAATTGGGGCAATTGCCCAATAAAAAGATATAAAATGGACTGTGGTCCAGATAGAAGCCCTTCCAAGCTGTTCCCAATATATGTCAGACAGGGCAGGATTTTTGTAAAAAAAAACGCATTTTAGAGTCAAACCAGCATGAGAATAGGATGAGAACAGCTTAAGCACTAAGAATGGTTGGAACAAATCTGTTTTTGCAATGAAGAAAAAGAAGGGGGAAAGTAAGATCAAAGAAAGAATGGGGAGTTTCTCTGCTCACAGAGATAATTGAGTTAACAGAAGCTGCCTTGCCGCCCGTACCAGCCGCCAGCAGCAGCCAGGAAATCATGGAAGATCTTAATTCAGGCCGGGGTGAGAGCCGCGAGCAAAGGCAGGCTGGAGCCAGGCCCAGCGACCGCTGTCGTGGTTGGCCCTCCCTCCTGGTCGTTCTCGTCTTCGTCGTCCCTGGCCAGGAAGCCGAGCCAGTTTTGCGAGGGACCGAGAGAGGGAGAGAGTGCCAGGACGACAGTCTATGGCGGGCCACCACCGCTGCTGGGTCCTAGAGCGAGCCTGCCTGCCACTTCGTCCCCCACTGTGCAGAGGGCCGCCTACCTGGGCTTCCTGCACGGCTTCCAGGGCCGCACGGAGGAGGACGAGGACTCAGCCCGCCCCAACTGCCGCAGGATGCCCCAATCGCATCAGACTTGCGCTGGGCGCCTTTCCTGTGGGGCTCAGGCAAAGGTCCGGTCTCGAGTCAGGCTGTGGGAGGCGGCAGTGGAGAGCCCCATACCGGAGACCCGGAAAACACCGACCCAGGCTCTCCCCCAAGCAGTCGATAACGGCCCCTGCCTGGAGGTTGCCCTGCTGCAGTTAAGGGATTTTGGGGGGTACAAGACCATCAGAGGCGCTGAAGCCCCCCTTGAGACACCTCGCCCTTCCTTCCCTGTTTGGAGTGTCGGAAGCCTCAGTGCTGCCTCTCAAGCTAGTTCTCCCAAGTGCCAGGCTTGGCTGATAACAATGGGGGGACTTGCCAGGCACCCAGGTTGCAGATCTGCCTTCCATCTCAGTTCAGCTCCCCCCCCTTTCCTTTCCGGGACATTAATTTTGTACCATTCTTAAATTATTTTAATTGCCATCTACTTAGGAACCGCATTTTAGTTGGTTTGCTGGGTGTATGAGTGTATGAATGTGAGAGAAAATGTGCCCACTTTTAATTTATTCTATTGTATTTTATTGTATTTTAGTAATTAGTGTGGGGTGTGTCTGAAGAGAGTGTTTGATCGGTGAGTATGGTAGGACCGTGGATGCGACCTGGAGTCCCCTCCACTGAGTGCAGAAGCAGAAGTGGATGGGGACCCAGACTCACCTCCCATCCTGGTATGAATGGAATACATGACCTGCTGGGAAGAATGGGGGCCATGGGGGAAGGGGAGGGGTCTACGGGGATAGGGGGATGTCGGAGCATTTCGGTCACCACTGGGAGGGGCAGATATGGTGGGAGCTGTAGGGCTAGCCATTACCGGGGAAGAAGGACTCGTTACATTACAGCGATTGCTTGTTCCGGCCCCTCAGGATCTCAAGGATCTGGTGGCAGAAGAGTACAAGGCCCTGGTCTCAGGTTGTTGTTGCTAAATGCCAGGTCGGTTGTGAACAAAGCCCCCCTCATCCGGGATCTAATATTAGACAAGGAGGCGGACCTGGCATGTATAATAGCAATAGCAGTTAGACTTATATACCGCTTCATAGGGCTTTCAGCCCTCTCTAAGCAGTTTACAGAGTCAGCATATTGCCCCCACAGTCTGGGTCCTCATTTCACCCACCTCGGAAGGATGGAAGGCTGAGTCAACCTTGAGCCGGTGAGATTAGAACCGCTGAACTGCAGATAACAGTCAGCTGAAGTGGCCCGCAGTACTGCACCCTAACCACTGCGCCACCTCGGCTCTTACCGAAACCTGGCTGGGCCAAGAGGGAGGGGTCCCCCTCTCAGAAATGTGTCCAGATGGGTTTCAGGTGCTCCACCAACCACGACACAGTAAAGTGGTGGGGGAGTAGCAGTTATCATCCGAAGGTCGTTAGTTCCTCACAGGATCCCTGCCCCGGAGATTGTGGGGTGTGAGTCTCTCCTCTTGAAGTTGGACCTAAGGGTTCAATTGGGCTTGCTGTTGACATACCTGCCTCCCAGCTGCATCACGACAGCTCTGCCTGTGCTGCTAGAGGCAGTAGCCGCGTTGGCGGTGGAGTTCCCCAGACTAATAGTACTGGGGGACTTTAATCTGCCATCTCTCGGTGAACGCTCAGATGGGGCACAGGAGTTCATGGCTTCCATGACAACCATGGACTTGACCCAGGTAGTTCAGGGTCTGACTCATAGGGCAGGACACACGCTCAACTTTGTATTTCTCTCGGGGCAGTGGAGACGTGATCTTGATTTAAGGGGAATAGAGACCTTGCCCTTGTCATGGTCAGATCACTCCTTGCTGAGGCTTGACTTCAGGACACTACTCTCCCATTGCAGGGAGGTGGAGCCGATTAAGTGGTTCCGCCCCAGGTGCCTGATGGACCCAGAGGGATTTTAGAGGGAGCTTGGAGAGATACCTGACTCCCTTGTCCACAATCCGGCCAAGTCTTTGGTCGCTGCCTGGAACATTGCGGCGGCTGGAGCATTGGATCGGATTGCACCTTTGAGGCCTCTCCGCGGCAGTGGATCCAGGAGGGCACCTTGGTTTGTCGATGAACTCTGGGAGATGAAGTGCCAAAAGAGACTCCTAGAGTGACGTTGGAGGGCTAGTAACTCTGAGTCTGATCAATCACTATTAAGAGCCTTTATTAGGACTTATCTAGTGGCGATACGGGCGGCAAAATGTATGCATTTTTCCGCTCTTATTGCGTCCGCGGAATCTCGCCCAGCCACCCTGTTTAGGGTGACCTGCTCCCTCCTGAAAGGGAGTTCGTTCAGTTTCTGTCGGATAAAATCACTCAGATTCGGACAGACCTCCACTTGGGCAGTAGCAGCCAAGATGCCGAGGGATAGTCTTAATCAGATTTTTTGGGATGAGTTTGAATTTGTCACCCCTGAGGAAGTGGACAAGGCCATGGGAGCGATGAGTGCCTCCACCTGTTTATTGGACCCGTGCCCCTCCTGGCTGGTTTCGACCAGCAGAGAGGTGACACGAGGCTGGCTCCAGATGATTACCAACGCATCTTTGCAGGAGGGTTTTCCTGCAACCATTAAAGGAAGCAGTGGTAAGACCCCTCCTCAAGAAGCCTTCCCTGGACCCAGCCAGGGAAAAACTATCATCCCGTCTCCAACCTTCCTTTTTTAGGGAAGATTGTTGAGAATATGGTGGCGCTTCAACTCCGATGAACCTTGAATGAAACGGATTATCTAGACTCCTTTCTGTCTGGCTTCAGGCCTGGGTACAGCACAGAAACTGCTTTGGTCACCCTGACCGATGATCTCTGGCGGGCCAGGGAAGAGGATATTCTTTTTGACCTCTCAGCGGCTTTCGATACCATCGACCATGGTATCCTTCTGCGACGCCTAGGGGAGGTGGGAGTGAGAGGCACCGTTTTATGGTGGTTCTCCTCTTACCTCTCTGACAGGTCGCAGTTGGTGTTGGTCAGGGGGCAAAGGTCGACCCCTAGGCCCCTTGAATGTGGTGTGCCGCAGGGTTCAGTCTTGTCCCCCCTCCTATTTAACATCTACATGAAGCCGCTGGGTGAGATCATGCGACAGCAAGGGGTAAAGTACCATCAATATGCCGATGATACTCAATTGTATCTTTCTGCCCTGTGCCAGCTCAGTGTAACGGTGGACGTGATGTGCCGATGCCTGGATGCTGTTAGGATCTGGATGGGGGCGAACAAACTTGTGCTCAATCCTGATAAGATTGAGTGACTTTGGATATTGCCTCCAAAGGACTGCTTGGACAGTCCATCCTTAACCCTGGGGGGTGAAAATTTATGCCCCTCAGAGAGGGCTCGCAAATTGGGAGACCTCCTGGATTCACAGCTGAAACTGGAACATCATCTGTCGGCTGTGACCAGGGGAGCCTTTGCCCAAGTTCCTCTGGTGCACCAACTGTGGCCCTATTTGGACCGGGACGCACTTCTAACGGTCACTCATGCCCTTGTCACCTCGAGGCTGGATTATTGTAACACGCTCTACATGGGGCTACCCTTGAAAAGCGTTCGGAGACTGCAGTTAGTTCAGAATGCGGCCGTGTGGGCGATATTGGGTGTGCTGAGGTACACCCACATTACACCTCCGTGAGCTGCACTGGTTACCAATTGGTCTCCGGACTCAATTCAAGGTGTTGGTTATCACCTTTAAAGCCCTACGTGGCTTAGGGCCAGAATACCTTCGAGACCGCTTGCTGCCACATACCTCCCAGGCAGGGACGTGCAGTCACTAGAGGCAGGGGAGGCGGGGCCTCACCAGTCTCCTGAGGGAAAGGAAGAATTTTAAATAATTTTTTTAAAATAATTAAAGCCAGGGTAGTTGCTACCAGATTCAAAGTCACAGTGGCTTGGTGTCTGCTCTCAGTGTTAACTATGGGAGGAGGCCAGAGAACTCGGGGCCTCTTTTGCCTAAGGAATTGTTCGCCTTTTAAAAGTTAAGGAGGAGTTAAAAACCGAAAACTTTCATATGCAAAAGAGGCACTGATTCTCCCGCCTCCTGATCGGGGAGCAGCGAATCATGCCTTATGAGCACGCTTACATTGAGCACTCTTACGTTTGGCGGACAAGAGGAGAGTTGAGAGAGATTCCACAGCTGGAAAAGGTGGATCGGACGTAGGGAGGGGGGGTTTCAAATTTATTGTAATTTAATTTGTAATTTTTTTATTGTGAGGTTTGTGTGTGTGTGTTTTTTTTTCTTTCTTCACAGCAGTGGGGTCGGAGGAGGAGGGGGGGTGAGGCGGCAGAGCACAGAAGCGGCAGGGACGTTCTCGCCGCTGTGTTTCAACAGGCCAGGCGTCTCGCATTTATGTCCGCCATAAACGCGAGACACCTGGCCTGTTGGACACAGTGGTGGTGGTGGGAGGAATTGGCTGGGTGGGCTGGCTGGCTGAGGAGGGGAGACCCCTTTAAAGCCCAGCACTGAGCAGGGAGGAGGAGGAGGAGGAGGAGAGCGGTGAGTCCAGGCAGGGAGCAGGTCGAGCAGGGGTGGGTGGGCTGGCTGCAGGCTGGGACAGCAGGATTGTTTGTATGAGGAGGTGGGGGGGCAAGGCAGTGGAACGCGACGGCGGCGAGAAGCATCTCAGATGGAGCCGGGACACCCGGAAGGCAAGCCGGCACTTAAAGGCATGCCGAAGTGTCGGCTTGCCTTCCGGGTGTCCCGGCTCCATCTGAGATGCTTCTCGCCACCGTCACGCTCCACCGCCTTGCCCCCCCCGCCTCCTCCGACAAACAATCCTGATGCCCCGGCCTACAGCCAGCCCAGCACCGAGCGGGGACGAGGAGGAGGAGGAGGAGAGCGGTGAGTCCAGGCAGGGAGCAGGTCGGGCGAGGGGTGGGTGGGCTGGCTGCAGGCCGGGGCAGCAGGATTGTTCATCGGAGGAGGCAGGGGCAAGGCGGTGGAGCGCGACGGTGGCGAGCAGCAACACCCCCGCCACTGTGTCCGACAGGCATCTCATGTTTATGTCCGCCATAAATGCGAGATGCCTGTTGGACACAGTGCCGGGGACGTTGCTTCTCGCCGCTGCTGCGGTCTTGCCTCACCAACGGTAACCATCAACGCACGTCACTGCTCCCAGGGACCAGTAAGATCCCACAGATTGGGCCTCCTTCAGATGCCATCAGCCAAACAGTGTCAGCTGGCGGGCCCTCGGAGGAGAGCCTTCTCTGTGGCTGCTCTGACTCTCTGGCACCAGTTCTCCCCGGAAATCCGGACCATACCCACTCTCATGGCCTTCAGGAAAGCTGTAAAAACTTGGCTGTTCCGGCAGGCCTGGGGCTGTTGACCTCACTGTTGAGGTCCAGCCCCGACTAGAATGAATGTATGAGTGTGTTTGTTGTTTTTAAATTGTTTTCTTTTATCGTTATGTGTTTTTTCTTATATTTTTTGTAAGCCGCCCGGAGTCCTTCGGGATTGGGCAGCATATAAATATATTTAATAAAATAATAAATTTAATAAATAATAAATAAATTGGCAGAAGATATATAATGATATCTTGATTCCAGTGGAAAGGGAGGAGATCCAAAATCTGATCAGAATTCCTACCTGGTGGAGATTCTCCTCCCCTGTAACTCCAGAGGAAATGCTGCAATGTTATCTTTACTGCATTGCCTTTGGAGCAACTGAGCTCGGGTTAATGGGGTCAATGGTGAAATGCTCCCAAAAGCCAATGGCATCTTGGGAGCACAACTGTAATCAAGACAGACAAGGAGGATGGAAATGGGAGGAACAGTTATGGCAGCGCTAAACAGCATCTTTTTATTATGCCACATCTTGTTGCATTTCCTATTTGTCGGGTGCTATTGCTTTTCAAGTCAAAGGAATTCAAAGACATAGATTGGTAATGATGAAATATTATGTATTGAAATAGTGACTTCACCTTTTTAAAATAAAAATTCAAAAAAATGCTAGATTTGTTTCAATTATGGCTCTTCAACAACTTAATCCTTTGGTCAACCTACCCAGAATTTTCTAATGAAGCAATTTCTAGATCCCTAATGAATGAATCCTGAATCTGTTATAAAATTTATAAGAATGCCGCTTTGTGATGGTGGTGGTAGCTTAAATTCCATGGTTGGTTATTCTTAATATCGGCAACTCTGTTGGGAGGAAGAAACTACATCACTTCATTTTCTTCCCTCTCTAACCATCCAGAATTCCCAGGGAAACAAAGGGCATTTTTTTTTTTAAAAAAATAGCTTCTTTAATTCTCTGTTGTGGAGGTAAGGAAGCGACTCCAGAAAATGCCATCTTCTCTATGACAGGTGTCTCCAACCTTGGAACTTTAAGATTTTTGGACTTCAACTCCCAGAGTTCTTCAGCCAGGATGAGGAATTCTGGGAGGTGAAGTCCACAAGTCTTAAAGTTGCCAAGGTTGGAGACCCCTGCTCTATGATGCATGCTCTTTTCAGTAAGGGATTTATTGAGCTCAGGCTTTCAGAAGAGAGAAGCTTTATTGAAGCTCTCAAGACCTCTGCTAAAGAGTTGAGCTATGGAAAGATCATTAACTTGCTCAACTGTCTTCACATTTATTAATTAAAATATCTGCCACTCACATCAAGCTGGCAGAAACCAATTTCTTTTCAGCAAAATTAGATCTTGCAAAAATCTAAACATAGGAAAAGAAAATAAGCTGCTGCTTTTCCAAATAGGATCCAGCTACTCACTGTCTACCCTCATTGTGGCAAGACCAACTATTGAATAAAAATGCTTTTCATCATTTGCAAAATTTTGATGCTCAAAATAGCCCCTTGGTTGCCTTAGCAACTAGCATTTATTTCCCCTCCATTCCTTCTCCCCCTCCCCTTACTCTTTGCATATTGCTGCATATTTCTATCATCTCTTTCCAGGCACAGTTCATAAACACGGCTGCATAATAAAGAATGTTATCACCAGTGACTTACAGCCCAGCTGCTGCAAATAAGATATGAAGTGGCAGGGAAATACAATTTCATGCAGCTAGGACAACAGATTGATAGGGTGCCCTTCAAATTTGATGCCACTTCTTTAAGTCTGTCCAAATTAAAATAAAAAAAAGTTGGTCTTGCTCTCTTCCTCCCCCTTTCTGGTAGCAATGACAATAAAGGCAAAAGATAATTCATAAGGATTTTCATTAGTTTGGAGCAACCTTGCCCTGAGATATGGACGATTCAAAGAGATGCACGTCTCTTTACTCCTCGGCCCTGGTTCTCCAGCTCTCTATCACCCTTGAAACATTTATCCATCCAGCTTGTGGACCTTTCTAATTCAAATAGTCCCCTTTCACATTATTATGCAACCTCAGATTTCTTAGGATAGGATGACCATAGACAGAGATAAAATAAAGCCTTCAGCTCCCCACCTTAGAGATTGGTTTTATTCAAGAAATATGGAAGTGGGACTTGTTTAATGGGGAGAGATCTCATCTCAGGGACATCGTCTCCATCAAAGGAAAAATGAGAAGATATTACTTTTCAAGGATCCCTTGTGGCAATTGCTTGCTGATGGGCTGACCTCAGCAGGAGGTTTGGACATTGATCAGAACTGGGAAGACAGATCGCCCTGCCCTTTCATCATGACATCATATGACTGCTAATGACACCGAATAACACAGCAGAAGTTCCTGCTGGCATTGAAGGCCTATCCTTAGGCCCTGACAGGACTAAAGATAGGTTATACAGAAATAATTTGAAGGATCTACAGCTTACTCTTTCATTTGGAAGAAACTTATTTCTAGTGCAAACTTTGCATCGCTAAGCTGATTAGCTGACCTAGAGAAGTATCAAACACGCTATCTTGCATCAAGTAGAGCTGTCTGATTGCCATTCCAGAGAGCTTCTGAAGACAACTGGATATAAATGCAAAGAAGTGTCAGGCTCACAGTGAAAGCGTTTTGGTGGCAGTACATATTCAAGGTCAAGAGCCAAGGGAAAAAATCACATGGCCAGAGTTCTTAAGCACTAGAACTCTTATATGACTGAGGTCCAAAAGCTGAAGGGCAGAGATTTGTCCAGTAAACAAGAGACCCACTGTTAAGTTTGAATTGTTAGAGTTCCACTCAAACCTTCATCGTAAGTTTTCATAAAAGCTTTTAAAGGTTCTTACTTACCTTTAGTCAACAGGTTTACTCACAGGGAGCCTTACTGATGGCTCCTTAAACTGGCTTTTCAATGCCTGGCACTTAGCTAAACCTAATATGTCTATGGGCATGTTTACATTTAAGCTGCTCCTGTCCTTAACTCATGATGGCTGAACTCTAAAACATCTTAAGAAAATTTTGTTTAGTCTGAGACTCTTTGACAACTCCATCCAATGTGTATCCAGTCTGGACTTCCGGCTGCCATACCAACTTTCTGTTGTAGGAAATGAGCTGAGCTCTTTCTTTCCTGAGGACAAATCTTCTTAGATATATGTGTGTAACTGTGTGTGTGTGAGAGAGAGAGAGAGAGAGAGAGATCTGAGTTTTATATATATATATGACACTAATTGGGGGGAATTCAATTTATGTTGATAGCTACTAGGCTTGTTATCATAAACACTGAAATAAATGTATCTATATATCTATATTTATATCTCTTTTTGGATTAGACTCATTTGTAAAGGTCGGAAATGACTCTATCTGAAAAACACAAAACAAAGAACTTATCTGGCTATTAGGAATAGATTTATATAGATCTGACCACCATGTCTTAACTATATTATCATTTTTCCTCCAAACACATTAACTTTGTCTATACCGAAATCTTTTTGAACTTTTCAATACTTTGCCTATACAGAAATGTCTTTAAACGTCTCAATACTTTTAAATTTGAAGTTCAGCAATTCATTGTTTAATTATTTTTGTACTTCAAATATTTTGTACTTCAAAAATGGTGTGTTGCTAGGACTTCTTTTCTTTTCTCTCTCCCTCCCTCCCTCCCCTCCCCCTCCCTCTCCTCTTCCCCCTCTCCCTCTCTTTCCCTCCCCCTTCCTCCCTCCCCCCCTCTCTCTCTCTCACACACACCTCTTTTAAGGCATAGGGGAAAGAAAAAAAGCTCAGGGGCAAAGACACAGTGACTATGGTGATTGGCTTGCAGTAATAATAGAATAATTTTTGTTGTTGTTTCCTTGAGGTCATGACAATTAAAATTGAGAAACAAGCCCCTGAAAAAGCAGGAGCTGTGGCCTTGCTGACTTAAAAAATAATTCCAGCTACTCTAATCATTTATCCAAAAAAGAGTTTTCAAATAATTTAATTCCGTAAACACTTTAAAGACCGGGTCAGAAAAGACATAAATGGAAAGACTATGTGATGGGAAGGTCTTTTGTGGTTATGAGGGCCAGTTGATTCTGCAGTTGCCAGTTGTGCTTCTTGCAGGTTCAGTATGCAAGAGCAGCATATACCACTGATAGCTCCTTCCCTTAAGGGATAACTGGGAAGGCTCAATTATACATACAAAACAACTAATCCAACTCTTCTATATATTTGAATGGCAAAATTATATATTTCTTTGCCTGACCCTTAAATAAGGATGCTATTTTATTTTATAAATGTTCCCCTAATATGCAATGCCTAAAAGTATGTTCCCTCCCTCCTGCTAAATCTTTAAATTTTACTCATATCCAAAGCATCAGTAGACCTCTGGCTATGATTCTCTGCCATAATCAAGAAGAACATTAAGACAAGGGGATAGTGTTGAAAAATGACATCTTCTTTCTTTCTTCCCAACTTTGCTCTGTGTCCCATTTTTGTCATTATAGGTCATATGCCCTCTCCCCACTTTATCGTGAAGTGATAAATGCATCAATGAACAGATTACTGGAGGCCATTTCAATCTGGAAACAGAAAACCTCATTCGATTGCCAGCTTTTGTCCTGGAGAAAACTAAAATACCTATAGCCTGAATTTGTCTCTTTTCTCTTTGTGTTTTCAGAAGTGATTGATAATCAAGAAAGAGTCCACATTAGAGCTCAAGGGAAGTTAGAAATGAAGTTGTTTTTCCCTGCTTTTCAGGGGCAAGAGGACTATTTGCATGAGATGAAGTTACCCCATAAATGACCATGACCTCATCTTGACTTCAGTGTGATAGATAAATGGTAGGTAGGTAGGCAGACAGACCGACAGACAAACAGATAATGATGGATAAAAGAGAGAGAGAGAGAGAGAGATGGAGAGAGGGAGAGAGAGAGAGAGAGAGAGAAAGAAAGAGAGAGAGAGAGATATTTGTGGATTTCCTGCTAAAATGTTTCCTACAAGAATGTCAAACAGAAGACCAAGGGCATCATATTATTTAGAGAACACTAATTATATCCTATGTTACTGTTCATTTCACTTTACAAAAATTATTGAGCTATCTGTAATTATAGGAACCAATGACTAATAGTTGACATTCACAGCTGCTTTAGCACACAGAACTATGTGTGACATACAGGTATCCCAAAGGCTCTTTTTAAAAAGGCACCTGAATTTTCTTTGTTTTTTGAAGACATTTTGCTTATCATCCAAGAAGCTTCTTCAGATCTCAGTTCAAGAAAAATGCCTTTAAGAAAAACCAAAAAAGTCCAGTTGCCTTTTGAAAAAGCACCTTTAGGACCACCATGATTTGGATGATTAGAGATTCTCCATAAACAGACATACAGGTATGCATAAATACATTATATTTTAGTTAAACTCCAGTAAAGTTTCAGAAGAAATGCGTTGCTATATCTTTATTATTGTACTTTTAGTTGCTATACAACTTTATTGGTTGGAAAATTTAGCAAGACACGTTAAAAGAGCCTGACTGGGAACAAATTTGGTGTTGCAAACATTTGATGATGAAACCCTATCCCTTCTATAATTCTTTTGCCCATATGTCATTTTTGATAGAGAGCAGGAAATTAGGACACCAAGGTGCTTTTTTAAAAGCAAAACCATGGAGTAAAGATATATTTGGGAGTCTAGATCCAGGAAACAACCAAACATCTTTTTACAGCTTCACAGCATACAAAAATAAAATACTCTATATGAATCTTCTTTAGTAACACGTAAAGCATTTGTAAAACACAGCCTTGTGCAGCAACTTGTAGACCTTTAGAACACCATATATGGAAGCCAAACTACATTGATTGATTAAGCCTCATTTCTGTCCAAAGTATAAATGAATTTTATATTCTTACTGCCTTGAAATCTGTCAAAGCGCAGCGTTCAAGATTAAATAGACTCTATTTGCTTTGTCTATTGAGAATCAAGTATCAATTTCATAGGCTGCATTTGATTACAGTAGTGTTATTATGTTTGACCTAGAAAGATTATATCCAACCACTTATTTCTAGTATTTTGATATGCCACCTTGGCAATGGATGGCAGTTTCTGTCCTGTCCAGTGGCTAACCAAAAATATCAATTTCACATGAAAAATACCTAACGTCAAATGTTAGATTTTAATAGAACTCTCATTACCTGAAAATGAAAAAAATATTTTATTTCAGATGTGAGCAAATATCATTGATCCTCACTTGCAATAAGATGCAGACTTCTGGTTTTGAATACTTACAAAGGAACCTGGAATAATAACTTCTTACTTGAAAATAGACTTTCAAGCGCAGTATTAAAAGACAGCCACAAATATGTGACTGGCATGCACACATGATTCTGATTTAAATTTCATGACTGAGATATATATTCAGATTTAAACAGAACTGAGAGAAGACGTTTTCCTGAACAACAAAGGCAACAGCAAACCTATCCATTATGGAGGGTCAAGGATTAGCACTAAGGACAATCAGAGTATTTAGCAACAGCAATAGCACTTACACTTATATAAGCTTCATAGTGCTTTACAGTACTCTTTAAGTGATTTACAGAGTCAGCATGGGGTGTATGGGGTATTCAGGGAAGGGTAGCATCTCTGCCCGACATGTGGCAAAACATTTCGTGCCCATATACGCCTTACCAGCCACCTGTGGACACATCGTGGACAACCCACAAAATGTCAAGATACTCTTTGAGCATGATGGATGAACATCATCATCACAGAGTCAGCATATTGCCCCCCACAATCTGAGTCCTCATTTTACTGACCTCGGAAGGATGGAAGGCTAAGTCAACCTTGAGCCTGTGAAAATCGAACTGCTGACAGTCAGCAGAATTAGTCTGCAATACTGCATTGTGGTGCAGTCACCACCACAACAATTTCCTTTGCTTTCCTTTGCCATGCTCTCTATAGTTGCCCATGAAAATATTTTCTGTCCCTTCTGCATATACCAGTGGTTCAGTTTTTACCATTGCAAGATAAGGTAGCAGTGACCACTTAGTGACCACTTATAAAACAGGATAACAGACTTTTTTTGCACACAGATGTATAGAATCAAGGAAACTCTGTGAAGAGACAAAAAAGAATTGTTCAAGCTGTTTCTGGCAGAAGATACAGAGAAAATAATAAGAGATCAACTTGTGGGACACTACATAATGGGACTAAACATAAAGCTTTTTTTAAAATTGGAAAGATGATTTATAAAGGGAATCTGTTGGATAAGGGTTTATATATATATATATATATATATAATGTATGTATGTATATGTATATATGTATGTATATATGTATGTGTGTGTGTATATATATATATATATATATATATATATATATATATATATATATATATATATATATATATATATATATATATATATATATATATATATATACGCATACGCATACACACATACATACACACACACACACACACACATATATTCTGATATATATTCTGACCCGCCCCCCCGCTCCGCACGGTGAGCCACGCCGACAAAAGATTACTGCTAGACAATTTATTCACAGTAAATTAACACACCGACAAGACTTTGGCAGCAACCCAGACTTCCAAGATAAGAAATACACACGAGAGCTTCTCCAACGTTAGTATATTAGTTGAATCCTGCAAACAGCCTCCTCCCAAAGCCTCTCCTTATATACTCTCTTGAGAGGGGCCTAATCACAACCACCTGGGTGCAATTATCAAAGGGTGCAATTAAGGAGACAACTCCTTAATTGCTGCAGGCATTTATCCACCCACCCCTGCCGGGCATCCGGGACCAATTCCCTTTGAACCTCATCACTGCTTAAAGGCCTGATGTCTTCACCACTCCTCCAGGGCCTGATGTCATGGGCGCACTCCCTTTGATTTTCACCATTGGTCCATGCCTCAGGTGCTTCCTGGTGACCAACCAGCATCTCTGGTCCCTGCTCAGAGTCTGAACCCTTTCCAGGGTCCTCCACATCTTCCAGAGCCGACTTATAGGGCCCCTCTCTATCGGAGACTGTTTGCAGCTCCAACAGCTCCTGATGGGCCACAACACTATCCCTCACCGCAGGGCCCTTCCCCCAGGTCTGATGCTCGGGGTGCAGCCTCGAGGGATATTGCACATGATAGGCTCGCACCAAAGCAGGGGCATGCATGTCCGTCGAATCAGTCCAGGTCTCCCCATCCTTCCAGTCTACCAAGTACTGGAAACGTCCCTTTAGTCATCTCGAGTCTCAGATCCAGGCCACTTCATGTGGTAGTCACGTCTCCACCTCACATGGTGACGGCTGGGGGGAAGACAGTTGGTGGAGAGGACAAACCGACCGCTCAGGGATCAGGAGCAAGCGATGGAACACCAGGTGCACTTGCATTGAGCATAGTAGGGTCAGGTGATAGGCCGCTGGGTTCATGACGGCCTCCACGGGGAACAGTCCAAGATACCGGTGGTCCAACTTTTTAGCTGGCCGGTGGGATGGAAGATGCTGCATGGACAGCCACACGCAATCTCCTACAGCCAACTCCGGCACCGCACGCCGAGACCTATCCGCCACCCTCTTGTAATCCTCCTTTGCTTGATTCAAATAGCAAACTTGGTGGACTGCCTGGAGCTCCGAGAGGAAGTCCTGTGCTGCAGGGACTGGGGAGTCCACTGGGGTAAGAGGGAAAAAGCGAGGGTGATACCTGACATTAGCCATGAAGGGTGTCGTCCGTGTGGAGGTATACTGCAAGTTGTTAAATGCAAACTCCACCACAGCCAGGTACTCCACCCAGTTGTTCTGCTGCTGATTCATGAAGCAGCACAGGTACTGTTCCAAGATTCCAATCACCTTCTCCATCCCCCGTCAGTCTCGGGATGGTGTGCCCAAGACCAACAAACCTGGACGTCTAGAGCCTTCATCAGCCCTTTCCAGAACTGGGCTGTGAATTGCATCTCATGGTCTGACACCACCCAGTCGGGTAAGCCATGCAGCCGGAAGACGTGGTGGAGGAACATGTGGGCGGTGGCGTGGGCTGTCTGCAATCTCTGACAGGGGATGAAATGCACCATCTTGGTGAGCATGTCCACTACCATGAGAACCATGGTAAACCCTGAAGACAGAGGCAGTTTGGTCAGAAAGTCCATGGACATGGCTCCCAAGGGTCTGTCCGGGGTCAGCAATGGCTGAAACAGGCCTGGAGGAGCTCCCGTTGCTAACTTGGCCTGTCGACACTGAACACATGATGTGACGTACATCTGCATGCCGTGTCATAAGCAGGGCCACCAGAAAGTACGGGAGACCAGGTTCAAAAGGCTAAAATGTCCTGCCGCTGGATTGTCATGACACTGGGAGAGAATAAGTGCACGGAAAGGCCCTGCGGGCACATAGAGCTGGTCCCGGTACCTCAAAAGGTCATTGTTGAAGGTGCATAGGGAAGCCAGCCCTATCTCTTCCCTCCGTTGCTCCACCCACTCGTTGCCCTGCTGCATATCCCATACCTGAGACCATAAATCCACGGGCTCGTGAACTGCAGTGAAGGATTCGACGGGTAGAATGGTCCGGGGTGGAAGAGCGTCTGTAGTGTCAGAGTACACTGATTTCCTGGACAGGGCATCCACCCTTTGGTTTTGCGCACTAGGAATGTAGGTCACTTTGAAGTTGAACCGGGCAAAGAACAGAGACCACCGGATCTGGCGCTGGTTCAACTTGCGTGCTGTTGTCAGGAACTCTAGATTCCTATGGTCCATCCGGACCTCGACTTGATGCCTTGCCCCCTCCAGGTGATGCCTCCAGTCCTGAAACGCCACCTTGATACCCAGCAACTCCTTCGCCCAGATGGTGTAATTGCACTCGGAAGGATTGAGTTTCCATGAGTAATAAGCGCAAGGGAAAAGGGTACTATCAGGAACATGAGCTTGCAGTAACACCGTACCCACTGCGATGTCAGACGCATCTGCCTCAACCACAAATGGATGATGGGGATCAGGGTGCTTCAGGATCGGCTCCTTCGTGAAGCCTGCTTCAGGGCCATGAACGCCTGTTGCTCCATGGGCCCCCAGTGAAATGGCACTTTCTTCTGCAGGAGCCAAGTGAGGGGCGTGGTCAAGAAAGCAAAGCTGGGGATGAAGGTCCGGTAATAGTTGGCAAACCCGAGGAGTCTCTGAACATCTTTCATATGCCGAGGAGGTTGCCAATGCACAACGGCTCCACCTTGCCCAGCTCCATCGCAATTCCTTCAGGGGAGATACGGTGCCCCAGGAACTCGATGGTAGTCTGCCAGAACTGACACTTCTCCAGCTTTGTGAACAAATGAGGCTCCCAGAGTCATTGCAGGACCAGGCGTAGATATTGCTGATGATCCTTCCGAGGTCGAGTAGATCAAGATGTCATCCAGGTAAATGATGACAAACTGATCCAAGAGGTCCCTGAAGATATCATTCACGAAGTGCTGGAAGACTGCTGGGGCATTGGTCAACCCAAACGGCATGAGCGTGTACTCAAAATGTCCATACCGGGTGCCAAAGGCTGTCTTCCATTCGTCCCCCACCCTGACTCGGACCAGGTTATAAGCCCCACGCAAGTCCTGTTTCATGAACACCGTCGCCTCCCGGAGCCGCTCCAACTCAGGAGTCAGATGTAGCGGGTAACGGTTATGCAACATGATGGCATTCAGGCGATGGTAATTGCAACAAAGTCTCTGATCCCCAGTCTTCTTTTTAACGAACAAGACCGGGGCAGACAGTGGCAAAGACAAGGGCTGGATAAACCCTCGGGCGAGGTTCTTGTCTAGAAAGTCCCGCAATGCGGCCAAATCTGGCTCGGACATGGAGTACAGGCGACCTATAGGGAGCTTCGCATCTGGTACCAAGTCAATGGGACAGTCATAAGGCCAGTGCAGCGGCAGTTGATCCGCCTCCTGCTCGCTGAAGATGTCCATGAACTCCGCTAAATCCGGCGGCACGGCCACCCAGGGCGAGCTGAGCACCTGGCCTGCACAGATATGACTGGTGTGATCGACACATTGCAGGGATGGGAACGGGATCAGATTCTGAGACCAATAAATCTGAGGGTCGTGTGCCCACAGCCAAGCCCAGGACCACAAGGAAATGCAGGCCCGAAGCAACATAAAATTGGATGGCCTCCTCATGCTCCCCGAGGACCAGGCGCAAGGGCTGCGTGGCGGCCTTGATAGGCCCAGACAGAAGCACCCGGCCGTCAATGGTCTTGACCCACATCGGTGGGTCCACCAGACACAGGGGGACATCGTACTTTGTAGCAAACGCCACATCCATAAAGTTTGTGGTAGCCCTGGAATTGACCTAGGCATGGGCCGGAATTCCCTGAGGATTATCCGACAAGAGGATGTGTGCTGCTTAGATCATGTGCCATGGAGGCCCGTCCACCTCTGTTTCGGCATGTGCCCGACCTAAAGTTTCCCTCAGATCGGGCTCTGCCCGTTTCCCGACACATTGTTCTGGAGCTGAGGGGTAGGTCTCAGAACTTGCAACCCCCCTAATCTTCTTGGGGCAAGCTGTAGCTAGGTGTCCAAGATCCCCACAATAAAAGCACAACCCCCCCTGCACACCGTCTGCCAATCTCCATTCGCGACAAGCGGGGTGTGATGTAAATCAGCAAAATTCAAGATCTCCCCCCAAAAAACAGACACAGGACAGGACAACGGCATCACCCTCCTCCCGTACATCAAAGGCACCACAAATAAAATCAGCAAAATTCTCCACAAACACAATATCAAGAGAGCTTTCAACACAGACCAAAAAAATAGCCGACATCTTAAGAAACCCCAAAGACAAAATCCAGCTGGAAAATCAAGGACCCTATGAAATACCATGCAAAATCTGCCCTGCAATATACATAGGACAAACAAACAGGGGAATAAATGCATGCATCGTAGAACACAAGGACGCAGTAAGAAAAAAGGACAAAACCTCCTCCCTTTTCCAGCACCTTAAAGCTACAGGACATAAAATTAATTTTGAAGGAACCAGGTTAATCTCCCAAACTGAACACTTCAACAAGAGAATAATTATGGAAGCTATTGAAATAGAGAAACACCTCCACAACATGAATAAATGTGATGATACCTCCCGCCTACCAGACATCTGGAAACCAGCCCTAGTCAACAAATGAGCCCCACCCACTACCCAGGCCATTACAACATGAAACAACGACACACAGCCAACACCAACCAGCACCAATCTACCAATCATGATACAACCACACGACCAATCATTCCACTTACAGAAACAAAGCCAGCACTCCACACCCCCCCCCCAAGATTTATAGAAAGATGGCAACTCCGACCACGATTTAAGGCCAAAACCCAGCCTGAAGATAGCGAATGAGACCTTGCCGAAATGTTGCCAAGACAATCTCAATCTTACACGGGAAAAGACCCAAGTACAACAAGACCAGCATACCTATATATACCATGTTTCCCCGAAAATACGACATGTCTTCATAATACAGCCATGCCAAATTTTTCTGGTGGGCAAAAATATAAGTCCTACCACATATAAGCGCCCTTGACAACCCCCCACCTCCAGCCAGGCAGAGCGCCACTCACCAACCTAGCAGTATCCCAAAGTTGCCAAGCTGCAGGACCCTGGGGGGAGGCAAAGGTGATCACATTGCTTGGTGACTTTGGGATACCGCTAGGTTGGTGAGCAGTGCAGTGCCAGGCGGCTGCTCTCTTACGATCGGGCTCCCAAAGAGCCGGGCACAGCCTCATGGGTGAATGGCTGTGTTGCGCTGTCACAGCAACGCAACATAACAGCCATGAAGCGACCATGCTCATGAGCAGCCACCTGGCAAACCTCCTTTGCAGCCGGGTACAGTGCCATTCACTGACCTAGCTGAGTGAGTGCCTGTTCACCACCGTCCGGCTCCTAAGGCTTGGCGCCTTCCAAATGCCAATGAATGGCATTCTGCACAGCTGGAGAGGGGAGTTGGGTGAGCAGCTGTTCCGCTCCCACTCACCCATCTCCAAATACATAGCCCAGCTCTCATTATGAAGCCGGGCACCTCCGCTGCCATCCCACCCTGGCTTTTTCCACAGCTTCCAACCCGAGTCTTTCGGCAGTGGCCGCTCTGGAGGCAGGCAGCCCACAACCATGCATCGTGAGGCTGGGAGGCGGGTGAGCAACAGTGGAACAGCCCCTCGTGCAACCCCCCTCTCCATCCATTCACTGGCATTTGGAAGTTGCCAAGCTGCGGGAGCTGAGCGGCGGCGAACAGATGCTCACGCGGCTTGACGATACCCCTAAGTCAGTGAATGGCGCTGTGCCTGGCTGCAAAGGGGGTTTGCCAGGTGGTTGCTCATAAGCGTGGTCACTTCATGGCTGTTGTGTTGTGTTGCGCTGCTGCGACAGCGTAGCACACCCATTCGCCCATGAGGCTCTGCCCAGCTCATATTTTGTAGGTAAAAAGAAAATAAGATCCATATATATATAATGGTTTTTGGTAGCTTGTTTATAAGTGGGGAGAGATTTATTTTGCTTTATTTTTTTTAATGAAAGTGATACATTTGGATTATAACATTTAATTTGTTTGATTAAGAATAAAATACATGTTAATATTTCTCACAGTTCTTAATGGAGTTTTGCTGATTAGCATTGAATAATGTATATTTTGTAACTTAACTATTTAATTGAAGTATTGAAGATGGTGTTAAATTAGCCAAATTGTTTAAATTTGTTGGGGGTGTGTATCATTTTTTATATATCTTTTTCCTGTTTTCTATTCTTTTCTCTATTTCTTTTCATTTTTATTCCTCTTTCCTTTATTTTTCATACTTTGTTTTTTATCTTTGTATTTGCCAACTTTATTTTTTTTTTTAAAAAAAGGCATTTGTTGGCGCAATCTAATTTTAATTTTAATTCAAGGGAGTCAAACTATTCTCCAAAACACATGAGGGTAGGACAAGAAACAAAGGGTGGAAACTAATCAAGGAGAGAAGCAACTTAGAACTGAGGAGAAATTTCCTGACAGTTAGAAGAATTAATCAGTGGAACAACTTGCCTCCAGAAGTTGTGAATGCTCCAACACTGGACATTTTAAAGAAAATGTTGGATAACCATTTGTCTGAAGTGATGTAGGGATTCCTGTCTAGACAGGGGATTGGACTAGAAGACCCCCAAGATCCCTTCCAACTCTGTTATTCCATTCCATTCTATTCTAATATTTGAATTTTTGGATTTCTCTGTTAATGGATGAGAAAATGAGTTCTTTTCTACCATGGAATTACTCAGCTGCTTGTCAGTTGCTTAGAATGCTTTAAGAGAAAATAATCCAATGCTACCTATCTTTATCATGGGTTACAAACTGAATAAGTAATTATTACTGAAATACTAGTATTAAGAACCAGGCTAACACCTAAAGATACGAGAAAGATTTATTTCTTCATAAGGCCCAAGGATGGAGTAAATAAATGCTAGTGTCTTTGTTTTCATTAAAGAGCTCCAATGTTAATTTTCTTTATAAAAATCGAAATCATGTTTTTGCTCCTTACTTCCTCATCAAACTTTCCCTAATTTATACAAGCTAACTCTGTAAGTTACTCTCTTCCCAAATGGATATTGTATCTTGATGATATTTCAGAAACCAATGACCGATTGTCTGTTGCTATCTATAATTGGAAAAACACTGGAGGTAAGAAAATTCATATAAGAAAGTCAATACAGACTATCAAGCAGCAGAAAAGGGGAAGGTGATGTGAAAACACACTACCTGATGTGTATGCAGAGAAGGCAGAGTTAAATGTCTATTTCCTTTACAAAGAAATATTCGGACAATTTACTAGCCCTGCCACCCACAATTAAAATTATCGGGCCATTGAAAGGCAGAGATGGAAGCAGGCACTGGAGGGAAACTGCCTGTAGCTAACTGCAGAACCTTTCAAGCGGATCTGGAGGAAGCATTTTCTTCTTTGTTGCAATTCATCTGTTATTCTGATCAAATAATCAGCAGCAACTTTAAACTCCCTGCCATTCTTCTCAGTCCTTTGCTCCTGAATTGACTGGCAAACAAGGAAACTGCACTGGATACAGGATGCTATCCAAACTACTGTATATAGCTGTATAGCTTGTTCACTCTAGTAATATAGAGTAATCCTTCCTTGCCTGAATACAGTAATTGACTTCCATAGTTTGCCATTGCATTTAGAAGATTATTTCAAATGAATGAGTATTGATTTATTTACTGCTTTTTCCCTCCTGTTCCACGTTTTTAAATGGCTACAAGATTTTCAAAGTTAATATTTGGAAACATCAGCCAGAATTCAAGATTTGAAAATAATTCAGAAATTGAATAAAGGGCAGTTAAAAACAAGAGAAACAAATCTATTATTATCAAAGTGTGGGGTCAAAAAACTTCCAGTCACTAAAAATGGAACAAAAACTAGATCATTTTAAAAAAATCATAAAAGAGGCACTTCCATTTTTTTGGATTAGATTTTTCACAATGGACCACTATCACAGAGCTCTCTCTGCTCTATGTCCTCCAAGCAGGCCTCAGGGAGTAGGAGCAAGTAATATAGAGCAAATAATCTTGAAGATATCCAGGCCTGAGCCATGTAGAGCAATGGTCCCCAAGCTTTCCAGCTTTGTGGACCAGCAGCAGTAATGGCAGTGAAGGTGGGAGAGGGAATGGTTCCATTTGAGTACCGGGTGAGCGTGTGCAACACACAGCTTCATTTGTGCAAGTGACGGCCACACACAGCTGCCACTCTCACAAATGGAGCTTCACAGTGGGAGGAGGAGAGGAGAAGAGAGGAAAGGAGAGGGAAAGAAGAAAGGGGAAAGGATAGGAAGAAAGGGAGGGATAGTAAGAACAGGAGAGAGGTCAGGAAGGGGAAGAAGAGGGGAGGAGTGGGGGAGAGGAAGGGGAAGAAGTAAAGAGAAAGGAGATGAGGAAAGAAGAAAGTAGAGAAGAAGGGAGGGTAGGAGAAAAGGAGAGGGAAGAACAAGTAGGGTTGTTGTAAAACAAGATGAATATACGGGATGGCAGGAAAGCAATCTTGATTATATTTTTAAAGTCTTAGGCAGAGAAATGAATTTATTATAAATGTTTAAAGGCAACACATAATATTAATAATATTTATGAGAATGTATATGTGTGAATGTATGCATGAGAAATAAAAATAAAAACTTAAAAAAACAAAAACAAATGGAGCTTCGCATATATTCACATTCAACTGCTGCCGCTCACACCACCTGGTTCCGAATGGGCCACAGCCCAGTACCAAGCCAAAGCCCAGGGGTTGGGGACCCCTGATTTAGAGCTTTCAGGGGGTAATAACAGCCCTTAGCATATCACCCAGAAGCGGACTGGCAGTCAATGCAACTTCCAGAGTCAGGGTTCACAAGGGCAAATTTAGGAGCATATAACCCCTAGATTAGAAATCAGCCTCAAGGAGGGGAACAAATGGTCCATAGATTAGATTTGAAAGAGTTTCATATTCACACCCATTCAAAATTCAGTCTCTGTCTGCTCTCTCCAGCCAGATCCTAACTGTTGTGGTCTGCTGGTGGCCTGCGGAACTGGGAGCAGATTCAGACAGTGAGGAGATCGGGGAGGAACTTGGGGTAGTCCTGGAGTCAGGGGAAGGCTCGGACGAGGGCTTTGCGTTGGAGGCAGAGAGGAGGACAAGGCCATCTGAGAGTTATGTGCTGCCTCTGGAACCTCCAGAGTTGGACATCAGTGAGGCAGAGGAACAGGGGGGAGCCTGTTCCCAGTGTGTGCATGCGCAGAGCTGCCAGAAGGCAAGAACAAGTAACACAAAAGGGATGACTCAGGAGTAAGGCTTGGAGATGATTGGTCCCTCCCATAAGATATAAAGGAGGAGCAAAGGCACAAGAGCCTTTGCAGGAAGCAACATTGTTCATTCTGGTCAGTTTATCAGCCGTATCCCGAAAGACTTTGGCAGACTTCTGTTGGACTCTTTACAAACTATTTATGACTCATTAAAAGCTGTGAATGAACATAATTCACAGCTGTTGAAATAAAAAGAGAGTTTTTGGGACTAAGTGTACATTTTTTATTCTCTCAGGAAGCCTAGGTGAGAACACTAACTACCTCCAGAATTGAGTCAGGACCTCTATCAGTTCACTTGTCTGGCTTGTGGCAAAGAAGTAAAGCTGGATATCATTTCCATATTGGATAGTATTTCACCCAATACCAAACAATCTTTTCACCCAGTGGTTTGTAAATTTTAAATAGTAAAGGAGGAAAATCAATAAGACAGTGAAGACAAAGGGGATCATTTGTTACACTGAACGATGGATGATTGATGATGATGATATGATGAGTTTCTGGTTCAAGTGAATGAATGTTCCCAGGGACCCATTTGGAGCCATTGGCTTAGAGATGTGAAGATGCCCAATAGATTAAAGAAAGGCCAGTTCATAGCATCACTCTGTTTTGCAAGCATCTCCTACAACACTGGAAGCCAAACATTATTGACTGTTCAATGTAGATCAAATGTTTGGTAAGCTACCCAGATGGCATTGGAGGTTGCAATATTCAGCCTCAGAAAAATCATTTTATGAATGGGAGAAAGTAAGATAATCTTTTTTCTTCTTCTTTCTTCTTCTTATTCCTTCTTCGCCTTCTCATATTCCCACAAGTGCAGGGTCCACTTAGGAGAAAGTAAGATGCCTTAGCAAATAAAGCATGGACAACAATATTTCTCTCACAGGTGTGGTGTTCATAATGGATTAATGTTGAAGCTTGCAGAAGGAATATGAAGTGATTTGAAAAGTGGAAATCTCATAAACTCAGTATATTATTCTACTTGAATTTATTTATTTATCAAATTTATATAGTCACCTAGCTCACAAAAAAAATGACTCTGGGTAGCATAAAACATTTGAATAGCACAAAATATATAAAAACAATCACTATTAAATTATAAAATTATATATACTGGTATGTGTATACATACATGCATAAACATACACATACACAGCATCAGGACAAGGAAGAGTAGTTAATAACATTGTAAAATATCACTGGGTCCCCGGGACCCCTGATAGAGCCAGATCTTTAGGATTTACAGAGCAATATCTGGGATGGAGCTAACTTTACATGGGGGGAGGAGGGAAGGAGTGCCACAACAGAAAAATCCTACTTCCTTAGACCTGCCAAAACATATACAATACAATACAATACATATCACACAAAGCATATTGTCTCTGCAGATCTAACAAGGAGGGCAAATGTAATTCAGGAGAAACTATGCTCACAATCCTAAGAACCCTGTCCTCTTCGTCAAGGCCAACAAGTTCAGACCAGAGGTGAGTTCCTACCGGTTTGGATCAGTTCGGCCGAGTAGGTAGTAACTCAGCCAGCCAGGCCCCCGAACTGGTTCTTGCAGCAGTAGCGTAGGTGCTACCATCCTGTTTTTTGCTTCTGCACATGTGCGGAAGCAATTTTTTACTACTGCACATGTGCGTGTAGCATCCATCAAGTGTGCATGCATGCAAAATGGGTCCCTGATCAAACCGGCAGTAACAGAAGCTGGAACCCACCCCTGGTTCAAACTGTTCCCAGATAACTCAGTAAGATTCCTCCCCAGGCATCTTCTTTAGGCCTGCAAGGAGGTCAGTGTCTACCTGGGAGCAAATCTTTGTCCAACACATGCTGAACTAATTCCTCCACACTTCCCTGCAAAGAGTTCTGTGAGACCCCTCTACCCAAAAAGGTTTATGTTACTTGGAAAAGGACTGTGGAGTGCCTATCTGCAGGCACAATAAAGGCAGAGAAACACTAGTGTGGGGGTGAATTATCCGAGCTTGTGGGTTGGTTTCCAGAGATTTTGTTACCAGGCTAGGTAACATCTTCAGCAGAGTTTAGGAGATCAGTGTTCTTCTCTTTATAAGGGCTTCGGGTGTGGGTATGTTGAGTGAGGGTCTTGTGGTGGGTCAGCTCTGAGTCATCAGTGAGTCTTGTGATAAGGAGATCCAACACAAGACCCACCACAAGACTCACTGATGACTCACAGCTGACCCACCGCAAGACCCTCACTTGACACACCGATACCTGAAGCCCTTAGAAGAAAACTGACACCCCCTAAACTCTGCTGAGGATGTTACCTAGCCTGGTAATGAAATGTTCAGACACCAACCCACAAGCTCAGAGAATGAACCCTCACCTTCATCCAACACCTGAGCTAGAGATATTCACCACTATTGCAAATACTGGTGCTTTGCCACCCTTTCTTCTGCAAGGTACACCTTAATAGCAGCTTTAACCCATGTTCATCCTTTGTTGAGTGATGCTCTAGACCAGGGCTGTCAAACTCCTGGCCCATGGGCCAGATTGCTTGCTGCGTATGCCCGGTTTAGGAAAAGGGGGAAAAGTTCTGATATGTCACATGACACCACTGTGATTTTAGATTTAGATTTAGATACTTTATTTGTATGCCGCCCTTTTCCCTGAGGGGACTCAGGGCGGCTCACAATTCAGGGGGAGGGAAGGACAAAACAAGTTACAAACACGAAAACAATACATCATTAAAAGAGCACAACAGTCATACTATTCGAGTGGGGTTGAAATCTTTAGCCCCAGGCCTGTTGGGACAGCCAGGACTTAAGGGCTACGCGGAAGGTCTGGAGGGTGGTGAGGGTAGGAATCTCCACGGGGAGTTCGTTCCAGAGGGTTGGAGCAGCCACCGAGAAGGCTCTCCTCCAGGTAGTTGCCAGCCGACATTGGCCGGCTGATGGAATTCGGAGGAGGCCTAATCTATGGGATCTTATTGGCCTAGTGGAGGTAATTGGCAGTAGGCGGTCTCTCAAGTACCCAGATCCAATACCATGAAGGGCTTTGTAGGTGACAAGTAGCACCTTGAAGCGCACCCGGAGATCAACAGGCAGCCAGTGCAGCTCGCGAAGGATAGGTGTTACGTGGGTGAAACAAGGTGCACCCACGATCGCTCACGCGGCTGCATTCTGGACCAGCTGAAGTCGCCGAATACTCTTCAAGGGCAGCCCCATGTAGAGCACGTTGCAGTACTCCAGCCTAGAGGTCACAAGGGCATGAGTGACTGTTGTGAGAGCCTCCCGGTTCAGGTAGGGACGCAACTGGTGCACCAGGCGAACCTGGGCAAATGCCCCCCTGGTCACAGCTGACAAATGGTGTTCAAAGGTCAGCTGTGGATGCAGGAGGACTCCCAAGTTGCGGACCCTATCTGAGGGGCGTAGTATTTGACCCCCCAGCCTGAGAGATGGAACACTTGGCCAATTAGTGGGAGGGAAGCACAACAGCCACTCGGTTTTATCTGACATGAGTTTGATACTCCTGCTCTAGACATCTCTTCTCTCATTTCAACTCCCTCATTAATGAAACACTGGGAATAATAGGGTCGCTGGGAAGGGGGAGATGGCATGGGTATAATCCAATCCAATGTCTTATTCTAAGCAATGTCCAAGTCTTCTGATGGACTGTGCAGCAAACTGTTTTCAGAATTGGAAATGTAGGGATGTAGCAAACAATCCTGAATTGATTGCCCAAGTGAAAATATAACCTGCAACCCACTCTTAACTTTTAACTCTTCTCAATGTTTATGAGAAAGGCAAATTATGATTACTACCAAGGATGGTTGTTTTTTTTTTAGATTGGGGTATGGTAGGCATCTATTGCATTCACAGATTTATAGTCCCTATCATCTCTGTCCACAGGCTAAGATGATTTAATTAAAAAAAAGTCAAGCTGGCAAATGAAACACTGCAATCGGAGCCCTATCTGTTTTGCATGTGCATTATGTACATAATGAAGATATAGTTGGAATTTCAATCACATCATTGTGGTCACCAGTATGACTTTTCTCTCCCCCTCCTGCAGAGAACCCTGGTCCGTATGATGGTTCAAACGAGATGCTCAGAGTTGTTTTGTAGACATGATTTCTCAGTTTAGAGAAGCTGCAGAAATAAGACTTACATCTCCATAGCTGAATCCAAAATGACAAAATGAAAAGCACAAAAGAAAATTAACTGCATTCTGTACGAATCTCAAACTTTGTCTACTGTTTTACTTTCAGGCACGTGAATTTTATTGTAGTTATCTTTCTAAAGTTCTTTTTATCCCCCTAAAATCACTTTCAGATACCTTTAGTAACTTGTAAGACAAAGCAAAACCAAGAAACCTTGACAGATTCTTCACCTTCTTAAGGCAGTTACTATTTTTTTGCACACAAAAAAATTAAACTTCTATGCCAGCATTTATGAATAATAATCTTTATAGAATATAAAGTGCTACTTTTTGTTTCAAACATGTTACTAGCCTGTTTTCTCTGGCTCACTATTTTTGAGGTTTTGCACTATAGAAATCCTTAAGTTTTTCATGCTATAAATATTCAAGAAGTGTTGACTTACTGCAAGAACAAAGAGTAAAATCTGATTTTTAGTATTTTAATGGTATAGTATTAAATGCAGTATCACATTTAGATAAAATTGACTTTTTTTTGAAAAATGAAGAGTTATTGTATCAATGTAATTCAAATAGATTTTCTGCATGAATAATTTGGCCCTCCCATCACTCTGAATTTGATATCCCTGTTTTATGAGTTGTATTTGAGTCTTTTTTCCCATTAAACTCATGGAAACTAAACGGGGAATATGACAGGAAACTAGTTAGATATGTGTCAATTCCAAAGATCTATGAGATGCATGACAGTAAGCCAGCCATTATGCATAATTTTTATGTGCTGGCAGGCATGATTAAACCATCTATGTCTCGTCCATTTGTATATAGAAGGATCATACAGTTCCTCGTAAAGAATGCAACTAAATATAATTATATGCTTAGTAAAAAAAAAACTTTTATTTGCAGCAAAAAGAAGGATTTGTGTCATTAGATGCTTATTTTCATTACTTATGTACATACAGAATAACAAGATTCAAGATGAATTATAATTCAATAAATCATCAGTGCAAAAGAAAAAGAAACCAAGGAGGAAAATCAATTATCAAGCTTTGGGGTGCATTTATATTTTGCTCTCCAAGACTGGGTCCCTGTCAAAAGCTTGAATTACAACGCTTACCAATCCCAATGCTTCCGTACAGTACTACTATATTGAGGTCTAAGCACATCTGAGAGCATCAAGTTAGGAAAATCTGCTTAATGGTTTACTGTTTGTGTATCATGGAAACCTACATAGTTTCCATAATTTAGTTGCTTTGTGCATTGTGTGATCAAAACATAGTTTAATGCAGGGATAAAATGCTACCCGTTCGGGTCAGTTCGACAGAACTACTAGTAAAAAATACTACAGGTTCACCCAGACCGGTAGTTAAAAATTGCTTAAAAAAAAAAAGCTTTTTAAAAAAAGTTCCAATGATTGCGCGGCATAGCTGATTGTCATACAGCTGACTGTTATAACTTTTAAAAAACTTTTTAAAGCATTTTTTTAACTACTGGCTCAACCGGTAGTAAAAAAAATGCTAACAAATGTAAACAAAAAAACAGTTCCGATGACCAGCTGTCCAACAATCAGCTGTGCTGCACGATTTATATTCTCTAGAAAGCAGGAAATCCTGCGAATCTAAATCACATGGCACAGCTATCCCCCCCCCCTTGCGCACTGTTCTACTTACCTTTGCAGACTCAGAAAAGGCACGAATTTGGTGCGCATGCGTGTGTGAAGCGAATTGGTAGCAGACTTCAGAGCATTTCACCTCTGGTTTAAGGGAATACTTATTTTTTATTTTTTAAAAAAAAAACCTGATTAGGAACAAGAATCACCAGGGGAGAGAATGAAAAGTAGTTGACACACTGTTTCTTGTGCAAGGCCTTTACAATCCTCTGACTGCTTTTCTTAGTGCTTATTCCAAGATGACATTTAAAGGTTTTTATCTCAACTGTCCTATTTTGCTTTTAATGGTTTGGGAATAGGCCCCCTGAATCTCATTCAGTGCTCTTTAGTTTTAGAAAATCTCATGTGCAAATAACAAAGCAATCTTCATATTCTAAGTGATTTGGAAGAAGTATTAAAAAGTAGAACTGCTTTAAAAACTGCCATTGCTGCTCTCGCTCCATATCACATAAGTATTATTATAGATTTATTTAGTTTTATGGTGTTATCAACTAGGGATATACATCACCCTCAAGATTTGATTTGCATCTAGATTTCTGGGATTCAAACAATTGCTCAATGTGTTTTATTGGAAGCTTCCAATTCAATTTGGGTTCTAAAGGCAAACTTTCTTAGCTCGCATTGCTATTTATTGGAAAATTGCAAAAAAAAGTATTTTTAAAATGAATGGGAATCTGTCCTGCTACAGGCAGCATCTTCCAGTATAAACTATATATCTTATAATGTAACTTGTTCTTATAGTGACCCAAAAGATCTCTATTTTTTAAATAAAATAAAAAGACAGGGAGGCAAAATGCAACTTCCTTGTTCGAAACCAGCCTAGAGGTTATTGTGTAAGAGAGGGTTCTTAACTAGAACTGCTGATTCTGAATAACCACAAGGTGGCACCAGAGAGTCTAATTTTGTTAACATTTCTTGGCTTCCATCTCAGGTTATCCAAATTTTTGCAACTCAGATATGACATCTCTATCCTTTCTTTCCATTCTTGCAAATCATTCTTCTTCCATCACATGTTTGGACCATTTCACACAATGTAAAATAAAATAAAATAATATTAATAAAAAGTAATATCACTAACAATTAATGAGTTAATATTCCAAGATAAAAAGCTATCAAATATAGATCAGACAAACACCCAGCTTTAATTAAAATAAGAAATAAATTAGGAAACTTAAAATTGCTTTTCAAAAAAAGCACAAATATATTTGAGCAGAATTTTAATTTCTTGCAACTGTTGGACGTACTGTAATTTACTGGTTGAAATGTCTTAGCCTGCTTCAACACAATGTCATATTGAAAAATCAGCTGCCATTTTTGCCACCTCCAGCTGGCTGACTGAAGCAGTTGCAGTTCTAATTCTAAGCATCCCAGATGTCACTAGGTTAGAGAAGGCTGATGTGAATTCTCTCTGCTAATTATGGAGAAAAATATTTTTCATGGTAAAAATCCTTGCAACTAACATTTTTATCAATAAATATTTGTAGCTCAGGGCTGAAACGAGCGGTCCTTGATGTTCACTGACCAGGCTGGCTAATAAAACATTTGCAAGAATACAACCAAGCTTAGAGAGCCCCAAGGACAGTGGTGAAATTTATTTCTTTTACTACTGGTTCTGTGGGCATGGCTTGGTGGGTGTGGCAGGGGAAAGATATTGCAAAATCTCCATTCCCATCCCACTCTGGGGCCAGCTAGAGGTGGTATTTGCCAGTTCTCTGAATTACTCAAAATTTCCGCTACAGGTTTTTCAAAACCTGTCAGAACCTGTTGAATTTCACCCCTGCCCAAGAACCCCTCATAACACTTTTATGTATTAAAGCAGGGTGTCAAACTCATCCTGGGGGCTGGATCTGGCCTGCAAAGTACTTAGATCTGGCCCGTGTGGCCACCCCATGGGCAGCCCTCCCAAGCTCTGTTTTCACTAGCAGAGGTTTGCAGGATGCCGTCACAGCCAAAAACAGAGCTCAGGAGGCCATTTTTGCTGGCAGAGTGCTCAGGCCACCACATGACTGATGTTGAGCTGGCCACGCCCCCCCCCCAGCCATCTGAGATCAAACCCTGATGTGGCCCTTAATGAAATCGAGTTTGACACCCCTGCATTAAGGCAACAAAGCATTATTGTGACACCACAAGGATGAAAATATGTTTTTTTTGGGGGGGGGCATTTTTTTTTATTATTATTTTTTTATTACACAATGGGAAAGGGAGAAAATGGAAAAAAAACGGGGGGGGGAGGGGAAACCCATCTTCACATACAATATGTCGTTTGATCACAGGTGCATCCCTACTAAGTTTATACATCCCGTATCTCTCTGTTGTATATTTAATAAGCACCACAATAAGCTAGGGTTTAAATATATATATATATATATATATATATATATATATATATATATATATATATATATATATATATATATATATATATATATATATATATAAAACAAGAAAAAAAGGGTGGGGGGAGGAGGGGGAGGCCAAAAAAGACAAAAAAAAGTCCAAAAGGGGGGGGGGGAAGAAAACCATCATCACATGCAGCATGTTGTTTGGTTACGGTTGTTTTAACATCTACATCTTCAAATAATATTTACCATCTCAGATATTTCCTCTAATGTAACTAAAGGCCTCATTTTCCTTCTACAATATATATTCAGTTAACATTAGCATTGTTTTCCCCCAGAGAGTATACTTCTATTCATTGTTAACCTTGCATTTCATACCTTCAAACAGAGATCTTATTCCTTCATTGTTCAACAAGGCATCGCTGCCTATATATACCAGTTTTCATTTGTTCCCCTATTAAAATTGCCTTATCAGCAGCGAAATATCATTATAATAAGATCTTAACCTTATACATTATATCACCATACCTTATATTAGTACTTCCTTATATCAGTGTTGAATTATTTCACAGCATAATTATATCATCATTTACTTTTTCCAATTAAGGCATAAGTGTATCATTTTTCATTTCCAAAATTTTGTTTTTTTCCCTTAGCCATTGATAAAACAAGTCCCATATCTTATAAAATTGTTCATCCTCTTGCTTTCTAATTTCAAATGTCAATTTACTCATTTCGGCACAGTCCATTATTTTTCGAATAACTTCTTCCTCTTTTGGTATTGTTTCATTTTTCCAGTTTTTTGCAAATACAATTCTGGCTGCTGTTAACACATTTACAATCAAATATTTTAAGTCTTTGTTGTAGGTTTCTGGTAAAATTCCCAATAAAAAGACCTCTGGTTTAAAGTCTATTTGTTTGTGTATCATTTTCTCCAACCACATGTGGATTTTAGTCCAGTATCTTTTGGCTTCAGTGCAAGTCCACCACATGTGGTAGTATGAGCCAGGTATCTGGTGACATTTCCAACACTTTTCTGATTTATTCTTAAACATTCTTGCGATTCTGGTCGGGGGTAGATGCCACCTGTAAAACATCTTATACAAGTTTTCTCTATATGCAGTAGACATTGTCATTTTGTAATTTTGAGACCACAATTTCTGCCAATTCTCTAAATCAATCCCATACTTAAAAAATTTTCCCCAAGCAATCATAGTTTCTTTAACTTGTTCTTCATGCAATTTAAACTCCAATAAATATCCATATAGTTTTTTAATTACTTTTTCATCAGTACCTGTTAGAATTTTGTCTAGCTCAGTCATTTTATTATAGAGACCTTTAGTTTTTCTATCTTCATTATATCTAGATTGTATCTGTATATATGAATACCAGTTCATTTCCATCCCTTCTTGCTTCAACTCTTGACTAGATTTGAGCTCACCCTCTGTATTCAATAATTCTATATATCTAACTGTTTGTTCCTTTTTATGTATTATCGGATACGAAAATGCTTCAATTGTTGATGTCCAGACTGGAATTTTTAAATAATGTAATTTTTTAATCTTTTCCCAATTTAACAACAACGCCTCCCTTATATAATGTCTTCTAAAATAACCATGTGGTTTAGTTCCCTTATACCATAAGAAAGCATGCCATCCCAACAGCAAATCGTGACCTTCTACGTTCAATAATCTAGAGTTTTTTAATGATATCCACTCCTTAATCCACATCAGGTTTGCTTTGTGTAATCTATTGTCAAGCCTCTGATAACAGCCTTCATTGTATCCCAGAGATTCTGCAACGACGTATCTTCTTTCCTATTTTCTTTAAGGAAAAGGACTAGCTCTTTTTCCATTTTTTGTACAAACTCTTTTTCTTTCAATATAGTGTTATTTAGTGTCCATCTAGATCTTGCCCTTTGGCCTTTCCATTTAGTTAAAATTGGATTGTGGTCCGCCCAGGTACTTGCTTCAATCTCAATTTCTTTTATGTTGGAGCTCAACTCCGCTGAGACCCATATCATATCTATTCTAGAGAATGAAGAATGTCTATTTGAGTAGAAGGTATATTGTTCTTTTTTAGCGTTTCTTTCTCTCCATATATCTTTTAGATTTAGTTCAACTGTCATCCTAAAAAAAGATTTCGGCAGAAGCTTCCTATTTAATTTTTTTGTTTTATGTGTTTTATAGTCCATATTTTGATTCACAATGCCATTAAAGTCTCCCATCATACAAATATCAGCATAGTCTAGTTCCAAAACTTTTTTGTGTAGTTTTTTGTAAAATTCATCTTGTTTTTCATTGGGGGCGTAGATTCCAATTAGGAGTGTCTTTTTGGTATCCATAATTTCCACCATCAAAATTCTTCCCTCTTCCTCTGCGTAGACTACTTTTGTTGGGATGTTGCCTTTAATATAAAAGACCACTCCTCTTTTCTTGCAATTTGCCAATGATGAAAACATTTTCCCAAGCTTTGGTTGAGTTAGTAAATGTTCATATTTCTTTTGAATATGTACTTCTTGCAGACAGATTATGTCAAGTTGTAATTTCTCTAATTTATGGAATACTTTCTTCCTTTTAGTTGCCGAATTAAGTCCATTAATGTTAATTGTAATCATTTTTCTTTCTTCCATGTTTATAGTTTATATACAGGATTTATCGCTCTAGTAGATCTAGGTTCTCGTTTTTCTTTGTAGCTCCCATTCCCTGTCTCCCCTTCTTTCTCACTTCCACCTACTGCTCCTTCTATTTTTTCGGTCGCGGTTGCAGGTGGTTCCAGTATTTGTATCACTGCATCGTCTTTCCCAGCTTTCTCCGCCGTTTCTCTAAAGTATTCTTCGTAGAAAGCTTCTGCCTTCTCAGTTGTATCTATCCTGTGTCTTTGTCCTTGCCAAGTACATAGTAAACCTTCCGGTATGAGCCATCTATAGTTAATACCTTTTTTTATCAATACTTTAGTCAGAAATTGATATTCTCTTCTCCTCTCTCTCACCTCTCTTGGAGGATGAAAATATGTTGATAATTTGTACAAATACTTATTGTCTTCTCTCCTATGTTAAGCACAATTCTTCATTTGCCTAGACTAAGAATTTGATAATACAACTAGACACTAATACATTTATTTTCTACTTGACTTCTTATTCACTTAAATGTTAGTATATGGAGGAAATGGATGTTTTGCCATTATAGGATTTGGGTAATCCATTCCCAGTGATTGGTTTATGAAAAAAGATGATTCAAGGAGAATCATCTGAGGTTGTTTCGGCTGTCCAGGTTCAACAGGTAGTTCTTCTCTGGGCTCAGTGGTAGACTTCAAGCTTAAGCTACAGGTTTCACATATTTTCCAAGAATGTGCACAGCCATAATTCTGGGCAAGACCCATGTAATGATTCTTGCCATTCATAGAAATGCTGGACACCCCAAGTAAGGGATGGTTAAGAAAAGCACATATCAAAAAATTAAGGAAATAGTTTGGCCAGGAAGAGTAGATGGCTTTGTACCCTTAGCTCTCTTTCTCTCTTGAAAAATCAGATATCCAATTCTACTAGTTGCAGAATTCCAAATACAAATAAACTGTTCCACATTACTTTATCAACCTGGGCATTTATTCCGTCCCTTTGACTTCTTTTTTTAAAAAGAAAAGTTTCAACAAAAGATCTTCCAAAGCAGGATTTGTATCATTTTTACTAGAGCTGCTTCCTTAGATTTAAGTGCCACATAGGCTTTGAAAATCTTCCTTTTCAGGGAAGTGAACATTGATCCAGCTTTTGTTTGCTGTATTCCCTCTAGTTTATTTCTTCTGTTGTCTCTGGATCTTCAGATGCCCCACAACTGTGCTAAGGCTGAATTCCCTGACTGGAGAAGCAAAAGAGAGCAGCTAAATCATCCAGGCCTCCTGGAGATATGAAATCTGCCCGTCCTCTTTCATTTTGCTTGGCTGTTTCCATCCGAGCTGAGATACAGTCAGTCTGACACTGCGCAGTGATGGCAAGGCATGAGGGTTTTCAGTGTTTCTTGGCTGCCGTTGGGTGGCCATCCAGAATTATTCAGACTACTTTATGCTTGGGAGCCATTTTATACACTACGAGCCTGCAATCATCTGGCTGACATCTGAGTAATGTATTCGAGCAGACAATAAGAATGAGCCCCGTTGCTCATACCAAATCTCACACCAAACCCAAAACATAAAACTCTCCAAACATCCCTGCCTTTCGCTTGAGAGGAAGGGGTGAGATGCTTTTCCACTGCCAGCTCCTTTTATTTTCTGACATTGCAGGACTTTGGAAGAGTGATGTGGTTACCAAGGAAACCCGCATAGAGGTGCACAGGGCTGCCACTTCCCTAAGTGTGGAAAATGCCAGCAATCCACAACCAAGCTCATCCGGCTGGCACATTGCCAATTAGTGGCAGCTTGACTGTGTGGCTGGCAGGACAAAAGAACATGATGTAAAGAGGAAGGTGTGTGCTTGTGTGTGTGTGTGTGTGTGTGTCTGTGTGTGTATGTGAATGCGCATGCGTGATTCAAATCAGCAGCCTCAACACCTGCTTCGGTCAAGGCAGCAGCCCCAAGGTTAGGCACTCTCAGGAAAACCTCTGTACTGGGGTAGTGTCGTCAGTTCCCCTGAAGGTAGGAACGAAGGACAATCAAGTGTATTGCCTTTTTTTTATGACTCCCTTATGAGAATTCTATTAAGGCTAGTAATTTGCAATAATCATTTTGAAATCACAGTTTGATTAGTTCTTGCACCTTTGGTCAAAGTCTCATGGGAATTTAAATCACTAAGGATAGCTTGTTAAAATACATATTCTTACTTTTTGCCTTTCACTATATACTGATTGCAGCAACCATCGCAGATATGTATGATCAGTACATTTATATAGGTTTTCATCACTCAGAAGAGACAGTGGTTCTGAATGGGATGGGATGGGATGGGAAGGGGTGGGGTGGGGTAGAGTAGAGTAGAGTAGAGTAGAGTAGAATAGAATAGAATAGAATAGAATAGAATAGAATAGAATAGAATAGAATAGAATAGAATAGAATAGAATTCTTTATTGGCCAAGTGTGATTGGACAGACAAGGAATTTGGTGCATAAGCTCTCAGTGTACATAAAAGATACATTCATCAAGAATCATAAGATATAACACTTATTGGTAGTCATAAGATACTAAATAAGCACTCAAATCATACTAGGAAACTAAATAAACAATATAAATTGTAAAGCTACAAGCAACAAGGTTATAGTCTTAAGTAGGAAGAAATAGGTAATAAGAAGGATGAGAAGAATAATAGTATTACAGTCTTAGTAAATAGTTTGACAGTGTTCTGGGAATTCATTAAATAAGATATTTTATGATTTTACATATAATTGAAAGTAATGATATACAAATATATGTTGGTGAATCCTTTTTTTATATACTGCAAGAAATATCAAAATAAGATAAATGATACCATAAAGATATGTTATTATTTAATAGATTTACAATAATGTAACAGATAGATAGCACACATATGAATTTAATCTCTAGAATACATGTTTAAAAGGAAGAAATTATAAGAGTAAACTGAATATATGATTTACAATGATAATCAATGTATTAACGTATATTGGGTTGATAACTACTGATTTTATATGCAATTGAAAGCAGTGATGCACAAATGTTTGTGACCAAACAACATGCTAAATAGATATGTAACTGATGATATTTTTATGAATGTTTTTGTTTGTTTTAAAATAAAAAAAAACTTTTATATAAAAAAGAATAATAAGATACAACACTTATTGGTAGTCATAAGATACTAAATAAGAAATCAAATCATACTAAGAAACTAAATAAACAATATAAATTGTAAAGATACAAGTAACAAGATTATAGTCTTAAGTAGGAAGAGATAGGTAATAAGAAGGATGAGAAGAATAATAGTATTACAGTCTTAGTAAATAGTTTGACAGTGTTCTGGGAATTCATTAAATAAGATGTTTCATTAGTTAATCCTGAAACAGTTCAGAGATCTTGGATCACAAAGAAATGCCTGCCAAATAAGAAGTGGGAAATAATATTGGGATGAAGAATTTGGCTTGTCAATCAGAAAGGCTTCCTTACTTAAGCCAATCTAACAACCGACCCATCCTGGTCACCTTCAAAAACTGGATTGTACCTTTCACATTCCCAGCTACCATGGGAGTGCCCAACACCAACTCTAGTAAGATAGCTACAGTTCCCCTTTACAGTCCCTCCAATCTGTTGTTTTGCACTAAACACTCTTAGAAAAATCACCACCTAAGTTCAACTTTTCACAAGCACTTAGACTGATAAGAACATGGCGCAGAAGAGTGCTTCAGGATTGTTATAAGCATGTCTAGATAATATAAGCCTGTTACATTCTCAGACATTCAAGGTATATATTGTATGATAAATGGGTATGCTTTGAATGATCTTAAATGTATGATAAGTCATATTGTTTAGGCAGCTGAAATGCCATGCCTGAGTTCCTTGTTCATTATTAATTCTCACATTCATCTAAAATGTTAGATACATAGAGTGACCATAAGCAGAATAACTTTGCACCAAGGAATTTAGGCCAGAAGAAAAATCTTTATCCACAGATGAGTCAGCTTTCTTAATACAATTGTTAAAAGTAGCAGGATCATGTGAAGATCCAGTATAGGTCAAAAAATGTTTCAGTCTTTAAGAATAATTTAATGTTTGTTTCTTAACTCTAACACAGCAATTGTGTATACAGGGTTTTTTTTAATACTCACTTCTCTCATTTTGTTGTTAGAGTGCAATTAGGTTCTTAACAGGAAGAACGGGGGGAAAAAAACCATACCAAAACACCACTGAATGAAGTATCAGAATCCCTGACTTTATTTCTTGTGTATGATTTCTACTCTGAGAAAATTCTAAGAGTTTCACTTGATTCACTTGACTATTTTGTACTAAAAATGTATAGCTGGCGCCCTCAGTACATTACTGTATTAGGTTTACTAAGTTGCTTGACTTCCATGTGGGCTGACCAAATTCTATTGAGATAATTGGAAGACTCATAGAGTAAGTCCCTGTTCCTCCCAGCCCCCCTATCAACATATATGGCTGCCTTTTATTTGAAACTAGCTGATTACTCAGCTTTGCCTGGGTATTTATTTATAGGGGAAAATGTCCGGACCAAACGTAATTTCTAATGTTGGATTTTCCCCCATACCAGAGGAAGCCCCCTTGTGGAGTACTGTGAAGCCATTACCATAGCAATTCCCCTGCAGTAGAAGTTATTTTACAGCAGTACAGTAGAAGCCATTTTAAGGCACAAAATGCAGTATCGTGACAGAACACCCCCCCTTTGGTTGTTAGCCGCCCCGAATCCCTCGGGAGTGGGGCGGCATACAAATTAAATAAACATTCCAACATTCCAAACATTCCCCCCAGAAGGATGTTAGGGGTGTCTTACCCCCCCCCCCAGTATTTTTCCCAAAGAGTAAGTCATCTGTGTACCAGGTTTGGTTGAAATTGCTCGAGGTGTTCCAGAGTTATGCTGGAGTGTGTGCGCGCACACACACACACACACACACACACACAGCCATTTCTATAGAGAGAGATTTCAAAGTGTATTCTTCCATAGCTCAATCATGCCTTGGATCTTGATTGGTAAGAAGATAGAGGGGGGGAGGAGTGGGGCATTGTTTGTGTGTGTGTGTGTATGAGAGAGATTGTGTGTGAGAGAAAGGGGGGGAAGGGAGGGAGGGACATTGTGTGTGTGTGAAAGAGAGAGAGAAATTGTGTGTGTATGTGTGTGAGAGAGAGAAAGAGAGAAAACTCCAAGTGTTTCATTTAAAGGTGGTGAAGTTTATTTCAAGCCCTCGTAACACAAGAACATTTTCCAGGAGGAGAAGAAGAAACAATTTTTTTTTAAAAAAGCAAATATTTCTAAAAAGAGAAATCTTGCTGCCAGTGGTTCTACCTGGCAAAGTAATTAGGAGTGATTATTTACAACCTTGCTACCATTTTAAGGTTGTTTTGCATCTGTTGGGTGTTCACTCAGAGAACAGCCACCGAGGAGAACAACTGTTTTCATCTTCAGTCAGATGCACCATTCCCCAGCCGGAGATCTCCCTACCGTTTCCGTGGGCTTTAATTACGTCTGCCTTTGTACCCAGAGTCATCTGCCCTCATGCAGACAAACAGAAGCTCAGGCTTGGCTGGGAGCAGTTGACATAGCCTGATGCTGTTCCCATTGCCTTCCTTCTACCTTAAATCCCCTGTTCACCCGAGTAAGGTGGTGTGGAGATGTCACCTCTACTTTCTGGAGATAGGCAGGCACGGCAGAGAAAAGGAAAAGATGCCACAAAGGGGTGGGACAGAAGCACTGTAATCAAGGTCTTATCTCAGCTGACAAGACAAAGTGTACAAGGGGGAAAGAAAGGCTCCTTGTGAATGAGGAGGCAGCCTTCAGGGCCTTGTCAATTCCACTCACCAATAAAATCTCTATAGAAATCTGTCAGAGAAATTTGGCCAATGCTGGAAAGAAGCTTTACAGGGGTCTGACACTTTCCAGTTTGCAAACCGGGATCAGTGCTGTCCTTAAAGTGAGATCATTAGGTAGGGGAAAGGGGAAAGAGAAGGGCTGGATAGTTGAATAACTGAAAGGAAAAAAATGTCCTTTGCTGAAACCTGAGAGCTCAATCAGTGATTGTCTTTAATTCCTCTTAGACACTGTGCAGCTTGGGTGATCCTGTGGGGTTAGCACCCACCCCTCCATCTCCTAGAGAAATAAAATATTTTGGGACATATTGGAAAGTCAGAATATTATATTTCCCCGGATGAGAAAAGGAGAAACATGTTTTTAAAGATAAAGCAGCTTCCTGTCCCACCCACCCCCTTTGTCAACGGACCATTAAGGCCTGAGCCAGTTTATTCAACATAACAAGGGTAGGATTAACCCTCTACCCATCTCACCCCATGGCACCTGGGAAGATTACATCAGCCAGCAAGGCAAACAAGCTTGGGTTTCAGGACAGCCTACAAAGTTAGCTAAGACCCCCGCCCCCACCCATGGGAGTCTGACGACCAATCAGAATACATTTCTTACCCAGGGACAGGGACAGGAAGTGGGACTCAGGAGAGGGTATAAAATTCAGGGACTCTCAGCATCTCGGTCCTTTTTCTTTTCTTCTTCACCCAACATCTTGAAGCATGTGATCCCCCTTTTCACCCAGGAGCTCCAAGCCATGTGATCCTGGCCCCCATTAAACCATCTTTCCAAGCAGCCTCCATGTTTCCAGTGTCTTTTTCCACATTTGGAACTGAACCCAGAAGGACATTTCTTCCAACAATCCTTTCTCTGATAATTAGATTAATAATTGTTTCTGAAGAATGACTTTTCTGAAATGAGAATTATTTTATTTGCATACATTAGTGGTGTGCTGTTTTCCAAATAGCTTGATTTTGTTGCCTCTTGTGAAACCTTTCTGTCTCCCAATGAAGAGCTGAAACCTATAGAAACACATCTTTATGCCTGATAAATCACATTACAAAAATTATTTTATTCACCCTCCACTCCCCACTTTCTAATTGCTGGTAAGCATCAGCCCTTCAGGGTAGACCAGCCAGACTAGGTAACGAAAGACAGGCAGTCTAACGCTACTTTCATTATAGTCACTTTCAAGTATGAAGCTTCCCCCTTCCCTCCCTTTAGCTGTAAAACAGAGATCCCCAACCCCTGGTCCATGGACCAGCATCAGGCTGTGGCATGCCAGAAACTGGGCCACACCATCAAGCAAAGCTCCATCTACGGGATGCAGGCAGCACACAAAGGAACATCCCTCTGATCCATAAAGAGAACTAAGCAGAATCTTGTCTGATAAACTTTCTCAGGTTACAGTTCTGCCCTAGACTCAGGTTTCTTTTATCTGAACATTGTCGTGGTAGAAGCTCTTCTTGTTTCTCAATATCTCCTTGGATATGCTCATCACCAGTTCTTAACCAATAACTGGGTGATGGGGGCATTACTTCTTCTTTTTTTAGGTAGAATATTAGATGCAGAAACACTCCTTTTCTGTTTCTCTCTCCATTAACACTTTCAGCCCAAATACAGATAACACTGAAGTTTACTATTACAGAGAATAATGTTAATAAGAGTAGACTGAACAGTAAATAAAAGACCCTCGATGTTACATTCATTTGTCGAAAAGGGTGTAATGGATTCATTAGCATTTCATCTACTTTATGGTCCCTTGTTTTTCCATTGGACCTTTTATAATTCATTTATGCTCTATGTTTCCTATATCAGTGGTCACCAACTGGTGGTCTGTGGACCACTGGTGGTCTGCAAGGAAATTTTGGTGGTCCTTGTTAGATAAGCTCCCCGTTGGGAGAGTGAGTACGTTCAGAGAAGCGTTGTGAGAGTTGTGTTGGAGAACACACAAACCAGCATACAGAGACATTGCAGTTTAAATAGGCTTTTACTTTCATGGAAATAGAGGTCTCAGAGCCCATCAAACAGTCCAAGTCATACACGGAAAGACAGTCAGTCATAAATGTCTTTCAGTTAAGGGATAATCCAAATAACGTAGTCCAGTATCACATAAACAGTCTGGTACTCAAGTTTGCTAGCAGTTGCAAAACTTATAATAGCTCACGGCACTTTCTAACAGCCAGCTTCCAAAACACTCAGCCCAGCATCTAACAAACAGAGAGCTAACAGTCATTCTGGCTCTCTCTTATGGCCGATTGAGGAAAACAACAACCAATCACATTTTACAGTATGATTTAAAGAAACAGGTACAGCATTGCTATATGATTTATATATTGCCAACCCAACTGCTCCGGCCCTTTGGAACGATCTCCCTGTGGAGATTCGGACCCTCACCACCCTTCAGGCTTTCCGCAAAGCCGTTAAGACCTGGCTGTTCCAGCAGGCCTGGGGCTGATGAGTTCCCAGCCCCACTCGAATTGCTGATTGTTGTGTGGTTTTAACTTGTCTTTGTATTTTGTCTTGTTTCGTTCGTTTTTGTATCCCCCCCCCTTCCCCATATGTCTGTTTGCCGCCCTGAGTCCCTCCGGGAATAGGGCGGCATACAAGTCTAATAAATGAAATGAAATGAATGAAATGAGATTATATTCCTAACAGTCCTCAGAAAAATTATTTTCATTTTTAAATTGCACTAAATTAGGGGTCCTCAAACCACGGCCCCAGGGCCAGATACGTGCAATGAATGTTTGTGTTGCTGCAGAGAATCTCCTTCTTCAGGGTCTTTTTGTGAGGGTCAGAGTAGGGCAGAAATTCTGACTTGGGGTCTGTTTCAGCCTCCTGGTGCAAGGCTTTTGGCAAAGGCTGGAGGGAAGTGCCGCTGGTGGCAAAGAGTCGGAGGACCTCATTCCAGTGAGACTGCATCATGGTCTGGAACTGGCTGACCATCTCAGCCCACTGAGCCTCCAGGCGCCAGTACCTGGCCTTGCACTCCTGCAGGTCTTCCCTCTGCTTGGAAAGCCTCAGTGTCCTCAGTGAGATGCTTCGGCTGAGCCTCCTTCTCGGTCAGATCCAATTTGAACTGAATTGTTTTGCCAACTTTTTCTCATGGTGGCTACTTAGCTCCAGCAACTGTTTCCTGTTGGGGCGCTAAGGAGCCTGGGCCGGCAGGTGAGGAGTGGCGAGGAGAGGCTGGCAAGCCACCCCTTGATGTGAGCGACATCAAGTTGACTACACCCACCCAGTCACATGACCACCTTGCCATGCCCACCCAGCTGATCATTAGGCAGATCATATTAGTGGTCTGCAGGATTTAAAATTATGAATTTAGTGGTTCCTGAGGTCCGAAATGTTGGTGACTCCTCTCTATATGACATCTTTATATGCACCTAGAGTAGGTTAACACATTATACAGGTTTTCCTCTGAAGTTCATTTAAAAATTTCAACTCATGCATTGTTTTATTTGAAATTTTAGTAGCTTTGTCATTCTCCCCCCATCTCTCTTTATTTATATCCTGTTACGTTTCTTCATTTGTTAATTTTCTCACAACCAAAGCTCTAAAGACTGAGCACAATCAAATCCATTTGTAAACCCTTTTTTTAATACGCACTAAGGAAAATTTTATTTTGGCAACCCATTGTCCAACTGTTCCTTCTTTTAAAAAGAATATTCCAATTATGCTTGGTAAATGTGTCAATATTATTTTAAAAGTATTTAGTACAAACTTTAAAGCATATGAGCAATAGGATAAAATGGGAAGGATGAAGAAAATAACAGAGTGCTGAAGTAACAGAGTAACAGAATTGAAAGGGACCTTGGAGATCTTCTAGTCCTGTGATGGCATGCAGAGCCATATCTTCTGGCACGCAAGAAGTCAGCTCCACGCACATGTGCGTGCCCACCAGTTGAAATTTGGCCTGCCAGAGGGTCGAGAGAAGTCGTTTTCACCTTCCTCAGGCTTCAGGAAAGGTTCCCGGGCCTAGGGAGGGTGAAAAACGGATCCAACAGGCCAACCGGAACTTTGGAAATGATCCATTTCCAGCTTCTGTGGGTTGGTGGAGGCTGTTTTCGCCCTTCCCGGGCTTCAGGAAAGACTCCGGAGCCAATGGGCAACCCGGAAGTTCATTTCCATGTGCGCATGGGGGAGTGTCGCATGTGCAGGTGGGAGGCATTACATTGTGGATGTGATGCACGCACGTGTGTGCTATTTCCTGCACATGCACAATTTCGACAAAGGCAAAAAGGTTCGCCATCACTGTTTAGTCCAACCTTCTACTCAGGCAGGAAACTCTGTATCATTTCAGCTGAATGATTGTCCAATCTCTTCTTAAAAATCTCCAGTATCGGGGCAGCCACAATATCTAGAAATGAGTTGTTCCATTGATTCATTATTCTAGATATCAGGAAATTTTTCCTTAGTTCTAGGCTGGTTCTCTAAGGCATGACAATTAACCCAGTCATCCAAAGCACATTTGTGAGACAAGATACAATACAATAGCAGAGTTGGAAGGGACCTTTGAGGTCTTCTAGTCCAACCCCCCACCTATTCAGGAAACCCTATACCATTTCATACAAATGGCTATCCAGATTTAAGAGTAATATCTTGCAAATGTCTCAGGAAAATTCTTAGTTGACGGAATTTGAGCAACAGCATGCTGACTGGTGAGAGTGTCGAGATTAGAAATTCTAATGTGAGTATGCTTGGAGTGAAAATAGATTTGAATTTTGCCATGGTCAGACTACACCAAAACTGATTGGTACCATGTTTGCTTACCGTTTGCACAGAATGTAGTATTGTTTGTGATATGACTATGAGTAAGGCTGCTAACTGTATCTTTCGTATCTTATGAAAAAGCATTGTGTGGAAGCTTTGATTCACCCAAACCATGATAAGCAACCCAATATTTATCCTCTCATTGGATAATAATCATGAAATATGGAAGCCTGTAACCTGGACTGTAAGAGGTATTAGTGATAAAAATCATGAATTAATGAATGAAGGAAAGGAAATAGAGATATGTGTGGCTATGAAAATGAGAGAAAGGAGATGAATGTAACAGATAACAGAACAGAATAACAGAGTTGGAAGTGATCTTGTAGGTCATCTTGTGCAACATCCCACCCAAGCAGAAGATCCTACACCATTTCTGACAGATGGCAGTCCAGTGTCTTCTTGAAAACTTCCAGTGGTGAAGCTCCCATAACTTTTGAAGGAAACCTGTTCCATTTGTTATTTTTTTCTTATTTCCAAGTTGAATCTCTCCTTGATCAGTTTCTATCCATTATTTCTTGTATGGCTTTCAAGTGTTTTGGAAAACAGGTTGATCCCCTCCTCTCTATGACAGCTCCTCAAATATTTGAACACTGTTATAACATCTCCCCTGGTCCTTCTCTTCACTAGACTAGCCATGCCCAGTTCCTGTAACTGTTCTTCGTATGTTTTAGCCTCCAATCCCCTAATTAGCTTTGTAGCAGACCCATAGTCTGATCTTGTAAAGTGGAGGTAATACAAGAAATGAAGATGTTAATTTAATCATGAATGAAAAGGATAAAAATCAGAAAGTATGCATAACTATCATCTGAGCTACTGTAAGAAATGAATATTTGTTGAAAGAAGCAAAATAATTGCATATGAGACCCTGCTTTGTTATTTGGAAGTAAAAGATGTGAGGAGAAAGAAAAGTAAGTTGAATGCAGCGGAAATGGATCCTTCATAAAAAGTGTGTGTTAAACACAAAGGAATAGGGTCAGGAATATATGGGTACCAAATGAATGCATATTGAATACAAGAATGAGTGACAGTTTGAAAGAAATACAGCCAGTGGTTTAATGATATCGAAAGAATGAATTATTGATGCTCAAAACAAATACATAAAGGGAGTGTGAATAGATTGAGAGGAAGAGGAAGATCAAAAAAAAATTGTGATTGGATGGAATCAACAAGAGCATGAAAAAGAGAGAGCTGAGAAGCTGAAAGAAAGAAAATAGGTAATGTATGAAGCAGTTTAGGGGCATAGGGGAAGCAAGGATGATTTGCAAGGATAAAAAGCTATGAAGAAATATAGTGAATGGTCTTGGGAGTTAACTATATATTTTTTCCTTATATCTTGCTTCTAAAGTCTTTGGCTTACCATCTCTTACTACATTTCTATATTTTGCACATAAAGGAGAATAGTTGTAGCTCAGGGTTGAAATGAGGGGTCCTTGGTGCCCTCTGAGCTTGTTTTTTCTTTTGGCAAATGTTTCATTACCCAAACTAGGTAACCTCATCAGTGCATTTGCTATAGCATGCATAGTATTGCTTACCACCACCACCACCACCCAAAAATTGTATGACAGGTGGGTAGGAAGGTAGGTAAATTAGAGGAGCCTGTCCAACAAGACTGTAAACCTCTCCTGCTCTCTTCCTACAGAAAAAAAAGACCTGCAGCGAACAAAAGTGAATGACTAATTATTATTCTATAGTATAGATTGAATAGAAATAGTCTCCTTGTTCCCTAATGATATAATATATAATTGAGATAGCTAGAATTATAGTTCCCAGAATTTTTAACTGGGAATTATATGAGGATGTCAGATTGATAAAGTTTTATTTAGAAAATAGAAACAAAATGTGTGTGTGTGTCGGGGGGGAGAGTATTATTCCAGAAAACTTTTCAAGAAGGAGATAAAAAGGGAACTTATATTTCAGGTTTCACTAAGTTTTGGTGTTAAGAACATAAAACATAGAATAATAGGGACCTTGGAGGTCATCTAATCCAACCCCTTGCTTAAGCAGGAGACCCTTTAACATTCTGGATAAATGGCTCTCCAATATCTTCTTTAAAACCACAAGTGATACAGCACCTACAATTTAAGCTGTTCCACCGATTAATTGTTTTCACTTACTGTATATTTATGTTTGTGCTACCACACAAACATTGTTTATTCACTCCAACAAATTATAAAAAGATTCTCACTGTTAACATGAAATCAGTGGTAATAAAAATGAACATTTTAGTTAGGGCTGACATCACAAATATATACAATATTAATCCTCACAGATAGCATGCTAGTATCTTATCTGTACACTCTTTCATGAAGCCAACTGGTCATCATGTTTTTGTGGGGCTACCTCTGACACTAGCATCACTATTAAAATCTATGTATCAGATCAAGGATTATTATAAACCCCTTCCACAATATCACATTAAAAGAACAGAGAGAGCAAACACACAATGTCCCTGTTGAAACAAACATTTTCACATAAATAATAGTTGAACTTTCTTTAGATATGTCATCAGGGAAACAGTGATAAGGGGAATGAGTAAAAATGAAAACAGCGAGAGCCCTTCAAAAGCTTCGTTAGCTGTGCACCCAAAATCAATACAAATAATACCTTTCACGCGGCTTTAACATTCACCACAAGAGGGCTCCCTGTGCACTACTTTTAACAGCCGGTTTACTCTCTCCAGGTGACCAAACCTGTTATCTCCATGAAAGGAAAATCAGAACTAGCTTCCTGTCTCAAAAAAACAAGCCTGGGAAATAAGTGTGTTCTATATTTTAAAATTGAAGGTATCAGTCATTATGCCATTTTCTCTTTAAATACATGTATAGCATGACAGCTAGTTAACATGACTTCAGCATACCTGGGCAGGAAACATAATCCAGGGTGTTGGTGCATTGATAATTTCACATGCCTTGATTATTGCATATGTTCAATGTGCCTTTTCAAAGCTGCATGTTTTCAAAAAGGGGAATCCATGAAATGGGAGCAGAATAAACAGGTCCAAAGACCAAATATTGTTTTTATCATTTCAAGACCTCTAAGAAATTTTTACATACAGATTTGGGATGACCGCTATTTATTTCTCACTATCAAGGAGAAGGACACTGCCCTGATACAACATGCAGAGATAATTCTAGCCTATAGCCCGTGATATTTTTTTAAATAAATTTCTTTTAAAAAACAGGGATGGTCTTAATTGAAAACCTTAAAACTAATGTTTAAAATCAGGTATTCTTAAACTGCTATACTCATTCTATTTACCCTATATAGATTATTTCAGCTAATGTTCGGATTTGCAGAATTAAATGTAAGTGAAAATACAGTAATTATAAATGAAGATATGAAACCAAGTACAGGTAGTCTTTGATTTACAACAGTTCTAGTGACCATTGCAACGGCACAGAAAAAAATGGCTTGTGAACATTTTTCACACTCACAACCATTGCAGCATCCCCATGGTCACATGATCAAAAATCAGAAACTTGGCAACTGATTCATATTTATGACAGTTGCAATGTCCCATGGTCATGTGATCACCTTTTGCAAATTTATGACAAGCAAAGTCAATGAGGAAGCCAGATTCACTTAACAACCATGTTACTAACTTAACAACTTCAGTGATTCACTTAACAACTGTGACAAGAAAGGGGCATGGGGCAAACCTCACTTAACATATGTCTCACAGATTCTTAAGAAGAAAGACATTTTAACTGCAGCTGTTCTACCAAATAGCAATCCTGCTTTCAGGATTGCTATTTAGTAGAATTAATTAAGCAGAATTTAATACTGATTTAAATTCCATTTTAATCTCAATCAGAAGCATGACATTAGTACCATATTTAATTGCTGTCAGTCCTATTTAATAACTTCTCCTAAATCAACCTGGACTAGTATGAAGACTAAGAACTTCTTTGAGATGTTTTGTGTGACTCTTTATCAATATCCTTTAATTTATTAAAGGATAGCCTATCCAAATTAACTTCTAACCCTCTTATAGCATGAAATTTATTTCCTGCAGTTAACATAAATCTCTGAATAGATTTTAAAGAAAAAAAGTCACTTTGTCTACAAACACATTGACTACATTGCGTATCTAGTCGTATTAACAACTTTAAAGATTTAATTCTTCCTAATAGTCCATGTTAATATTTATTTAATAAACTTAGCCATAATTGTTGGAAATGGATTTTGTTTGGAGTACCTATTTGTTTGAAGAAAAATGGTCTATTAATTATTATTTAATTAATGACAATTAAAGTTTGTGTTGATGAATATTACTAATTAATTATAGAAATAGTATTAATTAGTATTAATTGTATTAATTATATTATTAGCACAATAATTTCTGTATTAATTATTCTGTTTTAATTACAGAAATAATATTACATTGAAATATCATTTTCAATAATACATTTTTAAAGACTGAACAACACACAGCAGTTACACAGCAATCCTCTTCCATGGTGCCCATCTAATGGAACATCCCTCCAAAATTGTACTAAATTCAGGTGTGAAAGACCAACGCTACACATTAAAGTCCAATTAAACTGATTTATTGTTCCTGCCTATGCACAGGAACCTAGTCAACTAACTGTTAGTATTATTTTGGTGCTAGAAAAGGGTTAACAGAATTCAAGTGGGGTTGAACCAGTGGTAGTGGCTTGACAGCCTGGGTCGCTGGAACTGGCAGCGACCCAGGCCTGCCATGTCCCCGATCCAGTTCTCCTGGCAGCTCCATAGGCACCACCATCTTGTTTTTAGTTTCTTTGCATGCATCAAGCACGTGCACGAGCGAACAGGCAGTGGTGCCTGCTGGAACCCACCCTTGGGTTGGCCTTAGTCCACTTGTGACTATATAGCAATTCTAAGCTGAGTCCTCTTTTGACTTCACCCCAGGTTCTACCACTCCTTCTCCTACATCTGGCCCCATTGCTATTAATATTTCAAAAGGTCTTCAAGTCCTGGTTATGTGACCAGGCCTGGAGTTCCCATCGAATTGGAGACTTGTCTAGATGACTTCATTGTTGTGGAGACTCTTTTTTTATTCTCCCTTCAGCTCTGGCTTGTATTTGTTTTATTTTTATGTTATTTATTGCAATGTTTTTTAATATTTCTTCTTTCCTATATTCTGAATGGAGAAATATATGGAAAAATCCAAAACTTGCCTACAATTTTTTCATGCCTTTGCTTAACCCTAACAAAAGTATTGGCAGTATTACTAATTGGCAGTATTATCCACATGGATACAGAGACATGTAGATGCAGAAAATATTAAAATTTTGGAATTTTCATTGGAAGAACTTGTTCAGTACTGTCAGACTAAAATGTAACTTTGGTGTGAGTCAGCAAGGAATTCATAGGAGTTTGTCGTGTGACATTGTATCATAACCATAGAAATGAACATTCATATTTTCACCAGTATTTATAGCAATAGCATTTAGACTTATACACCACTTAATGGTGCTTCACAACCCTCTCTCTTAAAAGGCTCTGCCACAGTTGCAAGCAAAATGGCTGATCCCTTCCCGTCTCAGTGCTCAAGCTCATGGAAAATTACTGTTCTGTGGTCTGCTCATGAAGAGCAGCTGTAAGGAGCACATGTGTGTGATCTCCTGTCCTCTCCTTGCTGGAGTGTTTCTGAGGAACCTGTCTTCTCATAATTACTTAGTTATTACTGCAGTTAGCTCTACTTTCACAGAAGCATCTTCAGAGTTCACCATAATTTCATAGAAGCTCCCACCCTTCTTATTTTCTAAGGATGTTTACAAGATCTGTCTGTAGTACAAAGGTACTCTTGTACATAAACGTGAGGGGAGAAAGAAAATTAGAACTATTTAGTAAATAGTTAATAGTAATACTAATAGTAAATTACTAATTAACTAATAGTAAAATAGTAAATTAGTAGAGGAAAAATAAAGGCAGCTAAGGCAAGCAATGTACCAGGTTCAAGGGAAAAGTTGCTTTTTCTGTCATTATGGCACAAAGAAACTGCACCAACTGCCTGTATCTCTTTATTTCCTACCTTTGCCAAATTGCATAAGAGGACAAGAACATTTTTACTTCCTCAGTCACATGTCTTCTTTTAAAAAGGGTGCAGAGGAAATATAACATATTAAGTGTTTTGTTTTTTGTTTATGGAAATCCAGATTTCCATTGTCTCGATTTGCTCAACCAAATAAAACAGCTACATGTGGTTTGTGTTATGTGAGTTCTGCACACTACAACTGTAATCAACCCTTAAAATAAGATTTGATTTCTATGAGTTGTGAAAATATTGGAAATGCAAAACTTCAAAATACCATAAAATCTCCAGTTGTCTGAATTTTCAGATCTAACCTTTTTCATTATCCATGTTATTTTTCATCCTTCCAACCAGCTTGGTTTCATAACTATCATATCCTCCACTTTAAACATCTGGATATGTATGTATTTTGGATGCCTCCCAAAGCTTTACAATAAATGAAAAACATACTATATATACATAGTATATATCTTGGAGCACATAAAGGTATATTTTTTATCACTGAATGAACTTGATTCATTGTATAATTTAAAAAGTCATGACAAGTTCTAAAATTTCCAAAATCTAGTAAATACTATCTCCAGCTGAAGAGACAATGATTTAATAAAGCAGTTAGGATTACAGTCAATAAACTCATACAAAAGGGAAGTTGGAATCTATTCAACATTAGCTATAAATTATGAGAACATCAGTTCTCAATCGATCTGAATGCAGAGAAATGGTCCAGCTGGAAATCATGACATCTATTTTCTTCTGCAACAGAAAATTGGACATCTATGGCATTATCAAGTTTCAATAAAATTGGGTTATAATCCCAGTTCATATAATTCATTTTACCTGGTTAGATTGGGCTGCAGAATCATTGATGCTGACTTTCCCACGAAAAGCCATTCAAGCCCATCCTCCATGAGGAACCTCCAAGAGATTAGTGGCCCTTCTGTGTAAGGAAAACAAGACTAGTTTTAGTCATTTATAAGGAGGAATACTGACTGGATATTACATCTCATGCTAAATCATAATGTGGCTACTTTGGTTTAACTTGGTAAGATGTGTGAACCCACTTACTGATCAATTAGCATGCTGACTGGGGAATTCTGGGAGTTGAAGTCCGTACTTCTTAAAGTAAGTTTGAGAAACCTGCTGTAGAGTAGTGATGGCGAACCTTTTTCTTATGGCGTGCCAAAATTATGCACATGCCCACTATTACACACATACATGTGCCCATACCAATTCAACCTTCCCTGCCTATCTGCGCATGCATGCACTACCACCACCCCCGCACACGCACGCACAACCCCTCCTCAGGCTCTGGAGGCTTTTCTGAAGCCTAGGGAGGGTGAAAACGGCCTCCCCCACCCTCCCAGAGGCCCTCCGGAAGCTTGAAATGGATCATTTCCAAACTTCCAGTTGGCTGTTGGGGCCGTTTCTCACCCTCCCCAGCCTCCGGAGGCTTTCCTGAAGCCTGAGGAGGGCAAAAAATGGCACCAATAAACCAACCGGAAATTCTGGAATGAACTTCCAGTTGGCCCGTTGGATCCATTTTTCGCCCTCCCCAGTCTCCGGAGGCTTTCCTGAAGCCTGGGAAGAGCAAAAACGACCTTCCCCGGCCTTCCAGAAGGCCGAAAATTAGCTGGCTGGCACGCACATGCACGCTGCAGCTGACTGCTGGCGTGCCAGCAAATATGGCTCCCCATACCACCTGTGGCATGCATGCCATAGGTTCGCCATCACAGCTCTAGAGTATTCCCAATTATGCTTCATCTGAGATATTCACCCCTCACAGAAGCAATGAAATTTCTCTTTCCCGCATGGAGGCAAATAATTAGTGCAGAGCTTCTATCTCTTCAAGATCTTGTCCCTGCAACTTGCTGAATATTATGTGCATTGCTTTACTGGTGCTTATAATAGTTGATTGGAAGAAGTCTTGTCTGGCCTCGAATTTGCTAAAGAGACAGGAGACCATGTTTTCTTAAAGTAGCTTTGAAGTACTTCTTAACATACACTGTCTTGCCCAGTTCTGCACCACTTTTAACCTTGTTAAGCATTCTCTCCTGCTTTTCATCAAAATTATTAATGAAAATGTTGAAAAGTATTCAAGAATGAAAATCCACTTAATACTCCAATTCAGTTTGATAAAGACCCTTTGAACTATTATTCTCCTTTGAGTGCAGTTTTCACACTTGCTGAGGACCCATAACAGGTACCATATTTTTTTAACTGTAAGATGCACTGGACTATAAGGTGCAGATTAGCTTTAGAGGAAGAGTACAAGAAAAAAAAATCTGCTTCTGCCTCCCAGCATCTATCTGGTATTCAGGCTAGCATCCTTGTGGCAAACAGCAAACAGCCTGGTCAGCTTCACCACGTTATCACAGTCCCAGCACATGGCTGGTCATGTCGATTTCCCTGGTTTCTTCTCACTTATTCCTCTGATCCTCACTAGACAAGAATGCCTATATGTCTATCTTGCTTGCTTGAGAAAACTTTACATAAGAATGCTGTATCAATTGAAAGTTATCTCCAGATCATTCTTATTCCAGACTACATGCTGGAAATTCAAAATTCCCCTTTTCATTTTCTTCACAGTACTTTGCTGAGTTCATAAGTAGACATCCAGTGTTTTACTTCTGAATCACTGATTAGTCTTAGCAGCCTAGGTATAGCAACTAAAAATTTAAATTGCACACAGAGTGCATAAAATGCAAAGGCATTCTTTATTTATGTTCACATTCTACTCTCACCATTCTCACTGGGTTAACCTAACCTGGTTCCTACAGTCATTTCAGTGTTGGTGGGTAGCACATTATTCACAACCTGAAAAAAACCCTCAGTTTTGCCTTCCGATTTCTTTAGATTTTTGTATTTATTATTTTGCGTATGATGATTATTGTGTTGTTCTTTCTTCATGTGAAAACCGTGATTATTTTTAATTGTGGATAGATGTAGAATATAGTACTTTGGGGTGAGGTAAAACATTATTATTTACATTAGATGTTCATGCTAGAAACATGCATGAAAGAATATCAGATCCAAGAAAAGGATCCTGCTGAACAGAGGTGGGTTCCTACCAGTTCAGACCGGTTCAGTGAGTAGATAGTAACTCGGCCTGTTATCCCCCCAAACCAGTTCTATCGACGGCGGCACCATCTTGATTTTCGGTTCTGCACATGCGCAGAACAATCTTCATTACAAAATTTTATTTTTCCCCTTTTCTAACTTTGTGCACATGGCGCAGATCTTTTAAGCTGTAAATGCTCACACACACAGTGTGCATGTTGGACGTGAACGTGAGCAAAGTGTGTGTGCATGCGCAAAATTCTTTGTGCACCAAACCAGCAGTAATACCATCAGCAACCCCACCCCTCCTGCTGAATTCAGAGATGCAAGCAGTGAACATTCAACACATTTACCTATTTACATGTCTATCTGTGCACATGCATACAAACACACATGTAGGTAGACCTATTCCTTCTGTTATTCTCATCTATTCGTCATCATATTCCTTCTGTTCATATTCTTTTTATTGGTACTATATTCCTCCTGTTCCTTCCAAAATGTTGAGTTTTTCATGCATATACAGATTTGGTTTTTCCCTAGCTAGGAAGCAGATTTATATCACCTTCCACTAGCTATGATAGATATTTCCCTCTAAAGGGCAAATTGTAAGAATTATCTATCATAAGAGATCCCTTTGCTGTCCTGGATGATGTATATATATTAATAGGATATACTGTATTTTTTTAAATAGAGATAACATAAATTCTGAGGTTTCAATCAGACTTCTACCTAATAAAGAAAAAGGTGGTTATAAATGCAGACACACACATTAAAACTGTGCAATGTTCATTCTCTAAAAGATGCTTCAAAATGTGCAGGAGGGCAGACAGGACACCTCTGGATAATTTAAAGCAGCCATGTCCATTCCCAGAGGCTCATCGATATCTTTTATAGCTACTTCACAATCTTGAGAAAGGGCTTAGCTGCTTTACGATAAGGTGGGCAGGTCCTCCATTCACACTTTGGCACTTTCCAAGACATCTTTAGGTGTTTGAATCCAATGTTCTGCATAACCTATGTGCATATAAAATTTGTGACTACCATACCTTTCCAAACAAATAAAATAAGGGAAAATAAAAGGATTACCGGATTTTAGAGAGATAATGCTATAAGCCAGTGATGGCTAATCTTTTTTCCTCATGTGCCAACAATGCATGCACGCATGCCCACATCCATAATATAATGCGGGCGTGCCCCCTGCCTTTCCTGCGGACTAGCAACTTGGTGATTAAGTGAACTCACAACTGTGTGATCTTACTTAAGGTTTCCTTTACTTTATAATCCTGTAAAAATCATAAACATGGGGATTGGTCATAAAGTTACTTCTTTATCATCATAATTGTGAATGGTTGCCAAACAAGGCAGTCTCTAAACTGTGGTAAATACTTTCCCATTAGTGTTTCGTAAGGCTGGATATTTGTCTTCTGAGGAATTCAAACCTGTTAAATAGAGTATTCCTAACCTTAATGATTGTGCTCCGGTTTTAATGCAGCCATTACAATGAATGCAATTCATGTGACTAAGGACTATTCATTAACTTTACTAGATGGAAAGGTCCATTATATATTAGCATTAAACAGAGAGTCCTTCTGAGCTGAGCAAAATCTTGGAAACCAACACATTTTGGTCCCTGAAACACAGTTGCAAATGATTCCAATTCCTCTTTAATTCACCCCTTTACAGGCCACATAATATCCAAAGACAGGTTTGGGGGCATAAAGACCCACTTTCAAGACTCTCAGCATTAAAACAAAACTGCTCCACAGAGCTTTCAGTGCATGGGATACCAGTTGTCTGAAAGCAGCTTCAAGCGTGGGTAGGGGACGGTAGTTAGTTATCAAAAGTCAAGATGATGTTTCTGGTTACTGCGACTGTTTAATTTGCATTGTATTGTGCTGGATGCATATAATCTATAATGAATTGGGTGGCATACAGGTTTCTAAGGAGCCACATAACTCTGCCTAATAGTAGGGCCAGTGCTGGTATTTAATTTGGTTAATGAAGCAGGGTATTAAAATCACAGTTATTATAAACTGCACATTGGTCAATGTTGGTCAACTGTTGCTGATCAGATAAATGCATTCTAATTGGCCTGGGGTACCCAAACTTTTCAGCTCATCAACCCCTTCATAAAGGCTTCCAATTGTTCATTGACCCCCATTTATTCTATGAAAATAATTTAATGAATTCTACTTTATTAAACCAATCAGCACCACAACACCACTGACCCCTTGGACAGTCCGACTCACCTTTGTGGGTCAGTACTGGCCACTCTGAAGAACCGTGAATTTGACTTTTGTACTGAAACCTATGCCATTCTATAAATGGAGAGACTGACTGAATTATTCAATCTAAGTGCACAAATATATTCAAGAACTATGAAAAAAAACAATGGGGATTTTCTTCTTGAGAAAAGAACAATATCTTGGAATGTTAGGAATCATACATTTGAGTGGGGTTAGAAAAGACTGTTCTAAGAAGAGTGCAAGAGGAACAAAAGTTATCCATATTACGATGGAGTCCGCAGGCATTTTTCAGACTCTGTCTCCTATGGTGCAGCAAATGAATGCTCGCAAAAGGTTCCAGTATCACATCATTAGTTGAAAACAAGCAATTACTGTGTAATGCAGGCTACAAGAATGAGCTACATTCTGCCTATTTGTCTCCTCAACTCTTCCTACCATGCTATTTTCCAGATGCAATAGCTATGATGTCTGGGAATGATGGAAGGGACAATAGAGCTGGAAGGCACAAGGTTGGGTGAAAGAGAAAGGCTACCCGCTTTTCTCTTCCCTTTCTCAAGAATCAAATTGTTTAAATGTGTTACAGCTGCCAGGTGTGTAATGAATCACTTTCAGATTGTTGACTATTGGGCGCTATACAACAAAATGAAATTCAATGGTGAAAAAAATAAAGTTCTACATTTAGGTAAGAAAAACACAATGCACAGGTACAATATATGTGGTACCTCACTCAATAGTAGTAACTATGGCAGGGACTTGGAGTCCTAGTGGACAATCATTTAAATATGAGCCAGCAGTGTGCCAAAAAAGCCAACACCATTCTAGGCTGCATAAACAGAGGGATAGAATCAAGATCGCGTGAAGTGTTAATACCACTTTATAATGCCTTGGTAAGGCCAAGAATACTGCATCTAGTTTTGGTTGCCACAATGTTAAAAAGATGCTGAGACTCTAGAAAGAGTGAAGGAAGAGCAACAAAGATGATTAGGGGACTGGAGGCTAAAACATAGGAAGAATGGTTGCAGCAACTGGGTATATCTAGTCTGTTGAAAAGAAGGACTAGGGGAGACATGATAGCAGTGTTCCAATATCTCAGAAGTTACTATAAAGAAGAGGGAGTCAAACCATTCTCCAAAGCACTTGAAACAATGGATGGAAACTAATCAAGGAGAGAGAAGAAACTTAGAACTAAGGAGAAATTTCCTGACAGTTTGAACAATTAATCAGTGGAACAACTTGCCTCCAGAAGTTGTAAATGCTCCAACATTGGAAGTTTTTAAGAAGAGATACTTATGGTTATGGATAACCATTTGTCTGAAGTGGTGTAGGGTTTCCTGCCTTAGCAAGGGGTTGGACTATTCTACTCTATTTATAGATTAAAATCTATGTAATGTTGTACTGAATTTTTCTCCTGCCATTTTAAAAAAGTGGTCACTTCAGTGAAAAATTGATTTTTTCTTCCAAAATGTTAGTGACATTTTTATGACTAGTGAATATATAGGACCTTGCCTTTACCTAGGCAAAAAAAGGTGAACCAGAGCTGTGGTTTCAATCTTCTTTTTAGAAAACCGTAGCCTCCCTGGATTCTAATCTTTTACTTAAACTCCTGGGCAAGATGCTTTTAAAGAAAGAAGTCATCAGTTTCCAAGGATGCATTTCTGGATACTGAATCAAGGGCTGCAGAGCCATAGAGCAACTAAAATGTGCATCTAAAATGAAGATCACCTTACAACCATGTCTAACTGAATTAACATCTCTACCAAACCAGCTCAAGCTCAAAAAGACAATGAAATGGATAAAAAAGAGAAATTCCCAAATGTCTTGCCAAGAGCTTTTTAAGGAGTAGAAAGCACAACTTCCAACACAATATTCAGATACTATGAAGCTGGCTCAGAACTAGTGGTTCCAGAAGTTGGAGCTAAACATTGCCAAATCTATTTCATTGATATCTCTCACCATGGCCTAATTTTCCTTCCATCGTGTGGCTGTCATCATCACTTATTTGCAGTAGGCTGTAATTAAAATCCCGGGTCTGTGATTCCGCATTCTCCGAAGGCATATTGGGAGTATCCCAGGCTGCTTAAAACGTCACCTGCTGAGGCATATCATCCCTTCCTAAATAACTATGACAGTGATCAAACTTGGGCTAATTACGGTGACTTCATTATTTGTTTGTATGTTTTAATATTTAATTGCTTTCATGTTCATCCAATTACGAAGCAACAGCAAATAGAAATTAACTTTTTATCAATCTGCTCCCAGCCCAGCTAAGTGGCACTTCAAAGGACAAGCACAATGGGAGGTTAACCAACCTGAGCGAGCATTATAAGTCATACTTCAGTCAGTGAAGGGATCCTCCGGCTAAAGGCAGGAAGAACTGTGCACACTGGGCTGGACTAAGAACTTGCTTGACTCTCTCTGGCATTACTTTTCCTGAATCCCTTTTATATTTCTTCTGCACTGTCAATAATCTGCTTTATTACGTCCCTGCCCAGTATAGTGCTTTTCAGCTGTAAATGGCTGTTATGTAACTGTCCCAAGTGGCTGAATATCTTCACCGAATTATACAACTGTGCAAAACTTTTAATTAGATATGCTGTATTGCACTATTATTTCCCCCCTTCCCTAATAACAAATTGCGGTATTAAACTATTTCCCTTTTTACAGGTAGTTCGCCACTTACAACCAAAATTGAGCCCAAAATTTCTGTTGCTAAGTGAGAAACTTGTAAAGCGAGTCCCCCCCCTTTTACAATCATTCTTGAATTGAATTGAATTGATAATATTTCTATGCCGCCCTTTTCCCCGAAGGGGACTCAGGGCGGCTCACAACCCATGTCAAGGGGGGGGGGGTACAAATAAGGGGAAAAAAAGACGAACAAAACAATACCACAATTTAAAAACACACAACAACCATACCATTTGAGGGGGGACAAAAGCTCATTAGCCCCAGGCCTGTCAGAACAGCCAGGTTTTAAGGGCTTTGCGGAAGGCCTGGAGGATGGTGAGGGTTCGAATCTCCACGGGGAGCTCATTCCAGAGGGCCGGAGCAGCCACAGAGAAGGCCCTCCTCCGGGTGGTCGCCAGTTGGAATTGGCCAGTGGATGGAATTTGGAGGAGGCCTAGTCTGTGGGATCTAATCGGTCTATTGGAGGTAATTGGCAGCAGGCGGTCTCTCAAGTACCCAGGTCCAATACCATGAAGGGCTTTATAAGTGACGACTAGCGCCTTGAAGTGTATCCGAAGACCAATAGGCAGCCAGTGCAGCTCGCGGAGGATAGGTGTAACGTGGGTGTACCGAGGTGCACCCACAATCGCTCGCACGGCTGCATTCTGGACAAGCTGAAGTCTCCGAATGCTCTTCAAGGGCTGCCCCATGTAGAGCACATTGCAGTAGTCCAGTCTTGAGGTCACAAGGGCACGAGTGACTGTTGTGAGGGCCTCCCGGTTCAGGTAGGGACGCAACTGGTGCACCAGGCGAACCTGGGCAAATGCCCCCCTGGTCACAGCCGACAAATGGTGTTCAAAAGTCAGCGGTGGGTCCAGGAGGACTCCCAAATTGTGAACCCTGTCTGAGGGGCATACTATTTGACCCCCCAGCCTGAGAGATGGAACACTTGGCCAATTAGTAGGAGGGAAGCACAGCAGCCACTCGGTCTTATCTGGATTGAGTACAAGCTTGTTAACCCCCATCCAGTCCTTAACAGCCTCGAGGCCCTGGCTCATCACGTCCATTGCTTCATTGAGTTGGCACGGGGCAGACAGATACAGCTGTGTATCGTCCGCATACTGATGGTATTTTATCCCGTGCCGTCGAACGATCTCACCCAGCGGCTTCATGTAGATATTAAACAGGAAGGGGGACAGGACCGAACCCTGCGGCACCCCATAATTCAGGGGCCTAGGGGTCGATCTCTGCCCTCTGACCAACACTGACTGCGACCTGTCCAAGAGGTAAGAGGAGAACCACCATAGAACAGTGCCTCCCACTCCCACCTCCCGCAGTCGTCGCAGAAGGATACCATGGTTGATGGTATCGAAGGCCGCTGAGAGGTCAAGGAGCACTAGGACGGAGGCATGACCCCCATCCCTGGCTCTCCAGAGATCATCGGTCAGTGCGACCAAAGCGGTTTCCGTGCTGTAGCCAGGCCTAAATCCCGACTGAAAGGGATCTAGATAATCAGTTTCCTCCAAGGACCGCCGGAGCTGAGAGGCCACCACTTTCTCAACAACCTTCCCCACAAAGGGGAGGTTGGAGACTGGAAGATAGTTATTTAAAATGGCTGGATCCAAAGATGGCTTCTTCAGGAGGGGTCTCACCACCGCCGCCTTTAAAGCGTGGGGAAAGAACCCCTCCCAAAGGGAGGCGATAACAACCACCTGGATCCAGCCCCGTGTCACCTCCCTGCTGTTAGCAACCAGCCAGGAGGGGCACGGGTCCAGCACACATGTGGAGGCACTTACAGCTCCCATGGCCTTGTCCACTTCCTCAGGGGTAACAACTTGAAAATCAATCCAGAGATGTTGCTCTAGATTCTCCCCTGGTGCCTCGGCTGGCTCTGCGCAATTGGAGTCCAGGTCCGTCCGAAGCTGAGCAACTTTATCCGCAAGAAATTGGACGTATTCCTCAGCTCTGCCTTGCAAAGGATCGCTCGTATCCCTCCTGTTCAGGAGGGAACAGGTTATCCTGAACAAGGTGGCTGGGCGCGACTCAGCGGAAGCTATCAGAGAGGCAATATGTGTTCTTTTTGACGTCCTAATTGCCCGAAGGTAAACTCTGATGCTGGATCTTAATAGTGCTCGGTCTGACTCAGACTTACTGGATCTCCATGGTTGTTCTAGGCATCTCTTTTGGCGCTTCATCTCCCGGAGTTCCTCAGTAAACCAAGGAGCCCTCCTGGATCCACTGCCTCGGATCGGCCGTAAAGGCGCAATCCGGTTGAGAGCCTCTGACGCTGCTGAATTCCAGGCAGCAACCAGAGTCTCCACCGGACTGCGGGCGAGGGTATCAGGAACAACACCAAGCTCCGTCTGAAAGCCCAAAAGGTCCATAAGGCGCCTGGGGTGGAACCACCTAATTGGTTCCTCCTCCCTACAGTGGGGGTTTGGTCTCCGAAAGTCAAGCCTCAGTAGGTAGTGGTCCGACCATGACAGGGGTAAGATCTCACTACCTCTCAAACCAAGATCACAACTCCACTGCTCCAAGAGGAATACGAGGTCGAGCGTGTGACCCGCCGAGTAAGTCGGGCCCCGAATTACTTGGGCCAAGCCCATGGCTGTCATGGAAGCCATGAACTCCTGCGCTCCATTAGAGTACTCGCCGAGCGAAGGCAAATTGAAGTCCCCCAGAACCATAAGCCTGGGGAACTCAATTGCCAGATCGGCTACTGACTCGAGGAGCAAGGGGAGGGCTGCTGCAACGCTGTTGGGAGGCAGGTACATTAACAGCAAGCCCACTTGACCCTTGAGGTCCAACTTCACCAGCAAGGACTCACACCCGACAAGCTGCGGAGCAGGGATCCTACGAGGAGCTAGAGACTCTCGGATAACAATAGCCACACCCCCACTCCTTTTTCTGGGGTCGCGGCTGATGAAGCACCTGAAAACCCTCTGGGCACATCTCAGTGAGGGGGACTCCTCCCTCCGGACCCAGCCAGGTTTCAATAATACATGCCAGGTCTACCCCCTCATCTAAAATTAGGTCCCGGACGAGGGGAGCCTTGTGAACTACAGACCTGGCATTTAGCAACAGCAGTCTGAGACCAGGGTCCTGATTACTCATGCCATCTGGCCTTGGAGTGGGACTCATAGAGCCAGAAGGAGGGATCTCTGTGATGTAGCGAGCCCTCCTTCCCCGGTAATGGCCAGCCCTAAAGTCCCCGCCATATCTGCCCCTCCCTGTTAAGACCATAATGTTCCGGACCACTCCCGTGTCCGTAGTCCCTCCACCCACCCCCATAGCCCCCGCATTCCCTGACAGGCCCTTCAAATCAATCATCCTGAGATTGGGAATAGGCCCAGATCCCCCCAACACTTCTGCGAAGCACTCAGTGTGGGGGAACCTGGTTCCAATCCCAATCCTCACTTACACACCCAAGCGCTCACTCACTCACACCCCCACAAAAATTTAAAAGTTACAACAATATAATATAAAAAAGGGGAATTACACAAGTTAAAAAGTGGGATCATTCACTTACAATCATACACATCCACACTACTTACAAGAGAAATTGCGCAGGTATAAAAGGATGTTAAGATAAGCGAGTAAATCCATACTGTTATATATGCAAACAGACTTCCCTATCTACCGCGCACAGCTACAAGCCTGTCCGGTCTACTTCATTGTTATTGTTACAACGTTACTTGTTATATTAAAGTGGTTACAGTGACCTTCGAGCCTCTTTCCTTCATTGTGAAGTTATAATACTGGCGACAAGGGTGGGATTTGCGATTCCCGCAGAGCCTGGAAAACAACAACGAAGAATAAGCCAGTCGCGGCCCCGCGAAAATCAGACACAAAAGCCACAACAGAGAACCAATGGCCAGCATGCACTCAGCAGCAGCAGTAGCCACTGTGAAGCCTTCCATCTACGCCAACTTGAAGGACGAGCCACGCCAACTCCAAGGACGAGCCATCTACGCCAACTTGAAGGACGAGCCACGCCAACTCCAAGGACGAGCCAAAGACCACGAAGGCCACCCTCGGCTGGAACTGCCTGCCTGTCTGCAGCCGCTGCTGCCATCCGTCTCCTCACGGCTTTCTATCTGCATAATACAAACTGTCTGCAGCTGCTGCTGCCTGGAGCCTCCGCTGCTCCACCTGCATTACAAAGCTGCCTACCTCCCAAGGCCACCTGCCTTACAAAGCTGCCTACCTCCCAAGGCCACCTGCCTTACAAAGCTGCTTGCCTCCCAGCTCCACCTTCTGCAAGGTTTACACGCTGACTCCACTGCTGACCAACAACCGGGAGAAGTGAGGCCTGGCGCTGGACGGGAAGATGAAGCACGAGGACACCAACCTGCCTTCAAAAAACCAAAGTTACCGACAGGCTTGGACTTTCTTTGCACACAAAGCAAATAACTGGGGGGGGAAGGAGTGTTATATATGCAAATGTTAGAGGAGTGTTGAGTATGCAAATAACTGGGGGGAAGGAGTGTTATATATGCAAATGTTCCCTGTTACCAGCTCTCTGATTGGCTGGTCATTTGACAGTTGCTTTGGGCTCGAGTATAAATACCCTGTTAGTTGCAGGGACGTTTTGAATCGCAGTCATCTCGCAATAAACATCTTACTCTCTGATTCCATGGCTCCTGCGTCTTTCCCTCAAACATATTCAACACATACATAGAGACATAAAGTTCATGGAACGACAGCACAATAGACCGGTCAAGGCCGGCACGATATGAGGGAGCTAAAGTTACCTCTTTCTCTAATAGTCTGGTATAAGAGAAGTAATAGTCGAGATGGCTAGGATAAAGTTCCTGAGGTAGTAATGGGCGATGATAGCCACGATAACGGTCGCAGTCCGGGGGGAGAGATGCAAAACTAAAAGTCCAATGGGCTAAGTCCATAAAGATGAAGCATAATTGGAGGAGCCAGCTAGGGTAGATGAAAGGATGGTAAACAGAGAAGCCCCCCCCACCCAGCCACAAAGAAGGGCAAACCGGGGGGGCCTTACCACAGCGGAAAGTCCAGTCAGATGGGGGAGGGGCGTCCAAGAGGGGAACAGAGATAACAAATGATAACAATTGCCCACCTCTGGCCAGCACCAGACCCTCCCATAACCCCCCTCCTGGTGGGTCTAATGAAAAGAAGGACTAGGGATGACAGAATAGCAGCATTCCAGGATTTGAAGGGCTACCATAAAGAAGAGGGGGACAAATTATTTTCCTAAGCACCAGAGGGCAGGGCAAGAAACAATGGATGGAAACTAATCAAGGAGAGAAGCAACCTGGAATTAAGGAGAAACTTCCTAACAGTAAGGACAATGGAACAGCTTGCCTTCAGAAGTTGTGGGTGTTTCATCACTGGAGGATTTTCAGAAGCGACTGGACACTCAATCACTTGTATGAAATGGTATAGGTTATCCTGCTTGAGCAGGGGGATGGAATAGAAGACCTCCAAGGTCCCTTCCAGCTCTATTCTGATTGATTGATTGATTGATTATCTGTACTGTACCCTTTTATTGTAAAGACTAGCCAGAGACCATAATAAAGATATTTGATATTTAAACTCCTCAAGCATATCAGATTGTATAGTAAGTATATTCAGTGATCTTCTCCTTTTACACTTCCTGGGCCCTTCTGCCATGGTTTTGACATCGCCTGTTTAGTATGGTGAGCCTAGAGGTGGTATTCAGCAGGTTCTGACCAGTTCTAGAGAACTGGTGGTAGAAATTTTGAGTAGTTTGGAGAACCTAACCAGTAAATACCACCTCCGACTGGCTCTGTCCCTATATATTCTCTGCCTCCTGGGTCCCAGCTGATCGGGAGGGAATGTGGATTTTGCAGTATCCTTCCCCTGGAGTGGGGAGGGAATGGAGATTTTACAGTTTCCTTCCCCTGTCATCCCCACCAAGCTACCCCCATAGAACTGGTAGTAAACAAACTTTGAATAACACCACTGGGTGAGTCCCAATCACAGTTAGACTGAAAAAAGGAGAAAGCCTACACAGAAGTAAAAAAGGAAAGAAAAATGAACTCGATTTGCTGTTTTTCTTAAATTCATTTTGAGTTTAAATTCCTTGTTTGAGCTTTCTTTTATTCACATTTTTTAAACTTCAGAAACACTGTAAATCTGCTTCAGTTTGCAAAACCTGTGTTAGTTATCATTCCTGATCCTGGCATCTTACTAAGTATATTACTTATGAGAATATTCAGATTGAAGGATTTCAATATTATTGTAGGTCAATACCTATTTGTTCATTGATTTTTCTCTCTCTCTATTCTTTTAACTTACCCGTTAATGTATATTTTAAAGGAAGCCAGAGATTTTCCTACAAATTTCAGGATGAAAAGGAATAACAAATTTCAAATGAGAGATCTGAAAGAATTCAAAACAGTTGTATCTGAATATACCGTAGATACAATAATGACTAAAGAAAGTGATCTCGGCTATTGTTTAGAAGTACTTAGCAAACATTATGAATTCATTGAAGCCTTGGGAATTTTGATTATATGAGCAGCTCTCTAAAAAAAAAAGAAATACCGTAGGTTCCTTTCATAGTAAATTATTAAATACTAGACCATCAAGAATCTTAGAAATATTCAGGACAAAAATGTATGATTTCAATACTGTTCATTTGGTTTCTCTTCTACTTTTGAGCTACCATAGAAATATGACTTTGGGGAAACCCAAAATATTTTTAAAAAGATTTTAGAAATAAGTTTTACTATTAAAACAACAGTTGCATTGTTATATATTTTCTACCGACTCCTAGTGTGTATTATTCTTATATAAATATTTGATAATATTTTGAAGTATGTAAAATTTTGTAGAAATTGTATTTCAGGGATTTACTTTCAATATTTTTACAGTGTACAGACTTTGATATTACTTAATTAGGGTAGTGTTATCTATATGCTAGACCAGGGGTCAGCAAACTATGGCTCTGGAGTAGCATGTGGCTTTTTCCTCCCTCTGCTGCGGCTCCATCACTGGTTGGTGCCACAATTTTGAGAGGAGCTTCTGGGGGGGGGGGGAGAGAAGCACAGTGCATCAGGAGAAGACTCTGTAGCAAGGAGAGGGTTTTCCAGTTGTCTCTGCAATTGATAGGGCTTTCAGTTATGACAGGTAGAGGAAAAAGTATGCCATGCTAGGAGGAGACTCTATGGTGGGGGAACTGAACTTCCGGTTCCAAAAAGTAGCATTGCCTAGTAACAAGCATAAGAAAGATATTTGTTCCTCGGGTGCAGCCTAATAGAAAATGAAGAATAAGACAGGCTAATTAGGGACAGTCCAAAATCTTGAAAGTTTCTAAGATTTCAATTATTGTGTTTTCATCGACCAAACCATGTAGTGTAGTTGAACTTGAAAATATCAGAATTGTCATTTTAATGAAATATTTTATAGATTCTAATTTAAAGTTTGCCTATGTATATGGAACTCAAGACCCAAGAGTTTTTGATCTTTCTTAGATTTCTTTCTTCAATCTTATAGACAGTTTAAAAGATTTAAAATATATATTTCAAGATCCGGGCACTCCGAAATTTATCACTGCAACAAGATATCCATTGCAGGCAAGACAATGGCAATACTAAAGCACAAGAAAAGTGTAATCACAAAGAGAAATAACCAAACCATTTAGTTAAGTCAACATAACTTTCTGTATTTGCCAATAGATGACCATTGGAATTTGCCCAAGAACCCAACTTCAAGGTAGAGTTGAGTTCGGAGCCACCAAAACATCATCACTCTTTTGATTTTGTTTCCTGCTCTACCAACCCAACTAATTTCCTCAAATGACATTTAATTAATTTCTCCTAAAATTCATTTGTTCTCTCCAATTCATAGGAAGATCATCCCAAATCAAATTTTCTCCAAGGGTATCACTCAGTCTGATTCCATTTCAGTTTGCTCTCAATCCACTTATTTCCCAACTACTTAATTTCCTAGAGTGGTCTTTTGAAAAGATTATTATTGTAGATATTTCATCCACACCATTTGTTTGCTTCTGGTTTAACAATTGCCAGCTTGGTGAGTTGCTTAAGAGGTTGGATAGAAGGTATTGATTCCTAATTTAAACTTTTAAACAAAAGAAATAAATGTATTCATTTATTTTTCCAACTTTGAGGCCACCCAACTCCTTAGTGATGCTGGGCAGCTTATAAATAAAAAAAGAAGAGGAGTAAATATATTGTTATGAAATGGGTAGAGAATCTTGGAGGATGGGGTGAAAAGATGCTGCCTAAGAAACAATCAGACAAGAGATGGAGGGGGCCCCAGAAGAAGAAAGTTAAGAAGGACCAATCCCAATTAACCAGGCAGTTACAAATGGTAGCAGGAACTTTGTACCATGAAACTTACAAAAGTGATGTCAATTCTTCCTCATAAACCAGACACAAAACACAACTAGATGGGTTATTTCCATTTTATTATAAGATTATGTTAACAGAATCTTGCAAGTCCAAAAGTACAAATTTCCCACCACCACTTTCACAGGTTCATATTTCTGACCTCTGTGAAGGAGGGCGCCATGGGCCGGATGCGCCATGCACTGGCCATGTCCATGTCCGGTTCGCCAAAGGGGAAAAAAGTCCCGATGTGTCACGTGAGACTGCCTTAATGATGCGAGTTTGACATCCCTGAACTAGAGCATCTCTCCTTCCATTTGTCCTAGAAATGAGCTGAAGGAATAGTTCCTTGGTAAAAGAATAAAAAAATCTCCAGTTTGATAGATTTAAGTGTATCAGAAGGTTCAGCTTAACTGTGAGACTCTAGCGTAATTATTTCTTTAGAACACCCGAAGAAAAGATTGGGAAGACAAAACAAGTCATATTTTGAATCAACAAAGTGAATTACCTAAGTCTACTCAGTATCAATTTATGCAATTAAAATATCTCTTAATAGTACAATTTGAGCCAAATGTATTAGTTATTTCTGACATTTCTAAGCAAACACTAGTAAAAAATATATAATATATATATAAATATATAGATCAATTGGCTTGCTCTATGTTGATATAGCTTTGATTTATTATTCATACAGTTGTACACAGAGCTTTAAAAAAATAAAGATCAAAGATGGGAATATATTGTTGAATAATACAGTATTCCAAAACTTTGGAACCTATCAAAGTATGAAAAACTTTGGGTTTATTGTGCATAGGTAGAAGCTAAAATTAATACTTTATTTGGATGGAAAGTAATTCACGGCAAAAGAAACTCTTCCATTTTCTACATATGAACTGACTTTCTACCACCTTTATGGGAAATTTGATCAGTTTGGAGTAGATGATTCTTGTGGTCCCTTCCAGCTTTATGATTCGATGATACTATGCTGACATGTCCTACATGATGAAGATTGAATGTCATTGAGCTTTGTTCTACCCTTATATTTTATTTTATTTTAATTTATGATTTGATTTTTTTATATGTTATTTATTTTCTAGTATATTTTGCTTTATTTTTATGTAATCATTTGTGACTGTAGATTAAAAATCAATAACATATTTTACAGAAGAACGAAAGGTTCCTTCTTGGTAAACTAAAACCGACCCTTTTTTAGAACTTGTAACAGGTAAACAGAGGAAGAAGCCAGCAGGTGCTATGTGTTAATCAAGCTTTGTGTCAGCCAATGAGAGTGTCACGTATTCCTAATTACAACATCTTCCACCTGCTTCAGAAGTTTTCCATATGGCTCTCCCATACTGCTTTTCTTAGCCTTGGTTGATTTGACATGTTTCTAATTTCTCCTAGAAACCCCAGCAGAGAGTAATATCTGCAGAAGGAAGTAGACTGAGATAACTAAGGAATATCAGATAACAAGCTAATAAGCATTTTGGTTGGTACTGTATACATAAACCTATCCACTTAAATAATATAATAAATTGGGTTGGCAATGTTTCAGAATCATCTCCCAAAGATGTAGCAGACAGGTGTTCTGATAAAATCTTCCCACATTCTGAAGCATATTTTGGAGATCAAGTTTAAAGCTCTGCACAAAACCCTAATAATAAATTCATAGCAATTCCCTTGGATAATCCAAGCATAATGGTCATCCCTTCTACCCACTTACAGTAATCTCAGAGAAGTACGTAAGCACTCATTGATAAGACAAATTAAAATACATATGTCTTTTAAGCATGGGGCAAGGGAAAGGTTTTAGGGGGAAAAAATGGCAGGAATGATTATTAACATGTTCTCTAATCACCTAGTTGGAATGCCCAGTATAGCCAATTTATTTCAAAATCTATGATATAATGGTTAGGGTAAAGAATTATTTTTTATAAAATATGCTACTTATTTATTACAGGTTAAAATTCCTATTAGTCAAGGCTTGGACTGGAAGAATTCTATATTAATAAAAGGGAAAATGTCTTGCTGGATACTGTCCCCTTTTCTTTTCTAGGAACATGGTCATCAGCAGAGAGAGAAAAAGAAAAACAGAGGAAAAGAAGAAAATTAGGAAAGAAAAGTTAGCTAGTGCTCAAATCCATTTTATGTTCAGAAGATAAATGGATCTCTTTCATTTTTCCCATTCACATCTTCTTGAAGAAGAAAAGAAGGAAGTAGAGAGAGACATAACAATATCATCATCTACAGTATATGACTTGGCAGCACAAGGAAACAACAACTAACAACTCAATAGCCAGCCATCAACATCCCAATCATCCAATAAAAAGCCATACACAATCCGGCACCAGAGAAATACTATGCATAGAGTAGCCCAAAGTACACATTCTGGTAGAGAGAAGTTCCCTGAGGATGGGCTCCAGCACAAGTCCCAAACCTAGGAAGGTTTAACCTCTGATCCTGGTGACTGACCCAGATTAGATCCTGTAATTAGAGCTCCACAAATGTTATCCTTTTTCTACTAGACCTACATGTTGCATATACTCCAAAACCACAAAACCTTCTTCGATCAATTTTTAATTAGAATTCTGTGGAATTGGGACCACTTATCTCCTCATTATCCATCCTACTCTTTCTTTTCAATAAGCAATTTAAAAATATCTGTTCATTGGTTGCTTTGGTTTATTTTATTCAATTACTTTCAAGAAATTGACCAAATGTTATTTCTATGAAATTGTTCTTGTTTTCTTTATTTACGATTTCATATGGCCCAACCTAAACCTTAGGTTGATCCCATTCTCCTAGCTCATCATTATTATTACCTTCCTGAGAAGCTGGGACTAAATTCTAAGCAATCAGCATTTAGTAATGAATCAATCTCAACAGGCTAACAACCCCATACATTTTACAACTCATTTTCTCTTGAGGGAATTCCAATATGTCTTCATCCAGATGAGCTGTCTCCACCGCTGATTTATAGAAGATATCATAAAGCTGTCCATATCCAGAATTTATTCAGAGTCACTGTCAGAATTTCAGACCCTATTTAGGAAGTTACCTTTTTTAAGTACTAAATATTTTTCTAGACAACATCCCTGAACTCTAAGTGATAAAGAAACTCAGAAATCTGACCACAATAGCTGTACTAGGACCCTGCTCAGTGCCTTATTCTGGCAAAGTTTCTTATAAAGGAATGAATGTATGGTTCCAATTTTCAAGCGTTGTGATGTAACATATTTCACCGAATGTGACAGCCTGACTTGCAGTAATTGATCTGTGGTGTGCCAGACACGTCTTGACCTAATGTTCAGAAGATGTGGGTTTCTCATTTACAAATATACATATACATACATCCCTCTGTCCACACAGGGCAGGGGGAATCATAATTAACTTTATCTAACCTTATAAACAGATCCTAAATCCAGGCAAGCCCAGAGTCCTGGCATTAGCCTCTTATAGACAGAGCTTGTCTAATCTAAACCAATGGGACTATGTTGGGTTTCTCCAGAAATGCACAGAATAGCAAAGCAAGGGAAGATGCTTGCTCAGCAGAAATAATTCAGTGTACATTTTTTTTACTAGCACCAAGATTAACAACATAAAATTAATTAGAATAAACTTCATGCTAATGCAATAGGTCAAGTCTAACCATGAAAAAGGAACCAATGCTAGATATGACCTCAAGAACAGAATGTAGAAGTTTTTACTAGAAATATGTGATGTTAATATCCATGCAGGATCAGTAATGATCAGTGAATATTGATTCAATGAATATTCATGAGTCAGCTACAAACTACATTTGTATTATCGCACACCAGTGGTGGGTTCCTACCGGTTCAGACTGGTTCGACTGACGGCTTAGGTCGCTGGAACCGGCAGTGATCCAGGCCTGCCACGCCCCCAAACCGATTCTCTGTTCATCTCCACCCTCTTGTTTTTTGCTTCTGGCATGCACAGAACAATTTTTATTGTATTGTGCATGCACATGCACAAACCAACCCCCAATAGTGCCTACCAGAGCCCACCCCTGCCCCACACATGTTATAATCCCAACAAGTAAGAACATTTAGTCAACACTATCTCACTCAGAAACTATGAGGAGCTATATGTTTGGGTCATATTTGATTGGGAGAATGCCAGGGAATCCCAAGGCTGGATGAGTGATGGTAGAGTCTGGAAAATATCCCGGAAGATAGGTAAACACACTTGCGACTGTGCAACTAAAACTACACTGTTGTGTTCATGTTGATACCAGGAGGTGGGTTGTGGGCAGTTTTACTCTCTACAGAGTAAATAATAGGAGGGAGCTGGGAAGGTTTTAGATTAGATGAATTTTAGATTCTTTGGGTAGCTTAGGGGTTGGGAGAATATCTTCAGAGTTTTATGAGGAATTGGAGGAGTTTGAGTAGGTCAGTGAGGTGATGTTTTTTTATTTGAAGTAGTTTCCATATGGAAGGCATTCCCTGATATTACTACCATCAAGAGGTATCTTCTAAGAGACTTGTTTCTAATATCTTACCATATGTTTATTTCCATTTTCTGTTAAGTTTGTAGACATTATCCAGCAAGGTAGAGTCTCCAGAAATATAGAACTTAGATTATATTGGCTATTAAGGAAGATTCCAGAAAGATCACTTCTTGATGTTTATAAGACATCACCAAGACTGAGTTCTAGAGAATTTACATTCTTAATTGTGAAGCTCAGCAAATCAAGTAGAGATTTCTACTACATCTCTGAATTAGCAAACAGAAGGATTGCGATACAGAAACTGATATTTCTCTTTTGAGAAATTTTCATTGGAAAATGTCAGGCTGGTTATGAGTGGGGATATGAAGAGGGTGAATAGTGCATGCTTTCTTCTCCCTTAAAAATAAAAGTTTTGAGGGAGTCTGATTTAGCTGGGTCATCATAACCTATGTTTTTTGTGTGTGTGTTTATTAATCACTCTAAAACTCCCTGATTTTTGCCCTCAACTTCCTCTAGGATACAAATGCTAAACTCTGGGCAAAGAAAAGGAAATAAGGAAGTAGGGCCTACTTAATACTGGAAGAACCTACAATTCGCCTCCTTGTATTCCTTCTTCCCTACTGCTTTCCCTGCTATAAGGGAAGAGAAAGCTTCTCATCATGTGGTGGCAGAGTTGCCAATGGCTGGAATGACTGACTGTGGAGGTTGGCCATGTCATCCCTGTAGAAATGAAATACCTATGGAATTTGTTACTTGCCAACCTTGAGGGAGAAATAACTCCCAACTTGTCAACCAATCAGCATCTCAGCCTTTCCAGTCGAGGCAAGTTTTGACTATATCTCATCGTTTACCACAGAACTCCAGTGACTGTGATGACATCAGAGAAAGAGCATGTTTCTTCATTATTGTGAAGGACCCCACTGAGGAAAAATGAGACAGGAAACCCAGAGTCCTATAGATCTTTTAAAAATAAGCTTCTAAGTGCATTTAGATCTCCCAGCCTCAACTTCCAAACTGTTTCCAGTGGAAATTATTCTGGGCAAACCAAATGAAAAGTCTCCTGTGCCTTTGGCTCAAATGTGCTTGCTTTCTCCTCCTCCCTCCTCCCCCACCCTCTTCCACTGCTCATCTCGAGGTATAAAAATCTATAACCGCAGAGCCAAGGAAGAGGACTTGATGAGAAATTCGTATGCCAGCCTTCCCACCACTGTAATTTCATTCTGCCTTTGTAATTGCCTGATATTACATTGTTCCCTGCCGGAAGATTAATTAGCTAGTCTTACCGTCCAACATACCATCCCTCTGAAACCCTCAAGGAAGCTGGCATGGTGCCAAGTCTTGCAGATTTGCTATGCAGGCTGGCAGCTGCTTCTCTTCTCCCTTAACAACAGTTGCTGTGCCAACATACACCCCCCCCTATTTTCCCTCCCCAGCCCTCCGCCAAAGAGGTAGTGAAGTTTTAATGCCATCGGCTGGGCAGGGGTGGGGGGCGGGTGAAGAAACGAAAACCCCAAATAATACAACAGCACACAACCCGAAAGTCTGATTGGCATAATTACTCACACTCATTAAGTATGGCTGCACGGCATATGCAAATCGGGCAACTCGAGTACACGAGGCGCATCAAGCGGCTGGAGCATCAGCAATGCCTTTCAGATTCCTCAGCCCTGGCTGGTATGGTTGGGAAGAATGCGAGCGAGATGGCATCTTGCAGGGACGATGTGCCAGACGGACAGAAAGCAGCCTTTGCCTTCAAGCTCAGGACCTATGACGTTTCACAGAGGAAGGCTTGAGAAAAGGAAGGAAGGAAGGAAGGAAGGAAGGAAGGAAGGAAGGAAGGAAGGAAGGAAGACCAGGAGGGAAGGAAAGGAAAATAGGGCAGAGGAAGTTGAAAGTGGGCAGTCATGGGGGAACATGACCAGCCATTTTGGATTTAAAGAAAACAGTGGGGCAAAGATAAGACAAGACACCAACCTGTCCAGATAGGTATTCTGCTTTCATCTTCCACCCATCCCGCTCTCTCTCCCCATAACAAGTCACCCTCCACAGCAATCAAGAAATGGTGGGGTTTCTTCCGCAACAACCATTAGCTAAGACAATGGCATTTTGCATACACATTGAAACCGCGTATTGTGAATTCACTTGGCAAGGAGCCCGATCCAGCACTGAATATCTCAGCATGCCGGGCTCTATATTTGTTGCTTTTGTTTGACTCAGTCTTTGTTTTTGGCAAAGGAGGTTTTTTTTAATTAGTCTTTCTCTCCATTATTTCCGCATTTTAATTTTAAAAATATCGAATCCACTCTGTTTTTGCTTTATTTGATAGGTGGTAAACAAATAGACTGAATCGCCAAATGGAGAGAGAGAGAGAGAGAGAGAGAGAGAGAGAGAGAGAGAGAGAGAGAGAGAGAGAGAGAAAAGGAGGTCTTTTGAAGTGATATGATTTTTTTTGCTCCAATAAACTTACAACTGCATTTATAATCAATTAAAAGAAAAACCCTTTCTCCCCCTCCCCTTTGTGACTTTTCTTATACACTGTTGATAAATGAATTGCTGCAAAATATTGTGGGGGGGAGGGGAGGAGATGGGATTAATGAAATGAGAAATCACAACATACATAGATCCTAATGCTCTCGGTAGACCAATGCTAATTAAACGACAGGCAATTAGTTATCTTGAAGATTAGATGGGCTTGTCGAGGGTCTTCAAGGGTCTATGGATGTCTCTGAGCACTTCAAGATTTAGGGTCCCCCCCATTAAAACTTCATTTGTCTTTGCTAGAGTGCTGGAATTGGGAAGAGAGAGATGCCCATCTGTTTCTCCCTTCCCACAGACATTCTGGCTCCGGCCCCAGGGAGCTTGGCTATTTATTTATTTATTTATTTATTTATTTATTTATTTATTTATTTATTTATTTATTTATTTATTTATTATTTATCAATCAAATAGCTACTATTTGTGAAAACAGGTGATTTAAAAACCAGGGTGAGGGGAGGAGAAAGGAATCCCATATCGGGGGGGGGGGCTTGTTACATCCTGATTGTGGTTTTCACTTATTTCTGCAAAGATGCGACGTCCAATTACAGCGGGAGAACCTGGCAGACGCTACGTTGCTCTTTGCAACACCCGCTCGCCTGTTCCTGCTGGCAATTAGGAAGATTTTGGAGGCACATGTTCTCGTGCCCTTGGATGCGCAAAGGCAAACTTACCAACTCTGGGGGGCAGCTGTGATTGTCAGATCCAGACTGGGAGGGGGTAAAATATTTCCTAAGCACATGCAATAAGGATTGGGGATAACGATCTAATGGCATCCTACAATCTAATTAAGCTCTGCCAAACTTCAAGCTGAAGCTGAGGTAGAAGACTGAAGCCAAGAGGTATCCCTGCCAGGCATTGCCTGCCTATTTGTTGTCCCCCTCCTGGACATTGTGCATCTGTGTGCACTGCGTGAATTAAATTCTGATGAATGTGGCATTAGTTAATTACACAAAGATGCACATGGTAGGGAAAAGGGAGAGCTGCACTATGCAAATAAGCCAAGGAAGCCCGGCTATAAATTTGTTTCAGTCTGCAATGCTGTTTGCCTTTCCCTCTTGGTCCACATGGCTGAATGACAAAACTGAGCACTAATAAGGCAGCACGCCTAACCTGCAAGCGCCAAATTGGCATCCGGGAGATTTACAACCATCTGTGTCAGGATGACAAGTGGAGAGACAGGGACGGTGTCACTGCAAGGAAGAGAGAAGAGCCGCAGACAGTGTTCACTGCCGCCATTTTCTCGTGCTTGAGAGGAGGGGCAAGGAATCGGCCGTAGCACCTTTGAAATGGATGTTTGAAAAGGGAGTGCCCTCAGATTTCATCCTGGTTCATTTTTGGCAGAAGGAATGTTGCCCTTTTATCAAAGGAAGTGGACTGCCTGCTAAGACGCTATTAGCAAATTATACATTTTAATAGGAAAGCATGAGGTGCCTACATGAATGTTTCAGATTATAATTATCAGGTGGGTCGCATGGTTTGTCCTATGATAAGGACACTGAAATACCCAAAGCTGTGACCATGGCAGCCAAGAATGATGGGAACTGTAGTTCCAACATCTACATGGGAGCTGGAGAAGACTGCCAGAGACCAAAGTCTGTAGAATATCCATGCACATATTGAGATATTTTTTCCAGTTTTAATGGGAGAAAGAAATTATATTTCAGCTTTCCTCTGCATTTAATATTTCCCTTTCATGTAATATTTGGATTACAGTAAAGCAGAAAAGTAAATCATCCTTTACCTAAACTCTGCAAACATAAAGCAATAACTGGATTGGCAAAACTTTTGTTTAGCATTTATACTATTCCATCCAGTTCAAGTGCTGAGACGAAGTGACTAAGCAGTAGTGAACGTTGTCCATCTGCAGATCCATATTTTGTTGTTTCTGAACATGTTCAGAATTTGGGAGTGACAATCAAGAACTTCATGTTCCTCCATAAAAAGAGAAGAAAGTAACTTCTTTGTATTTGCTTTCATCTCATCCTGCCACCCCCTCCCCTCCACAACACCCTTTATTTGTCTGTTATAAATTCATCAAAAGCCCCTGGGAAGCTAACTAGTAGGACTGTGTGAATATTCAATTAAGAGACCCAATTTATCAAATGCAATTTATTTCCAAGTATAATTGACTTTGCCAAACAATAGAAACCGGGTATAACTCAAATCGTTTTGGATCACTCCAAGGTTTCTGTGCATGTGTAGCACCAGGTTTTTCTTAATCAAATTGGAAACCCACACTGAAATAATTTGACAATTTCATTCAAATGCTTAAATTGAATTGATTTTCCGAAATGGTTCACATTTTTGAACTAGAATAATTTTCTGAGCAAAATCAACTATTTAGATTAGATTTTGCCTAATTTCTACAGACCTACAGGCTAGCAAGTCAAATGGGATAGTTGAGAGTTTTGTTGGGGAGGAAATGAGGAATTGCAGAAGTGTGGATAAACTTGCAGAGGTGGGAACACTGGGAAAACACTCCCGTGGGATGGGGGGAGGGGAAAGTCATTGAAAGACCTTTTCCATAAGATGTTGTGAATCTTTCTGAAGTTGCAATGACTGTAGGAACTGAAAGCATGTCTCTGGGGCGGGGGGGGGGGCTACCTTTTTCCACTAGGGAAGAAAAAGTGATACACTGAACATTTGGATTCCCTCCCACTGGATTATGACATTGTTAAAATGATGGGGGTCACACAGGTGCTGAAAAGGGCTGTTGAAATGGTCTCACTGTGGCAGCTGTCAGGGACCAGAAGCAGAAGGAATGATTTTAATATAAAACTCCACAGGCTGCTCTATTACTTATTGCTTGCTGGCTTTGAGTTCTCTTGGTCACAGACGTTTCTTGCATTATGGAAGTTAATACTCTTTTCATCTCAGCCCCATTTTTGAGCGGTTGAAATAGAAGGAATGTGTTAAAATGGCTTTTCAAAACACATGTGCACTTGCGGTTAAAAGGAGCCTGGATTCCCCCTGTCCTTCAGCACCTGTATCTCAAGGTCACTTCACAGCCAATATTTTTAGCTGGAAAGTTGCCAGAAGAGATAATTATTGCAGTTGTCGGTTGTTACTCTCCAGATCTGGCCTCCAACGGTTACATATATCACCTTAAAATGTTGCCTGCCTGCCATTTAAAATTCTTCAATGTTCTAGGAGAGCATGGAGCCACTAGGGCTCCTGCCCTACCACCATGTGTTCCTTTACCCATGCTCCCCTGTTGCACAAGGGAAGGAAAAAAGGTAGAGGACTGCCCATTCAAGAGCAAACAAGAATTTTAGCATGCAGCAAGGAGATGGGATATGGAACTGTTCAATTCCAGTGTTGCTTCATACTAAACACTATAATTCCAAAAAGAAGGTTTGATTAATTGATTCCTTTGTTCTATGCCATGCATTCCTGCAGGATGTAGGTAGCTACAGTGATGGGATTCAATTACCTTCCCTACCGGTTCACAAATGTGAACGTGCATGGACACACTTTGCTCGCATGTGCTGTGTCTGCACATGCACTGCACCTGCACATGCAACCACCTTCTGCGCATGTGCAGAAGGTTGCACATTACATCAGGGTGGGTGTGCAGAGCCTACTGCAGCCAATGCTACCAGTTCGCCCGAAACGGAGAGAACCGGCTGAATTACCACCTCTGGGTAGCTAATATAAACAACAACAAAAACCCAGAAAACCCCAGACCCCAGAGTAAAACATCTAGGACATAAATACCTGCAAATACAAATGCAATGCACTTTTATACCCACCTTTAAATCACAGGTTTAAATCCTTCCTTCTTTGCACGACAGAACAGGTAGATTTTCAAAGTTTTCCAGAAGGCCAGAAGGGTTAAAGTTAATCAGATTTCAAGGAGGAGGAAGTTCTGAAGAGTAGAAGTGCTACTGAGGACATCCATTTTCAAGGTAGGTCCTATGAAGTGACAATCTTGTAGTGAGCAGATCTGGAAGATGACTTTCTTTGATCTGGTTGGATGGGCTGATGAATGTAGGAAAAGGCAGTGCCCGATAACCAGATTTAAAGGACCTTAAAGATAACTAGCAATTTAAATCTCACCCAGAATCAATTGGTAACTCTTCAGTTCCAAAATTAATGGGGTCACCGGTGTATATTAGGATGCAGTTATCACTGCACTACTGCAATCTTATCGAATTGTGTGCAAAACTGTAGTTTCCAGATGACTTTCAAGCACAACTCCTGAAGATCCAAGGAAATCTCTTTTAAAAATTCCTAGTAATAGTTATGAATTATATGCCACAAATATTCCATTTAGCATCAGAACAGAGGAAATTGAGGTTAGCGTCTGCCAGTGTTTTTAATCTATCTTAATTTAATCTGGCCTGATTTTTCTAATTCAATAGGATAAGAAAATGAATTGAAAAACAGTAGCATAAAGAAATTTTACTGCATAAGTTTTGTTTCTGACTTTGTTGTTGCATGAACCTAAAGTATTAATTAGGCAATTAGGTAATATTGACTTTACAAAGAGGCCATGCATTGGTTGGTATAGGAGAGGTTGATCCTCGTGGCCCTTCTTTGTATATTGTATCAACACTCGCATCCCCTCCTATACAATTTCTGTATGAAAATTCTGGGTGAGATCATCCAGTAGTTTGGAGTTTCCTATCATCAGTATGCTGATGTTACTGGGGTGTCCTTGATCCTCAGCATAATCTACCAAGACTTATTGCCTATGGTTGTTAGAGCCCCTAGATCTGGGGAGATTTCAACTCTTGGGTTGGCTGGCACTTCCCCACTTGAGGGCATTATGCACAGCTTCATCCCATGTGGCAGATGCAACCTTTTCTGGATCAGGCAGTTATTCATGCCCTAGTCATTTCATGCTTTCAAATATGTTGGTTGCTCTAGAGGACCAATAGATTCCACAGATCCTTTCAGAAGCCCAAGATTCAGACAGCAATCCTGCACCTCACCCCATACTCCAAGCTTAGTATTTGAAATACAGAAGACTCCCTTATTTCATAAAGGTCTGTCTACCTCCACACAGTAGGGTAAAGGTTGCCTCGCAAATATGTGCTAGTCGTTCCCGACTCTAGGGGGTGGTGCTCATCTGTGTTTCAAAGCCGAAGAGCCAGCGCTATCTCAAGACGTCTCCGTGGTCATGTGTCCCGCATGAATAAATGCTGAAGGAACATGGAACCCTGTTACTTTCCCACCAAAGGTGGTTCCTATTTTTTCTACTTGCATTTTTACATGCTTTCAAACTGCTAGGTTGGCAGAAGCTGAGACAAGTAACGGGAGCTCACTCCATTATGTGGCGCTAGGGATTCAAACCGCCAAACTGCTGACCTTTCTAATCAACAAGCTCAGCGTCTAGCTGCTGAGCCACCGCGTCCCTTAAAGGTTCCCCTTGCACATATGTGCTAGTCATTCCCGACTCTAGGGGCCACAATAGGAGACGGCACATAATAGGAGACTGCCAATGCCAGGATAGACCCAGTTGCCTGCTTGAAGCAACAAAAAATTCCACTTCTTCTTATGGACTCTGGGTAGTTTCATCAACAGGCAGAAGAGTCCCACGTTGGAAGGCTGCAAGGATTTTGTATGAGCCATATTTCTCTACAGAAGTCTTCTACTGATATCGGCAGTATAGCACCAAGTATAAATAGAGGTTCATTTCTAAATGATTGGTTAACTTGACTGCTAAGCTTGAAGGAATCACAGCTCTGAATACTTGAACCTGTGGAGAATGCTATTGAAAGGGATAAATACGAGTTACTGAACAGCAGGGGATAAAACATTGCATTTAAGTCTCCTAATACCAACTCTAGCTAATTACATTTCATTCCTCAACATACAATGCAAGGTAGGTAATAATTAATGACCTGGTACAGATGTGCTGTGTGGGAGGCTCCAGAGCTTAAGGTGACTTCCTGGAGGTTACACAGCCAATCCGCTCTCCCAGCTCCCAAGCCAGACCACCAAGGACTCTAACCAAGCCTCTTAGCTTCCGGGTTGTTGGATTAATTGTAACCGTTCTCTCCCCTCCAGCCATTAGGATAACAGCCAGCACTGAGTGGGTTAAAGGCAGCTTATCAAATTAAGCATTAAACTAAGTGGAGAGAAAGCACGGATAAGAGTTTGTACAAAACCATTCAAATTGCAAGTGTGGGTTACAGTAATTGCTAAATTATAGTGTGGCTGCTTCATTGCACACAACCCTGACCTCCCCCCCAACTTTAATAATAGGCAGGGGCTGACTCTGGCAGACAAAACCCAGGGAGTCCTAAGTTATAGTCTGACACTCTTATTATGATGATTATGATGATTATTACGACTACATTAGCACCTAGAGGACCTAGCCAAGGACTATTGTGCGGGGAACAGCACAGTTACAAATAATAAAAATGTTAAATCTGACAATTTAAGTAGTCACACGAGATGCAAGGACTGGAGGGCCGTGATCTGAAAGCAGCTTATCATGGAGCAATGTTGGTCTCTGAGAATAGGGGTCAAGTGGCAGGCAAAGTGGAACTACCTTGAAGGCCATTTTATGACCAGTTCTGGAAAAATGCTGTTACAGTGCTCCTAGACTCCTCTGTATGCCCATCCTTTGACAAGTTGGGAAACTTGCATGTGTAGTCAGACAAGAAGCAAATGTGTTTTATTACTATCCCATTAGACAGAATAGTTGACAATCGTTTGTTTAGTGACTGGACAATGTGTTTGTCAAGGTTAATGACATCTCTGAAACTCAATCTGCCCATCATATCCCACAGAAAAGCTTTCTCCAACTTGGTGCTCTTTGGGGTTCAGTTGCATTGGTGATGCTGGCTGGAAATTGACATCCAGTACATCTAGAAATCCTCAGCTTGGCAAAACTACCTTAACCAACATAACCCACAGAAAAACTTTCTCCAACATGGTGCTCTTTGGGGTTCAATTTCATTGGTGATGCTGGTGAAATTGACATCCAGTACATCTAGAAATCCTCAGCTTGACAAAACTATCTTAACAGTACTATATACAATGTGTGTGTTATTGTAAAGTATGTTATAACACTAAAAGAGACCAAATTTCATACTCTTGGGTCTTATGAAGCATTTAGAGTTGGAGATTTATTTATAGCTTGTTGACAGATCTAATTTTCAGTAAGGTTCACCATCAGACATAGCCAGTATGAAAACTACACTCTGACAGGCAAACCTAAAAATGGCCCAAATTCTGGTTCTGAATTTTTTAGACTGGGTTTACATAGTCTGATAAGAAATGGTTTGTTTTAACAATAGTTTGTTGAACAAGCTACATATGGCTGGGCCATATATCGCAGTTTAAAAACTATAATTGGGCGAGTTCATATACTAAGCCAAAATCAAACTGCATTTCAATTTAGTGAAATATGTGAACTCAGTCACTATGGGATAGGTACCAGACCTGGGCAAATCAGCTCAATTAAGTTGAATTGGAGAGCAAGATCTAAACATGGAATGATTCAATTAAATATTGCAATTTGAGATTATAAAGCAAACTGAGTTGATGCAATCTGCTACAGGATTTGACTCAAATTAAAAAAAATCAGCCATATGCTATAATGGGAAAGCATAAAAATGTTTGCAGCTGCTTCACATTTGGCCAGTTTGAGTTGAAAGTAGCAGCACTGGGGGATATTTTAGAGGACATTAACCCTGAAAGTTTCAGCAGGATGCCTTCAAGGGGATCATCATCATAAATTGTTGAAATATCCCCTTTGTAGTTGTTTTGGAGGCAGAGATAGCAAGAATAGTGAAAACACAGCACTGCAACTTCAAATTGCTGACCCAAAAACCAAACAAACCCTAAATTCAAGCAGGCAGCATTCTCCTCAGTGTTTAAAATAGTATTTTTCCAAAACCCGATTAAAACTTTTTAACCCTCTTGCTGTTCTAGGATGTCAATTTTGATGTGACATTCAACCGTGGGTGTCCACAGGGTATGGTTAAAAAAAAATCACACATAAAAGACAGGCAATAGCACAGAAATAGGAAGCCCCAGTAAAAGAAGTTAGTACAATGAAAATGTCATTCCAAAATTTTCCATTCCCTATTGTTTTAAGTAAATAACCAGCATCCGAATTGTGAGTGTAAGAAGCTTTCACAGCCTAAAATCCAATCCAAATATGCCCAATTTAAAATCAAGATTTGACCCATGAGTGTGTGTTGGATTCATTCTCCTGGAGCCCATAATCTTCATGCTGTGAGCTGAAGTCTTGTTGGGAGGTAGAAGGATCAGTGAAGAAGTGTCAGAGATTGCAAAGTTAAGGCTTATGGTTGCCTTCAGTTCAAAGGTCCCAAGAGCTAATCTTGGTCATGTGACCTTGAGGATGCTGCAATGGTCATAAGTGTGAAAAAGGTCATAAGTCACTTTTTCAGTGACGTAACTTCAAATGGTCACTAAGTGAACTGTTGCGAGTTGAGGGTTATCTGCATTTCACTGCAGATTCCAGTTGACAGACGCTCTCCCTTTGCTTATTAGGAATAACTGCTATTTCCAAATGTAAATCCCAAACTTCCTATAGTCATGCAAGCTCTGTGCTTTGTATACAAAGCTCTATAAAAGATGAGCCAACCGTTTCTTTAAAAAAACCCCCACCTCTATTAACTATTAAGATAGGGCATGCCATCATTAAACATAAATGATAAATGGAATGGAGTCAGGAAAAGGGGGATGGGAGTGAATGGAATTGTTTGTGCAATTTTAGTTGTAGTGATCTGCTGCCACACTAATAATGAGTAGATGCATTATTGATAGCAGTGTTTATTCTTATAAACCCAATAGAGCAAGTTAATATTTAATTCAAAATCTATATACATGTCATCCCACTTACCCTTTTCCAGAGTGAACTATTTTTTCTTTAGGAATAATCTCTATCTCCCACCCTCTGTGTGTGTGTGTGTGTATTATCTATCTATCTATCTATCATCTATCTATCTATCTATCTATCTATCTATCTATCTATCTATCTATCTATCTATCTATCTATCTATCTATCATCTATCTATCTATCATCTATCTATCTATCTATCATCTATCTATCTATCTATCACTATTTATTATCTATTCTCTATCTAATCTATATCATTGCTATATACTCTCTCTCTCTCTCTCTCTCTCTCTCGCTATCCTCACTAAACTTGTATCTACACTTGCACCAACACAATGTGAACCTCAAATATACTGTGCCCTTATTCCTGTTGGTAGAAGTAAACTGTGGGCACTCCCAGAAAAGGATGTCACAATGGAAGCATTCTCTTCTATAGACTATCTGCCATGATGGTCCTAAAAACTCCTTTACCAGAAAGCCAAATGAAGATATTATATTGTGATCATGTATTCCCACTCTGGTTTACATTTATAGATTTGTTGATTTGTTTCTGGGCAGATGGACGTGTCTACAAACCATCTTCTGAATCCATCCACTGTCTTTTCCTCTCCAGAAGTGCAGGGTTCAGCAATGTATGTGGAAATGATAGTGAGGGTTGGTGTTTTCCTTTGCAGAATTGCCCAGAACTCTGATTTAGAATCCCTGACTTACATCTGTTGAGTTTGTACATGTCAGGCCCCAAGAACCAAGAATGACACATGGAGATACTTCTGAATAGTTTATCATTGTACTGAGTCATGCCAAACTAAAGCATAGCTGTAGATACACTTGAAGTGCCAGGGAGGGGATATCTTATTATCCCTTGTCCTGGCTACCAAACTTTCCAAGATTCCCTGTCTCTTTGCCCATTGGGAAGCAGCCTCTCCTTCTGGGAATCAATACTACATTCCATCACATTACAGGAATCTAACCATTGGATAGCTGGATCAGCATTCATGCTTTCCTGCTCAATTATCCATGCCTGTTGGAGTTGGGATTGCCTTGTTGCCCTTCTCAATTCTAGGAATCCATTCATATTGTTTTCTAACCTGGAGATAATTGGGCTTAGTTTTAAATATGTTTAGCTTAAATACTTCTTAAATCCTTCATACCAAACATATGAACATCAACGTTTTTTTTTTAATGTTCCAATTCTTCTCAAATCCTCAATAATTAGGTAAAATAACTTCAGAAGGTCTGGCTTTTCTTTCCACATCTTCCCAAATACCCTACTTAGATGCATCCAAAGTGTCTTTTTCAGCGCAATGGTCTCCATTGGATGTTACACATCCCTAGGGAATAGAATTCCAGCACATCCAGGCAGCAGTAATTTAAGGAAAGCTATATTGATATGGGATTAGGTTCCCTCTTACATAACTTCATGTAGATATAGTCTCAACACAGATCAGAATAGCTTCTTAGATTTAGTGTCTTGAAGTAAATCAGCAAGGGGTTTCAACTTTCTGATGTTTAGGACAGGACCACATCAATGCATATTTTCTCCCCAAACAAGGTTTCAATTCTTGTGAGAGTACAAAATGTCATGATCTTCTAAGATTTGTGTATTCTCATGCCCAAGTATCACAAGATTGCAAAGGCTTCACGAGACCTTGTAAAAGCACTAGCACATCTGAAAGGGAAGATGGCAGATATGGTGGGCCCTGCATTATCAGTCCTAGTTCCTCTGTGGCCATTTAAAAATTCTGAATCGGAGTACTGGGATCTCTGAATTGTAAAACCTCTGATGTATATTTGTGGGCTTATGTCCCCAAGTTCCAAAGCCACCATTTTGGATCGTATTCATTTACCAAAACTGGAGTTTTAGAAGTCAACCCTTTGGACTGGATCTACTATTTCCTGCCATTAAATTTCAAGCTGTTGTTTTAAATGACCAGTGCTGGTTTAGTCAAGAGAATTTCCTTTGGTGCTATTCCCCAACACAGTTACACCCCTTTGTTCTGATAGTGAGAATACTTGCTGATGAGTGCCTTTAAAAACTGAAGGCTCCTAGATTGTTATTTCTACCAAGGATTTATTGCTCTTTGACATATGACTCCAATGAAGTTATTAATCAGGAGATGGAAGAGTCAAGTCATTTATTGTCTGCAAACGATAAAAGATAATCCTGAATACTGATATCCTGGATAGTGATTAGGATAGAAGGATTTGGCAGGGAGGGAGAGGGAGAACAGCACTGTGGGCAAAGGTATGCAATTTCTGGTGATGATTACCTTCCAAGTAATTAGTTTTTAAATCAGGCAGACGTTTTGGGAGCCATTTTAATTATTTATGTTTTCTTTTACTCTTTATTATTTATCATGGATTCTCACATACATGCACAGTGCAGCGCAATGGAGCCGCTCATCCTGAACTGAGAACCATCTCCATCACAAGCCGCTCTCTCTCAGAAATTTTTCTCTCAGAATTTTCCTATCGGTAGTAGCCACAAAGTAGGATAAGAATTCTTTGGCCACATTTTCCCTATAATATCTCCTTTGGGACTTCCATCAAACTTCTCTATCTTCTCCCATTCATTATAGGCAGCAATCAGCAAATTGGGTCTCCCACAGCCCTCCCTCAAAGCTACTTTCCTTAAACATATGCTTAAATATTCTAGTCAAATCTCATGGCACTAAAACACTTTTCATTTTGTAAAACTGCAGTTATAGGGGGAAAAAAGTGGGGGGGGGGGGTCAAAAAATGACTTGAACAAAGTTGTCCCAGGGGAGAAAAATGCACTTCTGCAAATTACTGGATTCTCATCCTGAATTTCACTTATTGACTTGTCTTGTGTGCGCTGTTCCCAGCATCTGCTCAAGTGTAATACAAATACCATCTTGACACACATTTAATAGTTTTCCTGTAAAGAATGTAATGTTCTGTTAAATTTCTGTTGGCTTTCTGTTGCTTGGATGGTTTACCCCTTATTCAGTTTATAGAGCCACCTTCCTTCATGATTTTGAGAAAAGCAGTTTAAAATGTTCTAAAAAGGGTTCTAAAAGTCAGCAGACCTTATAAAGCCAATACACAAAGCCCAGTGACTTTGGGCCAATCACTCTCGGCCCCATCCAGAGTATCGTGATAGGAATAAAAGTTCCATTACCTTGAACTCTTTGAGAAAAGTTTGAATATTCATTCATTTTTCCTAGCGTCTCATTTCATCAGCTTCTGGTGACTATGAGGAAAAGTTCAACTAACACAGTGGCCTCATGTGGCTTTGATTCTCAGAAAGAGTGCTAACGACTGGATTACCATATATAGCAGTGATGGCTAACCTTTTCGGCACCAAGTGCCCAAACCGGAACCCGTGTGCATGCATATGTGCCACAGTGCCGGAAACCCAAAGACCAGCTGTGCAGTGCACACATGCCTGGTTTTTTTGCTGGTTTTGGGCTGTTTTTCGGGCTGTTCTTCGGCCCACTTTTAGGCTGTTTTTCAGGCTATTTTTGTTTTTCCACTGGAGTGCCAAAAAAGGCCTAAAAATGGCCTGCAAAATGACCAAAACCAGTCTAAAATGGCCTGAATATTGCCAAAAACAGACCAAAAATGGCCTGAAAACAGCCTGGAAATCGCCAAAAACAGCCTAAAGTGGCCTGAAAATGGCCAAAAACAGACCAAAAAATGGCCTGAAAATGGCCAAAAACAGCCTGAAAACAGTCCAGAAATGGCCTGGAAAATGGCCAAAAACAGCCTGGTTTTGGGGGGCGTTTTTGGCTGTTTTCATGTCGGTTTCCAGTGCTCCAGCAGCTGGCTATGGCGTGTGTGCCCACAGACTGGGCTCTACCTGCCACCTCTGGCACTCGTGCCATAGGTTCACCATCACAGGTATATAGGATGCAAGAAATATAAATCCTTCCATCCTCTTCCTTGTAGTCAGAACTGAAGAAGCTTCTTGGATGTCTTCAAAGAAAAACGAAGTCCAGATTTCGGCCAACCATGACCTTCAGTGGTTGAAAATCTCCACAAACATTCAACTAACACAGCCTTTAAGTGATCATAGCGAACATGTTTACAGTTCAAGGACAAAATATGAGAGCATTTGCTATTCTACAGCAACCAACATTTCTTCCTTTTTTGTGGGCAGGTTTAGGCCTCAAGGCTTATGAGCAAGTGAGGTAGAGACATAGCAGGGATAGATTTATTTTCATAGTACCAAAATGGCTACATTTCATGCCACAGCAGAACATTACCTCTAGGCCTTGCGAGAGCCATCCCATGCTTCCACAGTTCACATTTCCCTACAAGAGAAATCGCTGTGTTGATCATGAGAGCCAGGTTTTAAGAAAATACAAGGAATTCAGAATATAGCCACAAGAAATCTGTAGAGCTCAGTAGTCCACTAAAATAATTTGACCTGAAAATATCTAGAACTAGGGGTTGAGCCTACAAATCAAGCTGTCAAAATGGATTAGCTAAAGTACTAGAGACTTAAACTCCTATATTGATCTTATTAAGGTTATTTTAGCAGGATTTGATGCCACTGACTGAAAAGCAATGTTACGTTACTTTTTCCTGGAAAAGCAATCATGCGGCTTCATAAAAGACTTGACTGCATGGCATAAACTTTCATGAACCAATCTACTTTGCTGACATAGTGGGTGCTAACTCAGGAAAAAGCTCGCCACACTAAAATTGTCAAGATTTTAAATGTACCACAGGATCTTTTGCTGCTTGTATTAATCATGAAGGGATAAATACACTAATTGATGATTATTCCTGGAGTCATATTTGAAAGGTTCAGCTCAAGTCAGCCAAAAAAATAAAATAAATCTACAGAGTTGCAAATAAGACAATTGGGGACATCTTTTCTAAACTCTTCCTGTGGAGGACAAGGAAATATAGAAATAGAGTGGGACATTATTGTGACAAGGCTGTTTTGGTAGCTTTATCATCTGGCTATCTTTTGAATTTAGCTGAGTTGGGTCTATGAACCCATCTGGTTTGCAACTTTGGATTAGCTGTGATCTGTTAGTCAACTGTGGAATCATGGGATATGGAATTCAAAATCAGGTGTGGCAGCTCATCGTTCAAGAGCACTTTGATCTTGAATAAAGATATCTTTAAACTGGAATGGGATACCACATAAAACAGTGGTGGGATTCAAATAATTTTAACAACCAGTTCTCTGCCCTAATGATTTCTTCCAACAACCAGTTCACCAAACTGCTCAGAAAGTTAACAACCAGTTCTCCTGAAGTGGTGCGAACTGGCTGAATCCCACCACTGATGTAAAGTAAATAAACAGTTGGATGATTTATATCTGTGCAGTGAGGAGAATCTTCTTCTGATCTTCCTGAGAATCAAGATACTTTATTCAAATATATGCTCTGTACCCATGTGTAACAGATAAAGCACTTCCAGTTTTCTCTTCAGTTAAGATATAATTTCTTAACTGTCCTCCTTTAAAGACTGACTTTTTTTCTTTCTTTTTTTCTGGACAGCCACTTGCCTGGAATGGTCTAGGCATCCTCTACTTGAGCAGGGGGTTGGATTAGAAGACCTCCAAGGTCCCTTCCAACCCTGTCATTCCATTATCATACCGTGGCTGTACATCCTGAACTAATGTATGTAGACGTGTTGGGAGAAAAAAGGATTTAAATATATACTCTTTGAGCCCAACCTCCCCATCACCCCAAAAAGCCTTATCTGATTATTTCCATTTGAAACATTTATTTTTGGAAATACATATTAAACACTATTATTATACAAAACAGAACTAAATTTATCATAATGCATACTGTTCTCAAAAAGGCCATTTTTTAATTATTTGGGTGAACTTTTTTTTGGTTTTACTCGGTAAACACTCCTCCAAACATACAATATCAAAGGAGAAAGCTGTTTTAGTCCTGCTTTTGCTGGCTGAAAAATACTGGCAAACATGGAATGATGATACAACTACTTTTAATTTTTGTTTTACTGAAATGCATGGAAAATGGGGTATGGAGACTTTCTCCGTTTCTTAGTTATCCATTTCATAAACACTTGAAATATAGATATTTATATATATTTTTAGATAATGCACAATTTTTATTTTGCTAAAATATAGCAAGTCAGCAAGTAAAAAAAATATTTTTTCCTCAGCTTAACACAGCTCAGTAAAGTTTTTCCATTTTTCTTCTCTTTTGGCTTGGGAGGGACACTTAAACTTAAAAAAGGGTAGTTTAGATTGACTTGCAATACCAAATGTGTAACAGCCTCAGAGCAAATAGTACTTGAAGACATATTCACCATGGGCAGAAATGACAAACAGATAAGAATCACATCTCCTCACAGTTTGGATTGAAGGAGGGGGGAAAACTTCTGCCCTGGAAGGATGTAGTAATGGCTCACAAGAGGTGGGTGGAAGACGACTTTATACGCTTAGAAGACCTGCATGAAGATGTGTTCATCTGCTGGCATCCTACATCTGGTATTTGATGTCTTATCCCGAGGCATTTCTGCCTGTTAAGAATGGCCACATGGGTGCCCAAATGTGAAAGAGGAAATCAGAGCATTTAATGTTGAAGGAAGTCAAGAATCATTACATAGGCTGTTCTTTTCAGAGCGGTCCACAAGAGGGCAGTATTGCTTTCTGGTTTCAAAAAGGAGCAATTGGGAGTCTGAACAGCATTTGGTCCTTCAGAGCTGGCTCTTTTGAGTCTCGGTTCAAACACTATAATGCTATAACCTATGGACTTCTTGCTTAATCATAAATACTGGCTAAAGCCTGGATCAGATTAGCATTCAGTTCTCACCCCACATTCATTGTTATGGAGAAATTGTCTCAAAGGAAAACATTTCCCCCATTAGGAATACAGACATCCCTCTACTGCATAAGGACTGGTTGGAGAATGTCAATGAATTCTATATTGAATAAACTTTCTCAGTAACTTTCAGCATACAAGATGTGAGAGATTTTTATGCAGCCTTTTGTCCACGATTGCAAAGTCATGTGCAAATGGGTTGGATATTCAACTTAATGGTTAAAATTTGGAGTCATGGGTAAGGAAAGCCAATAAATCTGGATGGTGCCAAGCCAGAAAAAAATGTGGCCTTTCAGACTGAGATGAACCTCCCGGATGATATGACTTGGGATGCATACCTGGGATGCTTTAAGCATAAGTAAAAAGATTACACTCAAAAACTGAACACTGAGATAATTTAGCCTATCCAGATCTCAAGAATGTCTTCGGTGTTTTGAAGGGGAGAAACAGCAGCTAAGCTCAACAATATTAATTATTGGGGTCTTCAAAGCATAGGAACTTCCACCATAGGAAAGCTTACACCCAAAGTACTTAAACAGAAGTCTAAATCAAATGTATGATGAACCCCTTCACTTCTGGAAAGTCAACAGGTTTTGGGGTTTCAGGCCTGATGAAGGCAGAGATGGAGTGAGGAGGATAAAAAAGGAGTCTTCTTAAAGTTGGGATGATCTACGTTTCCAAAAGGGGGCTTACTCTTAAAATAGAGCTGCCATATTATACCATAGTAGATCATCACTTTTTATTGAGTCTACTGGCTCTCTCTCTACTATTGTTGCCATTTTAAGGGAAGGGGGGAAGAAATCAGGCATGCTGGAGAAAGAAATGTATAGTGCTGTATAGAATTGTGCCATGCAACCATCATACATTTTTCTACCCACTCTACCATGTCTTTGAAAATGTATCTAGTCATAACAAATTTCATCTGAAATGGATGGAGTTAAGATACATAAAGAAAAAAAACAAAAACAAAACAAAACCCCACCCACCCAAACTGGAAATAAAACAGAAACAACTCCCTGTTCTTTCCAAGGTTTCAAAAACAATAAACTTTGGCACTAGATGAACCAAGTGGCTTGCAAAAGATTTGTATGGATCCGAGGCACTGAAGCAGAAAAAGAAGAAATAGACTTTTCTTTAATTATCTTCTACTCATAGTGAAGATGATGATCCTGTAGCGCATTCATCCAGTCTATTTGCTAAAGAAAGCCGCCCTGTTCAGATCTGATTTTGCCCCTTTCAACATTGTTCTGATATGCTATTGCTTAATTGGGAACAGAAGCTGCATGGAGACGGTTAAGAAATGCATAGCACCCTCTTTTCTTATTAACGTAGCTATGCTTCATATTTACTAGATTGGCACAATACTAGCAATCATTTCAAATAATTGGGCCAACAATACTTGGCTTAAACGATAGCACAGGAATCTGTGAAAAAGACCTCTTGATTCCCGATTAACAGAAAAAGAAAATTTCAATCATTGCTCATCTCTGTTTCAGGAAACTCAAATTACTGTATTTGTTTGAGAATCTCTTCCTTAGCTCCAAGGAAGGAAGATGGACCAGTCCTGGTCAACAACTTATGCTAAAGTGGTCACCATTCTATCAAAACTCAAGAAAAGCCCCACCTGATGAGTTCAACCTGAAGCTGATGTCCCTATAACAATTCATTACTATATCCTAAAAGGAAGGACAGGAGAGATGGTTTCACATCACAGAGACTGGGAAAGAGCAAGATACGATGTTTGTTATGGAAAGCACTGTTATTTGGTCAATTAACATCAGCAGCCTGGATACCATTGGCAAAGAGGAGGAAAGGACAATGGCACCAGCAAAGGATTTCTAGGATCGTGTTTTAAAGAAAGTAGGGGAGGGGGGATAGGGGAGGGGCAACTACAGAGCATTACATTTCATTGGCCACCAGTTCCTCCTTGTCAACCACACCATTGGACAGTGCGTTCTGGCTTTCATTTAAACGCTTAACTCTGTAGGCTTCGAAATGGATGCTGCTAGTAATGTCTTTGATGTTCTGCATGTGTGTCCTAGGAAAAAGAGAAGAGAATATTTTAAAAAAAATAAAGGAAAAGAAGAGATAGAGATCTTCAGATCCAAAGTTGGAGGTAAAGCCAATGTTATACAGGAATGTAAAAGATTATCTATAATGCAATAATAAAAAGCATATATTTTACCATACCCACATTTGATTTTTGCCATTTTCAGGAGATAAGAAAGTTAGATGTGTTAAATTTCGTGTATCTTAAAATTGGCAAGATTGCAATACATTGACAAATAGGGTCTGATACTTTTTGCAAGTTTTGACTTGTTCACACACCATATTTTAAATCACGATTTAAGCAAGGTTTATTGAATGGGTATCAGGCCATAAGGCATGGATGGCATCAAATGCAGAAATAGGCAGACCGTGTATGCAAAACCAAGTCCAACTACCATATCTTGAGTGACATGCACCATCTCCAACTTTGGTAGGAACAAAACCAGACTGGAGGGTCTATGATGTACCTATGGAATGGTGCAATCTTCCCCACCATCCCAGTCTTAAAAGTAATATTGCCTTGAAGCATCCAAATTGCCTTTTAGGAAATTGGCACCAACCTGATCAGGAGATCTCTCAAGTAAGCAAACTCGCAGTGTGTTGTATTCTCAACTGTCAATGCAGAAGAAGGAAAACAAGCAATTAGCACAAACTCTTACCTGCTAAATTCCAGAGTAAAGACAGGGTTCAAAATGCCATTCATTTCATAAAGAATCTGCAGCACTAAGCAGATCCCTAATTCTAATAGACTAGAACAGCTGGAAGGATTTCTTTCATATGGTCCAATTATATTGTCTTATGAGCAACTGTACCCTGTTTTCCCCAAAATAAGACCTCCCTGGATAATAAGCCCAATTGAGCTTTTGAGGGCATGCGCTAAAATAACCCCTTCCCTGAAAATAAGCCCTCCCTGAAAATATTGCAATACAGCAGCAGCCATGAGGTGACCACCTTCAAAAATAATAAGACTTCCCCCAAAATAAGGCCAAGTGCTTATTTCTGGGCTCAAAAGAAAATAAGGCCCTGTCTTATTTTTGGGAAAACATGGTACCTCCCGCTATTCCTCTGGATGACATGTTTCCAAAATCACTTTAATCTCAGACTTTGGCCTTCCAACACCCTTGCTAATTTCATGAGATACAAGAACTGGCCACAAGATGGAAGCACAAGGCTTAAAATACCCCCCCCCCCACCTTTCAATTAAAAAGTGCTTTATTTCATTGCCAGATGGCTTGTCCATTCCAGTCCTCTGACATAGGAAAGTCTCTCTTTTTGCAGTTCAACTTTTAACACTTGGGACTCCTTCACAATTTATTCAAAAATAAACCTTCAAACCTTGTTGTAGTAGGAGCCATATATGCTGACATAGAAATGCCAAAAGTATTTACAGCAATAATTGTTGGAAAAGCTTCTGCCACTCCTGATCAACTAAACAGGCTGAGATATGTTTTGCAAACATGCTTATGCAACCCTGTCCTTTCAAAACTGTTTCAAGGAAGATGGACGATTATGATGATCTCAAAAGTTTCAAGGAGAATTAAAACACAGCTATTCCTTGAGTTACAACTGTAATGGAGCCTGTCCATCATGGTCGTAACTTGTGATGCTCATAAAATGTGTCACTCATGTTACTGACGATATTTATTTTTGCACTGGTTGTTAAGCAAATCAAAGGTTTGTTATGGACATGGTTTTGCTGAAAAAAATGGAAGTAAATGTTGATTTTGGGCAAAACAATTGTAAAATGCAGTCACATGACCACAGGAGGCAGCAGGGGCACCTGGGCTGCAGTCACATGACGCTGTGGGAGCCAGGTAGGTCCACTGGAACTTCGAATGGTTGCTAAGTAATTGTTGACTACCTATATACCTTTCTACTCTACATAATGCCATAATAGAATCACAATCCAGTTCAAGAAGGTGATAAAATACATAGTACCTCCCCCCCCCACCCAAAAAAAAAAAAGGCTAACACTCTTTGTCTCCATTGCTTGATTCTCAGTGAGGGGAGATTCCAGATTTGTTTGTATTAGCTGCTACAGAAAATTGGATAACTGTAATAATGTTTACTGTTAATAATGAGAGAGGTAAGGGATGCTACTCCGAAACATCTTCTTCAACTCATTTGGTTCCACAGCTGCCAGTTTTAATATATTAAAATCTCTACAGGGCATGAATTAAATCCTACTTATGCATGGCTAATAGTCTGCATGGCACTTCCCTGTATGGAAGGAGGGTTCTCTGCCATGGAAAGTTGGCAATTTAAAATTCAGCAGAAGGGAAACAGAGGAAGGGAAGATGGGTGGTGGAAAGAATGAATCTGGGGTTGTTGAATCTGTTGCATGTGCTTAAGATCATACAGCAGTCTTCACATAAAATGCAATGAGGGAGAGAGAAGAAAGAAGGGAAAAATGATTGGAAAAAAAGGTATCACCCAAATATCCTGGGAAACCACTGCAACCCCTATTCTTTTAATAATTATGCTTGCTATTCTGCTCGCTCTTTAAAGCAGTATTTATGGAATCTTTCGCAGCATAACTGTGTTCTCCTATGAATGCCAAAAAAATACATTATAACTTGGTTTTAAATTGCTAAGATCTAACCAACATAATGGATATAATTATTTACCTGCACCCAGAATGATTGCCACCTGCAGCTAACATATGTTGATCCAAGCTACAACCCACAAGTAAAGGTAAAGGTTTCCCTCGCACATATGTGGTAATCATTCCTGACTCTAGGGGCGGTACTCATCTCCGTTTCAAAGCCAAAGAGCCAGCGCTGTCTGAAGACGTCTCCTGGTCATGTGGCTGGCATGACTAAAGGCCGAAGGCGCACAGAACATTTTTACCTTCCCACCAAAGGTGGTTGCTATTTTTCTACTTGCATTTTTATATGCTTTTGAACTGCTATGTTGGCAAAAGCTGGGACAAGTAATGGGAGCTCACTCCGTTACACGGCTCTAGGGATTTGAACCATGGAACAACTGACCTTTCTGATCATCAAGCTCAACGTCTTAGCCACTGAGCCACTGCTCAGTGAGTATCTTTCCTCTAATCTCCAAAGACTGCTGCAACTTCTCAGTGATCAATCACAGGGAAACCTCCTGATTTCAGAAAGTCTCAGGATGCTGTTTCATTTCAACACTGACATGAAGCCATTTTCCTTCAATAGTTTTGGGCCAGGCTGGGATTCTGGAAATCTCCCCTTTTGCATTTTGTATTTCTTCAACATCCAAAAGCTGAGAATTTGGGTGGAGATATAGAATTAAATGTGAGGTAGTGGAGCTTTCTGATGAAGCAACAAATCAAAGTTGTTTTTTCCTACTCTGACAATTCTTAATCCCGTTTTAAGCCATCATTGAGCAACCTAACCCACAAAATATGACTCTTATTCTGCCCAGCAGAGGGCAGCAGAGCATATATTTTTTCCAAAAAGAGATGCATACATTGCCACATCTTCCTCAGATTCAAGATGTTACTTTAGCAAATGGAAAGACACAATAATGGCAAGGAAACAATAAACAGGAATTCTTACCTTCGATTGTGCCCCATTTTGTTTTCCTTCCCAGAATTCTTCTTCCATTAATCTGGTATTCTTGGTCACTGCCCACCACAGCAAATGGAATCATTTCCTACAGTGAAATGTTAGGTTCAGAATGGAGGGTGAAAAAAATCTGGCAACTTTTTATTGCATTAAACAATTAAACCAAATATCTTTCTCCCCCCCCCACACACACACACACTTTATTTTTGAGACTTCGTAGGTTTGGTCCAGTCTTTCTACAAAAATTGCCCTATATCTGGGGATTAACAAAAGCCCAGAGTCAAATTAAATAAAAGGCGGTTTTATTTCAAGAAACTAAGCTTTATTTTTGTGAGGCACTAACGAGGAATGGTAAATTCAGAGAAAAACCTCTTATTTTCCAAGGATTAACAATATGGTGGCAAGACTGCTAATCAGAACCAGGCATTGTGGATAAATTAAGGCAGTCTTTTTTCACTTGCAGTAGCTCACCAACTAATTTAAAGTTACATTTTGTTTTTAATTTGATATTTATTTGTATAGTTTACTCCCGATTATATATTGGGAAGTTGTACAACACTCTGAGTCAGCTGATTGGGGTGGCCCTAAATGTCATGTAAATAAATAAATCAATAAAACTTATCTGAAAGAAAACTTAAGATGATCCCCAAATGTAAAGGGCAGAGGAAATGGCCATGAAGGACAGGAGGAAGAACCACTACCAAGTCAGGTCAAGAATGTTATGTGAGTAAACATCTTAGAAAAAACCCTCCACAGTTCACCCAAAATAAAAGAAAGGACAGGGGGAGAGGGGAAACACTTTATAACTTTAAAATACAATTAGCACTCATCTACATGACATTGATTTGCTAGTCTGATCTTCCCTGGAGGGCTGACATCCTCTCAACCAAAATTGTGAACATGTTTTCTAAGTTCTTCCCTGATGCTCACTTTAGCGTGTTTCAATGCATCCCTAATTGAAAGATCCCTTAAATCAACATCACTTTTATATCAAACATAAGGAAATAGACCAACTTGCAGATTTTTAAGAGTGATTCAGAAATCTAATAGACAGAAATAATTAAATATCGTTGAGAAGAATTATTGGAGCCTGAAAGTCTACTGTAAATCTCTGACCGCAAACAAAATGTGTATTAAAAGAGATCTACACACTTACTCTAAATTTTTCATTTATTAATCGGTCTTCAGAATCCTCATCAAACTGTTTCTGGGGATATACATCTATGCCATTAGCAAGGAGATCTGCTGTAATCTAAGAGGAAGGAAAAACATTGAACGTAATAAGGCTGTGATTAGACAGCTATACCAGTAAACGATTCTTATTGACTGAGCAATACAAAAAGGAATGTCTTTGGCCTTCATATCTGGTCACATTCTTATCACCCACAGTGAACCTGGAAAGGCAACTTTGCTGAAGTTAAGAAGGTGTGAAATTTAAACAATGTTTAAATAGCCTGGGATATTGAATACACTGCCATCCAAGAAAGCGATACAAACTGGAGTAAAGACACCAACCAGTCAAGCATGATCATTTGTGAATACAGTTAACTAGATAAACACTGGGAAGAAACACACAATATTCATAGAGCTCTCAGTACGCCTCTTGGATTTAGGTTGTTTAAAGCAGCTCCGGCCAGTCCTTGTGCACTGAGATGATAGTACACACTGTGGTTTTTAAGCCATCCACTCAAAAACATCAGTGTTGGGAAGCTGGTCCCAAGATTCAACTTTCTCCCTTCAATTACAAACTGTAATTCATTTATAGGCTGGTCCAAAATGGGAGTAACTTCCTTTAGGCTGTCAAGTCAATGGGCAAAATACTGAAGACCGGACAAGTTATTTTTGGCATCTGTGGCTGAACCAGTGGCCATCTTTTTTCCCCATGTTCATAAGGGTAACAATTAAACAAGTCAGAAGCCCTTTAACAGCACTGAACAATATAACCATTAATGATAAGGTCAGAACAAAGCAAATAAAGAGAGTCAGGATGGTTAACTTCACAGGATGAGAGCAGAGATATATCCCTTCAAACAGGGCTGGGTATGTGGGTGGTACAATTAAGTAATGAGAATTGCTTCCAACTATTCTTGAGTCACATGTATTAAGTTTGTCCTTTCAGAGCAATGACAATAACGAGCCTGTTTTTAAAATTCACCTGCAGCAAGATTTGCGAAATGGAAGGGGCCATTGAGTCTGTTTTCCCACCCTGAAGAGCGAGCAAAGTGAGAGAAACACATTATAGTGCTTGGAAATTGATGAAGACCTTTCCTCTTATTAGACAAGGTTGATCTGAACTGTGGCCCAAGGACTGGACTGGGCTGGGCCTCTGGGATGGTGTGGAAGTGAAAAAGGAAGAGGCTCAGAAAAATCAGGAAGGGCCTTGTCCTGTCCCATCCCATCCTGCTTACCCTTTGCTTGAAGGCGTCTCTCTCCTCCAGGGTTAATGTGTCTGCTTTGGCGATGACAGGCACAATGTTAACTACTTTGCTCAAGCGTCTCATGAATTCAATGTCAAGCGGCCGGAGGCTGAAAACAAGATAGAGAAGAGATTTCTTAAATGAGACCAGGAAAGTGGAAACTTCTGGGCTTCAGAAATGTCAGAAAGAAATGGCTCCCTCCCCCATAGGATACTTCAAAAGGGTGTGTGTGTGTGTGTGTGTGTGTGTGTAAAGTCAACAAGCAGATTTCAATGTGAACACAGTCATTCCTGTCTCTGATCCATCCACTCAATATACAGTCAGGCCAAGGTCTCACAAAGTCATGGAGATGCCTAAGGAAAAGCCACCATCAGTGTGAGAGCAAGTAGTTCATGTTCATCAAGAATTGGCACCCGGGGGCAGGCTGCCTAGAACACTGAAATAATATTATCTTGATTAAAAAAATTATCCTGGCAGCAATTGTTTGGTAAATGTCTTCAATCCCATTTTAAAGTTGTCCACATCAGAAGCCAGAGCCATATACTGCTAACTCTCTTAGCCTAATTCATTGCAGCAATTTAACAAGGGAACTCAATTCAACTGAACTCTTCAGAGTAAAAAAAAAACCCAAGGCAAACAAATACAATTTTAGCTTCCTATATCTCCTTGTAACTCAGGACATATCTGCATTCTGTGAATATGTCTATGCATACAAAATGTATACAAAGCTTACATTGCATACATACCAGCAAAAATAGAATGCAGACAGTTCTTCTTTGGTTTGTGTTGTGACTTTTAAAGTGTGGTTCCCTGCTCAAAAATCAGATACAGAAATGCACACAATTTGCATGCAAAAGCAATTCTTAAAAATACTTTTAATGTTTGCAAATGTACATGGAATCGAATATAACAGATATGGTTGAATAAAATATGGAAAACTGACAAACCCAAACCAATTCTTAGTTTGCAGTAATCTAGGCGTAGTGAAAAGGGAGCTTAACCTCTGGCTAGAAGGGTTATGCTATTTTCTTTGAAGCAATAGGCTTGCCTTCTGGTGGATGGCAGGTCTAAGTCCCATGTGTTTCTTCTTCCCTCACAAAACAGAACAACATATACATTTCACTTAGCTGCTCCCCCATTCCTTCATTTGTTTTTATTTCTTGTTAAAGTTGGAGTTTGTTTGTTTCGTTTCTTAGTCTTCAAGGCTTCTGCAAGTGACCAAGGGAGAAAAGGTTGCTGTGTTCAACTAGGCCCTGAGGCAGTATTGCAGGCTAATTCTGCCGACTGCCAGCAGTTCAATTCTGCAAACCACTTAGAGAAGGCTGTAAAGCACTGTGAAGCATTATATAAGCCTAAGTGCTGTTGCTATTAGGATACATTTTATACAAGAGAAATCAGGGAAGGCTACATGGTTGGAAAAAACAGGCATATTGTGACAATATACTCCAGAGAAGCAGCCGGCGGCAGGACAAAAAGAAAAAACAATTTGGTCTAGTGATTAAGGTGCCAAGCTTGAAACCTGGAGACCCTGAGTTCCAGTTCCTCCTTAGACACGAAAGCCAGGTGGGTACTTTGGACCAATCATTCTCAGCTCAACCCACCCATAGGGTTGTTGTGGTGGGGAAAAGAGGAGGAGTATATTTACCGTCTGGAGTAATTTATAAAAATAATAGGAGGGATAAAAAATCTTTAATAATAAGTTTAATAATTAAACGTTCTAACTTCAGTCCATCATGTGGCAGACGGAGAAAGAGAGAGCCAATTTCTCATGGAAATCACTTACCTTTTGCAAAGAATGCTTTTAAAAGCTTTGACAGGCTTAAAGTTCCAAGTTAGCTATATTTGGCTTTAATTAACTGAAGAGCAGCTATACTGCCAAGTGGTTTCCAGGTATTTCATATTGTAACAATTGCTTTCTCTCCTGAGAACCATGTTCTGAAAGGTGGGTTGTAAATCTCCCAGTAAAATAAATAACTAAAATGTTAGTGAAACTCCTATTTGCATTCTGCTACCTAGGATAGAGCTTCCAGCCCAACTGCTGTGACCGATAAAGAAAGCTGTGGGTATCCTGACTGATTCCAGCATTAATCACCGTGATATCTAGAAAATATATATTAAGACACACTCTCTTGTGACACAAAACACTCCTGGTTAAGCTGATCACTGGCTCTTTAAGAACATGCCGGAGTCCTGCCTAATGATGCAGCCTTCATTTCTTCCCATGTTAACATGTTACATTCATGAATGAAGGCAAATATACATGTCTCAGGATAATGTTGCAGGATCCAATCTGGGTCAGTCACTGGGACCACTGCACCTGCATGGTGGTGCAGTGGTTAGAGTGTAGTGCTGCAGGCTACTCCTGCTGACTGACGGCTGCTGCAAATTTGGCAGCTCAAATCCCACTAGGCTCAAGGTTGACTCAGCCTTCCATCCTTCCAAGGTGGGTAAAATGAGGACCCAAATTGTTGGGGGCAATAGGCTGGCTCTGTAAACCGCTTAGAGAGGGCTGCAAAGCACTAGGAAGTGGTATATAAGTCTAAGTGCTATTGCTATTTTGTCTTCCAAGCTTTCAGACTTGTGCTAGGGTCCATCCTCAGGGAGCTTCTCTCTAGCAGAGTGTAACACACTCTATGTAAATGCATAGAGAGAGAGGTCGCCTGAAGATGGGCTCCAGCACAAGTCTGAAAGCTTGGAAGACTAAAACTCTTGGCCCTCATGACCAACCCAGATTGGATACTACATTATTATGTTCATGCTAAACTAGAAATTCACACATTCATTGTGTATACAATAAAAGGATAAAGCAAATGGGGCAGATGGATTCACACAGTCTATGCAAGTAATTTTAAAATGGTTGTTTTTGTTTATCTTTTTTAAAATCAAAACACACACACACACACACACACACACACACACACACACACACACTGAGGCACAACTCAAGTTGTCTTCCTGCAGGAGAATCAGCACTGAACCTCATGACAAAGTTATGAGGTGACAGAAACCATGTTGCTTCTCATTTTTACATGAGTTATCAGCATCAATATGCAAATGTGAAGACAGACATCCAAGAAAATTTATGAAGCAGAAATAGTTGCAAAAGATTCTCCCAAAGCATGAAATTCCACAAAGTAAACAGTGATAGTGTTTCATCCCTTGCAAATAAGCAGCTTTCTAGTCCTTGCTGGGTCAAAAGGGAAGCCTGGGTTGAGGGAGGGGGGTTGCCAGCATGCTAACTAATGGCAGTGACCAGTGAAATAAGATTTCCTCAGTATACTCAATTTAGATTGCACACATGGATGTTTAGCTCTTCATTTTAATTATAAGGGTCACTTGTTTGCTCCTGACCTAGAATAGGAATTGGGATGGGTCACTGGCAAAGTTACTTGTATTCATTCCAAGTCAGAAACCCAGAAACAGAAGTGCTAGCAATGCTTGATGGAAAAAGTTTAATCCCGAGGAAGCAGATAGAAACTCTTTGCGAGATGAGCTCTGCCTCATGTAGTAAGCTTCAACTCTAGATTGCCAGGAAGTTGATAGGAAGCTGGGTTTTGATGGTTATAAAACTTTATTGTGGGAAGGTGGAGAAGTCAATGTACTTGAAGAAGGCTTTGGTGCAACCAATCCTAAAGGAACTGGCTCTATATACTGAACTACTACCCACCCAATATCTAACTTTCCTTTTGGAGTAAAGGCTATTCATAAGGTGGTGGACCATCAACCGTCAAAGGACTCTGGAAGAAATGGATGATCAGAACTTTTCCAATCTCCATTCATGTGGGGTGGAAACTGCTCTTGCTGATAGCACACAGTCGATCTTAGATGGAAGAAGGCTCCAGCCTTCAATGAAATTAACTATGGTATTTTTCCAAATTAGCAATAAGTGATACGAATTGAAAGCAACTAAAGGCTGAAGCAAAGGATTCAAAAGTTCCATTTGGAACATTTTTGTTCTCACACAAACTGATATGCACAAATATATAACTGTTGAAAGAGAAAGTGTATTTGTGTTTGCGTGTGTGTGTGTGTGTGTGTAAGAGAGAAAACTAAACCGAACTAAATACAATCCAAACTTGAATATTGCAATGCAAGCTGGTCTCCATGTCCCAAGGAAAAATTAATTTATATTAACCACAGTAGAGTAAACTCAAATGCTGCACATAAAGACGATCAATATTTTTGGGTGACTTAATTAGAACCGAAAGAAATCTAGAGTACTGTATATACTCGAGTATAAGCCTAGTTTTTCAGCCCACTTTTTGGGCTGAAAAAAGCCACCTCGGCTTATACTCGAGTCAGTGAAAAATTTGCCCGAAATGGAGGAGAAAAAGGGGCGGGGCCATGCCGCTGGGTGACACTCGTGAATGGCCCAGTGCCCCTGTGAGTTTCCCCTCCCTCTGTGTCAGTTTGCCGCGCAGCGCGCACCGCACCATCCCCCCTCCTCACGTTCTAATGTAATGCAGGGCTGTCTTACGATTCCCCTTCCTCCCCCTCCTGCCGCTCTGCAACGATGTCCCACCTCCTCCTTGTTATGGCAAGCAGCCACATAGCGATGTCCCACCTCCTCTTGTACAGTGATCCAATGATAGGAATCACTGTGCCATGTGTCATAGGAGGCGGGACATCGCTCCCGCGGCTGCACGGGACATCATCATCACAGCGGGACATCAGCATCATGAGGTGAGTGAAGTATTTCATTGAATACACCGCTAGTTTACTGTTTTTCTTTGAAATAAATATTCAAAAACATTATTGGTATCTATTTTTATTTTTGAAATTTACCGGTAGCTGCTGCATTTCCCACCCTAGGGTTATACTCGAGTCAATAACTTTTCCAGTTTTTGTGGTAAAATTAGGTGCCTCGGCTTATATTCGGGTCGGCCTATACTCGAGTATATACGGTATGTCTAGAGCTTGCTGACACATTGGCCTTTTGTTCATAAATCATAAGTTCTATCTCCTAATTGATAGAATACAAAAAATAATATGTTGGCTTATAAAATAATTTCTATTGTAGGGAACTGCATAAAATAGTGTCAGCTTGACATAAAATGTGGGCTTTGGTGTGTGTCTATAGCACACTGGCCCAAAAGTGTTCAGCCATCTTTACGGTTAGCAGGCAATACTGTATAGGGTAAAATCAAGGCCGGTAACCAGTCTACGCCTCTTTTTTCTTAGTAAAAACATTATTAGGGAGCCTCAATTGACCAAAGCTACACCAGTACAAGTCAGCATTTATGAACCCTTCTTAAGACTGTAATAGCCTATGGAAGACTGTAACTTTAAATATAAGAGGACTAAATGGTAAAAAAGTATACATTAGTATAATGAAATGAAAGCAAGAAAAGCTGTGAGTCGATAAAATAAAAAGGTGGAATATGTAATAGGTTTGAATATTCTGATTTAATAGAGTGGTGTTGAATACAGACAAGAAAGTGAAGATACAGGTTAATTATGAATGAAAGGTCTAACAGAGTTCCCCAAACTTTCTGGGTTGGTGGCCTGGAAGGGTGGAGGGGCAGGTGCCTTTACACATGCACGCGCATGAGCAAATAGGGCCAAGAGAGCAATGCTCACGGTGATGGTAGCACACTCATACGGTAGTGGGCCTTGGCCCACAAGTTGGAGATTCCTGGTCTAACATTTATGAACCGATGCATTTGGATGAGTAGAAGTACAAATCCCTAAGTAGGTGATATCAGTATCTTATGCCCAATGAATGGTGATAATAAAAGAATCGGGTAAATTTGAGAGAAAATTTCACAATACACTGAATAAATATAATCCAGAAAAAAATGGGTTTTTTTGTTATATAATAGGGATGGATGACTGGGAATGCAATGAACAAATATAGAAAAGCTGATTGGGCCATTCAGAGACTGAAGAATGAATAATAATGTTAAACCGAGTGAGTGATTACTTAAAGATAGATCCCTTTGTTCTAAATACTTTGCTTATTCATAAGTCTACTAATGAGAACACATGCAAATGAAATGAATATAAATTTAAAAACATGATGTATTTGATGGTTTATTAGAATTAATGAAGACAACAAGGGAGATGAATCTGAAAAAGATTCACAATTAAGCACAATTAAGTAGTGTCAAAGGGAAAATATTGGGAGGAAAAAATGTGCTGTTGTAGAGAAGAATCTGTATGACTTGAATAGATTTTTTAAAAGGAGGAAAAGTGGGGGGAAAAAACCAAAATAAAAATTATTGCACTCCCAACAGAACAAATACAAAGTGGGTAAAAAGGAAAAAAAGGATGGATAAACTGATTGGCACAAGGTTTGTGGAATAAAACAAATGAGAAGTATGAGCAAGGAGATTTAGTGGAACAATAAACTGAAAGTGATAGTGCATCAAAAAAACCGCATGTGGGAGAATTTAAAAAAACCCCAAGAGAATGATAAATGTGTGTGGCGATATATAAAGAGCTGCAAAGAATATAACCAAAGTTTGAAAGAGTTTGAAAAAAGCAGAGAAAATGCAGAGCAATTTTAATGTATTTTTTAAAAAAATCTGAAGACGGCTAAACAAAAAGTCTGAATGACAATAAAAATTAAAGCAATGGAATCATTTAGGACAAAGCTGAAATTTTTAAAAAATGGCAGAAAGAATATTTTATATGTTTACATACATACATACATACATACATACATACATATATACATATATATATATACACATACATACATACATACATACATACTTACATACATACATACATGCATACATACATACATGGGTTAATGGTTATCTCGAAGAAATGAATGTCAGAAACATTTGTGACTCCAAACAGAATGATGAAGGGGAAGTCATAGTAGATACTTTGAGGGTACTGAAAAATGTTAATCACAGCTGTTGATGATGATGCAACTAGAGAACCTTCACCTGATGGATGTGATCGAGTGGCTCTGTGATTTGTATAATATGCACATGTGAAAAGTGCATCCATGCCCAATGACTGGGAAAATGTTAATGTTCCCTTCTACAAAGCAAAAAGGAGTAAATGCAAAAGCTATAGGAGGATTAGTTTCTTAAGCATGCCTAGGAAAGCATGTGGCAGAATTCTCACTGAATTTTGACCAAATGTACCATGGCTTTATGTTAGACAAGGAATGTACTGAACAAGTTTAGCAAGTCATTAGAAATCTATGTATGTGTAGAATTATGTTTACAACACATTTAGTGGTTTAGAGAAAGTCTATGATAGAGTTGAATTATGGAATATAATTAAGGAATATATTATAAGAGCCGAGGTGGCACAGTGGTTAAATGCAGTACTGCAGGCTACTTCAGCTGACTGCAGTTCTGCAGTTCGGCTGTTCAAATCTCACCGGCTCAGGGTTGACTCAGCCTTCCATCCTTCCGAGGTGGGTAAAATGAGGACCCGGATTGTTAGGGGGCAATATGCTGACTCTGTAAACCGCTTAGAGAGGGCTGAAAGCCCTATGAAGCGGTATATAAGTCTAACTGCTATTGCTATTGCTATAAAGGTAAAGATAAAGGATTCCCCTGTCCAGTTGTTTCTGACTCTAGGGCAGTGATGGCGAACCTTTTTTGTCTCCCATGCCAAAAGCAGGGGGAGCACAGGAGGGTCATGTGCAGGCATGCCACACCCATAATGCTATCGGTGTGACCTCCCCCCGCATGTGCATGTGCGCACGACCAGAAAACCCCACCTCTTTTGGCATGGTTTTTTCATCCTCCCCAGACTCCAGAGGCTTTCTAGGAGCCTGGGGAGGGCGAAAACAGCCTCCCCATGCCCCCCCAGACACCCTCTTCCAGTTTGCTAGTAGGGTTTTTGCCCTCAGGAGCCTTCAGGGAAGCCTTCTGAAGGCCCCTGAAGGCTCCGGAGGGTGAAAAATGGACCTAGGGGGAATCTGGAAGTTCAGGAATTGTGACTTCTGGTTTGTTCTTAGGGCCAGTTTTTGCTCTCCGGAGCCTTCAGGGAAGCCTCCTGAAGGCTCCGGAGGGCGAAAAATGGCCTCAAAAGAAGGCCAAAGTCAGCTGACCAGATGACAGAGCAACGCCTTGCGTGCCCTGACAAATGGCTCCACGTGCCACCTGTGGCACGTGTGTCATAGGTTCGCCATCACGGCTCTAGGGGGTGATGCTCATCTCAGTTTCTAAGCTGAGGGAGCCAGTGTTGTCAGTAGACATTTCTGTGGTCATATGGCCAACATGACTATATGCCGAGGCACATGGAACACTGTTGCATATTGTATGAATATATTTTATATTGAGGTTTGGTAAAGGAAGAGTAGTACACAAGAGTAGTACAGTACTGTATGTGTGAGAATAAGTGAAATATTGTGTTAATAGTTGAAGTTTGAACAAGGAATAAGTATAATTTTATGCACGTTCTAAAACACTGTTTGTTTCGAAAGGCAATAAGATGATAAGCAGGCATGCATGTTATACTGCTTGTATCTATTACCCTCTTGCAGAAAACCTCCTAAAAAGAGTCATGTTAAACCCTTAGGAATAAGAAGAGACATTCCTGTTCGCAAATCAACATGCTTCTCTCTATAACTCAATGAATTGAAATGTTTGTTAGTGATAACAAACTCTTGGCTATAATGTGTATCCAACTCCACAGATCAATGTGCAAAGTATCATATAAACAGAGAACCATCCCCAAAACAAATTCAGTTGTATTAGGATGAATGGCACAGAGTTGAGTATTCCAAATAAACAAACATATATCAAGGGAGGAATCAAGAAAAATACAGTCTTTGGCAAGTGTATAATGCCCTCTATAGTATACTTAGAGTCTACTTTGGAAGAGTAGACTGTCCCCACTAGGATTTAGTGGAAACGCCTGCAAATTGACCCTTACCCATCATTTTAATGTTGAAGAATACACTCAAGGGACAGGCGGAGGAAATATAGAAGTGATGAAAAGAATTTTGCTCTGACCTCAAAAAGAAAATGATTCCTCAGCTCTGGGAAAGTAGAAAGGCTGAAAAAGTGTCTCAGAATAACCCCACCTTGACCCTGTTCTCTTTAAAAAGGGGGCAGTGAAGGTTATGCACATGCCGTCAAGATTCAGCTAATATATCCTGCAACAATAAAGTAGCATTCCTGGAATCCTGCAGTGTTTCTTGGCCTGGCCAATCAAAGGGCTAATATTCCCTAAATTATGGCACTCGAAACTTCACCCAGTAAATTTCACTATGAATATTCTTCCATGTATGACCACAATTGGGTTAAATTTTATTACCTGTTTTGCCATGGCTGTTAAGTGAATGACACCAGTTGTTAAGTGAAGCATGCGGTCACTGAGTGAATCCAGCTTCCCTCAGTCAGTTACTCTACATCTTGAGAGCTGGCTGGGAAAGTTGAAAACAGTGATCAAGTGACTCTGGGACACTGCACTCATCATAAGTCCAAGGGCCTGAATTTTGATCGCGTGAACGTGGGGATGCTGCAACAATGGTGAATGCAAGAACCACCTGTAAGACACTTCTTTCAGTGTTGTCCTAACTTCAAACTGTCACAAAATAAATGGTTGCAAGTCAGTGGTGGGTTCCTACTGGTTCAGCCAAACTGGTAGTGTTTTGGTGGCCTCCTGGGTCGCTGGAATAGGCGGTGAGCCAAGCCTGCCATGACCCCGAACCATTTCTCCAGGAGCCGCCATCTTGTTTTTAGCTTCTGCACATGCACAGAACAATTTTTATTGCACTGTGCATGCGCGTGCAGCGTGCCCATGAGCAAACCGGCAGTAGTCCCTGCCAGAACCCACTCCTGTTGCAAGTCATTGACTGTACACTGAGTACAGTAGAGCACATGCAAGCAGGGTACTTCCTTGTGTACTTAAAGGGTCTTGGATGGAGTTTTGATGGGAGGTGGGGAAGTAAAGCTTTAAAGGAAATTAGAACAAAGAGCAGACTCAGCTTCCCTCCCTGATGCACAAGAACATAAAATTACACTGACGGGAAGAGGGTGCCAAATCAATTCAAAGTGGAAATGGGTGTGTGCACACGTGTGATATATGCTCACAGAATGTAAGGTGCCAAAATACACCCAGAAAATTGGGTTTGGCTTATCCATGGACAGGCTTAACCACAAGTATATTCAGGAATACTTTTAAAAAGTATTCACATATTCTGCATATGCACATGGATAAGCAGATTTAATTTTTTTTAACCAAAATACCATGGAAAAAAACATGTGCCACCCACATATAAGCTGACTGAAAATTAAAACACAAAAAAATTCCGAGGGTTGGTTACTTGTGCATGGTTTATTTTTTTGTGGTGTTTTGATTAACACAGGGTCAGTTTATTTGCAGATGGGCTTATACACGAGTATATAAGGTGCTTAGTTAAACTTGAAAGTTTTCTCAAAAGCCATACAACCCTGAGTACAGTATCACAGACCAGAAAGACTCTCAGTGTATCCTTAACTACCAGGAGCAATTACGGAAAAGTTTAAAAGGAAGCAGAAAAAGAGAAAGAGGGGGGGAGGGGTTGCCGGGGGCGGGGGGGGGGCACACAAAGAGAGACTGGGTACATCTATGTTTTTTCTCTGACTCTTCCCACATCCATTACAACCTGCCTGCAAACTGCAACTCGACCTTCCCTATAAACTTGCTACTTCTTGCCAACTCCCCCTCCCTCAATCCATATGTCATATTTTTTTTTTTTTTGACTTGGGATAGGAAAGCAAAGCCCTAGAATGAACTGTCTGGGGCAGAGGCCCAAGGAACACCTAGGCCTAACCTCCAGCAGGGATATCAAGCTACATGAAAGTCAGAAATGATGTGTCTCATAGGTTCAAAACCCTAGCCTTATATTGGAAACACATGTTTCTGGGAAAAGAGGAATACACTAGGCAGACTTTTAGGCACCGCTTACCACGCAAGCAGCAGGGTGAGAGGGAAACCGTGGGGCGCAATTAAAAAGCCTCTCCCAGGCAGTCTAATGTTTCAGCGGCTGTAAGAGGGGAAGAGCTAATATGTGGAAGTATGATGGTTCTCAAGGAAGGATAGGTTGCCTTGCCGGACAAGCTGTGAATCAGCACCTAGGTCCAGCTGCAACTGAAAAGGTGTGTGACTTGCAAGGGGGAAAGAAAACAGGGCTAGTAATGATGCAAGGCTTATTTGAAGGCAGGGACTGAGAAAGCACATATTTTCTTGGATGTCTGGTTCCAGGGAAAGGTGGCAATCTGTGCCACAGAGCTCATCTACAGAAAATCAGAGGGTATAGTTCGGAAGGAGCATACATACGAGTGGCCAGTGGCAGGGATGAAATATATACAGCAGTGAACTCTGCTATCCGGGATCTGCCTCTTCCGATTAATATTTAGCTCTTCCTGGAGATACTTTTCATATTGGTCATTGATGAACTTCATAATAGGTTGCCAACTGTTGCAAGAAAGAAAGGAAGAAAAATAAAATATTAGAGGCAGGGATTTTCTTAAAAAACACCCAGTGCATTCACTTTCTCAAGCTTTGAAGCACCGATTGATTGCCATCAAGTCGTTTTTGACTCCTAAGGACCACATAAGTTTTCTCCTAGATTTTCTCTTTAAGCACGTCAAGTTTAATAAAAGAAGAGGGCGTTGGCTAATTATGTTTGTTTGTATACACTGTACTTTTGCTAGCACTTTACAGGAAAAAGTCCATGGGCAGAGAATCACAGAATCAACTCTCTCAGTCTGATTTAAGTATACAATTATGAGCAATAAGAAAGTATTTAAAAAATCAGCCACTTCATTTTGACAGAATTGTTAGGAAGGCTAACATTTCCATTTTGGGCTTTTTCAGGAGATACAGCAGATTGTTGCTTGTTGGCAGAGGCACATCACAGCCACCCAGTGTTTGCAAACAAAAATTCTCAAATGCTTGCTATGAAAAGTTAGACAGGGTAGATACACTCCAGGTCCCTACCCTTAATGTTATCATTTGATGGAACCTTGAAGATGCACCTTCATGGTGGCCACACAGCTCTTTGGACCAGCCCTTCACCTGACACCCAAGGGATCCCTATGCTTTTAGCTTCTAGATGACTGTGAAGCCCTGACTCTTGACTTGAGCATTGGGATAGGAGGGGGTTGAGCTGGGAAGCCGGTTGATCTTACCACCTGGATGAGGAAGGGAGGTACTTCTATTTTAACTGTGTTTTTATTGACTGACCTACTTAGAATATGAGATACATGACTATATAAGTTCTCTAAATAAATACATACAGTATATACATATATATAAACTACCTTTATTTGTATGTGCGTGTGTATAGTATGTATGTATGTATGTATGTATGCATGCATGCATGCATGCATGTATGTATGTATGTATGTATGTATTCTTGTATTTGGGTCTTTTCCTGTGCAAAATCCAGCATACCTACACCCGTGAAAATCTATGAAAACAAATATGTGTGTGTGTGTGTGTGTGTGTGTGTACATACGCGTACACACACACACACAAACATATATATATATATATATATATATATATATATATATATATATATATATATATATATATATATATATATATATATATATATAAATATATATATATTTGTTTTCATAGATTTTCACAGGTGTAGGTATGCTGGATTTTATACGGGAAAAGACCCGAATACAAGAAGACATGAAGACATACATACATACATACATACATACATACATACACACACACACACACACACACACACACACACACACACACACACATATATATATATATATATATTTAAAGTCACAACCCCTGGTATGCCCAAATATGGGAGGAAGGTCACACTTCCATTCTCTGTCCTTCGGCTCGTCACAAGAGACCATCAAGACAGAAACCCAATATTTTTTTTACTGTTGCCTTTTTGTTACAAATGTTATATTTGTGCTGATTTGTGCTACATATATATATATATATGTAGTTTCCCGAGCATGCAGTGCTCAGTATCAGCATCTCTTCACTGCAGAAATATACAGCCTTTAGCTCTCCCCTGTATTTCTACTTATGCTCTTTGACAGGCAGGCCCCCTTAAAGTTAAGAGAGGAATGAAATCTGAAGCTAATTTGCATTTGCTGTATTTGGAGGCATGCCACCATTGTTTTGTTGACTTTGGAAGGTTGATGTCATTTGATATTCCTTATTCCAGATCCTTTGCAAAATAGTAAGGAAACAGTAAGATGTATTCTCAAGAGTCCTTTCTTTCACTCATATAATTCACATCAACCATGGAGGTGACCCTTTGCTAATAGTGCACCATGGCATCACATTTTCCTACACGTTATAGAAGGAATTCCATCGTAGTTCTTTTCTGAGTAATTTAATTGGTCAGCCAATCCTCATGAGAAAAGATGTATAAGTAACTGCAAATTTCCATATCTGTAAAGTACGGTTTGCTTTAGAAAATTTCCTAGCTTTTGAAGAATCAATAAATTTTGGCATAATTTTTGCTCTTATCCCGATTAAGTTCTTCTCTTTTTGTTTTCAGCCCACAGATGGAAGAAAGTTTAGTCTGAACTGATTTTGCACCAAGTCAGTCAGTCAATCAGTGTCAGCCAAAACAAAACAACAACCAAAAAAAGTAGAGTAGCCACTTTGTTTAGCAGGAGTTTTTGAAGTGCCGCTCCCCTTGTTCTTGGTGCATTTCTCCATTGAAAGTGCCTTACCAATTCTCATTGTTAATGTGGTCCCCAAATCCAGGAGTGTCAATGACAGTCAGTTTCATATGAACACCTTTTTCCTCAATATCTGAAATGGAATGTGAAGATGTTAAATAGCAACGTATCACTTTGGGATGAACACAATGAGTATATGGGAAATCCTTCTTTACATGTATGTTTATCAAAGATGTCCTTGATAAAGAAGTTTAAGCATTTTAACATTTCAAGGATCTTCTATCTTAGTCAATCAAAAGGTGACTCCATGGACCCTCTTTCCCTGGCTGCTAACTTTCCACAAAAAAAAAACCAAAACAAAAACCCAGGCAGACCATCTTTTGGCAACACTCACCGTGTGTGATGGACTTGATTTCAATTGTCTTGGGAATACGCTCTTCAGAACTGGGTTGCACTGACTTGCGACTGATCTTGGATTTGAAAAGGGTATTGATTAGAGTTGATTTTCCCAAGCCACTCTGACCTAAAAGGTAGCAGAAAATAAATTTCAGAAAGCCACATTTTGTTACTGAAGCCATCCCACGGCTAGTCTTGAGTACACACAGACGGGGTGAAATCTTAGCTACCGATTCGCAAATGTGGGTGCGTGCACACGTTTCTGCTTTCTGGCTAATATAAATCACGCATCACAGCTTACTGTGGGAAATACTGGTTCGCCCAATCCGGTAGCATGTTTTTTTACTACTGGTTGTGGCGAACCGGTCCGAACTGGTAGCATTTCACCCCTGCATCCAGACTCTCCTTGGAAAACATGTGATGATACACACAGAGATTGCTACTATTTGATTTTTGACTGGATTATATTTTTATGACATTTATATTGTTCTGTTTCATGAACAAAATGGTTGTTTCTACAAAAGAAGCATTAAGGAAAACTGTACGCCAGATATAAGGCATAGGAAGTACAGATATAAGACCACATTACCAGCAGCTCTTTGTTAAGTTTGCGTTACGGGCCCCAAACAAGCAAAAAGAAGAGAATAATAATTAATAGGATAATTAAGAAACAGAAGAGAATCTTATTTTTTATAATACATGCTTAATTTCTGGTATTTGCTTCTGCTTATAATCTGGTTTATTCTCTTCTTTCCAATTCTGTCATTTGCATGACTATCTCTAGCCCTATTTTTGAAAAAGCAAACAATGTTCTCTCCAAGTTTTCTTACATTAGGAGAACAATTTCAGTCTTCTCATCTCTTTAAGAGAACTTCAAGGAGAAAGAAGTACGTAATTTATAACTCAAAAAAGAAGAGTGTTTCTGTTTGAGTTACATGTGCATGCCTTCTGTTATCGGAGAAGCTCAAAGTGGCATTTTTAATCACACTGGAATTGGTCATGCTGACTGGAGCTCTTAGTGACTCTTCAGCAACATTTGGATTCCATAGGTTTTCTGCTTCAACTCCATGGACTAATTTTAGAAGACAAGCAGTATTGTCAGTTTGGCTTAAATTAAATCGGTTGTTTTTAATTCCCAGTTAAATAAGTTAAAAATCACAACAGCATTTCAAATGAAGTTCATGTTCAACTTCTTCCAATTCAGTATCCCCACCTTCTTCATAAATGAGCAACCTTTGACTTCCAAAATTTGTATTTCAGTGCCCTAAATTGGTTGACAGACATTAAATTATTTTCTCCTTATATTGAGAGTTTATAAACTATGGAACCCTACAAAAAAATACATTCTTTTTTAACAGGAATTCCAGGCCACCCTGTCTCCAACTTAAAATGCCACAGTGGTCCATGTATAAACTATGCAAACTGTGTATGCTGTGAAGTTGATCGGAAGATATGTCATTCCCTCCTTTCAAGGGAAATTTGGAGATTTTGTATAAATGGGGAGGGCATCTAAATTTACATGTTGGTTTCAGAAATCCCATTCTATCTCTGTTGCTATCGGCATGGGAGCACTATGCTTGTTATTAGTGGAAATAATACGCATGGATGACAAATAAATATATCTTATTTTTCAGAGAACGGTGTGAGATGAGTGATGAAAAAATAAACAGTCTTCTATGTTAAAAAAAAAGAAATGCAAAAAACATTATTCCTTTCATTGATACTCTCTTGTATAGTAAACCTGTGCTTTTAAAAATGAGAGAACACAGCTCATATTTCTGAAAATTATTCATGAATTCTGCCTTTCAGCAAGCTGAAAACGACAACTAAGTGTTAGACCAAAATGCTAATTCTGGGTTTGAAAGTCCAGACAGGAATTTAATGAATTCAATTGTCTTGTGAAACCACAACTTAAACAAAATTCAAAGAAGTTAAAAGATCAAAAAAAATGTCAGTGAAAAAAAATACAGGAGCATGCCATTATTTAGATGAGGTGTTTAAGGGGATTGCCATAGTGGTTAAGACTTGCACAGAACACAGGAAATGTAACCTGCATGTATGAGTTACAAAAATATCAACTGTCAGGTTCTTCTAACGTCAAAATCAAGAAACATTTTAAAATGCCTATTTCTAACCTTTATTTACCTCTTGTAATTAAAAAAAAAGCACATTATGAGTGTGTACTACCAACACCTTGCTGTAAAAAAGCAATGATTTGGAAAGCACTAGATCAGTGATGGCAAACTTTTTTTGGCTCCTGTGCCATAAGTAGGGGGAGCATAGGAGGGGTCGTGTGCGGGCGTGCCACCCCCATAATACAATGTGTGATGCCCCCAGTGCGCATGCATGCACTACAGGCGCTCCTCCCATTTTTTGCATGCTTTTTTCATCCTCCCCAGGCTCCAGAGGCTTTATAGGAGCCTGGGGAGGGCGAAAAGAGCGTCCCCCGCCCCTCGGAAGCCCTCCGAAGGCTTCAGGGACCTCCAGGAGGCTTCCCTGAAGCCTCCGGAGCAGTCAAAATGACACTCTGAGCAAACTGGAAGTCCGTTCCCGAACTTCCGTTTTGCTCATAGGGCCGGTTTTTTGCGCTCCGGAGGCTTCAGGGAAGCTCATGAAGCTTCCGGAGGGCCTCAGGGGGGGGAGGGGAGGCTCTTTTCGCCCCCCAGGCTCCTATAAAGCCTCTGGAGCCTGGGGAGGGTGAAAATGGCTTTAAAAAAGGGTGAACTCAGCTGGCCACAGGGCAGCGCCTTGCATGCACTGACAAATGGCTCCGTGTGCCACCTGTGGCACGCGTGGCATAGGTTCACCATCACTGCACTAGATGGAAGAAAGTTGCTTTTATTGTTTTTCATTGTTAGGTTATTAATGCATGGACACTGAATTACACAGTATACAGATCACCCAAAGAGAATGGGGATGTGGTTAGAAAAGTAAATAAATATTTGGTCTAACACAATTAATCACATAAAATATGTTATACTTTAACTAATGGCACAAGTTTTATTTTACTATAAAACGTGGGTGGGGAATGAAGAGAGTTCAGAATGGTGAGAACAGCCTCAGTCACAGCAGACAGAATACCAAATGGGAGATAAGGAAGATAATAGAAGACCATAAGCAAATGAAAACAACACTGAAGCTACCCCAAGAGGCCCTCTGCTTATAAGACATGAGCCCAAGGTCCATATATTGTTTTAATGTTCGATTGGGAGCCACCTAGAATTGGTTAGAAAATGGGCAGCTACGTGAATGGGTAAAATATATAAATAAATCATCCTGTGTGAAAGTGTGACACAGAAAGGTTATAAAATAAATGAAGGCCCTGTTAGGAATAGTAGAGTATATATTTAGTCAAAGAAGTTTATTTTTCATCTTGCTTAGTTGCAAAGGGTAGACAATAAATCACATATTGTTTTCAAAACTGTAATATACAGTATTAGTCTCTGCCACAAGGCATAAACTGATATAACCAAACAGTCATTTTTAAAGGCCCAGCAAAACTCTTAATTCTTTTGCAGAGATACCCTATAGCACAAGGCCAACTGAGGAGTAATAAAGCTTCATACTTTAACCCAATTTAATTCCAACCTTCCTCCTGTACTTATAGTTATGTTCATATTTATTTATTTAGAAACTTACATGGCTGCCTTATATTATGCAAGATAATCTGAGGCAGCTCAACGCTAACATTAAATAAAACCAGAATATTATAAAGTAACCCCAACAATACTAGGTATCCCAAATACAGCACCACAATATCACATAATCTCCCCATACAATTTGCTGGGCTCACTTGTGCCCTATCCAAAGCCTGGGTGAAATGCCAAGTTTTCACATGCCTCTGAAGGGCTAATAGGATGGGCCCCGTCTGAATGTCAGAGGGGGGACAGCCACAGAAAAGTTGTCCTGATTCTACAGCCTGATTTAATAGACTGTACATGTATATAACTATATAGTATAAACAGTGAGAAGATTATCATGGAAGAAATGCTGGTATAAGAATTGTGGAGTTTTAATTTTGCACACAATTTTGTTCAGCCGTAAAAATAAGCAGACACAGAAATGAATCCAATCTTCCTAGGAATATTAAAAAGCAGTAAGAGAAATGAAAAGTTTACGAGTGTCAACGGAACCAGGAAACCAGATATACGGCTATATTTCTGGCACTGCCTTCCAAACAGCCACAAATAAAGACAGAAAAATTCTACACTGAATGCTTCATTTCCTAAGCATACTGAATCTGCTTGAGCCAGGACTTTTTGAGATTTTATTAAAAACGGTGCACCCACCCCTTCAAGGAAATGAAACAAAGTACCGTATTTTTTGGTGTATAAGATGCAATCCCCCCCCCCAAAAAAAATGTGGGTGGAAATATCTATGCATCGTATAGAGCAAATGTTACCGAAGCCCCACCTACCCACCGGCCCCTACCCTTTGGCCTCCCAGCAATTTGCTTCCTTGCAGCAAAAAGCATGGTCAGCTTCAGCACAGCCTGATTTAGCATGAGCAGCTGATTGGTGGTAGGATCAGACTCCCAGAATACCACTATCAGCTGTACCAGGCTGCGGGAATTGATACCACCCATCGCTACCACCATGTATCGCCGCCTCAGCATGCCCCATTTTTGGCCTCCGCATGCCCCATTTTTGGCCAGTTCCAGGTGGCAGTAGCAGTGATGCCCGCTGCCTGGAATGGGCCAAAAATGTGATGCAAGGAGGTAAAAAATGGGGCATGCAGAGGTGGCGATAGGTGATGGCGGCAATAAGCGGCAATGGCCGGTGGTGATCCCTGCAGCCTGGAACAGCTGATAGGCAGTATTCCGGGTGGCTGATCCAACTGTCAATCAGCTGCTCATGCTAAACCAACCACCAATCAGCTGATGTGCTGAAGCTTACCAGGCTGTTTGCTTCAAGGGGCCAAATTGCTGAGAGGCAGAGGCAAAAAAAATTTCTTGTTTTCCTCCCAAAAAACTAGGTGCATCTTATAGTCCGGAGAGTCTTATAGTCTAAAAATACAGTATTTTTAACAGTCAAGTATTCAGTTAATATGTACATCAAAACTGCAGTTTTAACCATCCTCAAATATATGTCAACTGTCTACATTGGTTAATCTGCTAAGCATCTGGAGCTAAATATTTGTTGAATAGTATATGCACCCAGTCTGCAATAAAATCCTAGAAAAAGAAGAATGAAAAAAATGCACTACAACTCTTTTTAGAGAATCTTAGAAAGATGGCACTTAACTATTGGGCTATAAATGATTAGGAGAACAAAGCAGAGAATTTTAGTTATCTTCAAATTTTAAACCAAACTTGAAATAAACCATTTCACTGATAAGTCCGGGTGAGCAAGAATTACCAAAAGGCAATCAGGTAAAGCAGGAATGACTAATAAATTTGGAAATGAAATATTCTCTTCTGTTTTCCCCACAAAGCAAATTTAATTATTTTGTAATGTAAGCTGCAGCTCATCTGTCTTTGTTCCCTGCCTTGGCCTGTTTTCACAAAAACATTTTCACCTGTTAATAGTCACAGTTCATTGTAGTATTTTCACTCTGTATCCCTAGATCATTGGGAAATTTGAGCCACCATTCTATGTTTGATCTCATTCCTTTTTCCCTTGATAATTTCATTCTCTCCCCCCCCCCCCCCAATCACAGGTTCAGCCAGTTCTCACTGGCTCTCCTGAACTGTTACTGAATTGCTGATGCAGTTTGGAGAACTGGCTAAAAATAAAGTGCAAGAGAGGTTTTTTCCCCTGTCTCTCCCTTCAGTTAATAGCTCTGGGTAGACAGCCAAGAACCACCTAACAGCTGCAGCTGCAATGCAACAGATTCACGCTGAATCAAGTCAATAAACAACAGAAAAGGACAGGATTAGGGCAGGGAAATCCATCAATCACCCATCTAGGGATGAGATTAACCTCTTCCATTCAGGAAGAAGAACAAGATTACAAACATTTTCATTATAAATGAAAATGTTTCATTTATAAAGAATATTAAGTAACAATTCTGTGAGTTTCCCAAGACCTTTTATAGCTGATGCAATGTTGGCTATTTCTTGTTTCTTCCTGGGGAAAAAGATACAGGAGGGGACAATGATGCAGCTTGATCATACAGGCTGTGAATTTAATGCATGTGTGGTCCAGCCAGCTGTATTGCTTCTGTTGTGAAGCACTCAATTTAGAACTTGGAGAACATAGAATAATAGAGTTGGAAGGGTTAATGTTTTTGGCAGCCTTTCAATTAGTATGAGCGGCTGCTCTTAGTTTTCCTCTCAGCTGCTGTGTTTGCTTTGGAGTTGACTTTTTTAAAAAGGGGAATGACTGTTTTAAGATTTCTGCATTGTTTTAGTGGTTTCTTGCACTATTCGTTTGGGATGTACTTCCCTCATTCTTTTTGAAAGCTTCTAGTGACTCACAACAACTGAAGACAAGCTATTCCATTGATTGATTGGTCTCACTCTTAGGAAATTTCTCTTTAGTCCTAGGTTGTTCTCTCTTTGGATAGTTGTCATCTATTGTTTCTTTCTGTGCCTTTTTTGTGCTTTGGAAAATAGATTTGACTCCCTCATTTTTGTAGGAGCCCCTCAAATTTCCTGACAGAACAATTAATCAGTGGAACAATTTGCCTCCAGAAGTTGTAAATGCTCCAACACTTGAAGTTTTTAAGAAGAGATTGGATAATCATTTGTTTGAAGTGGTGTAGAGTTTCCTGCCTAACAGGGCTTTGGACTAGAAGACCTCCAAGATCTTTTCCAACTCTGTTGTTCTATTCCATTCTAAATATTGGATTTGAATCCCAACCATTGCCCCCAATGACCTAGTATAGCCAGCCACAAATCATCTATTTACCAAAACAAAAACTAATGAGGTTGCTCCATTAAACTGGCCATACAATACCAATATCTCCTGTTGTCTTTTTAATCATGATGAATAATGCGTCAGTGTAACAATCATGTAGGAGATGTCACTTCAGAAGAGTTTTTTTTAAAAAGAAAAAAAAACCTATTTTCTAAATAGGTATAGAACTGCTTAGGGCAGTGATGGCGAACCTATGACACGCGTGTCAGTGCTGACACGCGTAGCCATTTCGGGTGACACGCACATGCTCCCCAAACTTGTTTCAGCGGCAGCTCTCAGCCTGGGCGGAGCGTCACGCAGGCTGTGGAAGGAGGAGGAGGAGGAGGAGGAGGAGGAGGAGGGAACCAACCAAAGAGAGGCTTTTACCGGGTCTGCGCCCCACAGCCAGGATCGTCCTTGCGCCTCAAGCCACGTTTCTTCCTGCAAAGCCCTTCGGGCAACCCGAGAGTTCCGCTTGACGCCAGAAGGGCTTTGCAGGAAGAAACGGGGCTTGAGGCGCCAGGACGGTCCTGGCTGTGGGGCGCAGACCCGGTAAAAGCCTCTCTTTGGTTGGTTCCCTCCTCCTCCTCCTCCTCCTCCTCCTCCTCCTCCTTCCACAGCCTGTGTGACGCTGCCGCCCAGGCTGAGAGCTGCCGCTGCCGCTGCTGCACAACTGAGGGAGGGAGAGGGAAAGCAGAGGTAGCCTCAAATTCCACCGTTGGGACAGGGGAAAGGGCTTGTCCCTCAAGAGTGGGGGGGGATAGAGGTGGGAAGAAGGGGCCCGGCCTGTCCCCAGCGCCCCCCACAGACGGATTACGGATCGAACGCTTCTCTCTCTGCAGCCTTTTTCTGCAAGTCCCAGCTACTCAGCGGGGCGTCATCATTTCCGGGGGGTTGCAGTTTTCCAGCTCAGATATCAGGATCCGCCGGGATTAAGTGGGAGAAAACGCCGCTGGCCGAGCGGAACAAACACATCCAAAGGTTAATCTTATTTTATGAAAACACAACTTCCAAAAGTCGATCGTGGCCTCCGTCAAGAAGCTCTTCCCCCACCCCCCACCCATTCTGGGGTCTTGGTGTCCCTCGGCTAAGATCCACCCCGGAAAGCAGAACGGGGGCAGCCCTCCTGTAATTCTGGCTGGGTTAAAGAGCAGGGATGGAGGAGCCATATCACACCTTCATTCAAAGGGTGGGGAGGGGGAGGCCCGATAAAGTCCCTCCCTTGGGGTGTCTGAAGTCCCAGCTGAAGCAGCCGAAGGAAAAAGGATAAGCATCCCTCGCTGCCCAATGGCGCTTGGGGTAACCCCGCTGGGCAGAGCCAGTCGAGGCTCATCCTGCAAATGAGGGTTTCCTTTGGGGAGGGCCAGGTGGTTTCAAGCACCCCAAACAGCCAATCTCTCTCTCTCCGTCCCCCTTCCTTTGCTCCTGGGGCTGCAGAACTTTCCATGGGCTCAACAGTAATTGAGTAAAATTCTAAGCCACTGCAGTAGCTGCTTTTTGGTTTTATTTTTTTTAATATTTATCAGTCTCTCTTTTAGTTGAAGAGTTGAAGTCCACAAGGCTTAAAGCTGTCAGGTTTGAAGACCCCTGGGGTTTTTTTCCTAAAGGGTTAGGGGTGCAAGGGTCTTGTAACTTGACAGCTTTAAGACTTGCACGCTTCAATGCCAGAGTTTCTGAGCCAACATTTTGGTTGCTAAGCAGGACCGTTGGTAAGTGATACTGATAATAATATCAAGGGCAACATACGAAATCGACTGATGAACAAAGAAGTTACTAAGCAGCTATGTTAAATAATTTGTTTTTGGTTTATTAAATACAATTATATTGCAATTATATATTTTTGTAGTTTAAACTATAAATTGCGCAAAATTATGTTTTTGTCGAAGTGACACACAACGCGAGTTATGCTCCATTTTTTGCCGATTTTTGACACACCACGCCAAAAAGGTTGCCCATCACTGGCTTAGGGAAATTATTGTAATATTATCCCACTTTTTAAAAAAATCTATAACTCAAGGTAGAAAACATGCTTAATTTTTCTGTCTCCTATTTTCCAACAACCCTGACATGACTTGGACTGAGAGGAATTAGTCCAAAGTCACCTAGCTGTCTTTTATGCCGAGGTGGCGCAGTGGTTAAATGCAGCACTGCAGGCCACTTCAGCTGACTGCAGTTCTGCAGTTCGGCTGTTCAAATCTCATCGGCTCAGGGTTGACTCAGCCTTCCATCCTTCCGAGGTGGGTGAAATGAGGACCCGGATTGTTGTTGGGGGCAATATGCTGACTCTGTAAACCGCTTAGAGAGGGCTGAAAGCCCTATGAAGCGGTATATAAGTCTAACTGCTATTGCTATTGCTATTGCTATGCTTAAGGTAGGTCTAAAACTCATAGTCACCTGGTTTCTAGGTCGGCCCCTTCACCATTACTTGTTCTCTATTGCTCACAGTCAACCACTCATAGGAATGTAGCTTCTGGTGGAGCAAAGTCTCTTTTTACTTGTTCCTGTATCACTTCTTAATTCAAAGTTGAAAGCAGTGGATGTAGAAGCAACACATTCCTTCCCCTCTCCCAAAAGTGAAAGAAGTCCTTTGTTCCCATGGAAGAATATTGAAAGGAAAATACTTTCCCTGAACTAACATACACAAATGAGGGTGATGTTATACTTAGCTGACGAGAACAGTCTGTGATCGGCAGATTCTTCTTCAGCAACACTCACTCTTCCTACTATGTGAAGTCTAACTATAGAGTAAATGCATAAATTGAAGGATGTCTTTATTTGCCTTTTCAGGTAAACACTTTTATCTTTCAGACCTGTTCTGTTATTAGTCTTTGCTGTTGTCCTTAAGAAACATGTTTACCCTATTATCAAAGCATCAGAGAAAGCTGCAAGCCACAACCTAACGAGGGAGTGGAAATCAACTTTTGCAAGGCGTGTACCATGCTATCTTCAAGAATCAGAAGCTGATATGGCATTAAGTGCTAGACTTGCTAGATTTTGCAAGAATTTTTAAAATCAGGTTCTTTAAACACACCCTTAATGCTTAGTGATGGGATGCAACTGGTTCTCTGCCCTAATGATTTCTTTCACCAAACTGCTCAGAAAGTTAACAACCAGTTCTCCCGAAGTGGTGTGAACTGGCTGAATCCCACCACTGCCTTAATGTTGAAGAAGATGAAGCATGAACAAAAAGAATAAAAAATATGGGGCTTAGAACAGAGGGGCAAGAAGTCAGAGCTATGATGTTGGGTCAACAGACTTGAATCTAATGAGAGAAAACTTTGGATTAACTATCCACTCTGACTGGTTAAGAAGGGACTAAAGGAAGTGAGTCATTGTTTAGATAAGAAATGCTTATAAGCAGTATTTTTTAACAACCTCTGTTACTTTTAGGAGATTACAGAGTGATTTTTTTCTTTTAAAGGAGAATTGTACAGCACCTTCAAATAACCTTCAAGAATGGCACACAAGACTTTTGTTTTGTTTTTAGTGGAAGAAATTCAGTCATAGAATGCCAAGCAGCATAGCTGCTTATCAAAGTTGAAATGGCTGATTAAAGGCCACATGTCCTTGACGTTTGATGCTCCAGTCAGGACAAAGAGGCTGATTAGAGAAAACACAATCACCTTGACATTCAGAGTATAAAACATCTATTTTAGTAATCCACAGAATCATTTAACAAATTACATTACCTTAAGAATTCACAAATGCTAGTTACTGTTGTTCATACACATGGGTGAAAAGAAAACCACCTGGAGTGGACAGGTAAAAATAGGATGGTGGAAGGAAATCAAAGTGTTTACTTTTGGTACCCTTGTCAAGAATCTTAGCTAGCATGACAAATGTAGCCTCCCCCAGTCACACCAAGGTAAGGAGACTTACCAACAACCATGATGTTGAATTCAAAGCCTTGTTTCATGGCTTTCCTTCGCATCTGTTCGAGGATGGCATCAATCCCAACATAGGCAAAATCGGCAGCTGGCTTCTCTGTCCTTGCTGGTGCAACTGGCTTGAGGCCAGCATCTCGAGTGGCATCCATCACACTGCTGGGATAATTGGGAATGGTCTCTGAACCTGTTAGTGGAAAACCAAGCCGCCAGTCAATAAAATACATTCACTGGTCTATTATTAATGCACATAATTAAAATAATCAAAATATCTTCATAGATACAGAAGGGAAGGGAAGGAAAGGAGGAAAGGTTTAAAGCAGTGATCCCCAACCCCCGGTCCGCGGACCGGTGCCGGGCCGTGGAGTACCTGGCACCGGGCCGCGCAGCGGCCGGGGGCCATGATCGCTGCAGCGGCCGGGGGCCATGATCCCTGCTGCCTCTTCACCCACACGCGCAGCCTGAGATCAACCCCGGGACTCGAACCTGAGAGCCGCCTCTCCGGTCCAAACCCCACACCCACCCCGGCCGCCCGCCCGGCCGCCTTGGTAGCCCATGGAGACGGAGCGCGTTCGGTTCGCCGCTACCTGGGGGCGCCGTCCCCATGACATCACCGCGGAGTCCTTGCCTCCTTCCCTGGCGAGGCTTTCTCCCCGCCAGCCAATCAGAGGCCAGTCCCCGGGCAAGCGGGGACAAGTTGCTGGCCGGCCGAAGCAGAAGCGGGAGATTGGAGGGAGGGGAGAGAGAGAGAGAGAGAGAGAGCGAGCGCTGGGCGGGTGGCAGCGCGTTCCACAGCGGACTAGGCGCGCCGCGGGCTGCCAACCCCCCCCCACACACACACGTACACACACTGCCTCTCTGGCAATTGGCTGCCCAGGAAGGGAGCGGGGAGCTTTCACAGATAGGAACGTGATGGGGTTTGTTTTCTTCCCCCACTCCTGAGCCCCCCCCTTTTTTTGCTTGCCTTCTGGGGTCTCCGCCGTGGAGCAGCCGAGGTCAGATGGGGAGGTGGAGAGAGAGAGAGAGAGAGAGAGATGGGCGGGTGGCAGCTGTCTGTGAAACATCTTCCCCTCCCCACCTCCTGGGCAGCCAATTGCCAGAGAGGCACGGTGGGGGTGGTGGGGGTGGAAGGAAATAAAAAGAGAAGTTGCCCTTTCATTTTGCAATCTCTCTCTACGACCTTGTTTCATTCTCTTCCCTTTTGTTTCGTCCTCATTTCTCAATCTCAGCAACTTTAACACTTTTGGACTTCAACTCCCCAAATTGCCCAGCCAGCTAGAATAGATAGATAGATGGTGGATAGGTGATTGATAGATAGAGAGGGATGGATGGATGGATGGATAAATAGATAGATAGATGATAGATAGATAGAGGATATATACACATACATGCATACACACATACATACGCAGAGAGAGACGGAGACAGAGACAGACATGGATGGATAGATATCACAGAAGTGAGTACACCCCCTCACATTTTATCAATATTTAAGTATATCTTGCAGCAGTTTAGACATTAATGGCTGGGGGCCATGATCGCTGCAGAACAACGCCCCCCCACCCCTGCGCGCACTCAGCGGGCCACGGTAAAATTATCAAAGGCTGACTGGTCCGCGGCGATAAAAAGGTTGGGGACCACTGGTTTAAAGGATAGTGCTTGTGAGAAAAAAATAGGAGATGCATTTGTGTACAATTGTTGTTGTTAGTTGAGAAGTCATGTCCAACCCATCACAACTCCATGGACAACGTTCCTCCATGCCTTCCTGTCCTCTACCATCCTCTGGAGTCCATTTAAACTCACACCTACTGCTTCGGTTACTCCATCCAGCCACCTCATTCTCTGTCGTCCCTTTCTTCTTTTGCCCTCAATCTTTCCCAGCATTAGGCTCTTCTCCAGTGAGTCTTCTCTTTATATAAAAAGTGGGATATAAATTTATATACTTCACTTTATATACAAAGTGGGATATAAATTTAACAAATGGGATAACCGCCAATAATCTTTTTTCAATCTCTTTTCTCATTCTTTTCTCTTAGTTTAGGATTTTACCTTGCTTTATCTTGTAGCATGTTATAGAACAGCTTTTTTTTTTTTAAAGTCTGTGTTTTATCTCTGGGTATTCACATCATCTACTGAGGATAGTTTGTAATCTGATCAGCTTGGTACCATGTTAAATGCTAAGTTATCAAAAGCATTTTAAAATGTGAATTGATAGAAACCCAGGTACTCAACCTGTCTTGGGATTCCAGATTTATAACATGGAGTGGTGGTAATACTGTTAGATCAAAAAATGAGGGAGGGAAGGAGCAATTACCAAAATTTCCCTCAAAGACTGCTGAAATAACTACATTTTAGTCAGGGGAGTCCAATGTATTGATTAAAAAATCTGGAAAGTATAAGAATAGTTTGGCATTTGAAAGTCACACTGCAGGTACTAAGCTATTGACACAGAGCAAGATTAGCCGAGTTTCTAACTTGCCCAGTTCCTGATGATTCACTGCTATCCAGTTTGCCACTTCCTGGCCTTCAAATTAATCCTCATGCTAAGCCATATTTTGATTTGAACCTTTCCAAATAGTTGTGGATTCTCTGGCAATGCTGGTGGTGAATCCTACTGTAGTTAAGCTTAGCTCTATTTTGGTTGTCTGTAGCCCCTGTGCTAGAGAGGGATGAACAGGCTCCCACAAGTTTAAAATATAAAGGAGACAAAGTCTGGAAAAAAAATCCATTTTTTTCTCTTTGTACATAAGAATAATTATTTACTCATCGCTGTAAAATTAAGGGCCTCTTACTGCAAAATGACATCGTACTTTCAGGTTTTTAAAAAGTTTGCAAGTTGTCGTGGTTCTTTTCCCCTTTGTTGGCAAGGCCTCTTTGTCATGATCTCATCTTATTCCTTGATACAAGAATTCTTCTATTAAATAAAAGCTTTGGAAGACTTGGCTCCTGCAATATCTTAAAACAGGGCCATCCATTACAGCCACTAGGGATGTGAGAAATCTATAAGCCAATAACATGAATTTAGCACCCAAGGTTCCAGAATAAACTAAGTGTAAAAGTAATAAATGACTGTATGGACATCATGCCAGACTCCTCCATTATGAAGAAGAAATATATCACTGTTGTTAATCACTGTTGTTAATCACAATAACGATGCCAACATATTTAAAAAGTGCTTCACATCACCCCATGAAATGAACATAATTATTTACTCAAAAATTTCACATCTTATAACCCTTTCTGCCTTATTGTGATATGGATCAAAGTCTTGATGTAATTCATATATAGTCAATCTTTAACCCTGGTGAAAAGAGTTTATGGAATTGTTGTCCCAAACTAAGAAATTGACTATTAGCTCTTTATCACTGGCTCCTGTAATTTCTAATAGCATAGATCCATGATGGTGAATCTATGGCATGCGTGCCATAGGCGGCACACAGAGCCCTCTCTGCAGGCACGCCCAAGCTCAGCTCCACCACGCATGCGTACACACCTTCCACCGGCCAGCTGGTTTTCAGGTCTCTGCCATGTGAAGGGCAAGGTGAGCCATGCGGGGGGAGTTTTACACACGCATGTGGGGGGCGAATGCAAGGGTCATGCACACATGCACAGGGCATGCACGTACATTGCATTATGGGTATATACACGCTTTTGGCACATAGCAATGAAAATGTTAGCCATCACTAGCATAGTTAATCCAAGCTAAAAGTTGCTCAAATTCAGAAACCTTATGAAGCTACGCATGATCAGATCAAAAACCTGTTGGAAACCTGAGAGCTGTCCTGTGGCACAGAATTTCAATTTTAACCACTCGATGTACCAATAAGAACTTTTTAATCTGTTCAATATCTCCCAATCTTCTGATTCATTCAATGATGTTTATGACTCTTTTTTAAAATCTTACATTAGCTTCTGAGACAGGGAAGGTAAAATCTGCAAGCATCAATTTGCCCACAGTCATTTTTGTTGGTGGCCACCAGGCTCCCTGCTCCTCTTTACCAAGTTTACCTTAATTCATAATAATTAATAGAAAGGCAGCATTTGCAAATACCTGCTTTAGTCATTTGGACCTCTTTGTAATGGTAAAGAAAATTTCAGGGGCTACTTTGTGTTCTGAAAAATGGGTATTTTATGTCTATGATGGCAGCCGTTTTCAGAGTGTCCAAACCCTCTGAATATTTCAGATGTGCCTCTGGCCCTAATCCTGCCTTCCTTGCTAACCCTCAAAGGTTTTCTCTCATGTGGAAAATTGTTCCAGCAATTTGATTCCTTTGGCAGGGTGTTAACTTAATTAAGTCAGTTAAGCAGACCTAGTAGTTGAATATACAAACTCTGTAAAATCTTTATTAGTATTAATCTGGTTAAATATTTCATGCATGCATTTTTTTTTTAAAAAAACTACTCTCCCTACATAATGTGGTCCACAAATGTGGCTGTCACCCAGCTCCTTCCTAAATCCAGATAATTTTCAAACAAATTAAAAAGCACAGTTCCAATCTAGATCCTCAGGGAACTCTACATTTACACCTACCTATAATGAGAACCATTCTTTTATCCCTATTCTTTCTAGTTGCTGGTATATGTCTACATGAAACTCTTGAATAAACACTCATGCATGACATGGAAAGACAAGGGGGAAGTGCTATGTATTCACATTTATTTTTATATATGCCTTTTCAGAACCTGACTACAAAGAACAGAAGAATAAAGATTTATACTGAAAGTTCCAGGAAAAAACTAGGCCAAAGCAAATGTAGGCCATTTAGGCCAAAACTAAACCATATTTTAAAAACATGGCATCCATTCAAATCTGCTTAGATTTACCAATTTCCTCTTGGAAAGTCAGCTATGCAGGTAACTATCCAGAAAGGTCATCAACAAGAAGTAAAAATAGAAAAAAATGAAACAGATTTAGAAAATGATGTTAACACCCTTGCAATACTGACATCCAGGAGACAACAAAGACATCCCTCATATCTGGTTGCCACAATGTGAGAAGTGTAGAACATTTATAACCTAATGGCACAAAAATCACTTTCTCAGAATTAAACTCAGTTTAAATGTAATGTCAGTAAAACCTTAGCGGGCCTAGAAAGCTTCTTAATCACAAGTACATTTCTCTGTCTACTGGCTTAACACTGTATCTGTTGCCATGGATGCAATCTCCACATTGTACCAACAAGACTGAAGTATCTTTATAACAGGCTGGATTCTCTGTTTAAACTCTCATCCAGTAAGAAAGTATTGAGGAGAGTATTTTTACATGATCTATTGAGGACTGTCTTACATTACATTATATAGAGCAATTGCAAGGAAATTCCATGTAGATGAGTCTCAAGAGCCTCAATCAAATCCCTTTGCACATAGGATATCCACATAGGATATTCATTGTTTGGAAGAGGGAGTTATTCTTAACTTGCTAATTTTCTATATGAAAGGAATTCTGGGAAGGAAAAATGTAGTTCAATCATATGAACAAAGCACGGCTTGTAGGCCTGCGTAGCACGACAAAACCGCGCTCGTCAAAATAGCGGTGATAAAACCGCGTCGCTAAAGCCGCAACGTCATCACCGCGCATCATCACCGCCGCGACAACAGCGTGGCGACAGAAGGGCACTTTAAAACAGCGCGGCGGCAGAAAGCCGATTTAAATTAAGGTTAGGATTAGGTTTAGGGGTTTGCTTTAGGGTTAGGGTTAGGATTAGGTTTAGGGGTTTGCTTTAAGGTTAGGGTTAGGTTTAGGGTTAGGTTTAGGGTTAGGTTTAGGGTGCTGAGTGCTTCGGAAGGCGCAGATTTGCCCTCCGCCCTTATGTCAGCGCGGTAAAGTCGCATTTGCTTTAGCGATTCGGACGGCACGGATTAGGGTTCGCGCTTATGTCTCCACGGATAAGGGCTTTGCGGTATTGTGGTGGAACCGTAGGCCTGTAATCCAGGCATAGGATTAATTCAGAATTGTGATTTAGGGTATGCAAATGGAATATTAGCAATCCCAGCAGAAACACATATCTTTCCTTTTCTTCGTCACACACACAACACACTTGAGACATGAGCTGCAGAAATTGCTGTTCAGGGAAAGACTGATTCCAGCTGGCTAAGAAGAAAACATTCCACCAGAAAGGAAAAGGGCAAGCAAGAAAACCTTCGCATATCCTGCCTCTAAAACATTGATCCTACTTCGGATTCATTATCAAACTACAGTAGAACCTCTGGTCACGAACGCTTCTGACCACAAACAAATCGGGTTCTGACCAAAAAATTCAAAAAAAAAAAATTCGTGGTCAATTTCTCCTTCTTTGCCATCTTTTTTGTAAGTGCCAAATTTCCAAAATTAGGTTCAGGTCATGACCAAATCGGTTTGCGACCAAAGTTATGGAACAAATTATGGTCGTGACCAGAGGTTCTACTGTACAGAGAAGATTTTAATGCAATTACATTAGTCTTTGCCACCATGCATTTGTTCACCAGTTTGTGATGGAATAAATTGCTGAAGACATCTGTAACTTATTAAAAATAATATGTTATTATTTCAATTGATCATCAGTTCCCATGCACCTTCCCCAAAAGGAAAATCTACCCCATATTTTTGCAAGCAGCAAATATGTGTTTAATAGTGAAGCCTGAGTAGAAGCTGTTTGTTATAGAGTGAGGTGTTTGCTTAAAAAAGGAATAGAAAAGTGTAGAAAATTGAATCCTTCTACTGTTCTCAGTTGATGGTACAATTTCCATCCCATGACAGGAACTCATTACTAACTAGCATTAGCCTCCAACTTAGAACAGGAAGTCCCTGTGGGAATTTTTCTGAATCTCTCCCACTCACTCCAATTTTATAAGGAGTGTATATAGATCCTTAGTCTCACCCTTCCTGGAGGCTTGGAGATCCCTGTTGTTCAGCTAGAATGTGTGAGCGTGAGAAAAATTGGAGCTGAGAGTAGGGCACTCTTCAACAATCATGCAAGGGAGAGATAATGCAGATGCAGAGCAAATACTGGCCTCTTCCACATGTTTCCCCTCAAAGTTGTGGGACTTGATTGGATGTTGGAAAATTAACTAAGAAACACTGCAAATGCCTGATTGAAATGCCTCCTCTGGAACGATGAGGAAGAGCAGTTTCCCACTATCAGGAGATTCTGCTCATCCCATCTCCTGGGAATTAGATCTCCAACTGTAGCCAAATGCAATAATGGCTCACTACTATTGTACTCCAACTTTCTCAACTGCTCCAAGCAGCAAGGAACACTCTTTCAATTGGGTTTCTTGGAATTTTTGTTCTCTTACTACTAAAAAATGTTTTCAGGAAACCATTGTGGAGAACAGAGCTGGTTGCTAGTTTCCTACATCCATTGGCCAACTAGATGGAACAGTGGCCAAGTTTCATAGGCGAATGTTATAGGGATATTAGTAGAAGCTTATATGTGGATGAAAATGGGGGTGGAGGAAGGGATTCCCCCCCCCCCATTAAAACTAAAAGTTGGATTGGTTAAGCTGTAGAGTGCACAGGTTGCAATAGAGCAAAGTCACAAATGGAATCATATGTTTATATATGCTGGGGAATCTGCAGGTTCCAGTGTTTTAGTCAAAGTGATAAAAAGGGTCTGGTCAGCACAGTAAACACCACAACAATCCTTTGAGTCATCACAATATAAATTGAGTCATAAAAATATGAAAAATCAATTAACTGATTTATTTCTAAAAGTCTATGTACAGAAATCTTGCCACTAATGGGGTCAGCACCTAGTGAGAGTTAGATATGGGTGAACAGCACTCAAGGGGGACTTAGTTCACTTGCGACTACAAAGAGATTCTAGGCTAATCCCTTTTCACTCCACCTCCAGACTCTGCCAGTCCTTCTCCTAGACCCTCCTTTGCACTCATTTTTTTCAACTTAATTAAAACGTATTTATTCATTAAACTAATTTATATAGCCGCTCAGCTCACAAAGTGACAAATAGCTAAACAAAATGAACTAAAAACTAAGCAGAGACTAGAAAAAGACAAACTAAACAAAGCCAGTTATTTACCTGCTCAGGCCTTCACCACAAAGGCTACCGTGTGTCAAAGATTATACAAAAAAGAAAGAACTTGACTCCATGAACAATCTAATTAATCGTCTGACAACAGCTAAAATCAAGCCAAGTATTGCTAGTTTCAAGAGTCTTTCTTTCAACCCATAATAATTAGTACACCAACTAATTATTCTACAGAAAAAGCAAACCACAGCATGCCAATTAAATAAACTGAAACGTATTTGGTGATTACATTCCAAGCCCACAATTGCTCCCATTTATCACAGCTGCCTATTTAAAAATTAAGCAGTGAACACATTGCAGCAAACAAAACTATTTACTTGACCGCATGAGTCTGGATTTTCATGTGTGTTTCATTGTTATTTATACACAATGAAACACACTTTCTCTCTACAACCTCCTAAAAATTCTTCCAAACCTGAAAGAAAATAAGATAGGAAGAACAACAGTACCTCCTTCTTTCTCCTACTTCAATAGCTCTAGCTATTGTTCTTGGAGAAACTGAAACTAAGTAGGATCAATGAAAATGCATTTAGTAATGATTTTTCCTAAATATCAAGCACCAAGTTTAGTAAAAACGTAAGTCTGTATTTAGGAATTTACATACAATGGTCTTTACCGATATTCTACCCCAGTTATCTTTTCTTAGCAGCTCAATTAACTATGGCAGGGATGTTGTAAGAATGAGCACATCTTTTTATTTGATTTGAAACAGGTTCTTTGGAATGGGCAGGAAGTCAAATAAAACACCAAATCCATGACACTTCAAAACATGATATTTTTCTTGGATCAAACAACTAGAGTGGAAACCTCCCCATAGCAGTTGTGCAACTTGGGGGAAAACACCATTATTTTAGTGATTTTCAACAAGATGCTGCATTAACATTCTTGCACATTCTGAAGCACCTCTTCGATATCAGATACAAATATGAACCTTGATTCCAAGCAAAAAGGACAAGGTTAGACAGTCAGAAATAATTAAAGTTGACAGCAAGATCAGACAGGCTCTTTAGTCCAATGAGCACAAAGTTGGGCCAGATGAAGGGAAGACACTACTCTCCCTGAAGAAGAGTAGACACTACTATAGAAAAGACAAGCGACCATGGATATTGCAGAGCACATCCAGCCAAATCCAAAGTCACCATGCAACTTCTTCATCTTTACCCCTTTAACAGACATCTATGGTAAAGGAATATATGGAAGAAGTGATAGGAAAACACAACTGTAACCTGTCACTAAAATCATAGGATGAGACAAGATGACTAATAATATTTTGTTTGCTTACAAATCTAATATTTGCCCTCTCAGAATTCAGTCCATGTACGACGGGATTGTGGAGAAACAAAAAGGGGAGGAGAGAATCTTCTATGACACTTTGTGTGACACGAGAACAAAGACAGGAAATAAATATCTGGATAGCTATAAGAATGCCTGATGTATGCTAGTAGAGAACTCTCGTTAAGTGTTCCTCCCCCAGGAAGATATAATGGGAGAAGACTTGGAGATGAGCATTCCTTGGCAGGGTTCCCCTCCTACGCAGCCAGCTATCACCAGAAATAAGAACTACATCCTAACTACTAACATCCAGAGAACAGTTAAAAACTTGGCCCTTTAAGCAGACATAGGGAGATAAAGGATGTAACCAATCGACATCTGGGATGCATCAATGCCATTTATTATGGTTTATGAAGATTATGTTTGTGACTGATCTGTAATTTAAATTGCCTGACATAATTTTGCTTGTTCCATGCTATATAATTTGTTTTATTAATTATTGTAAGCTGCTTAGATTTGCTCAGCTCCAAGGCAACCTAAAAATGGAAGGAAGGAGCAGAAATTCCTAACCTGGCTCCAATAAAAACTAAATTATATATCCATTTGTTAAAGATCTAAGACCCAGATCTGCAGTCTGGCTAGAGGCTTCTTCAGCTCAAGTGACTGTATTTGTAAGTAATAGCTCATTTCATTTACGAAGAGTATTAGACTCATGTTTTGTAACATTCTGTGTGAACAGAAATGGCTGATAAAATCGACACACAGAGTGGGGGGGGGGGTAGGGGGAAAGAATTACAATACTGAAGCAGCTATGGAATTTAAAAAAAGAATGGGTGCATGCCAGGAGTGAAATTCATCAGGTTCTGGAGAACCAGTAATGGAAATTTTGAGTAGTTCAGAGAAGTGGCAAATACCACTTCTGGCTGGTCCCAGAGCTGGGTGGTAATGGAGATTTTCCAATATCCCTCCCCCAGGAGTGAGGAGGGAATGGGGATTCTGCAGTATTTTTTTCCTGCCACGCCCACCAAGTCACGCCTACAGATCCAGTAGTAAAAAAAAGTTTAATTTCACCACTGGTGCATGCAGTCTGTCCAGTTCTGCCTCATAGGGAAGCGACACAAGCTAAACCACAGAAAGATTCTTGACCATGGCTGAAATGTCTAGATTCTAGAAAGAAAGAACTGGATTGAAACCCAGAAGAGAAGACATAGAAACCTTGGTTGGGAAAGTTACTCAATGGATTTTACATTTGCCAAAAGCACATGCGCAGAAGGCTGTGCGCATGTGTGGAGGTGGTGCATGTGAGCAAAGTGCACACTCACATTTGCGAACCAATAGGGAAGTGAAGGGAATACCACCCCTGGTTCTAACTAAAGAAAAGCCACAATACTTTTATATAGGAAAAGTAAAAGAGGGTACACTTCCATCATCCTGGTTCAGGCCTCCGCTTCAGAAAGTATCAATCTCACCATTTCAGAAGTGTAATAGGCTGAGCTAGAATAATTAATGTTAAGATGCTACCCTAACTTTCCACAATACAAACCCACTCAGTTAAGTTTATTCATGAGAAGCCATGAATAGCTGGATCCCAAGAGGTTTTCTTTTGGTCAAGAGTGGACAGCTATTAATTCACTAATAGAAGAGGTTTGGGGCAGATAGCGCACTTCAGTTGCTGTAGTGCTTTACATAGGAGCCCCCGCTAACCTTAAAGCAGAATCAAAAGTAGAATTTAAAAACTCTGAATTTCCCCGCAGACCAGCAAAAATAAAAGATATAGAAAGAGTAAGATGGGGGAAAACTTCAAAGGAGGACTCTTTGCCATTATTAGAACGTACCAACAGAAGTGCTGATCCACTGGTGTGCCTATTTTTAGTCAGCACAGAGACCCTTCTCTTTTCCTCTACCAAGGACACAGACAGCTCATTCATTCCATGGTAAACAATATGGAGCATCTAAGCAAGCCTTCAACCATAGGGGGCCAGGGATTGGGAAACAAAGGATCTTTTTATGGTGCTGGGGAAATTAATCATATAGACAAGACAAGGACAAAAGAGATGGAGCTTAAGTACTCCCCTCTTGGATCTCGTGTGTAGCTTGATGGATTTTATGTGTGACATGTGACAGAAAAGCATTGAATGCTTCCATCTGGGTTACTTGCTACTGGGAAGAATTCTAGATTAACTGACATAGTTAACATAGTTTACTGATCAAATTAATATACATTGCGCTATCTTTTAATGTGGACTTTTGTTTTACAAACAGAATTGCCTGGGGTACATTACCTTGGAAAAGAATCTTCTTTTTCCTGTCCTATTTGTGTATATCTTCCAATGGCCTGCTGATTTGGGCTTTATTTAGATAATGCACTTCTAGCATATCAGATATGCCAAAAATCCGTTGCTTAAGGCTAAAAGCATGAGAGTTATTGGAAAATAAGATAGACAAACATGCTTGAACTCTTCTATTTTGACAGTTCAGAAAAGGATCTCACTGCCCCAAGTTCCACCAGAAATTGGTCAGAGGGCAAGTTCTTCTATGGTCTGGAGTGATGGCTCCAGTAACTGGTATAGTAATGGGAAATTTCTGAACTCCAAGTTATAAAACCACAATGGTGCAATGGATAAATACTGGACCAACAACTCCCAATTCTAAAAACTGTGAACTCAGCAAGTCACCCTGACTTCTCTAACAAAAAAAACAAGAAGTTTAAAAGGGACTAGTAACCAAAGATAACAGTTGAAACTAAACACCGAATACCATATGGTAAAATATTAAATACTGGAAGGTTTTGCACACTTTTTAAGCTCCCTGAAAGGAAAAGTGTTGCTAATAAAGTTACAGAAATGGGTAGACAAGTTCTATGAGGTATTTCCACTCATTTGTCTACAGAGAATCAAACTTCAACATCAGATTACAGTACCATTATATCAGTAAATGTGTTCTTTTAACTATATAAACATACCACTGCTGCAGTGGAACAGAACACAATATTTTCACAATCTGCTCAGCAACAAACATTTATACTAATTGGTACCAAGTAAACGGCTCCCAACCTGTCCTAATCTAGAAGGGTCAAATAAGATTTTATTATTCTCTGTTATTTTAGAATATGAACCTTTTTTATCATTTTACCTCCCTAACATAAGAATGGATTGGAAAGCTGATCATATTAGATCGAACAGCTATTTTTTTTCCTCAGCAGTGTTTTAGGAAGTTAAAAATGTAGCTGAATATCCTATCTGCACCTGATAAATTAAAATTCTGCAGTTCCTTGTTCCATCCATATAAATAGTCCAAAATATAAAATTTAAATATCAGGCTCTCTCCTGCTTTTACAACTAATCTTATTTGAATGAAAATCCTTGGGTAATTTGAAAGCCTGAAAAATCATGTTGGCCTAGTAAATAAAAACACTGTCCTTCATTCAAAAAATAGCTATTTCAAACAATAATATAAATCTTAGTTTATATAGTATTGCAATGAAACACTTGACAGTATTTTTATTTTCACATGTATCGTCAACTTCAGTCTACCTGCTCAGGTGTTTACTTGGAAATCTGAATGAGCCAAGTAGGATCTTCAGTTTCTAGAGCAGGGGTAGTCAACCTTTTTATACCTACCACCCACTTTTGTATCTCTGTTAGTAGTAAGATTTTCTAACTGCCCACAGTAATGGTGATTTATAAAGTAGGGAAGTAACTTTATAAAATTTATAAAGCAGAGTTACAGCAAATCCCTACCACCCACCATGAAAGCTGGAACGCCCACTAGTGGGCGGTAGGGACCAGATTGACTACCACTGCTCTAGAGTTAGTGAATGGCATCCAACACATATATGGTGTTAAGATGAGATTTGGGCACTAAATTCAGGCACCCCACTACTGTAGTGAAAACTAGGTTACACCAGATGAATTGGGTCACTTCGCAATACCAAGTGCCACAAACTGTCTTACCCTTTGTATATTCAGAATTTGCATTCCTTCTCCATGATGAACTGTTGTTAGCTGTCTTATTGCCCACCCGGTGCTTCACTTTGCACTCATTAAAAATTTGGGTCAGCTCAGTTGGATGTCTTCCTTTCCACCGTTTTGTTGCCAAGAGTCATGACATTACAAGCTTGTCATTGTTAAATAAGTTAGATCTTATTTTCTCAAACAATAAGGGATCACATAGACAACAAATATAAAATCCACTACCACTGTAAAAGCAGACTGGAAATCCAACTTCAATCTGGCTGTTGGCATTGTTGCAACAAGAAACTTTTAGATGAATTACAACTCTTTTTATGATTTGACAGAATTTTATCCACTGCAATGAGCATTAAAATTTATAATCTTAATCCACTCAATGCCAAATATGAGACTTGCCTACAAGCAACTGGTTTCACTTCTTTCCAAACTTGATTTAGTCCAAGCAGGAAAATAAGAGCTACCGTAGTAAGCCAGATTTTATTTGAATTTCACCAGCCAATCCAATAGGTTCTTGCTTAGAAAACCATCAGTGCAAAATAGTTACCATTCAAAAGTTTCATGTCCTACCACCAGTTACAACAAGCTGCTTATTTTGCTGAAATATGGAAACAAATGGGCAGATAAAATGTTTTATGGCTGATTCAAAAAATGGATTCCTTCAATATAGATTATGCTATGGGAAATCTCCTTTTCACAATGATAGGCTCTGTGTAAACATAAATTTCTTTTTTGCATTATGTCATCACTTTTCTGTAGTTGTTCAACTTGCTCCTACTCTGTATTTTACTCCAAAGGCATCTGCAGTAACTCACCCAGATCAATAAGTGGATCAAAGCATATTCAAAGTTACATGCTTGTCCTGTTCACACAACCTCTCTTCTGTCCACTGTCCATTTACTTCCTTCCCAAAAGAAATTAAGAACATGTATGAAGCTGTTTTATTGAGTGCAAGCATGTCACTTTCATTATTTCACATTGGATTGCAAGAATTTCTGAAGTAGAAAATGCTAATCTATAACACTACCATTTTATAAAATGACAAACATGCATTTTTCCTGTGGTTTTTTTTTTAAAGAACACACATGAATTATAAATTATGAGGTACAGCTGTGGTGAAAATTTTGTTTCATTGTTTCTTTACTGAAACACTGTACAAAACAGCCGTTTATACAGCTGAGGATATATTTTTAGTTGTTGCCACATTGGCACTCTGAAACCCTGAAGCACGAAATCATAGTTCATTGCTGATTAGAAAAATAAAGCACCTCAGCTGGAATTCAGTGTTATGCAAGTTCATATCCACATGTGTATAACTTAACTTCTATCTCCATTTTTGTCTGTAGCTTTTATGAAAATATTTCAAAGCAGTTTTCAGGAATCACTGCTCTTACTTTAGACTGGGTAAAACCATCTGTTTCACAAGGTGGAGAATTTAGATTCTTCTAGGCTTACAAATGGTTTTTGGTTAATTATTTTTTTAAATGTTCTTACAGGAAGATTTTCCATTTCAGAGCTGACTAACAAAAATGGGTCATAAACTAATTAGTGAGATGGGCAACTATATAAAATTGATAAATAATTCTTAGTCTCTGCATCTCTGAACTCTCCATCTTTCATAATTTTATTTCATAATTTTATAATATTGTTTTACATTTAAAAAAAATTTAATCTTTGAATTATTCGGTTTATAATATTTTATTGTACTGATTAAATTGTACACTGCCCAGAGCCCCTTTGTGAAGAAGATGGGTGTTTAAAATATTTGATATATAATAAAATAAAAGCTGAACTAGAATGGTGAACAGAGATAGACATGAAGTGACGTACAAGGTTGATTTCAAAATAGCAATATTTTAACACACTAAAAATCCTGTATGAAAAATGATGACATGCAAATGTTGACATATGAAACACTTTTGCACATATTTCAAAGAATCTTAATATTTTTCTGAGGAAAGAAGGGGGAATGCATTGACTGTTGACATCAAGACTAACCCTTTTCCAATGCCTACAAAACACCTGTGCTTTTGAAGAGCTGTACCTTTAGTTTTTCTGCCTAAGTGGCATATCCCTGTTCCATGGAAAAAACTGGATCAAAGAAAAGTACAATGTGGTCTAATCACTAAGTAATAGCAACATCATCTGGAAGCCCTACGACACTGCCAAAATGAACACAACAAATGTTAAACACTCATCTGGAACAAGCTACCATTACTTTTATTTTGTCCCGATCTATGGATATGCACACCACAAATCATTATATCATGCATTTGCCCACATTCAGAAGCATTACAATTTTGATAGAGAACTTATGTTAATATTTCAGAAACAAATGAATTGCTTCTCAAGTATTCATTAATTTTTGTCTTTAACTTCAAATAGCCAAGCCCTCTAGAACAGTGGTTCTCAACCAGTGGGTCGGGACCCCTTTGAGGGTCGAATGACCCTTTCACAGGGGTCACCTAGGACCATTGGAAAACACATATTTTCAAAAAAAAAATACAGAAAACATAAACTAATTTTATGGTTGGGGGTCACCACAACATGAGGAACTGTATTAAAGGGTCGCGACATTAGGAAGGTTGAGACCCACTTCTCTAGAATCTTTAATGTGTGCTTTGACATTTGTTGTACTGATTTATTAGCTTTATATTTCACATTCTTACCACTGAGAGATTATTTTAATGAATACCTTAAGGTAAGGTAAAGGTTTCCCTGCACATGAGTGCTAGTCATTTCTGGCTCTAGGGATGGTGCTCATCTCCATTTCTAAGCTGAAGAGCCAGCACTGCCTGAAGACTTCTCCGTGGCTGGCATGACTAAACACTGAAGGTGCACAGAGCGCTGTTACCTTCCCACCAAGTTGGTCCCTACTTTTCTACTTGCATTTCTTACATGCTTTCGAACTGCTAGTTTGGCAAAAGCTGGGACAAGTAATGGGAACTCACTCCGTTATGTGGCACTAGGGATTTGAACCGTTGAACTGTCGACCTTCTGATCAACAAACTCAGCATCTTAGCCACTGAATCACCGTGTCCAAATGAATATCTTAGAAGTATTTTAAGTAAATGAACAAATAATACTGTGGAATCAATCACAAATCATCAAGGAGGAGTGGTTTAATGCAACTATCACCTCTGGACCAATACACTGCCATCCAGTAATCAATGCAAACCTTAACTGTAAAAGCTACAACTATTATCTGCCCATTTTAGCCAATAAGCACATCTATCATTCTGCTAATAAATTTCTACTTTTGGTACCAAATATGCACATCCAATCCAGTGATATTTATCTTTAATGTAAGAAAATAACAGTAGAGTGATTACATCATCTAATAGTAATGAAACTGGCATTACTGTACCAAGATTAGTTTCATAATGGGACTAAGTCTGTACCTTGGACAACTTTGTTGACTTACGCTGCTACTTAAGTCTAAAAGGTTACACCATAAAGTTTTTCTTTTTCTTTTTACAGTATTCCTATAGAAATGTTATCAGAACCAACAGCAACTGTCAATAAATTAATTAAACATTAATTAATTAGTTAACTGTCTGTTTTATTTTAAAATAAGATTGGGAAAATATTCTACACCAAGTATATTAAATAGCACTCACGCTCCAATTTTTAAATCTGTTAATTTCAAGCAAATTATCCTCTGCCTTCCTAATAACACGACTTTTTATTTTCTTTACAGGTAGTCCTCAACGTATGACCACAACTGAGATTAAAATGATCATTGTTTTAAAATAACATTTACAAAATTGAAACAAAAATAGAATGCATTGACCGCTTGCCCACAATAATTTTCTATTTGTCACTATTAAAAACAGTTTAATATTTTTCCATATTAGATTGTCTATAGTTTTCTATAACTAACAATAGATCATTGTTCTCTGTAACATATGTCCTTTATTCTTGGCCCAATGCAGCATTGATATTCATGAGACCACAATACACAGATTGAGGAGGGAAGCCTAAATCTGAACTGTGTAATCATGTTTACAACTGTAAATCTACTTCCGGAACAAGCAAAATTGCTTAAAACAGGCTAGGTTAAAACAGGCTAGAAGAAGAATGAGGAAGAAATTAATTTCTCTCAAACAATCAGAACCCAGAATATATAACAATGGAGTGTTAGTAAATGTGAGGTCAACTTACCCAAACATATCTTACAATTGCTTGGAAAGTTTGGATGTTGAGGAATAAAACAGAAATTTGGGTGGTTTTATTTTAATGTTGCTCTTATTCAAGGGTAATACAGCAGCATTTGGACTCAAGATAAACTGCTCAGGGTGGATAAAAATTGATGATTTAAAAAAAAATAAAAATCAGATTTTCATTACTTAAATTGGATTTTGTTTATTTTTATCAAATGTATTTTAATAAAATACATATACCATATTTTTTGGAGTATAAGACACACCCTTTTCCCCTCAAAAAAAGAGGCTGAAAATCTGGGTGCATGTTATACACTGAGTACAGCATTTTTTGCCTCCTGAATCCCCACCCCCTTCACCAAAATGGCTGTGTATAACCTTTAGGAACCTTGCAGAGTGCTCCTGGGGGATGAGGAGGGCAGAAAAACGGACCATTTTTTGCTCAATTATGTCCCGCCAGCCCCCAGGAGCACTCTGCAATGCTCCTAAAGGCTATTCATGCTGGGGTTTTTTTTGACAAAAAATGGGCCTTTTTGGGAGGTCTGCAGAGTGAAAAAAACTTTTTTTAAAAATTTGCCTCTTCAAAACCTTGGTGCGTCTTATACTCTGGTGCATCTTATACTCTGAAAAATACCATAGTTTTCTATTTAAGATACATTAATAATTTAATTTATTCAGCATGAAATGGAACTTAGTTATGTATCATGAGGCTGTATATTCTGCAAGATTAGAACTTACAGTGAGTCAACAGCGGGTCAGAAGAGGAGCCACTGCAGAACAGAGATAACAGCTGCTCTTTAAAAATTATGATTTAAATCAAGTGGATTTAAATCAAGCCTTTTTACTAGTGATTTAAATCCACTTGATTTAAATCAAATCCTCCCTGAAACTGCTAAAATTGAATTAAAGAGTACCCCTACCTTACCTAGGTTTAATTTCACTTTATTAACCCACATCCAAATCATCACTGCTTGCAGACATCACTAAAGAATATTTATACTCCCTACTAGCAGCTGTAGGAAAATGAGATATACACCTAGATGTTATGTACATACTGATGACAATCCAGCAACTTCATACAGTTGTTAAATGTTATGATAAAGCACAGATTACTGTGTAGCCAAGGCCATCCCAGTATTGAAGAAAGGACTGAATCCCAATGGAAATATATCCACATAACCAGTTTCATCTGGAAACCAAAGAAGCGGTGATGTCATCATATACTGCATGAATTTGTCCCAGGTTAGTATCTGAAATTAAGGAGAGTTTTATTTTAGGGAGGGATAAAAAATATCCTTCCCATCTCTAACTACTTTCATTGGCCAGAATGGACAAGAATCAAGGACCCACACAGCCTCAGAATTCCAAGAGATCTCTCTGTATCCCCAAATTCAATGAACTGATATGAACTGGAAAAAAACCATATAAGAATGGAGAGGGGTAGCCATTATCATTTTCCTAGATTTGGTTCAGAACCACAATTTTCTCATATGAATAGAAAGTCTGGGTTTTCATGGGTGTGAACTAGCTTTGCCACTTGTCTGTTTCCATTCGCAATGATAAATTAGTTGTTATATGTTTCCTGTTTATCTTTACGGGCAGAACTGAATGCTGAATTTGCGCTGTCTTGCGTAAAACATTTCTCCCACCCAGTTCCTTATTAAGGAAATGCTTCCCTGGGAAACCAATATATACTATCCTTATTACACATTTGGTGCCAAAGCAAATATCTCCCAAGCAACCTGGACGTCACATGGCAATGATGTAGACTATCCTTGATATTTGATAGATTACTCACTTTTTTTCTTCTCTAATTTATGAGTGGCAAAATGCATAAAGTTGGTGGATTTTCACTTTACCCAATCCTCTACTTGTCTTGAAAGACCAAGGAGACCAAAAGCAAGGGAAGGGCCTCTTGCCTCCACCACTGAAATATACTGGAGGAAGGAACAGGAATAACATCTATTGCATTCTTTTCTCTTCACAGTCCACATTTGAAAGAGTAACAGAGTGGTTCCTGTATTTGCTCAATGAACATCTTTTGTGGGAAAGACTTCACCACCCAAAAAATCTATGTTCTTTATATCTGAAATCAGAGAACCAGACCCAGGAAAAAGCTTCCTCGGAATAGCCATACAACTGTAAACATGGCCAAAATCCAGGTTACAGATATTCCAAGCAGCCCATAGAATTAAGAGTAGAATCCATTTTATAGTACTGTGATGGTGAACCTATGGCACACATGCCACAGGTGGCACACAGAGCCCTCTTCGCACCATGCCATTGCCCCAGCTCAGCTGCATTCATGTGCGCCTCCTGCCAGTCAACTGATTTTCAGGTCTCTGCTGTGCATGCACAGGGAGTGTGGTACATGCAGGAAATGCATGCACATGCATGGGGGATTAAAGGTCATGTGTGCGTGCATGGGGGCATGGAGAGCATGGGTGTGGCACTCCCCCCCCCATGACCCATTTTTGTTCCCATGAAGCTGCAGGGAGGTCGACTAGGCTCAAAATGGGGAGCGGGGGGCATGTGCATGTGCAGGGGTGGTGGTGGGAGGGCAGGGGTTGTGCATGGGGGCAGAGGGAGCATGGAGAGGTCATATGTGCAGTATGGGTGCAGGTGCCCACATGCGCTGTTGCATGTGCTTACGGCAAGCAACAACATAAAGGTTAGCCATCACTGTTATAGTACATCAGTTAAGATCCACATTTGACATAGAATGTTCAGTTTTCTTCCAAAGTGACCAAAGCAAGATATCCCATACTTTCTCAAGGTATCTTATTCCATACCTTTTTACAACCTGAAAAGTTTCAATTAACTTGTAACTTCTCCAGTTTGAACTCACTCATTCTTGTTCTATCTGCCTCACAAACTTTCAACTCTCAATACTGAACATATGCATAAATAATAATTTAGTCCTTCTCCTAAGCCCAGGCACTTAGTTCCCAATCCCAAATTAATTAATATCCTACCTTTATTATTTTTATAAATAACTCAAGGCGGTGAACATATCAATGTACCTTCTTCCTCCCATTTTCCCCACAACAACAATTCTGTGAGATGGGTTGGGCTGAGATACTGGCCTGAGGTCACCCAGCTGGCTTTCATGGCTAAGGTAAGATTCACAATCTCCTGGTATTTAGTCTGGTGCCTTAACTACTATACTAGGGTGTCAAACTCGCGTCATCATGATGTATCGTGACTTTTTCCCCTCTCACTAAAATGAGGGTGGATGTGGCCTCCAGCCCTTGGGCTGCAAGTTTGACACCCCTGTACTTGACCAAAGTGGCTACAATTTGCTCTAAGCCTACAAGCACTTTTTAGCCAGCCTTTCTACTTTCCTTGTTATAGAAATTATATCAAAACTTAACGTTCATTTTTTTATACCCACCTTTTTGTGCATTTGGTTCAGCTGATAAATACAATTAGGTTGGAGGTCAGAGTGTGCATTAGGACTATTAAAATATCTGTATTGTCTCTGTCTCTGGGTGTGTATATATGTGTATGTGTATGGTTTTTTAAATTGTTAGATGCCCAGTCATTTGTTTGAAGATGTGTAGTGATATAAACTGAATGAATAAATTCTTATCTTTCTAATCTTATTTTGCAAGACCTGAAGCTTTCAGAGAAAGACAGCTACCTAGTCTACTTCCTTTTTGCAAGACTACAACAGAGATGTCTTTTATTTTAAGGCCAAAATGTGATTGTGCCTTTACTAATATAGCTTTTGTGGTCCTCCCTGAAGTTGTCATTCATGTTCCCGTTTGGAAAATTCTGCCTGAGGCCAAAGCACATCTGTGATTAATTCCTGGTATATCTCAAGCCTCTTTTTAGGTGAACAGTGTCCAATGATTTTGTATCTTTGGTTCAGAGATCCAACTTAGAAATAATCAATGAAAACAGAGCAGCACTATTATTTTATGTTTCTGTTTGTACCGTTTCCATTGTAGTCCTGCTTCATATCAACACTGAAGGAAATACATAACACTATGTTTGTGTCTTCATCAGGGATGGGTTGCTGCCAGTGTTACTGCCAATTTGCTTCGTGTGCCTGCCGCGTGTTGCTTGTGCATGCACAGTTGTGTGTTAATTGTTCTGCACATGTACAGAACATTATAAAATGAGTAAACAACATGCCGGCAACAGCATGGTGACCAGGTGGCCATCCCTACCGGTTCGGCGACCCAGTCCAAAAGCAACCCACCTCTGGTCTTCATCTCATATACTTAATTCCATTTTTCCTATTTTAATTTTGTTTGTTCCCTTTCTAGAGTACCCTGTGTAATATTTTGTTACACAGGGAAGGAGATAACTGAAAACCACTCATGTCAGAAGCTGGCCTTCATTTACGGAAGTAGCTTGCCACTTCCTTCTTCTCTGATATTTTCTTTTTTTATTTTTCACTCTAGCCATGGTATATCCTGGGGCAAAGTGTCACATTCTGAGTATGAACTTGTTTCAGCTCCGCTTAGCTTTTCAGATCAGCCAAAGTTGTGCCACTCATTTATCTGGACAAAGAAGAAGATTTAACTCAACTGCTGGTCACCACATGACACTTCCATGCAGTTTATTTGGCAAAATATGAATGCGGTTTCCAATGCCTTATTCAAACTACCCACAGCACTAGGATTTTCTGAGTCTCCCATCTAAATGCAAACTATTTTCAATGCTGCTTAGCTTTTCTGAGAGCCCATTAAGATTGCTAAGTATTATAAGAAAGTTGCATTTCACAAAAATGCAAATAAATATATAGAAAAAGACAAGGAATATATTTTCTTACCATTATTAAATGGGTTTCTTGAAAATCAGGATTAGTATTATTACTTCTGCATATTTCTAGTCAAATAAAACTGAAGTGGAATACAAATTATTATTCTGCCCCACTCCACCTTCCAAGTAATGCTAGATTATCTAGTTTGCAAGCATCTTTAACAAGAGATCCCTTTCCCTAGGTTATTCCTGAGCATGCTTATTCAAGAATAACCCTACTGTGTGTCCCATAGACTGAATACACATGTTGAATGGAGATCAGTGTAACATGCCACAATCACTTTCAGATATTGAATCATATGGTATTTCCTGGCACAACCTCTTCTACTACTAGAATTAGTCTCTGAAATTATGCAGGAAGCCCATTATGAGTATTATGTTATTTGTGCCTATCATTATGGAGGCTTTCTATGTTCTGAAGAACCTGGCATTTCTGCTTTGCTAGAGAGAGTTTGTAGTTATACCTGCACGCTCCACTCACTGAACTACCAAAGCTTGGAGATTAGCATGTATGCAACAATAATATTGAAATACTGTATTGCCCTTGACATGCCTTATTTTCACTCTCTTCTTCTTCAGTAGCCCCTTCACTCAACAGGTAGTTTCTTCCATGCACAGAAAACTAGAAAACAAAAGTGCACCTTGAGTTTTATTAGCATAGACTTGAGCCGAGAAGGCGCAGTGGTTAGGGTACAGTACTGCAGGCCACTTCAGCTGACTGCTATCTGCAGTTCAGCGGTTCAAATCTCACCAGCTCAAGGTTGACTCAGCCTTCCATCCTTCCGAGGTGGGTGAAATGAGGACCCAGACTGTGGGGGCAATATGCTGACTCTGTAAACCGCTTAGAGAGGGCTGAAAACCTTATGAAGCGGTATATAAGTCTAACTGCTATTGCTATTGCTACTGCTAACTATTGTTACATAAAAGAATCAGAGCATTCTCTCTGTGAGGTGTGGGATCTTCTCAGACACGTAATTCAAATCTCATAAAATCAGAGAAGTCAAGAATAAGGAAGCTAATATTTATTCCACTGAAGCATGCTACTTGAAGAATGAGCTCACTACTGCTTGAAAATCCAGCATCTTAAGTATCCTAAAGAGAGGGTAAATGGTAAGCAGAGATATCTAGATTGTTGAAAGAACTAGAGACGGTGCCTCAAAAGAGTGGTCTTGTTCCAGTGGTTTTTTCAAAAAAACACTCCACAACTTTGGAAATACAAGTTATGCTCTGGCAATCAAAACATTTAGGCAAATTGCAGATGACGAATATAGCCTAGCATATGACCTGCATCCCTCTAGGACATCCCATGTTCATGAGCTAAGTGTATATTCCAAAGCCTCAAAGATCTTGCAATCAAGAATTTGAAGCGCAGGAGGGAACAAAACAATAATAAATTCAGATATTGACCTGAGCAGATGGTCAAGATTATTCTTTCCTTTCATAAGATTGAAAACTTAAAAAGATTGAAAAGAAAGACATTACGGGTTTGTTTTTTTCACTAGAAAAGAGGTTAAATGATTCAGAATCTCTCCAGCTGAACTGTGTTGTTTTTTAAGGCAGAGGTATCTTAGGAACTATTAAAGAAGTTCTTCTCTGTGACTGAAAGTGGCTGAAGAATGCAACAGTTTTCTCCATTTCAATAATTTCAATTAGCACATTCTTGGAAATCCCAGATTCTCTTATCCCTGGCTCTTCACCTCACAAATAAGAGTGTTTTGTATTTCTCTGCACCTTATGCTTCTATACTTTGTGTGCCCTTTTTAAGTGCTGAACTTGCAAGGTAATTTCTTGCAGCTCTCATATTTTTGCGTAGTCCATCAAAACTAGCACAAAAACCACCAGCCCCATCACCATGTACAGGTACTCAGTTAGGAAGCAGAGTTTTGAGGTGGAAAGTGAAAGAAGGTGAATTGGTGGGTGAGAATCCTCCCCCTGTAGCCTATTAGCCTACAATAGGCCAGATTACTTCCTCGAGCATTTGAATTCACTGTAAACTTTACTCAAAATTAGTTTTGCATAGTTAGAATACTTGCTACATTGTTTAGGAATATATAACTGGTATAGAAATTGTAGCATATTAAACTGCTCCCCATTCAAACAAAAAGGGATGTTGAATACACTGTTATAACTATGTAATGTCCCACAATATTATGTTATTGCATGAGGATAAACCAGACAATCAGTTCTAAGAAAATTTAGGGCACCTTCCTTACATACTGCCTTCTTTCTTCCTCCAAACTACTTTTTAAAAAAGAAACATAGGAATAGCTCTGGCTATATTTCATGAAACCCCCAAAGAAATGGCAAAACCCCAGCAACACTGCTGCATTTAGCACACAGTTCAATGGTAAAAAAACTAACATAGAAAAGGCAGAATTTAAAAGCCAAGACACGTAGAAGTCCAGGGTTTACGTTCCACCAAAACTAGAAAAGCCAGGCACCCATACTGCTGCTTTCTCAAAGCCAGATGGTTCATTACAGGAATAAGTAATGAAAGGGAGAGAGGGATGGTGGAGGGACGGGAATTACAGTTAAGGCTTGTCTCTCCTTTTTAGAATACAACACACTGGGAAGAGTGGAGGAAAGCAGAGAAAGAAAGAGGGTGGGGGAAAAACAGAAATTAGCACACTCGGCTGTATTGGCCAAATATTTACAAAGAGATAGCTGTGAGGCACAAAGCCCTTTTCTTCCTTCAGAAAGAAATCTGGTTAAGACATGGAAAGCTGCATTCTCCAGACCGTGTCTCTGGATACAGAAGTCCCAAGCATGAGGCTGCGAAGGCTTTTTCTCTGCTAGTGTTAACTAAAAATGCAAGAACCTGTGCATGCCTTCAACCCAAACTACACGCCAACACCCCCTTCCCCTTCAACCCGAATGGGAAAGACACCCAGAACTTTTCATCCTCTCCCCCCCACTCCCCATGGCTTTATCACAAAAACACCCCACGGAACACAAGGATTTCTTCCCTTGCTCCAACCCAGCCCACCCTTCCTGCCCACCCCTCCTTCCCCTCATTCGCACAAAGCCGGAATGGCAAGAGCAACCTGAGGCCAGGGAGGGAAGGAAAAGGCTAGCAGAAGAAACTATCTTGCAAGCAAGGTTGGTAAACGCCCGGGGGGGGGGGGGAGAGCAGCAAAAGTTTGAATTCTATCTCAAAGAACAAAGGCAGTTTTCAGGAGACTTACCCAAGCAGCTGAAACTCTCTATTCTCCTGGCTATGTTACTACCGAAGATCCGCCCCTCGCAGGGTCACGTGGTTCAGGCTGCTAGTCAATGATCAAAGGAGCATTGTCATTCTGTGAATAATAAGCATCCCACAGTGCAAAAGGGGTAGGCAGGAGCCGGGAGAGGGGATAATTGCTGCATAGGGGTGCAAATGGCAAAGCAACCCCGTCTAAAGGGGGAGGGGTTGGGGTGGGGAGACAAGTGAGAAAGGGTTTTTTTTAGGCTGTTCAAAAAGGAAATGGCTGTAGTACGGGATAAGTTGTTTCAAATGTAGCAGAGTAGGAGGCTGCTATACCGCGGCTGACTCAGAAGCCCTATCCTGATTTCAGACACGTTTATAGAAAATCTAAAACTCTATGCCATCCTACGGAAAGCAAAGCATTTGGGTTTTGCCTGCGAGTCAACATGCTCAAAATCAGAAAGCCGAACTTCAAAAGGATGAGTGATAATTCAGAACAGTAGTGCTTGTAAAGATAAATAGCAGGTGTGTTTCTTGCTAAACACAGCAAGGACAAAAAAAGGGGGGGAATTATTCCTGTGAATAATTAAAAATTGGAAGGAAATGGGTTTGATAAAGGAACCCCAGATTTCAAAAGAATATTATTTGCTGGCTATTGATTCAAAGGGAGGGGAGATGACATACTTTGATAGTGAAGTTATCTAGTTGGGTACAGAAATGGCTGCAAGCAAACAACCACACTATTGAAACCATTTTTGATTTACATCTAACTCTACAAAGTGGTTGCATTGGAATGTTAGATTCAACTCTGAGCTACTACTCACCATCAAGCACCCTAAACACACTTGTGAGTCTTAATCTTGCACATTGGTTCTTAATAAAATAAATACTCATAAATTTCTGTAAGGTGCTATTCTGGATAAAAATCCTTCAATATATGGAAAAGAGAACAAAACAAATGCAAAATGATGATGGCAAACTAAATATTTTTTTTGGGGGGGGGAGGACAACTAGGTTTTTTGGCAGGCTGGCATTCAGGAAAGTGAATTGTACTTCCATGTATAACACTATCCCAATGGTCTGTGTACAAGTTTCCCATTGTGTTGTTGGAAGAAATGTCCTTCTTTGTTCGGCTCCAAGTGGGGAAAAAAACACTGGAGACATGGAGGCTGCTTGGAAAGATGGTTTTAATGGTGGACATGACCACATGGCTTGAGTCCTGAATAGAAAAGGTGATCACGCTTCCTAGAGTGTTAACAAACTGCAATCTAAAATTGGAGTCTGGAGAGCCCCCCCCAACCTTTCAGACTAGATTTTGAGTAGATGAAGGAAATAATCAATTTGCTCTTGACTGCACTATGACAAATACAGGTCCAGCCAGTTGTGGTTGGGACCACAGGAATGCACTTTTAGTACTATTCTCCATTGAGTTTTGTGTGCCTGAACTATTTGATATAACCAGATTAGCCAAGATGAGTTTCACATAAGATCAGGTGGATCTTATTACTTCACAGGGAACTCTTGAAATCAGTGTAACTGCTTTTCTAGCAACTGTATTTAGCTTACCTTTGCAAGCACACCACACAAAGAAAAGAGCAGGTAAAAGTGTGTATTGTGAAGAAGGAGAACTAATATTGTACAATTTGTTTTAGAAGTCTTATAGTGATAAAACACAGAATGAACTGTATTTAAGCCTTGGATACTAGAATAAAAATTCATTAGGAGGAAACACCAGAAATTAATACTGTAAGTGAGCTTTAAATAAAATGGCTCTTGTTGATGGAGGATAATAAGTAGGTTATTTAGTGGTTCTGAGGAAAAAATTAGTTCCCCAATATATTAGTTCAATTTAGTTCCTCACAGTCAACAATTATCAAAATGGGATTTCAAAGCTCCTTTTGAATTACATTAAATAAATTCCAAAGGGGAATAATCATTTAATGTTGTTACCAGTCTTATTACTAAGATGAAAAGACAGGATTAAGAAAAGTGAATGATTTTCTATTGGCAGACTTGCACAGTTGAGGGGGTTTCTCATTTTGTAAGCTTGCAATTCATATCAGACAGGCTGGTTCTTTTCATATCAGGTTTGATGGATGGTTTCCCTTAGGTAAGAGCCCTCTTATTTTTCAAGTGTCATGTGGTAGATAAAATTCAACAGCTGAAGCTTTTCCTATCAGTGCCTCTCCATACTTCAAGGCTGTTAAAGAACAGTACTCTGACCAAAAAAAATGACAACCCATTTAGCCACCAGACCCTACACAATTTGGACATTGGTTTCAGAAGAATATAGTACCAAGCAACTGCTGGAGAATGAGCTATCCTGGCATTTTAAGAAATTTAAAAGGAATGTGACCAAACCACATTTTTAAAGAAATTATTGGCACAAAAATAATGTTTGAAAATATTTCAATCTCTGTTTTCTGTCCTCCTAGCAATGCAAGATGGCAACGAAGAATATATAAACATAGAAGAAACTATCAGCTATAAACTGAGGGAACAGCTGTAGTTAGTCAAACAGTGTTTCAACTTCAACAGCTTAACTGAAGGATCAAACAGAATTTGGGTTTTTAGAGGAGGGAGGAAACTGAGGGGGTTAACTGATAAATAAGTCAAAGGCCATTAGGCCAAACTATGAATGCCATCATTCAGCTGAAACAGGAAATGATCTGCATTTTGATCTATCATGGTATGCCATGGCTTGAGATGTTCCAGAATCAGCACAACAAGCAGTTAACATTTGGGCTACATTTAGAGATTGTTACAAAGATAGCAGGGATCTTCAAGAAATCAACAAAAGAGTTTCTAAACCAGCTGTTGTTTACCCTCACTTATCAAATCTATAAAGCAAATAGGGGCAATAGGTCAATAAGTAGGGGACATGCTTTGAATTTAGAGGTTGCTAAGCTTCAATACTCCTTGCTTCCCAGCTAAAAGGATCCCAGGTAAGAGAGCTGGGATAAGCTTCTCTTCCTCTAGCACACCAGAGAATCAAACAGAGCAATCAGTATTAGATACTTTGGCTGGATACATACATCACTCCACAAGCAATAAGTCCTATGTTGACAATATCTGCATACAGAACTTGTTTATGAACAATGAGGAACATCTCCTTTCTTCAAATTGTACTGGAGAAATACCTGAATACCTGTACTAGGTACCTTGATCTCTGCAAGAAGAGATAATGCCTGGTTGTGTATTGGGTTTAGTGTAATGTTTGAACATAGTCATGTTGGCTTACACTAATCATTATTAATAAAGCAATAGCATAATATTTTGTTATTTGAAATGACTTTTGTACTCGATTTTCTTTGTGCCTCAAAATGTTGCTCTATGTTAGAGATTAATTGCAGAAATGCAAAGTTTTATAAACCATTAAAATACTACTTATTCTTAAATATTTGTAAAATGTTTAACGAAGCAGCCTGCAAAATTGAAGCAGCAAAAGTCTTCTGGTGCTTGCCCTCCTCCACAAAACCTTATAACCCAGATGGCATAATTTGAAGATTCTGATGTAAGACATGTTATCTCTTGCCAGCCAAAATAAATGAATTAACTCAAATTACAGACATATGAATTTTCCTCTGACCCTAGAAATAGAATAGATTGCCATCTTGCCCCTGAACCATCTAGCTCCATTCAGTCAACCTTTCAGCCATTTTCTTGCTGGAATATTCTTTTTGTGATAAACCAAGTAATCTCTCAGATGCTTTGTCTTCCTTTATTCATTTTTTTAAATAAGTTTGTTTCTTAATATAAAATACAACAAAAATGAAGACTATGGAAAATAGGTAAAGGAAAAGGGGAAAGGAAAAGAATGAGGGAAAGGGGAAAAGAAGACAGTGACTTCCAACTTTTTTCAGTGCAGTAAATTACAGTCAAATTATAATCTGAAATTTTACTTATATAAGTAAAGTTTAGCAAATTTAACAAATTTAGCAAATAAATTGTTATAGAAGTGGCTTACAATATAAGAATAGTAAGCCACTTCTAAAATGATTTATTTATTAAATTTGCTGCCATTCTGGCTTTGAAGCCCAAAATCATCAAAACCCATAATCAAAATTTCATTTTTATCTCTTTCAAGCAAGGAGTGCAGAAGCTGTTTCCAGGTGGAGACAAAGCTAGTTATAGTTCTTTCCTCTAATTAAAAGTTAACTTTGCCATCTCTGCCAATTCCATCCCTTTTTCAATTCATTTTCCATTTTCTCAGATTATGTTTCAAATTTCAAGAAATTAAATGAAATCTTTCCAAGAATAGAATTTTACTAGTCCAAAAACTGTTTTCAATTTATAACTTTTCTACAGAATCAGTCAAGGAGGTTCCCTGACCCAAAACCTGTATTCTTTTTCTAGTTGATTTTTTTAAAAAATATTTCTCATAAGACTTGCTGTATGGAGGAGGTTTTTATCCTCACTGGGCTTTATATATAAAATAAAGCCTCAATAGTATTTCCTAGTAAGCTAGTCTACTGGTCTCTTGTTTCCCAGGCCGCCTTGGGATCCTTTTCAAAAACTGATATGAATATTCATTTTCTATTTTCTTCTGGTAAGAAGTGTGACTTTAAGTGATATCTTAAAGTTCCAGTAATCCTAAATTTGAGTAAAGAACTATGGAAGAAATTGATTATCATCAACTTAATTGCTTTGTGAGTTGGTTTCTTTTGAAAAAAAAAAGGAATTGGAAGGTGGAATGTTCAAGAGTAATGATGGAATATTGTTATCAAAACCAACATTAATAGCATTCATCTATATACTGTATGTTCTATCTTCCTGTTTCTAGGAAAGACAACATATTTCTCAGTCCAAATAAATAAAAACAACATAAAAATACTTCAGAGGAACAGTTAATGTTCTACAGAGGAAATGATAAGTCATTTCCTAAGTACAGTCATCATTGCATCACCCAACTATCAGTAAGTGATATAAACCATGCCTTCATCCAGCAATGGGTGGATGACTCCTGGGGATCCTATAAGGAATCCTTCTCTGGTGGGGGAATTATCTTAGAAACTAAATGTAATGCAAGTTTCACTTGCATATTACCATTATATTTGTCCATCCTATAACTATGTTGGCTGGTAATTCTGGAATCCCCCCCCCCCAGTGCAGTTAGAGATTATTTGATTGGTGAAGACAAACTTCAAACTTCTTGATTTTCAGAAAAACATCTTCTTTAGAGGAAATTGTGTATTTTCTATTTATTTAAAAATATGATCAGCTAGATCCATTGTCTTCAGTAGTATTGTCTTTTCAGATATGGGTCCTTTGAGCTGATATTCCAAATTTTGTAAAGAGAGAAAATTCACTGATGAAATTGTAAGTCATTTAGATAATGGCTGACAAAAGCAATGTTTCTTCTTATTTCATCTTTCATTTTATTTTCCTTAACAGAGGAGAATGAATGGTATTTTACATAAAGTCTATAAATTTGCCTCCATAATACAACATACCAAATTACATTAATTTCTGGATAAATCTATAAACACGATTAAGGTATATGATTTGTAAATGTTCTCCTCTCATACCACCTAAATCAGTGGTTCTCAACCTTCCTAATGCCGTGACCCTTTAATACAGTTCCTCATGTTGTGGTGACCCCCAACCATAAAATAATATTCGTTGCTACTATGTAACTGTAATTTTGCTATTGTTATGAACCGTAATGTAAATATTTGATATGCAGGATGTATTTTTATTGTTATAAATTGAACATAATTGAAGCAAAGTGATTAATCACAAAAACAATATATAATTATATATTGTGAAATATTTATTTCTAATTACAAATAAATGAAATTTTGTCTTGAAGCATGGTGTAGCACAGGGGTCGGCAATCTTAAACACTCAAAGAGCCATTTGGATCCTTTTCCCACAGAAAAGAAAACACCGGGAGCCACAAACCTGAGTGGGTGTGGCCAATTCAACATCACTCCCACTCAGTCACATGACATCACCCCCCCCAGACATGCTACCCAGGTTTCATAGCTCAGTGTTTTCTGTGGGAATAGGGTCTCTCTCTCTTCTCTCCCCCTCCCTCTCATTTCTGTTTTTTCTCTATTTCTCCTCTCCCTTTCTCTTCTTTCTTCCTTTCTTTCTTTCCTTCCCTTTCCCTCTTTCTTATTCTTTCTTTCTCATTGAACATGATAGCAAATCCAAAATAAAGTTATAAATTGTAGGAAATTGCTTCTCTGTAATCTTTTCACAGTGAACTCTTAAGTTGGTAGAAGCTGGCAAGATTGTACTAACAGCAATAGCAATATTTTGATTTCTTTTGAGTTTGACAATATAATACATTATCCAAAATTATAAATAATCTTATTTTCAGATACCTTTTTTCCATCTCTGTTATATATTTTTTTTAAAAAATATCAGACTTGCTTCCAATTTGTGCTTTCTGGCAAACTGCAATTTTCTTGGCAAGAGATACAGCTTGCCATTGCTTTCGTCGTAAGTCTGAGAAAGTTAGTTAGTTAGTTAGTTAGTTTCTTTCTTTCTTTCTTTCTTTCTTTCTTTTTTTCTTTCTTTCTTTCTTTCTTTCTTCCCCCTGATTTGTTTCCCTCTCTCTCTCATTCTCTCCCTTCAGCTCTCTTTCATTTCTTTCTCCCTCTCCTCCTTCTCCCTCTAATTTGTTTCCCTCTATTTTCCCTCTCTCCCATTCTCTCCTTCCAGCTCTCTTTCATTTCTCTCTCTCTCTCTCTCTCTCTCTCTCGCTCTCTTTTTCCCCTTTTCTCTTTCATCTCTTTCTTGCGTGTGCAAGCAAAATACCTTCCTGGGCCAGGATCACGGTGGCGGGGACAGCGACTCCTTCCGCTGCCGCCACTGAGAAGTGAGTAGCTGGCTACGCTGCGCAGGAGACTCCTCAGCACCAGACTCAGGTCAGTGCCAGCCACGGTTCCCTTCGTGTTGACTCAGGAAAGAGCCGGAGAAGCTGTCTCTGGATGCAGAGAGGGAAGAGTTCCAGAGCCCTGCGCAAGGAGAGCCCTGTGCAGCACAGGAAAATTGGAGCTCTTCCCTCCCTACACCCAACCAGCTGCTGCTGCTGTTCCCCCCCCCCCCCATTCCCTTCCTTCCTGAGCCAACATGAAGGTGATAGCAACGTGGTGTTGTGACTTTGACACCCATGGTCTAAGCCATCAAGCCCTGACTAGACATAACTTTGCTGTTTATAGAACCATAATAGATTATTGTTACAAACCAGGACTCATTTATCAATCAACACTTTAAAGGAACATTATTATGTATATATATTTCAAAACATTAAAAGATCTTTAAAGTTTTGTCCAGCTTGCCATCCTGTAATCATATTGTAACTGATAAATTAATGTTATGATATCCTTATTTTGTGTTCTGTTTTACTTTGTGAACCCCTCAGAGTTCCCTTAAGTCAGATGACCTTAAATTTTTTTTCCAAAAACCATAAAAAAACAAAGCAATGAAAAACAGCATCACAACAAGCAAAGACAAGTTTGCTCTAAATAGTTTCTCTAATTTCATTCCATGTATCAATGAAAACTATTTGTTAAGGTAAAGAAACCGTGCACATTCCTTTCAGATTTTTATTGATGGAAATTTCAAGTGGTAAAAGCTTGCATCAGCTATTCTGTGGATTGACAGTCTATGCCACATTTCCTTGGAATATGCACTGGATCAACAATCATAAACTATATATTTTATTTTAATGTGGGCTTTCACATTCTTTCCAGGTCAGGGTTATTCCAGGGTACAGCTCCAGAACTTCAAAATCTATTTCTTTAATATATATTTGATATAGTGAGATATATATTTGTGATAACAAAAAGGGAAAGGACTGCCAGAAACAATAGTGGACAAAGAATAACCCGGAATTGACTTTTCAAGGAATGTGCGATTAAAATGTGATGAATTTGATCAGTATTTAGAATAATTCAACTCTCTTGAAATTAAAGGACAGGCCTTGGCATTCTGAAATCCTGAACTAGTTTTATTTAAATCAGCTGTACGGAATTCTTTATATCAGTGGTTTTGAATTTATGATCTTCAAAATGCTAATATAAGTTATTATTTTAAGCTACTAATAGAGGTCATTATACAAGTACTCCTTAACTTACAACAGTTCAATTACCATATTTTTCAGAGTATAAGATGCACCTTTTTTCCTCAAAAAAGAGGCTGAAAATCTGGGTGCGTCTTATACAGCATTTTTTGCCTCCCAAAGCCCTGTCCCCTTCACCAAAATGGCTGTGCATACCCTTATGGAGACTTTCAGAGAGCTCCCGGGGGCTGGAGGGGCAGAAATAAGCAAAAAATAGACCGTCTTTTGCCCCCCAGCCTCCAGCATCACTCTATAAGCCTCTATAAGGCTATGCATGCAATTTTGTTGACAAAAAATGGCCCCGTTCTTGCAAAAACTGGGCCATTTTTTGCTCGTTTTTGCCCCTCCAAGAGCACTCTGCAAGCCCCTCCCCCAAGGCTATTCATGCCTTTTTAAAAAAAACCTGTTTTTGTGAAAAACGGGCCGTTTTTGGGAGGTGAGGTTTGCAGAGTGCAAAAACTTTTTTTTTCCTTTTGAAAAAGCTCTTTAACTGATTAATGAGAATTACATTGATCAAATGCTGTGCCAGCAGAAACGAAGTGCTAAGTGCTGCAGATTGTCAGTGATTTTCTTCTCCAGCACATGGATAAATACACCTGGAAACATCTTATAAATCTTATACTCTGGTGTGTCTTATACTCCGAAAAATACGGTAGTTACAACGGCATTGAAAAAAAAGTGACATGACCATTTTTCACACTTATGACCATAGCAGCATCCCCTTCTGACAAGCAAAGTCAATGAGGAAACCAGATTCAGTTAACAACCGTGTTACTAATTTAAGAATTGCAGTGATTCCCTTAAGAAATGTGGCAAGAAAAGTCATAAAATGGGACAAAATGCATTTAACAAAGATCTCATTTAGCAACATAAATTTTGGGCTCAGCTGTGGTCATAGGTCAAGGAATATCTATTTGCATGTTTTTCCCTCACTTCTATCAAAGTAATCTGCAGTCTAGGTTATTTTCATTTTCTATAGCCGATTCCACTTACTCCAGAAGATGCTAGGTGAAGTTCACCAACAACTGAAGAGTTCTTGTTTTAAATATTGCAACAACAATAGGGAAGCCCATTTCTTATCAAGCCATCCAATACTACAACTGCCTCATTTAAAGCTCAGTGCTATGAATTCAACTATAAGTTATCCTCATGCATGAAGGCCGATGATTTGGGAGTTGTAATCGCAGCACATCTGGACAGCACCAAATTGAGGGAGCCTTCAGACCATCTGAAACTGGGAAGTATTTACAATTCAATCTGTTGTTACTCTGGTCCACGAGGACTATCATAGCTTCCTTCTTCACACTCACCCATATGACCAGATTGACAGGATTAGCTTGAGGTTCCTAAGTGGAAAACACTAGCCACTGCATGGAACAGTTTTGTGGGGATTCTTGCCTAGCAAATAAGAAACATACAACTATACAATTTCAGTCTTGCTCAGGGTTACCTAAGATCTATTCTATAGACACTGGGTAAAATCAGGGATGTGTTCATAGCCTGACAAGATAATAAGAACATTTTTTTTCCTTTTTACCTGCTTTGTCTACTGTAAATATGATTAAGCCTCAAGGATTCTCCACACATTCAATTATTCCACAGATACCTACAAAAGAACTTTCACTAACCGCAATAGGGTCTTGTATTTCAAGTGCCACAATACCCAACCAACATTCTAAGTCTGGAGACAGCATACCAGGGAAAGTTGATACACATTCATAGTGTACATGCCATGGAAACTGGAATGTTATATATCTAGTACTTACTAATTTTTAGTAGTTTCTCCATTAAGTAAGCCAATGTCTAAATCTATTGAGTAGAAAGGCTTACAAAGAAATGACCCAGTCAGAGTCCAGCAGTGTTATGTGAATGGTTACTTAAAATGTCTACATGGCCGTAGTTCAGCCAGTCAGGCTAAAAAGTCTGCTCTGCAGAAAAGAATCAGAGATATGCAGTGCTGCTAATCAAGAGTGTGCAGCATTCTGCTTTGCACTGTTGCTTTGGGTTTTTTTGCATGCAAAATTATGAATGGCTTAATACCTTTACATGTTTACATGAAAAACTGATAAGAGGCAGAAGGGGTGAGTAGAACAGTTGCTCTGAGCAACTAGACTGGTGACACCCATACCTCAAACTGGCTTCTGACTAACTTAGCTAACTTGGCTGATCTTAGATCCTAAGCAGGCTCAGATCTGAATGGAAAGCTACCAGGAAATGTAGATCACAATGGGAAGTCAATAGGAAATAATGCATGAGTGGTTGGCAAGAGATATATATGGCTATGACTATTAAGTCATTAAAAATTGCACACATTGATTGATTTGCTTCTAAATTAAAATGATACCCATTTTTTGTGCAGGTGTGTAAGGCAGCATTTGCAAAAATCCCTTCTCTCATTTTTCTAACAGCAACCCTATGAGGTAGGTTAGTCAATTTGCCTATTACTGGTTTCCATTTCACCCCATGTGTCAGTGCTGCCATCATACGTTGCTGCATTGCTGCTTCACTGATGCCAGACTGCCATGAATTGTGGGGGAAGGGAGCTGTCGGGGAAAGGGGAGACAAGTAACAGAAACCACTTTGAGTGGTTTGGCTGACCAACCCCAAGGCCACAACCCTGGGAATGGAATGCGAAATGAGGTCGCCAGAAGGGTTCCCAAAACAATACATTTGAATCTAATTGGACACTAGGAAGATAACGGGGAAGAACCAGAGAATGGGGGGAAGTAAGTACCATAGCTTTCCTGCGCAAATCTCAGATCTGGCTTACTCTGCTTTGTAAACGCTTTAATAAAAGTATTACTTTCATTACAAACATCATTGAAGGCTCTTCTTTTATGAATGGCCAGTTTGGGGCAAGCTCAGCACTGTCACAGCGATGCTCTACAGAAAAGCAGTTTTCACCCAATCAGCAGCAAGCACATTAAATGACAAACAACAGAATAGTAAATTAAGTTTGAAATGCAGATCTTCTTTTATACCATGCCTAAATATAAATATATTTTGATTGAATTGTATAAAAAATATAAAATATAAAAAAGTGGGAGATTCTTTGGGATGGTCTATAAGCCTTTAATGAAATGAAGTCAAATTCCAAACAGGTCAGCAGTGAACTGCTGAGATTACTGACCTGTAATTACATTATATCGCAGTGGGACATGGCTAAGTTATATGTGCTCATGCAAAGGTTAAAAAAAATTAAATGTGTTTACGAACTAGGATATTCTCTCACCTCCAGAGGGCAGCTTGGCTCTTCCTTTCTGTTACAAATAAGTGCCAAGTTTGTGAGCTACAGAGGACAGCCTGGTTTCCTGGACACTGGGAAACGTTTCAAGGAATATGTTTCCCACCTAACGGAGGGGAATGAGGTGAGCAGTGTCTGCATATACAAAGACTTCCTTAGTTTCAGAAGGTCTACAGAGTTCTTTATCCTGTAACTGTGCAGCATCTTGAAAATCAGCATGTTAGCCTTTGAGAGAGAGGTTCTGTTTACTTGCTTCTAACGGTGTTCTTTGTATTCATTTCAAATTGGAAAATTCCCTTTCCTGTACTGGCAAGATTTGGAATGCTCCCATAGAAATCTTAAATTAGGGATGGCGGAGGATTTCCAATGTTATTCCTGTTTAAGGAGACCGAATAAAGGAAAAATGCTTTAGCTAAATGCTACATGTTCCGATTCCCGTATCAAACTGGAAATATTGGAAGGTATATCTGATCATTCCTCCTGTAATCTAATTGGTCACTGTTAGCTCCAATAACAGAGAAAGCTATGACGTTCACATTCCTAGTTAAATCTTTTTCTCTCTCTTTCTCTCTCTCCCCCTCCCTCTCTTCCCCACTTTTTTTCTCTCTCTCTGTCACACACACACATTAGCCTTCCTACTTTCCACATCGATGTCCATAAAGTATAAACATTAAATTTTCTCAGTGTAGTTACACTTACACACATTATGAACTCTTACCAATTAGAATTGAGTGCTCTTGACAAGAATTTCGATAGTGTCATGCCAATGAAGATATAAAAGAAAAAAGGGTTTCTTTTTATATATGTATATACCAGAATGACATCAGTTGTTTAATGCATTCATTTTTACCAATTGGAGCTGGCATCTTTTCAGTTATTTTTAATTTATCAACAGAACATTCAGTTTAAAACAGATAATTATGTTTTTAAAATCAGAGAAGGGCAACTGAGAGCCCTCCAGATGTTTCAGTAATGATATTGGTGACACTTGCTGGAACTTATCAGAGTTATCATCAAAAACACATAGGTTGCCCACTTTATGTACCACCCCCAGATTAACATGTTGCTAAGGTAGATGAATCCAAAGTGTCTTAAGGAAGAGCAATCCAAACAACGCTCAGAAGGTGCACTCATCCCATCAAGTCTTTTTTCCCCAAGGTGCAAAATCTCAAGAGATTTTGAAAGCTTCATTTAAGAATTTAGGAGATTTTAGGAATTTGGTTTGTTTTCTATGCTATGAGACTAGAAAAAGTTTTATTTACAGGCTTTAAAAATATTGATTCTCAAATATGTCTGAGCACTTTATACTATGAAAAGCTAGAACTGGAATGTAACAGGACGAAGAAATATGCTTCCAGAGAAAAGAAAAAAACCCATGTCAGATAAAATCAAATCTTACAGAGCTCATCGTCATCCTATTCAAAGTCTGGGAGAATAATTTAAGTTTTCTGGAAAATCTTCAATGTGAGAGCCATATGGAACTCGGGGGGGGGGGGATATAATTTCAGAGGGCAGACTCCAAGTCAGTGAAGGTATGTTTCTCTAAGATATTCTTTTCTACATTGTTTAACTGAAGGAGTCTGCCAAATCTTACTGGATGGGTAGAAATGCTCAGATATAGGTAGGGCCTCAATTAACCAGGCTTTATAACATAAAGAGATTTATAAGTGATAATCAGTACTTTGAATTATACCTCGAAATCAACTGGCAACCAGAGTGCATGCTATGTCACATCTGTTAACGTCTGTACTGTCACATCTGTAACTTTTGAGTGGTTTGAAGTTGCTGCAAAAGTAAACTTTGTTTTTTTTTAAATTCATGCTAGTTATAAGTTTCACTGAAAGCTGCTAAGCAGAATTAGTAGTGAGTATCAATGACTTTTAGAGATTCAGACATAGAATTTTCTAACCCTGATTAGAAGTATCGGAGGGGATGTGGTGACACTGAATCTTAGAAGTTTGGCAGTTCACTTGTCCTGTCAATCTAGCAGTTCAAAAACATGCAAATACAAGCAGATGAATAGGTATCGCATATAAGCATGCAGGAAGGTAACAACAGCATTACATGTTTTGTCATACTCTGTGCTGCAGCGTGGGATCATGCTGGCTACATGACTGTAGAAACATCTCTGGACAATGATGGCTCTTTGGCTTAAGCTGCAGAGATAAATATTGCCCCCTAAAGTTGGTCACAACTAGCAAGATAAAACCTTTCACTTAAAATGTATGAGCAATTAAATATGAGCATTTTGGCATGCAAGATAAAGACTTAGCCACTGAGCTATGGCACCAAGGCTCAAACCCCACTTCTGTGCTTGAAGAACTAAACAAACAAAGGAGAGCTCTACTACCTCAGATCTTGTTTTCTGTACAATATATGAACAAATGGTCCCAGCTTTCTTTACCCTTGTTAGGGCCCCATGTGTTGCTGATGTTGGAGAATAATGTTACCAATTGAATTTGGGAGAAATCAAACTTTCCTATTCCACCATACTTCTGTTTAATTGATTTTGGAACAGAACTGCATGTTTTGGGAGACTATCTCAGAACAAACATAATAACTTTTGGCAGTTAGTTCCCCTTTTAGAATCTGAGAGCTAACAGAACAGCAGCAACTACAGGAAGAATGAAATAACTCCCATTCAAGTATCACCTCAGTTACAAATTCACAGTCAGCTTTTATAAACTATGCTTCTCTCTGCCAACTTCCCAGCTGCAATGTGGAATTCATTATTAAGACGCACTATATAAATGTTAAGTCTGATTATTCATTTAATGACTGGACACGTTTGGATCTGGCCAGCAGCTTGGGTTTAAGACAGGAACTGAGCTGTAGAGAGAGATAGAGGTCAGCAGTGCTCTGCATTTGGGGTTTTTAGTTGCACAGGAAGGATGTAGCTTCCTTCCTGATGCACTCAGGTTATAGCCAAAGGCAACATTCATTTCTCAAAGCAAGGCTGCAAACTCAAGGCCTAATGCTTACAGTGAAGCAGCCAGATGGCTTTTATTTTCAAGGAAACCTTTTCTTGCAGAGCAGTTATTCCCAGAGTACCACAACCCCACAGCACATAACAGATGTTGTCCCGACTCCACAACATTTACAGCTTCAAAGCAAACACAGCACAGTTCTATAACATTTTTCTGTTGATACTGTTAACTAGGGAGCAGTTCTAGCGTGCAGTGAAACAGTACCAGACTCATTCAAAAGCTTTCATTTTTAAATAGAAAAAATATTTTTATAAAACGATGAACCAGCTTCAGTTTTGCTGGCTGATAGCAATCCTTTGGCTTGACAAAGTTTTTCACCACTTCTCTGGTCATTTTGTCCAGACAGGACAACATAAAGAAATTCCTTTCATTCTTATCCCTTCTAGAATCTCAATTTCAGCACATCAGGTGACTACAAAATTGTGCTGCCTATTTGCAATAGTTGCAATTTGGTACACATAGAACAATACTGAGTATCAGTCTGATGTAGTGGCTAAGGCATTAACGTAGAAACTGGTAGACACTGGGAGATCGTGAGTTCTAATCCCACATTAGGCTCAAAGCCAGCCTGATAACCATGAACCAATCACTCTCAGTCAGGGCAAACCACTTCTGAAAAATCCCCCCCCCCAAAAAAAAAAAAAAACTACAGGGAAATAGTCCAGGCTATTGTTAGGTATTACCAGTATCAAAAAAGCTCAAAGGCATAAAACAACAACAATAAAGTATACCATTAGAGCAGAGAGAAAAAACATCCTGAAGGCTTGGAGAGACCATACCAGTTTCTTTTTTAAGAAAGGGAATTTTATAGCTGACCATGTCTACCATAGCTACAATTTTATTAGACTAGCTACAAAAAATACTCTTAAAATTCTGAATGTGCCTATTCACCCCAAATGGCTGGGAATTCCAGCTATTGTACAGATCAGCTGCGAAAAATATGATGAACCCACTTCAGTTTGTGTACCTGACACAAATAAATAAACAAGTCATGTAGCATGTGATAGGAGAATGGGTGGTAGAAATATCAGCAAGCCCAATCTGAGGGACAGGTTTTCTTGGATGAAAATATTAGACTTCATATTATACGCAATCTAGAAACTCTTACAACCCATCACCAGCTGTGGATATTTTTGATGTTTCAAACTAAAATGGCAATCTATCTTCTGGAAAGAAGCAATATGTTCTTGAACTAACATGTTATTGAAAGACATTGCCAATGCATCTTAAATCCCACATCAGTGAAGACATCAAACTGTAGTTCAAAAGCTACTTCCTGTACTGTTTTATTTACAAAAGAAACAAGGGACTTTGGGCCTTCCACCTGAATGCTTAGAATCACCTGGGTTTCATTGAATGACTGTTGAAAGGGCCCAATTTGATAGGCTTAGGCTCTGAGCTTATTATGATGCTTATTATTATGATGAATGATATGGTTAGCCCATTCTTGTATGAATCAGAAGCAGAACTCAGATTGTTTACTGACTGACTGACTGACTGACTTATTTATTCATTTATTTATATAGCACTTAGCAATAGCACTTAGACTTATACACCGCTTCATAGTGCTTTTACAGCCCTCTCTAAGCGGTTTACAGAGTTAGCATATTGCCCCCAATAATCTGGGCCCTCATTTTACCCACCTCGGAAGGATGGAAGGCTGAGTCAACCTTGAGCCGGTGAGATTTGATCTGCCGAACTGCAGTTAGTAGTCAGCTAAAATAGCCCGAAGTACTGCATTCTAACCACCTCAGCTCATCCCGTCTTTATTATTTTTACAAATAGCTCAAGGCTGCAAACATATCCAACACATTGTCCTCTTCCTATTTTCTCCACAACATCTCTGTGAGGTAAATTGGGCAGAGAAAGGATAACTGTCCCAAAGTTACCCAGCTGGCTAAGGTGGGACTTGACTTCACAATCTCCTGTTTTCTAGTCTGGTGCTTTAATCACTAGACAAAATTGGTTCTCATGTGTATATCTATGTGTATGCAAGGAGGGAAGGTTATTTCAATTCTGGTATTTGCATAATCAAGCATATTTCTCAAATCTATGATGCCACCACCCATCTTTGTAAGCAATTCTTTCAGTCTTAAACCTAGTTTTCTTTATTTGATGTAAAAGTGATATATACTGATCTTATACAGTATCAAATCAGATGGATAAATTGTGGCTTATTACATGCTTTATACATTTCCTTAAATCCATGTGTTGCCAGGTTAGTTAGAATATGGATTGCTGCTCTTAAAATAGCACAATAAAAAAGACTGGTTTCTGAAAAAGGAACAATATCATATCATATTGTATTGTAAGGTGAGTTGCTTTTACACAGAGGCTGATCTTCATCAGTATTGTACAAGCCTTGATTCATTGTTAAATATTCACATTATTTGGAAAGTATTTCTTTTCATACAATGAGAATTTGGATTGACTAGTCATTGTTATCATCATCATCATAATCTAGAATACACACAGGTTAATTGGTGGTTTCAATTTATTTTACTACCAGTTCGCTCTTGTGCACGCATGCACAGAAGGGTCCGGACAGGTGAGCGGAGCCTCCCACCACTGCCACTACCGGTTCACCCGATCTAGGGAATTATTTTCTCTCAAATGCAGCTTCTAGCATCAACAGGATGTGAAATGTATGCTAGAGACCAGCCTCTTTAGTATATCAGCTCCTTTCCCCATTTCCTAATGTTCCTTGCCCAACCTTCAAGCTTCCTTTCACAATTTATCTTCACAGAATCCATATTTAAGTAGTACAGCATTTTTCTGATATTAAATTCTACCAACTTTGTGCACGCTGAAAGCTAGAAAAACTTTAAAAAGCACAAAGATCGAAAATATACAGACGGCATTGAAGTCCATCTACACCATTGTATTGGGCATCCTGTCAAAGTAGCTATATGTTAATTACCATGTGACAAGTAACAAACAGGAAATCCATGATGCAACATGACAAATGCATAATGTCCATATAGGATAACCAAATAGAGAAGTAGCGTGCCAAAATGATCAGTAAGAAGCAAATGGTAATAACTGTATAGGGCAGTAGTATTAGTAAACAACTGAGAATCCTCAATCAAATATGACCTACTCTGCCTCTCCCAAAACTTGTGGATCAGAAGACACTTTTCAATCCTGCACTGTTTATTTGCATTTTTAGCATAAAAGAAATACAAATTGTCATGCACAGGTTCCTTGACCCTAATTTGCATTTATGCTGACATGGGCCGAAATAATTCTGTCCATCCGTCCATCGATCCATCCTTGAAACGATTTTCGATGCTGACAATATGAGAGCAACTTAGGCTGTAGCTGGGAAGAAAGCTGTTAAGAGAGAATAATCAAAACTAGTCCATAGGAAAAGCTGAATCCTAGTTTGCTCCCTGAGTTACACAATTTTGCTGAACTTTGTGCATCAATACTGAAGACATGGAAATTCACAAGAGAGCAGTCTTTGGAATTTATCATTTCATGAAAGGTTTTAGCTCCAACAAGCCTGGGGGCTTGGTAAAGAGGATAATGTTACACATGCAGAAAGGAACCTATCCTCCTAATATTAAGTAATACATTTAGAATTTGAATCTGTTATCTATTTTTGAGACATCTCTATAGCCTAAAAAGGGAAAGATGGAGAGTTATGTTTTTACATGATCTAGATAATAAGCTTATGGATTTAATTAATGTCATATTGGTACTGAATTGGTATTACCGGTATATGGATTTTATAAATAGCATTTTTGTTACATTTAGTCATTTAATAGAGTATAATGTTGGTTGTTTTTTTTAATTGAATAACCACTACTTCCTGTCTGATGGAACCATTGTTCTTATTCATTGTTTTTTAAAAATATAATTTGAATAATTACAAAAGGTTTGTACCAATGGATAACTACCTTAAAGAATGTGAAATTCATATCTTTTTTATTTTAAAATCAGGCTAATGCAGCAGAAACTTCTATTCTGTGTATATTGGATACCTCAAAGAATGTTTAATAAGGTTTGGATGCAGTTGATTTCTGCTGGAACACTGATTCATAAGAGTTTGGGTTCATCTTACTCTTGGCACATTTGGGGCTGAAATCCACAGATTGTTAACATGATTTTAGATTGATTACTGCTGGTTAAAGATCCATATGTTCTGCTTGGCTGTTTCCCCAGCATTTGGAATCTATCTAGAACTGTGAATCTTTCATACAATGGGGATAGCCAAAATAATTATTAAACAATATTGGAAGAAGAAACCTATGCCAGACATGCAACAGTGGGCTGCTGATATATGTGATCTGTCAATACTTGAATTGGGTTGGAGGTTTTGAAGGGAGCATCAGAGAAGAAGACTTTCAAGCAAGTTAATTAGTTTTTGGAGTTACTTTGTGTATTAAATAAATATCTAGGAATTATCAACATATTTTCTTCCTTGTAGATTTTAATATTATGAGATTTATTTGATATTGGGATTTTTAAAAGTTTGATGCAGTCAAAAAGAAGAGGCTTGAAGTTGTAGCATTCTTCACCAGTTCAGCGTCACTCTCGAAGGGAGCTGGGTGACAAATAAATAAATAAGTAAATGAACTGTTTGCGTACAGTCATAGGAGACGGCCACAAGCAGAAAACCACACTGACCCTTAATCACTAGTGGTTGGACAATTGTGAAGTTGTGTTTTGTTTCACTAACAATGAAGTTCTATGAGTAATATCTTAGCAAACCTAGATAATGGTTTTTGCTCTTCCCTTTCCCGTCCTCCTCTTGATAGGAGTGGGTTTGAAAATGGACCCATTCCTCAGGACTTTTATAGTCATCCACTTTGCAAACTGTAAAGTCTGTAAATTTGTAAACTGGTTGTCTTTTTTGGAGGGAGATGGAGTGTTGTTCGGTTTTGGAAATCTGAAATTCCCAAGCATACAAGAAAATACAAGAAAAATAGACCTCATTATGTGAAGGGAATTACTTTCTACTCTCCTAAAAGCAATGGCTTGTGTCTTATCCTTGCTAGTAACTCTTTATTCTTATTTATTTTATGGAATTTATTTTCCTGCTTACCATAATTTGGAAGCAGCCTGCTGAGATACTTCACTGAATTGATTTATTCTGTGTTTCTAAATCAACTTTATTAAATTTCAAAACGATACAAAATACAAAATAAAAAGGGGAAACGTGGGGAAAGTGGAAGGAATTGATTTATCCTTTCTGATCCTAGGAAATTTCAGAAGCTGTCAACAAGTTCTCCTATCTACCAATTTGGCAACCTCCTTCACTTTGGAATGGAATAGAACAGGACCACAGAGTTGGAAGGGACCTTAGAGGTCTTCTAGCTCAAACTTTGCTCAAGCAGGAAACCCTATACTATTTCTGACAAGAAGAGCTTGTCCAAGCTCTTCTTTAAAAACTCCAATGTTGGATAACCCACAACTTCTGGTTGGATAACCCACAACTATTGGTTAATTGTTCTTTTAATTTCAGGAAAAATATAGCAATAGCAATAACAGTAGACTTATATACCGCTTCATAGGGCTTTCAGCCCTCTCTAAGCGGTTTACAGAGTCAGCATATTGCCCCCAAACACAATCCGGGTCCTCATTTTACCCACCTCGGAAGGATGGAAGGCTGAGTCAACCCTGAGCCGGTGAGATTTGAACCGCTGAACTGCTGATCTAGCAGTCAGCCTGCAGTGCTGCATTTAACCACTGTGCCACCTTGGCTCTTTATCCTTAGCTCTAGCTTGGTTCTCTCCTTGTTTAATTTCCATTCATTGCTTCTTGTCCTGCCTTCAGGTGCTTTGGAAAATAGTTCGACTCCCTCTTCTTTGTGGCAGCCCCTGAGATATTGGAATGCTGCTATCATGTCACCCCTAAACTTTCTTTTCACTAGACTAGACATACCCAGTTCCTGCAATCATACATATTCTTTAGCCTCCAGTCCTCTAATCATCTTTGCTGCTCTTCTCTGCACTCTTTCTAGAGTCTCAATATCTCTTTTATATCATGTAAATCAAATCAATTGAATAAAATCAAGGTATTGTTGTGAGTGAACTTTTATTTTCAAAAATCTAGATCTTGTCAACATGTTAATGACATTGAACCATAAAAGCAAAAAAGGGAAAGAAGATGATGGCATTTAGCAAAGCAATATAAGTTTGAAGTGGCATTTGGACTTTTTTGTGAACATTTTTTCTGTTTGCCAAGAAAAAGTGGTTTCTGCAATCATGGTCAATATGAGTAGCACAAAAGGAAACAATATAAACAATTTCTGCAGCAGTAACAAGCTTTTTCAATCTCTTCCCCTTTTGCAGTATTTTGCAGCCCAGAGGGCAAAAGAACTTTATAGAAACCCTGGGTTTGATCTGAACATTTTCAGAATTGAAGTGGTTCTGAACAATTTTGTTTAGGAGGAAAAAACTTGCTGTGTTAAAAAAAATCTAAGGGGACTACACTTGAGAAAAAGAAGTAACAATCAAGATGAGCAGGACAGGAGTTTCTTCCATTGTATAAGAAAACTTCTCTCACACAAATGTAGATCTCAAACTCATGCTCACTGATTCACAGAAGAAACACCCACATAACTATCAGGAGAAGAGATTATGTTTCAATCATATATGTTGTAATCAGACATCCAAGGGAAGAATGATGAACTGTAGATGTCTGCAAAAACAGATGATGACTGCAGCAAATATCAAGGAACCAGAGACAAGACTTGGTCCTTAGAAGCTCTCCAAGTAAGGAGAGATTGGAGATTACCCACATATGCTCCCCGATGGCTGTTCCCTATGAGGAGACTGCAGCACAGTGGTAGTCTTTGGGTTTGAACATTGCATGACTAATACAGAACACTAGTATTGGCCATCTTGTTCATAATTGTGGCAGAGGCTTTTAACTAGCACTAAACTCACAAACCTCACTTTTTCATTGTGTTCAGAAATTGCTCATTAACTACTTCTAAACTATGTATTACAGGCCCTTTGGAATGACAAGTTTGAAATTTTCAGGTTTTAAACCACTTTAATCTTGAATGGAAGAAACTTTAATTATAAAGTTAAGAATTTAAAGAGTATGAAACAAACAGCAAAAAGTGAAATAAGATTTTGATCTTAGAAAGTTATAAACAGCCAAGATTCAGGTAAAATTGAAACAATGAAACTTTTACAATAAGATTTTTGAATTAATTACAAAGTACAAAAAGCTTCTCATGGGAAACAGACCATGTTTTAGTTTATCCAAGACACAACAGATAAATAATTTCACAATTTCAAAAACTGGACACTAGAGGGGCCTAGAGGTTTTAAGCAGAGGAAAAATATACTGGCCTGCAAGATGGTCATGGCAATAAAAAAATACTAAGGGACATTTCCAAAGAATAGAATCAGAAAATAATAGCCACATAGTGAACAAAGTCAATAATGATGTTTGCTTTTATACACAGACTAATATGTCTAAATGATGTTATTGATTTATAACTGACAGGCCAACAGATTGATTTAGAAAATGATGTTTCTATACAAATGGCAAACCAAGGATATTTTTTTTCCTTACTGGATTTACAACAAAGGCTTGTTAAAGCCTTGAAGAACTCTTTGTTGATGGGATAAACTAGAATTGAAGATAAATCAAATCCTGTGACAATATTTGAATGAACTGAAGATCAAGACTGTTAGAAGTAAAAGGAAGTAATTTAAATTTGGTTTATTTGATAAGGATTAAAATAAGATATATAGTTGTTTCTGGCTACACTTTTTAGACTTTCTGCTGACACCAAGACTAAAAATATTATGTTTTATGAATCTGTTCATAGTTATGAGATGGGATAAGGGCTGAAGAGATAAATATAACTTTAGAGAGGGTGAAGAGTTACTAAATTTGTTCCTACTTGTGATGAAGGTTGGAATAACTTCATTATACATTTCTGTCCTCTTTTATATATTCTTGATTTTTATTTTCTTTTTCTCTTTTTCTTTCACTTTTTACTCATTCAATTTTATTACTTTAAGTTTAATTTATATTTAAAATAGAATATGTAGATTCCATTGGGGGATGAGGGGATGAGAGGAGCCCCCAAGGACTTAATGGTCAAAGAAAAAATATATAGGAAAAACCCACCCTAATTGATCAGGTGGTTAAAAGTGGAGGAGGGAAGTTTGTACCTTCATACTTGCCAGATTCTGTTAAAGATGTAGCCTTATAATAAAGTAGATTCAGCTCAGCTAGTCATGTTTCCTGGTTAGTTTACCTAGGCAAGCTGACATCAATTTTGTAAGTCTCACAGTACAAATATACACACAAACACAGACACAGACACAGCCAATTTTTAGCATTGGGTAGAGCAGTAATACAACTATAAATTAACTTTTTAAAAAACCTTTGTCATATAATTTTAAATCTCCTTGCTAGTATCAGTGTTCTTCCTGGGTACTATTCTCCCAAATCTGAGTATCCACTGAAGCTACAGATATCTGCTATCTAAATTGTATTTCCAAATGCTTTCCGATCTTCTCAGTAGCCAATCAAATGCAAGCAGGAGATGAAGACATATGTCCTCTTCCATTACCATTCTACTTCCACTCATCAACTGGTATCTGAAGGCATGTTGTCCCCAATGCAGAGGTACAGTTTTGTCTTCAAAATTAATAGTTCCTGATGGATTTGTCCTAGATGAATGTATTCATTCAGTGTTTTTCAAAGCCACTCAACTTTGTGGCTATTATGATTCTAGAGGTAAATGATATATCATATATAGATATGCCTAAGTTGTTTTATTGGGAAACAATATAAACATAAAAATTGTTTGCCAGGAAGTAATCCTTTACTAATAGAGTGCAGAGAAGAAAACAAAGATGATTAAGGGACTGGAGGCTAAAACATATGAAAAATGGTTGCAGGAACTGGGTATGTCTAGTTTAATGAAAAGAAGGACCAGGAGTGACATGATAGCAGTGTTCTAATATCTCAGGAGATGCCACAAAGAAGAGGGAGTCAAACTATTCTCCAAAGCACCTGAGGGCAGGACAAGAAGCAATGGGTGGAAACTAATCAAGGAGAGAAACAACTTAGAACTGAGAGAAAGTTCCTGACAGTTAGAACAATTAATCAGTGGAACAGCTTGCCTCCAGAAGTTCTGAATGCTCCAATACTGGAAGTTTTTAAGAAGATGTTGGATAACCATTTGTCTGAAATGGTATAGAGTTTCCTGTCCAGGCAGGGGGTTGAACTAGAAGACCTCCAAGGTCCCTTCCAACTCTCTTATTCTATTCTATTCTATTGAGACCTATTTTATCTTTACCCTTGAATCCACCGCCTCCTCGATGCCTCCGCCTCTTGGGTTTGGACAGACCGCAAGGCGCATGCGCCCCCGGCTGTCAACGCCCTTTTAACTTCTGCTCCCGTGCTCATTCTATATGACGAGCACCTCCTGCTCATCCTTGCTTGTGATGCCTCCCCCTTAGGTGTCGGGGCCATCCTGAGCCATGCCTACCCCGATGGCTCTGAAGCTCCGATCGCCTTTTACTCCCGCACATTGTCCAAAGCTGAGTGCAAGTTGGACAAGGAGGCCCTCGCAGCCATTGTGGGGGTAAAATGCTTTCACCCCTACCTGTATGGTCACAAGTTCACCCTTCAAACCGACCACAAGCCCCTCTTGGGCATCCTTTCTGGCAACTGGCCCACCCCCCTTATTCTCTCTCCCCAAATGGTCGCTGGTCCGAGTATCTCTCTTTCTACTCCTACTCCCTCCTCTACCGCCCCAGCAAGCACATGGGCCATCCCACTCTAGTTCTTGCGATAGATTCCATCTATCCTACTGATAATTAAGACCATAATTACTTTTTTGGGGGGGAAGAGTTACTATCCTTTTAATGTTTCATGAAGTTAACTTCAATTGGTCTAAAATGGTCTTCTGAAGCCAGTCATGAATCTGGAAAAAATACTGTACATCTGCATGCAAAAAATACTAATTCCACATGGTAACAGTCTCCTTAAAATGTATGTTTTCTACATATATAATACATGTATTATGCAGTCACAGTGTAATAGAAATATAGCTATTAGGAATAAACCAGAACCTTTAAAATTTGTTTTATCACTATTTTTTATTGTTTTGATTCTTTTTCCATTTTTTTGCAGCCGTTTGATGATAATGGAACTACAATTGGAGTCAAATTGATTATATTTTATATGAATTTCACCCTTGAACTATTTGCTTATCTATCACAAAAATGAACTGAACAGGGATGAACTAATTGAGTCACATCGCTCCACAATTCTTGAAAGTCAGCTCACATAAATATCCATAAATTTTGTTTTAAATAAAAAGTCCTTTTATATGCAAATCCCTAAGGGAAAAACATGTGCCTTTCTGAGATGTCTTTATTTTATAGGAAATAAAAATCCTGGATATTTCTGGATGGTTACCATCTCTAGAAATTCCAGAACACCAGAAATATTATCTAAACTGTGTTGTCAATTGACAGAAGAAAATTTTATCAATGCACAGATTTTCTAAGTGTCATTCAAAATGTTTTTTGATATGGCATCCAATGTGTCGATAACCAATAGGATCGTCACAGCAATTTATACTGTAAACTTTCACTTTTGGTTCTCAGATCTTGGTACTTTGTCGCATATTATTATTGCTACATATATCCCAAAATGTGAAATCACCGCTGCTAGTTTTTTTTTAAATCTAGCATGGCCTTCATATGCATTGATTTCTCAAGACCCAAGGATATTGTATTGTACTGGCATAGTATAAGTCCAGATTCAAGCAGTGTGGCCCTTTATAATTCAGAATTTATTTTTAATTCAGAGATTATTTTTATTATTATATTATTAAAACCCTATTTACAAAGCAAGAATGATTGGACCCAAAAGCCTAATTTGGTTCATTCCAAGATGTATTCCCCCCCCCCATTTATTGATATACTGAGTGTGTTGAAACATCCAACCACTAATAAATAAACCGTGACAATATGTACAGCTTTAGAGAAAGATGAAAGGAAGAAGAAACCTAGAAACTGGCTAATTGTCAAGATATCTTGTCCAATCATCATGAGATTTGATGTTCCTGGAAACAAAGCAGTCTCTGTGAAGTCTTAATCCAGTGCTTTAACTCCTTTCTCTTGATTTATTGCGTTTGCATGTTACCAATCTTTCGTCCTATTACATCCTGGCCAAAAACAGCAAGGCTTTGTGCTGAGCCAGAACCAGATCTGTATAATTAGTTAGAAACAGTTTGTGACAACACCATCCCTTTCTTGGTTTTTTTGTAAACTACAAAGGAATGTATTGACTGAGTAGTTGGACACCATCAAGGCCTCACCTAGGACAACAAGCTGCAGTTTAAGGCTTATAAAAGGGGACTGAATAATAGAGACAATAATCTCACCATCACTGCCACCCACCAAAAGAAACAGGGCAAGGGAAACAGACCAAGTTATCTTTAAGTCAGAGGTGGGTTCTTACCGGTTCGGCCCGGTTCATCTGAGTACATAGTAACTCAGCCTGCCATGCCCCCCAAACCGGTTCCATTGTCAGCGGCGCCATCTTGATTTTTGGTTTTGCGCATGCACAGAACAATCTTCATTGCAAAAATGTTTTTTTTTTCTTTTGTAATGTTGTGTGCGTGTGCAGATCTTTTTAGGTGCAAATGCGCCTGTGGTGGGTTTCAAATTTTTTTTAGAACCTCTTCTGTAGGTGTGGCCTCCTTTGTGGGAGTGGATTGCCAGCATGTGACCAGGTGGGAGTGGCTTGTTGGCCATGTGACTGGCCATCTTTTCTACATCATGGCGACCAAAACTGAATGCAGTATTCCAAGTGTGTCCTTACCAAGGCATTCCATTATTCCAGATGATGCCACTACTTTGCAACTCCTGTTACTTAAATGTAGCTATCCAAATTCCTGAAGAGTCTTCTACCAAACTGACAGTTCAGTCTGGGCATTTTCCAAATGCTTTTTGAAATGGAACTCACTCACATCATTCTGATAAGAGCAATTGGAACAGGTGTGGTTTAACTGAAATCAAAACAGTGAAGCAAAAAAATACTCCAACCCACACCATATTTTCCCACTAACATTTTCCTGGCCTCTTCTGCCTTGGCTCTTTTAATCTCTTTCAAATTGAAAACACTGCTCCCCCCCCCAGTTTATCTCACATTCAGCACCTGCCTTCCCGTCATAGAAATGGACTGCACGTTCCCCCTGTACCACACACACATACACTCTTAGCCTCTCTGTGAATTAGCATTTTAGGGCTGAAAGCTCTTTCCTGCTTAAAACAATATCAACACACATAATCTAGCCCAAATGTGTCATCTGGTTTTAAGGAAACATTTCCCAAACAGCTTTTAGTTTCTTAGTGCAATTAAACAGCTAAATTGCTCAGGGAGTTGGAAAGGATTACTCACTGTTAATCCACAGCTTTTTGCCTGGTTTCTATTTTTATAAAACTTGTTGTGTTTATTGTACTTTATTTCTCTTTAAACTGCTGGCCATAATTAAGCAATCATGAGTGAACATTAAAAGAAAGAGTCCAATAAAGCCTTAGAAAATATAGGAAGTTTGATCAGCGTGTTTTATTCCTAACTATGAAAAAAAAACAACTATTCTACCAAACAATCTCCCTTTCTTTCTCTTTCTCCAGGATAAGAGAGACCTTTCTTCATTGGACTTCCTTTAGTGAAATTCCATTTTAAGATCTTTCCTTTTTTTGGCAGAAGATCGTACTTCAGAAAGGAGATAGCCAGGTAGTTGTTTTGATTCCAGTTCATACCTGTTGCGTATCCTTTAGCAAATTTTCTTAGCTCCTGATACTGGTGCTTTAATAGAGTGAACAATAACAAATTGGAGATGCTAGAAAGAGGACTGTCAAAATACATTGACAGGTTTTGGGTTTGGCTAATCTAAAGAAAATAAGAATTAGGGGTAACTTGATAGCAGTATTCCAGTATTTGAATAAAAGAAGAGGGGGTCAAATTATTCTCCAAAGCACCAGAGGACAAGAAACAATGGTTGGAAACTAATCAAAGAGAAAAGCAACCTGAAATTAAGGAGAAACTTCCTAACAGTGAGGACAATTAACCAATGGAACAGCTTGCCTGCAGAAATCATGGGGGCTCCATCACTGGATATTTTTAAGAAGAGACTAGACTATCACTTATCTAAAATGGTATATGTTCTCCTGCTTAAGCAGGGGACTGGACTAGAAGACCTCCAAGGTCCCTTCCAGCTCTATTCTAGTCTAGATTCTAGAAGACAAGAATTAATGAGCAGAGCCTGTGCAATATAGTAGCTGGAGGATATAGCAACTGGATTATGAATGGAAAGACCCAGATTCAAATTGAAACTGAATGATTTTGGACTACAGTGGTACTTGGTACTCAACTACTTTGAAACTCATCAAATTTGGCACTCAACACATTTTGATCCTGAAAATTTTGTCCTGGTACTCAGTTTGTTTGGTACTCAATGCACAAGCTAGAACTTGTCAGTGTCGGCTGCCTTGTGACTCACTTACATTATTCCTTGGGGGGGGGGGGTTGTTTGGTACTCATCATTTTTGGAATTCATCATGCCTTCAGGAAACAATTAATGATGAATACCAAGTTACCACTGCATTTGTTATCTCAGCTTAACATCATATGGTTTTTGTGAGCGTGAAATTGGAGGAAAGACTAAATGAATTAAAGACAGCAAATAATCCCTTGTGTTTCTGTTGAAAAGAGGGATGTAATTAATTAATACTTATTAATAAATAATAATCATTTAGTATTTCTTATTGCTACAATTAAAGCAATATTTAAACCTCTCTTTAGAGACCATACAACCAATAATTGTAACAATTTAATCCGTATGGTGCTTTATTCCATCTGATGAAATGGAACATGAAAAAAATATTCACAAACATCTGAACACGCACATACCATATTAATCTGTCTGCTTTATCTATTATGACAACATCAGAAAAACCAACTACAATCAAAAAACCAGATCTGTTTCAATAGCTTCCAGGATGCAGCATTTCAAGAAATTATGGTCTTAGTATATAACATAAAGAGGAAATATTACTTACAAAATGTTTGTGCAGTACATGGGCTTAGTACAAGAGAATTAAATTGCAAGGATAGGAAAATCCCAATTAATGGAATAGCAATAGCACTTAGACTTATATACCGCTTCTTAGTGCTTTATAGCCCTCTCTAAGCAGTTTACAGAGTCAGCATCTTGCCCCCAACAATCTGGGTCCTCATTTTACCCACCTCGGAAGGATGGAAGGCTGAGTCAACCTTGATAATGATAATGAAATGTCTGCAAGTAAGCAACCAAACATAGAGAACACCAAGGACACCACAGATCCCAAATGATGGTTGAGAGAAAATCATTATTCAATAATCCCCTTAGCATAAAGATGGTTGTTTGGGAAGCACTGCATGTTGGAGAAATTTCAAATTTACACAATGAGGAAGCCCTTTCCATTCTTTCTTTGCTTCAAGAATATTCTACATGCTTAACTGCTTATTAAAGAAAAAAAGACTGAGTGAATGGTCAATTGTGAATTCGACTAGCAGCTCTATGTGGCTTCCATGATAGATCGAACACAATGTACAGTACATGACCATTTTTTTCCCAGCTACTCACTACAGACTAATTCTGGCAAATAAACTTTCTTGTTAAAAATTAGGAAGACCCAGTAGCATATTTTCCAATTGATAAATTTTATGAAATGATTTAAGTGTTGCAACTCACATACAGTTCATTAATACTTTTAAGGAGCTACCAGATTCCTTCTAATTTTTGGCAACCATAGACTGACAACACCTTCTCCTACAGTGTACATTATCTTTTTGGGGATTTAATTTTTCTAATTATTTGGTTAAAGAACCCCAATAGTATCTATGTTTCCTCAAAACAGAGCTTCTATGATACAGAACAGTACACAAGATAGACACTTAAAGAGTTAGCATGATGACAAATTACTTCATCTAATAGATGTAGGAAATTCTAAGTAAATCTTCATAAACTGATAAATATCTTCTTGAGTTTTCAGTTGAACCAATGAAAATTAATGGGCTCAATCCCTTGGAGAACATAATCCCAGTTCTAGTTATTGATTGATTGATTGATTGATTGATAGATAGATAGATAGATAGATAAATCTTTAGCATCAACTATAGACTTCCTCCCGCAGTTCCGGGATGGTGAACCTATGGCACGTGTGTCACAGGTGGCAAGCGGAGCCATTAGTCAGGTCACAGTTGGCCAGCTGACTTTGGCTTTCTTTTGAGGCCATTTTTCAAAATGCGAAAAACTGACCCTATGGGCAAACCGGAAGTTCAGGAATGGATTCCCTGAAGGGTCCCGAGAGTGAAAAACGGCCCTATGGACAAACCCAAAGTCACTTCCGGTTTGCTCGTAGGGCCGGTTTTCGCCCTCCGGAGCCTTCAGGGAAGCTTCCTGAAGGCCCCTGAAGGCTCTGGAGGGTGAAAAACAGACTTACAGACAAACCAGAAGTTACCATTTCTGAAATTCTGCGCTTCCCATAGGTCCATTTTTCGCCCTCCAGAGCCTTCAGGGAAGCCTCCTGAAGGCTTCAGAGATCAAAAATCGGCTCTACGGACAAGCCGGAAGTCACCATTCCCAATTTTAATTTAATTTAATTTAATTTATTAGATTTATAGGCCGCCCAATCCCGGAGGACTCTGGGCGGCTTACACAGAACAAGAAAAGAAAACAAGATGAAAATAAAAATAAAAAATTTAAGAATTCTCCAACATGCATATGTTCAAATTGGGGCTGGACCCTACACAATAAGGTCAACAGCCCCAGGCCTGCCGGAACAACCAGGTTTTAACTGCTTTTCTGAAGGCCATGAGGGTGGGTGAGGTCCGGACCTCTGGGGGCAGCTGATTCCACAGGGTCGGAGCAGCCACAGAGAAGGCCCTCCTCCGAGGCCCCGCCAGCCGACACTGTCCGGCTGACGGCGTCCTAAGGAGACCCACCCTGTGTGATCTTATCGGCTGTTGGGAGGTATGTGGCAGTAGGCGGTCTCACAAATACGCTGGTCCTGAGCCATATAGAGCTTTAAAAATAATGACCAACACCTTGAATTGCGTTCGGAGACCAATTGGCAGCCAGTGCAGCTCGCAGAGGATGGGTGTAATATGGGTGTATCTTGGTACACCCAATATTGCTCGCGCGGCTGCATTCTGGACTAGCTGTAGTCTCCGAACGCTTTTTAGGGGTAGTCCCATGTAGAGCGCATTGCAATAATCCAGCCTTGAGGTGACAAGGGCGTGAGTGACTGTTTGAAGTGCACCCCGATCCAAGTAGGGCCACAATTGATGCACCAGGTGAACCTGGACAAAGGCCAACAGGTGGTGTTCCAGTGTCAGCTGTGGATTCAGGAGGACCCCCAAATTGCGGGCCCTCTCTGAGGGGTGTAAGTTTTCACCTCCCAGGATTAAGGATGGACTGTCTGAACTGTCCTTCGGGGGCAGCATCCACAGCCACTTGGTCTTGTCGGGATTGAGTACGAGTTTGTTTACCCCCATCCAGATCCTGACAGCTTCCAGGCATCGGCACATCACGTCTGCCGCTACACTGAACTGGCACGGGGCAGATAGATACAGTTGCGTATCATCTGCATATTGATGGTACTTTATCCCGTGCCGTCGTATGATTTCACCCAACAGTTACACGTAGATGTTAAATAGGAGGGGGGATAGGACCGAACTCTGCAGTACCCAACAATTGAGGGGCCTAGGGGTCGACCTCTGTCCCCCGACCAACACCGACTGCCACCTATTGGAGAGATAGGAGGAGAACCACCGTAAAACGGTGCCTTTACTCCCACCTCCTCCAGATGTCGCAGAAGGATATCATGGTCGATGATATCGAAAGCCGCTGAGAAGTCAAGAAGCACCAGGATAGAGGAGTGCCCTCTATCCCTAGCCCACCAGAGATCATCAGTCAGAGCGACCAAAGCTGTTTCTGTGCTGTACCCAGGCCTGTAACCAGACTGAAAGGAATCCAGATAATCTGCTTCATTCAAGGTCCATCGGAGCTGAAGCGCCACCACCTTCTCAACAACCTTCCCCAAAAAAGGGAGGTTGGAGACCGGACAGTAGTTTTTCAGGACGGCTGGACCCAGGGAAGGCTTCTTGAGGAGGGGCCTCACCACCACTTCCTTTAATGGTTGCGGGAAAGACCCCTCCTGCAAAAAAGCGTTGGTAATCGCCTGGAGCCAGCCGTGTGTCACCTCCCTGCTGGTCGAAACCAGCCAGGAGGGGCACGGGTCCAGTAAACAGGTGGAGGCGCTCATCGCTCCCATGGCCTTGTCCACTTCCTCAGTGGTGACAAAATCGAACCGACTTGGACTTGCACCTCGGCTGGTATTGCCCAAGCGGAGTCTAGGTCTGTCCAAAACTGAGTGATTTTGTCTGACAGAAACTGAACAAATTCCTCAGCTCTTCTCTGCAGGGGTTCCCCCACCCCCTCGCCTTTCAGGAGGGAGCAGGTCACCCTAAATAGGGTGGCTGAGCGAGATTCCGCGGACGCAATAAGAGCAGAAAAATGATTACATTTTGCCACCCGTATCGCCCCTAAATAAGTCCTAATAAAGGCTCTTAGTTGTGTTCGATCAGATTCAGAGTTACTAGTCCTCCAACGTCGCTCTAGGAATCTCTTTTGGTGCTTCATCTCCCAGAGTTCCTCGGTAAACCAAGGTGCCCTCCTGGATCCACTGCCACAGAGAGGCTTCAAAGGCGCAATCCGATCCAATGCCTCAGTCGCCGCAGCATTCCAAGCAGCGACTAAGGATTCGGTCAGGTTGCGGGCAAGGGAGTCAGGTATCTCTCCAAGCTCCCTCTGAAATCCCATCGGGTCCATCAGGCGGCTGGGGCGGAAGCACTTAATCGGCTCCACCTCCCTGCAGTTGGGGAGTAGTGTCCTGAAATCAAGCCTCAGCGAGGAGTGATCTGACCATGACAAGGGCGAGATCTCTATTTCCCTTAATTCCAGATCACGTCTCCACTGCCCCAAGAGAAATACAAGGTCGAGCGTGTGTCCCGCTCTATGAGTTGGGCCCTGAATTATTTGGGTCAAGTCCATGGTTGTCATGGAAACCATGAACTCCTGCGCTCCTTCAGAGTGTTCGCCAAGAGATGGTAGATTAAAGTCCCCCAGCACCATTAGTCTGGGGAACTCCACTGCCAACCCAGCTACTGACTCCAGCAGCACAGGCAGGGCCATTGTGATGCAGCTGGGAGGTAGGTACGTCAAGAACAAGTCCACTTGAACCTCTAAGTCCAACTTCAAGAGAAGAGAGTCACACCCCACAATCTCCGGGGCAGGGATCCTGCGAGGAACTAATGACTCCCAGACAACCATTGCTACTCCCCCACCCCTTTACTGATATTGTGGCTGGTGAATCACCCGAAACCCATCTGGGCACATTTCTGAGAGGGGGACTCCTCCCTCTTGGCCCAGCCAGGTTTCAGTTATACATGCCAGGTCTGCCCCCTCATCTAATATCAAGTCCCGGATGAGGGGAGCTTTATTCACAACAGACCTGGCATTTAGCAACAGCAGTCTGAGACCAGGGCCCTGAACTCCTCTGCCACCAGGTTCTTGAGGTGAACCTGAAGGGCCGGAACAAGGAATCGCTGTGATGTAGTGAGTCCTTTTTCCCCGGTAATGGCTAGCCCTGCAGCTCCCATCATATCTGCCCCTCCCGGTCATGACCGAGATGCTCCGACTCTCTTCCCCACCCATAGACCCCCACCTCTCCCATGGCCCCCATTCTTCCCAGCAGGCCACACACAGCATTCACTCTAGGGCGAGGGGCGGATCTGGGCCCCCATCCACTTCTGCTTCTGCACTCCCTCCAGTGGCTTCAGGGGAGCTCCTGAGGCCTCTGAGGGGAGCAGGGAGGCTGTTTTTGCCTCCTCATGCTCCTTAAAAAACTCTGGAGTCTGGGGAGGGTGAAAAAAACCACAGCAAAAACAGGGTGTGTGTGTAGCTGATCGCACTCATGCGATGTGTGTCTGTGTGTGTGTGTGTCGCATGCATAGCATTATGGGTGTGGCACCCTGGCACACGACCCCCTCCCTGTGCTCCCCCTGCTTTTGGCACAGCAGCCAAAAAAGGTTCACCATCACTGCCCTAGTTCTTCTGATCACAATTACCACAAAGACAACAGAGCACCATGATACCTAAATTCTTTTAAAATAATTATGTTGAAATTCATAAAAATAAGAGAAGCAGGCAACCAAAAGCACATGTTAAAAAGTCAGTGAATTTGCTGTGCTCATAAATTATCTTTGTTCCTGCCAGGTATCTGCTGGAAGAAGCCATGTAATATGGATATCATCCCTTTGAATTCAACATCAGTTTAGACCAGTGATAACAAGCCTTTTTACCCTTGGGTGCCAAAAGCACATACACGCACTATTCCGTGTGCCTCCCCACACCCGTAATTAAATACTCCCCTGTGTTGAGCCCACCTGCACATGCATGCACGATCTCCCCCGCTGCCCCCACACAGGGCATTCTTGGAGCCTGGGGAGGGTGAAAAACGCCCTCCCCCAGGCCCTCCGGAAACAGCATGTTACCCAACTTTCGGTGGGCTCTGTAGGTCTGTTTTTTGCCCTCCCCAGGCTTCCGGGGGCTTCGCCATCACAGGTTTACACCCTGAGAGCTTGTTAGGCATTGGAAGCAATTTCTTCCTGCTCCAAATGAAATCCAAATATCACACTGGAGACAAAACAACAGCAAGTACAGCTTTCTGCACCAATGATATTTTAAAAGAGTTTAACTCAACTACTTAATTTGAAAGTTCTTAATATTGAAATACCTGCAGAAGCCAGCTTTGTAGGCTTTACCCTCACTTGTTATGTCTGCATTAAACTACAACATAGGTTACTGAACCTGCAATATTTAATTTATTTACTATTGTTGTTGAATTGGATTCTCCTCCAGAAGATGTTGAACTAGTATGCATTCATATCTGAAAACAAAAGTGTCTGACAAGATATCAATCTTCTGTTCAATTATTGTTCAATGTGGCAGGTGAAGCTGCCATTAAGGTGCTCTGTGAATGTGGAAAAAGACCATAAAATTGTAATTTATGGGGCAAATATATGCTATTAGGCTGACTGCACATTTTAAAGAAATCCTGTAGAAAAAGTGGCATTCTGTAAAAAAATATAGGCTTAGGAAACAGGACAGATTGTGCCTATCACTTTATATGATATATAATTGGGGGGGGGGGGAGAGAAAGCTGCTACATAAAGCATTTGATGAATTTCACTGGGATATTTTGTACAAGATTTTGCCCTTCCCAAGTGCTTACTGGGAATAGAGTCTGACATATGGTAGTATGTCCCAACATAAATTAGGATACTCATTACCAGTTCCTGTCATAAAAATTATTATGCATAACAATATGGTGGAGAGATAACAATGACTTTCTGTATCTGAGCAGTACTTCAGCATTTCCATTAAGTCTTTCAAAAAATGGCATATGCATTCACAAGCTAAGGGTAGTGTGATTGTCAATGAGAACCCATTAAACCAGTGATTTTTCTTTGGGTATTACAGTACGGACATTTAAAGTGACTTAAAATGTTGCTGGGTAAAAAGGACTGTCGGATAAGCAGTTTTGAAGAAAAAAAAGTTTGGGAAGCACTGCATTAAGCCAAGAAACTCAAGTGCTGGAAATCAAGTAAATTCTTCTGATAGCTACGAAAACCAATTGTTCACTGATTATCTACAACTTGAGGTTCTAATAAACATTTTACAAGCAAAACACTTTACAACTGGCGTTCATCGATAAAGCTCTATGTTACATGAGATCATTATTGAGTCATCATCAGCCTGTGGAATTAAACAATCTAGGAACATAAAAAGCTTTAAAATTCAAGATTAGTTTAAAATTCACTTAACTTAATGCTCGGGGCAGAGAATATGCTATTATTTGCTCTCAGATCCAATTTTTAGTGAAAGCGATAACACATTTTAGCAAATTGTCTAACTGTGAAGAGGAAGATCACTCCAGTTCTAAACCATAGAATTCATTCTTTAAATGATCAATATTTGTAGGAACCAACCAGATTATTTTCTACCCAGAAAATAATACTTCCCCCTTCCCTCAGCAGAACTGAGGGAAGGGGAAAGTATTATGAGGATCGCTATTGATACAAAAACTTTGGTTTGATAAAACAGGCACCTCTGATTTTTAAGTCAATAGGGGAAAGGGGGCTTGAGATGGAGAGTTTATCCCTCATAATCTATCACCCATAAAAGTCACTTTAATTGCAACTGTAATTATCAGAAGGCTCCCAATTTTGTTTTACTCTTCTTGAAATGTTTCAGTTCAGGTGAAGGATTCTTTCAAACTCAAAAACAACCCAGGAATGATCAGTGGGACATTTCTAATAAGTTCAGAGCTTTTGTTAATTTGAAACTGAGTGTTTCAGTTTAAAACATTTGGCTCTTCATTGTATGTTTGTGTTAAAAAAAACGCAATCCCAATGCAAACCTTTTAAGTGAAATGTAGAATCTCTCTTCTCCATCCAAAAACATACATTCCTACCAACCACCCCCACCCCCCTCATACACGCTCTTTACTCTCCTGCCATCTGGAAAAAGGTACAGAAGCATTCAGGGCCACACAATCAGACTATGTAACAATTTCTTTCCACAAGCCATCAGACTCCTCAACACTCTCTAAGTTCTTAAATTTAAAGCTATATGTAGTTCTGTGTCCTGCTCTTTTTCTTTTTTTATCTATGTTGTCTGATGTAGCCCCTTGGTCCTGGGGAAACGTTGTTCCATTTCACTGGGTACTGTACTGTATATTGTTGAAATGACAATAAAACTTACTTGAACTTGAACTAAACTAAAAATAAAATGTTAGTAGCAGTTGCTCCTTATCACAGCTAGGATTCCATCAGTTGTCACCTCCTGACAACCATATGCAATCTCTGTTTTTCAATTGCCCCCAATCCTTAATAATTCATAGCAATTACAATGAAAAATATCAATTCTAGGACCCAAAGGTGCAACTAGACAACTAGGCAACTAGACTTTCTTGTTTTTTTCTTTTGAAGATGTTTCATTTCTCATCCAAGAAGCTTATTCATTTCTGACTAGATGGAGCAGAATGGAAGAATTTATATTCTTTGCAGACAGCTGGTCATTTGCATCCTTTTAGAGAGTCCTTGAGGCCACTTGGAGTTTTATCTATGTCCTCAGGGTCAAATGGGTGTAGAGCCTTCTTGGCTGCAGGATGTTTTCTGCCCTATGTCCCTTCACTGTTGACCAACGCAGGCTATTGGGGATGAGTCTGTGTTGTTTGCATCTCAAACTGGAGTGCAAATAGTTCCTGTAGTATGCAATTTTTATGGAAATCCTTTCATATTCCCATACCATTTGAAGGGTGTTCATCCCAAAGTGCATAACTAAAAGTCTACGGAGATTCTCAGGCATCCACGTCATGGTTGTCCCAAAGGGACAACTGAAAATTTCCATAGACATCAATCTTAGAAAGGTGATTAAGATTAGCTACAACAGTGGCAATTGATGCTTTCTGCTAAATATTCGTATTTGATTTAATTCAAACTATAATTTTTGGGGATGGGTTAAAGGGTGAAATGCAACCAGTTTGGACCGGTTCACCCGAACCAGTAGTAAAAATGCTACTGGTTCGTCTGAACCGGTAGTAAAACAAATGAAACTGGTTGGGGTGAGCTGGTTTTTCCAATGATCATCTGTGAAGTGCGACTTATATTATATTTCTATTAATCTAAATTGTGTGACACAATGGATTCCCCCCCTCACTGTTTGTTTACCTTTGCAGGTGCTTGGTAGCAGGCTCCGCCTACCCACCTGGATGTCAGCATGTCTGTTTTTGACGGTCTGCGCATACATTCCTACTGAACCGGTAGCAAAGATAAGTGGATTTCACCAGTGGATGGGTTTATTTATATGTGTGTTTGTGTATGAGTGCAAAGCTTGGTTATAAATAACTTCAGTTAATAAAATTCAATTTTTATTGCTATTAGAAAAGAAGAGGGAAGGGGTCACCTACTTTTTTTGCAGTCAGCATCCCCAAATCTAGGACAGCATAAAATAATGTCTAAGGTATTTAAGGATACTAAACTTCCAGCAACTTAAAGCAAAGAACAAAAATTATTTTAAAAAGCATGAAATAACTATTGATTTATGACTACTGGGCCCTAATAGTATGCATATCAATCAATAATATAATTTATTTAAAGAGCTTGTCTGCATCACAAATTTCCATAGATGCATAATTGGGAAGGAAATTTAAAATAAACAAAATAAAAGCTGAGGAAATCTTAGAAAGGTTTCTGTTACAAAAGTTCTGGATTACTTTTTTCAATTGCTTAATCTGCTCTGCCATAAAAGTTGTGTGTATATTTTAATCACAATGGGATACAAATATCAGGTGCTTATGATTGGATTTTATATTTTCCAGGTAAGCAAGTCTTGCTTCCTTATCCAGGCACAACTTTTTGTAACCTTCCAAAGCAAAATTCTAATCTAATTAAAATCCATAAGGATGTATTCCATTTCCATGTTATGATGGAAATTACAGATTACAGATTAACAGAGTTGGAAGGGACTTTGTAGGTCATCTAGTCCAACCTCTCAACCAAGCAGGAGACCCTACATCATTTCTGACAAATGGCAGTCCAATCTCTTCTTGAAAGTCTCAAGTGATGAAGCTCCCTCAACTTCTGAAGGCAAGCTGTTCCATCTGATTGTTCTCGTCAGAAAATTTATCCTTATTTCCAGGTTAATCTCTCCTTGTTCAGTTTCCATCCATTATTCCTTGTCTGGCCTTCAGGTTTTTGGAAAATAGCTTGACCCTCTTTGTAGCAGCCCCTCAAATATTGGAACACTGCTATCATGTCTCCCCTGGTCCTTCTCTTCACTAGACTAGCCATGCCCAGTTCTTGTAACTGTTCTTCATATATTTTAGCCTCCAGTCCTCTAATCATCCTGGTTGCTCTTCTCTGCACTTTTTCTAGTCTCAACATCTTTTTTATAGTGTGGTGATCAAAACTGGATGCAGTACTCTAGGTGTGGTCTTACTAGGGCTTTATAGAGTGGTATTAGTACCTCACTTGATCTTGATTGTATCCCTCTGTTAATGCAATTTAGGATTGCATTGACTTTTTTGGCTGCTGCTGCACACCGCTGGCTCATATTTAGCTGGTTGTCCACTAAGACTCCAAGATCCCTCTCACAGTTACTGCTAGTAAGCCTGGTTTCCCACAGTCTATATGTGTACTTTTGGTTTTTCTTGCCTAAGTGTAGAACTTTACTTTTCTCTACATTGAATTTCATTTTGTTAGGTGGGACCCAATGTTTAGGTCTGTTAAGATTCTTCTGAATCTTGAGCCTATCTTCTACACAGGGGTGTCAAACTCAAGGCCCGGGGGCCAGTTCTGGCCCACAGGATGCTTAGATCTGGCCAGTGGTGGGTTGCTACCAGTGGTATTACCGGTTCGCTGAACGCACACGTAATTAAGGAATTACTCCAAAACTTAACCAGATGGAAGTTAGATGGGAAGAAGATGAGGGAAAGACGTGAGGATATTGGAACTAAGCTAATATTAGTGCCTTTCCACTCAAGCTGGTACTCATTAAATTGGTTGAGGCTGATGGCACGGAGTTCAGAGAGTTTCAGCCTCAAGGCATGTATGTGGAAGGCTACTAGAGGACAATTGAAACAGCACTTTTCTTTTGTAGGGATTGTAAATATGAGCAGAGGAAGGCAGATAAAGGAGTGTTATAAGAATCTTTCATATCTATTTTATTCTTTGTTTTTATACACAAGACTTCATTGGAAGTGAAAGACCACTTTGTTATTGATTGCACTGAATGTGGCTGTCTCCTGCTTTAAATCTTCCAACAGACAGCTGCTTTCATTGTTCACATCTTATGCTCAGCAGCTGTCCCAGGATGCCAGAGTTGGTTTTAAATCAACATCTCCCCATCTTCCAGCAGCTGTTACCAACTCTAGGATTCAGGTTCTATCTTGAGTCTTGAATGAGCAACGATACTTATACCAACCCTGATGGTAACTTAAGTTGATGATTTGCCAAGGATTAAATTAATTATGTCTCCATGCAGTTCGTTAATTTGTAAACAGAGATGAACTAAATGTTCTCATGAATCATTTTTTAAAACTCAGAAGTGAGGGAGGGGGGAGGGTTTAAAAATCCACTCCCTTAACTTTGCATCTCTTTGTTTGGCTCCAAGGTAAAGTATCATGTGAACAATTGCATCCTCTCCTGTTTGTTTGTTTGTTTGTTTGTTTGTTTGTTTCTTCATTTTTTGATAATATGACACAATCAGTTGTGATTACACAATTGTGTAATCAGTTGTGATAATATGATGTTGCCATATAGACACTTAGATGATTACAAAGACAAAGGCTTCCCTTTTTAGGGAAGATGGCTAAGAAGATGATTGTGCAACAGCTTCAGAGGGTCCATACTATCTGGACCCCTTTCAGTTGGGTTTCAGTCCTTGGTATAGGATGGTGACACATTAATCATGTATATCGATGACCTCTGACAAAAGTAGGATAGGAGCAAATGCATCCACCCTTGGCTTAATTGACCTCTTGGTTGCCTTCAAGTCCATGGTATCCTCTTGGATCAGCAGTAGTAGTTGGGAGTGGGCAGCATGGTGTGAAGTTAGTTCTCTTCCTTCTCTAGAGACCAGTTTCAGTCAATGTTGACTGAGCACAAGGCATTCTATCCTCAGCCCCTAAATTGTGGTGTGCCACAGGTTTCAGTCCTTTCTGCTCCAGTTTAAAGCCTATATGAAGGTGCTGGATAAAGTCTCCATAGCCATAGAGCGAGCTATCATCAGCATGCTGATGATATCCAGCTATATTTCTGCTCTATTGAAGTAGGAAGTGCTGCCATGTCTTGATATGTGGAAACAGAAAGGGGGTTGAATGGAGAATAACAAGCTTCAGCTCAATTCTGACAAGACTACTGAGTGGCTATGAGTTTTGGAACCACCTGGATCTAAGAATTTATCATCTATGGTTCTGGATGGAGTTGCACTTCCCGAGACCCAGTGCACAATCTGGGATTCATTGTGGATTCATGAGTCCAACTCAAAAGAGCAGGACGCAATTGTGGCTAGGAGGCCTTTGCAAAGCTTTGAATGATAAACTATAAGGCCCTGCGTGGCATGGGGTCAAGTTGAAGGACCACCTCAACCTAATGACACCTACCTTTTACATCAGGTTCATCAGAATAAGCTCATTACAGGTTCCATCTACTAGAGAGTCATCCAGCAGGACACAGGAGGACCTTTTCTACTGCTGCATTTGGCCTATGGAACATCATTCACCCCAAAGTCAAGATGGCCCCCACTTGATGGCCTTCCAGAAGGACCTAAAGATCTAGTTTTGCCATCTGGCCTGGGGATCAGAGAATGGTGTAGAGCCCATAAAATGGCTGTACTGTTCTTGATGGCTGCGCTTTCCTGGTGATTGTATTGGACTGTATGGCTTTCATTGCTCAATTTATTTTAATGTTTTTATTGTTTATATAGCTGTTTTATAGTTAATTATCTTTGTACTGTTTATGTTTTGATTGTGTAAGCCACTTTTACAGATAGGAAACTCTATAAACCAAACAAATAATAAAATGTCACTACAAAGGAAGAAAAAGTTCCATTAATGGACAAAGCTTTGTAGTCGATCAGGGATAAATTGGTAAACAACATATGTGCATCATTTTCTAAAGTGTTAGTTTAAAAGGTCCTTTTTATGCTAAGAAAATTCTTTTCCCTATCTCCTTCCAGCTCTGATTTAACTTTGATATTTAATCATTTGTTGTTCAATAGCTTTCATCTCTATGCACCTTAATTGGTATAGATAGATAGATAGATAGATAGATAGATAGATAGATAGATAGATAGATAGATAGATAGATAGACAGACAGACAGACAGACAGACAGACAGACAGACAGACAGACAGACAGATAGATATAGAGAGATATAGAGAGATGGGGAGAGAGAGAGATAGATAGATTGATAGATATAGATATAGATATTTAGATATGTGTGTCTATGTGTGTGTGTGTCTGTGTGTATCCTGTTATTACTAACTGAAAGAAATAGATAAATAGGATATTCCTGTCTTAGTTTTACAAATTTTAAAGCTTTGTTTTTTTCTCACTCCAACTTGTTATTCCTGTGAAAACAATTCCATGCATTTTAACCTTTTCATCATCTACCTTGTTAGAATCTTAGTGCAGCCAATGGAGAGATAAGATCACTTTCAAAGCTCTACCTAAAATAATATCCATATCTTTTGAAAAATTCTTCCTTTCATAAACCTTCTTAGTAATTCTTCTTATGCTCAGCTGCTTAAAAGGCTAAGGATGAAAAAGCAATATTATGATGCCTATTCTGTGAATCGCAGCATGGATGAAACACATGTTTTGCCTTCCCACTTTAAACGGATGCCTTCTTTAATTGTACACAATGGTATAGAATCCTTCCAGTCTGTGCTTTAGTATAGGTTGGTTTGAAGAATTCTGTATTATTCCACTGATTTATTACACATCTCCGATTTTAAAGGTGCTTTTTCAGGAGGAAACTGGGTTTTCTTGTTTCTCTTTCAAGACGTTTCACGTCTCATCCAAGAAGCTTCTTCAGCTCTGACTGGATGGTGGGGAATGGAAGGATTTATATTCCTTGAAGATATGTATAATAATAGAATATAAAGTCTGCAAGGAATATAAATCCTTCCATTTCCCACTATCCAGTCAGAGCTGAAGAAGTTTCTTGGATGAGAAGTGAAACATCTTCAAAGAAAAACAAGAAAGTCCAGTTGCCTCCTGAAAAAGCACCTTTGGAACAGCCATGACTTGGATGACTGAGAATTTCCATAGACATCTCCAATTCCAGCGATGACAAAAGTTAATGAGCTATGAGAATTCAACAGTCACAGCCAAAAACTGAAAGTTGGTAATAACCCATGCTCTCTAGGGCTTTTGTCATGCCTGTATTTGTGTGCTTTCCTCCAGTTTGGCAAAAAAAAAAAATATGCCAGCATAATTTTTCAATGCCCAAAGGTTTATCTTTAATTCGTCTCAGTAATAAGTTTTGTACTTACAGCTCCACTGCAGAACAATTTAAGGGCAGTGATTCCCCTGGCTTTTCCATTCCTACTCAACAATCTCTTACATGCCTTAAAATATGTGGCACTATCTTGGGTGAAGGTGGGTGGATGCCTGGGATTTCAGCCAGCTTTCAAATGACAGGTAACCAGGGTGCAAATGCTCTGTGATAGTAGTCTATCACTTAGGCCAGTTATGGCGAACCTATGGCACGCGGACCCATTTGTCAGGGCATGCACGCACTGGCTAGCTGAGTTCACCCTTTTTTAAAGCCATTTTTCGCCCTCCCCAGGCTCCAGAGGCTTTATAGGAGTCTGGGGAGGGTGGAAATAGCCTCCCCCGCCCCCAGAGGCCCTCTGGAGGCTTCATGAGCTTCCCTGAAGCCTCCGGAGTGCAAAAAACCAGCTCTATGGGCAAACCAGAAGTTCGGGAACGGACTTCCGGTTTGATTGGAGGCTCGTTTTGACTGCTCTGGAGGCTTCAGGAAAGCCTCCTGAAGGTCCCTGAAGGTCCCTCCTAAGACTCAAAACGACCCTCCAAGCAAACCAGAAGTCACTTCCAGTTTGCTCAGAGGCTTGTTTTGAGTGCTCCGGGGGCTTCAGGGAAGCCTCTTGAAGATCCCTGAAGCCTCCGGAGGGCTTCCGGGGGCAGGGGAGGCTGTTTTCGCCCTCCCCAAGCTCCTATAAAGCCTCTGGAGCCTGGGGAGGGTGAAAAAAGCATGCAAAAATGGGGGGAGTGCCTGTAGTGTGCACATGCGCATTGGGGGTAGCGCATTGCATTATGGGTGCGGCATGCCCACACACGATCCCCCTGCACTCCCCCCACTTATGGCACACGAGCCAAAAAATGTTCACCATCACTGACTTAGGCCATTTTTGAACAAGGATCTCCCAGTTTGCCAGAAGACATATAGGCCGGTCACCAAATATCACCCAGGTTGATGAGGCCGAGGATGTGAAACGAAGCTTCACAGAATATTTCAGGAAACTTCTTCTCACTTTATCCCAGTTATCTTCCATCCCACCAATCTTTCAGCCAAACTACTTTACAGTCTTCCAGAAGACTAGTAGACAGTTTTGCTGGTCTTTCTGTTCCTGAGGCTAGAGGATGAAACTGGCAGACCTCCTGTCACTAATAGCCACTCTCAAATAATCCAAATGGGCAAATGTTGCAAAAGAATGACAATAATGGCATCATGGCAACAATTCAAAGCACCCGGAAAGATCCCATTAAGATTGCAAAATAGAACTAGAGTAGCAAAACAAAATTGCCTTCTTCCCAAGAGAGAAAGCACTATTTTAGAACTGGAACAGCTAAGGACAAATTTAGATTATCTCCACACTAAGCTGGGGAGTGAAGCAAAGCCTGAACCTTGAGGACGTGTCCTCTAAAACTAGATGTTTATGATCTATAGTGAAAAGTTGCTGCAAAGGAGCCCTAAGTACTGCTAAATCAAGTGAGCCACAATCTAAACTATTTTGTATACAAGAAATGAAATGGATATTTAGCACTGTGCAGTTTCATTTGTATCCCAAGACGTTATGGCAATATGAGACAAAAACAGGCAGACAATTTATAAAGCTGCCTTGAGTGCTAGGAATATCATTCAATAAAGTGAAGAAATAACTGGATGGAACAGAGTAGAAGAGCTGTTTCCATCACATGTCTTTAAGATCTTACTTAAAAGTTCCAGAATGACCTACAACATGTGGCAATGAAACCTGGAGCAGGAAAACATAAGATGGGCTTTGCCTGATCAGGCTAATGACAACAGAATGGCTGATTTAATTCACTCAGAAAACTTACAAATGGAAATCTAATTTTTCTATGTCTATTTCTACTGGTACTACCTAGGGCAGTGATGGCGAACCTATGACACGCGTGTCAGTGCTGACACGCGTAGCCATTTGGGGTGACACGCACAGGATTTCATGCGATTCATCCTCGGCTCCTGCACGGCCGCCGAGGATGAAAGAATCTGTGCTGGAGGAACGGGGGGGCGGGACGTGTGATCTCCCCCGCCCACACTCACTTACTGTATCGCTGCCGCCCCTTTCTGAGCGCAGGGGCTGCTGGTAAGGCGTGCGTGCCGTGCGCACACACGTCATCAGCGTGGCGAGGGAGGACCCGCAGGAGAGGAGCGCGGGAACAGTGCGCGCCTCTCTCCAGTCAGGCCGGCACAGAGAGTCTACTCCTGGGACTGTCGGTTATGACCGCACCACAGCAGGGAACAGCGGAGTGCCAACGGGAACTGTGAGCGCCATTAGCAGCAACTATAAATTGCGCAAAATTATGTTTTTGTCGAAGTGACACACAACGCGAGTTATGCTCGATTTTTTGCCGATTTTTGACACACCACGCCAAAAAGGTTGCCCATCACTGACCTAGGGCCTAGGCATTGGTATACCAGAGATATGCCTGTTACTCTGAACTTATTAAGCAGTCATGAAAACCATTTGCCACTAAATAGAGTCATATGACTTTGACTCCTTTAAAAACGTTCTAAATTGCTACTCACTGTCCATTATTTTATTATATTTTATATAAGAGATATTTCTTCCGCATCAGTCCTATTTTTTACTTCAATAAATGACTCTAAGTTTTAATACTACAAATGAGGAAGTAAAACTATCCATATAATGAGTTTATATAGAGCTCTCTCCCCCTTAGCTATTCTTTTTCATAACTAAAAAACTGGAAACACTATACATAATATTTTTCCACAGAAGAGCATCTTTCTAATAATTTGAATCTACTCCTTTTCACTATCTCTTTTTTAGACCTGTGCAGAGAAGCAGAATTACACACACTCAGTATATACTAAGGGGGAACTGCAACAAAAAATAGGAATCCTTTTTAATACCGCATTACATTTAACAAAGGGGAAAGTAGGACCTTGTTAGCAGAAGAAAGTAGAAAAGAGAATTGGTGACCTGGGACTCAAGGAAACTTCTCTATATTAGAAACAAAAAAAAACCCTAAAAACCACACTATGGCACCGTTTTTGTTACATCCAACTAAAATATTTGCAAACCTAAACAAATAGTACGGTAGTGCTGTTACAATTGAGCCTTGAAGCATTAAAGAGGGTCTTGTAGAAAAAAGTATATGAAATTTTCAAGAGGAGAGTAGGAGACAGAATTCATATCAATTGAGTGACATGGAGAAATAACAAAGGTACAAGGAAATAAATATAAAATATAGAATAAATAAAATAACTTCCATCTAGGACTGGAAACAAATAGTCCTTACACTGCATGTCCTTTTTTGTGACACCAAAACCCTACTCTGTGTCATCTTACTATGCCAATATAAAAATCAACATGCTTTTTATTACTTTAAGGTACAACATGCAAAAATAAAGGTAGACTTAACACCAGTGAAAGAACAAAGGAAAACTCCCCAAATCTTAAAAAAAAACTCCTATCCCCAACTTGCAGAATTCACCTCTTGAACACTTATCCCTCTTGGGAAAATTAAGTACAGTCCAACTACCTAAAAGTTGTTTTTGTTTGCAGTAAAACCATTACTCTTCAGCTGCAAGAGGTCAGAAAGCACTGGATCTTCTTAAACTGACTGTTTTTTTTTTAATTTAAGTTGTTTGCTACTATAAAATAGTTCTACCAAAGCATCATAAAAAAGGAAATACAATGCTTATGCACATTACAATGTTTTGATTGACTGCATTCCTTTATAGTGCGTTCACAACTCTAACGCTACCAAAAAAAATTAAGAGCATCTATGAAATCCTTTCTCTGGAAGGTCAAAATATGGCAAATGCCATGCCAGAAATATTCTCATCCTGTTAAATTGTAAAGTTGTCTCTGAATTGCCATCTGAAAGTCAGGATAGTCAAGATCTCAGTCTCATGGCTAGCACCAAATAAAATGCCAGCACAGTTAAGTTACTTATTCATAATACTAATTATATACAATTGTGGGTGATTTTAGAATTCTGACTTACTAGTCAAAATAAGCTGGACAACTGTAATGAAAATCTTTCAAAAAGTGTAGGTAGCTATGTGGATGTGTTAAAAGAACAAAAAACCAAAAATCACACCATGCAAACATCTTTCTCAAGGTCAACTAACTTATCTGCAAATCATAAACAAATAATCATGCTATTACACTTGGATCTTGAGTTCTCCGGGATTGGGCAGCCTATAAATTAAATAAATAAATAAATAAATGAATGAATAAATAAATAAATAAATAAATAAATAAATAAATAAATAAATAAATAAATAAATAAATAAATAAATAAATAAATAAATAAATAAATCTGGATTAAAGATCTGTAAATTTAGCCCCACAACCCTTTTCTATCTGGACATGACAGCTCTTTGAAGAAGGACTTTATTCCAAAGGAAACACACATTCTTGAATTGACCACTAATCCTGGACATTCATCATAGAATCTATTTTGGACCCATAAATGCAATTTGGTTGCAATTCTGAACATTTTCTATTTGAGTTTTTGTATGGGGCCATATAGTGCAAGGCTCAAGAAATGCAATCACAGTTTGACTGATGCTACAATCATATAACCAGTGGTGGGTTCCTACCGGTTCAGACTGGTTCAACCGAACTGGTAGTAGTTTGGCGGCCCAGGCCTGCCACGCCCCTGAACTGGTTCTCCGGGCGGCACCATAGGCGGCACCATCTTGTTTTTTGCGAGCCATTTTTATTGCACTGTGCATACGCACATGGTACAGCCATGAGCAAACCAGCAGTAGTGACTGCCAGAACCCACCCCTGCATATAACCACTAGAAACTATACTGTTCATATAAAATGTATCTAGCTTATGGATTTTTTTCAAAATGGAAAGATCCAGTGATTTATTTTGCTAGCAATGATCTCAAATCCAATGAATGTAATGCATTTGCTTAGTCCATTATAAATTATAAAATTCAGATTTCCTTAATTGCAAAAAGAAAAACCAACACAGAAATCCAATGCCATTTCAGAAGGACACAACTCATCCACAATAATCTAAAATAAATATGAACACAATTGTAGCTCACAATTAACATAAAGCAATAATGGTGGTTATTCCTTTAAAATATTGTTAATCAAAATCTTGTTGCTACCCCAAGAAAATAAAAAAATAATACGGACAAATAATAAATGCCAATGTATAGTGGTTAAGGTGTTTGGCTTGAAGTAAGAAAGTAAAGATTTTACTCCACTCTCAACCGCAGATGCTCCCTTATGTTACTTTGGGCAGACCCCTCTTTCTCAGCCCTCTATAGGGTAGCCTTTTATGGGTTGCCATGGGTTGCCATCTTGAGCTCCTGTACGAAAGGAGAGATGTAACTCAAATAAAAAAATACAGGTGAGCTATAACTGAAATAATACCATGAATCCATATGTTAATTTCTTTTCTTTTCTTTTAGAATAATAACTAATTATAATCCTGGGAACTGGCAAAAGATCTCTGAAAGGAAGACGTGGACAAGAGCTAAAAGGAGATCATCTGCTTACCTTCTTGGCCTTTGTATGGTAGTTCAGTCACTCCTGGCTGTATCTTTTGTTCTGGTGGCAGATGCGGATTGGTTGAAAAATGCTCCACATGTTCAGTCTGCCTGATCGGTGGCACTGGGGCCTCAGATTTTGTTACCTGGATTTCCACACGTTTGGGAGCAACATCAGGCAAAGACGGGCTAGTGGCTTCAACTTTGCGCTGAGTTGGTTCAGGGATCTTTGAGGGGACTTCCATTCTGCGAAGAGCTTGGTCCTGTGGCTTACTTATGCTGATCTCAGTCCTTCTGGGAGGAGTCTCAAGAGGCTTGTGTCCCAACACGTCTGTTCTCTTGAGGCCAAATCTTGATGCTCCTGAGGTGGAATTTTCCACTTGCTTTGATGATATGTCAATGGAGATTTCTGTTCTTCTGGACACTGGTTCAGGATGTTTTGGCCCAGAAATCTCAACTCTCCTTAAAGAGGACTTGGGAGACTCCCCATGTCTGGAAGGAGTCTCTGAATTCCTCGCCCCAAGATCTTGGAATTTCTGTGTGGAACTGGACACTGTGGACCTTGCAAGAGGATTGGGTGCCCGTCTTTGTGGAGTAGAAGAATTTGAAGGCTGATCTACTTCTTCAACTTCAAAGGATCTCTTCAAAGCTGAAAGATATAAGAATGGAATTCAACACTATCAGAATTACATAGTTATTGTCCTCAAGTTGCAAATTATATATTAACATTGCACTTCATTGGATGACGTCCCTCATATTGGATGATATCCCTTTTGTTAATTCAAATACTTAAGAAAGGGGGATGACTTGCTGAATCTTTGGATCTTTAGGGAATTTGTGCTGAAGGAAACTTAATCTGATTTTCAAACATAGTTGAAAAAAATAAGGAATTCCTTACTCTTCTTGACAGTCTGAAAGAGGCCATGAAGTCCCACAAGATTTCTGGATTCTATATAAAAATGAATACCACATAAAAGTCCCTTCATATTTTTGAAAATCTTAGTTACATTTACTTTGGGATTTCTTTTTGAAATATACTTTGCTCCCAACTCACTACATTTATATCATGGCATAAAAGGCACCTAGAATGCCTCTGGAGATAAACACCAAGTGAAACTCACCAAACATAGGTAATAGCCTTTCTTAAAGATTGTTTTGTGGCAATAAGTGAGATTTCTTATTTCTAAATCCTTATTAGATCTACAAAGTGGCTAAGAAGGACCACAGAAAGACTCTTCAAAGCTAGATAAAGTCACTCAGTTTTGTTTGGAGTTAGAATCTAGATGTACAGATCTTTTGGAATTGTCTGAGACAGTTATCTGGGAAGAGATTGAAGATATTAGCTCTGATGAAATGAGCAGAGTTCCCTGTGCATTGAGTTCAGCCACCTGTATTTTAATTCCTCTCCCTCTGGGCTGACTAAGGTTTCCTGGGACCAACAAGTGGTTGGGTACAGACAGTTGGGTCCAGACAACCAACAAGTGGTTGGGTACAGACAGTGGCAAATCCTGCAGTGTGGGAAGCTGGCCTGCCTGCCTTGAAGGAGACCATTGTCTGCCCTCTTCCTAAGAGATTGTTGGTGGACCAAGGGATCTGGAAAATTTTTATCCAGCTTGGTCCTAGAAGAAACAGATTATCTGGGTCCTTTCCAGTTAGGAGTCGGCCATAGCTATAGTACTGTGAAATCTTTGAATACACTTTTAAGGACCTCTGGTGGACTCAGGGTCACTTCATACATTCTGGCCCTCCTTAATGTCTCAGTGGCTGTTCATGGTATTCTTCTGGCCCACCAAAGGAAAGTGGGAATTGGGGCTACTGTATTGCAATGGTTCCCTTCCTTTATTCATGATTATTTCAAATTGATGTTAGTGTGTGTGTGTGGGGGGGGGGGGGGGAGACTTTGAACCTGAGATTCATGCTTTGTGGAGAACCTCCATCTTATGCTTTCTCACTACACTTATATAATATCTAAATGAAACTGCTCTGTAAGGTCTTCCACGAGGATGGGGTGCGTTGTCACTATTGTGCTAATGATAAAACCAATTGTGCCTCTCTACCCTGGGCTCATCAAGTGATGCTACTGAAGTTTTTTTCCTGATGCCTGGACCCTATGAGGGTCTGGATAGGGGAGAATTCTGGTTCAACCCTACTAAGAGTAAGTGGCTGTGGTTGTAAGCCCTCCACCTCTCCACTGGCTTTGGCTTTGCACATGACAACTCACATCTTAATCATCTCCCATTAGGATTCTGGTAATGCACTGAATATGGGGCTTCCATTGAAGAACATTTGGAAGCTGAAGTTGATCTGGAATGCAGCAGCACAGGGAGTTTCACATACTCTCATATAACACTCTGTTCCAGAAGCTGCTCCAGTAGGCTTCCAAATACAATTCTAAGTGCTACTTATCACCTTGGGCCCTTGTCACCTATACAGTGCTACATTGGATACCACCAGACTATATGAGCAACTGCCTTTCTCACCAGACTATATGAGCAACTGCCTTTCTCCCATTACTTCTACTTGCCCCACCAGATCTAACAGGCTCCAGTCCCCTTTTATCAAATACCATCACTTTGTTGGACCCTGGAGTTGTGCCTTCAATATGGCAGCACCTGTCCTATGGAACAGCATCCTGTCAGGGAGCCAGATGATCCTGACCTGACCCTGTTAGCCTTTCAAGTTCTGAATACCTGATGTTTCCCCTAGGCATTTGGGCCAGGATGTTAGGCGAGCTCTGATGTTGATGTGGTTTTAAGCTTGGGATGTAATGTATATCTTGGGTGTCATGGATCATTGCTCAAAGCTGTTGTCTTAATCCTTGCACACAACCCACAGTCACTGTTGTGAGATGGGTGGCCATATACATTATTAAAATAAATAAATATAATCCCACCAAAATATTGGATGCCTTCCAAAACAACAAAAGTCTCAAAGTTTTCCAGTCAAATGATCAAAATAATTGTAGGGCACTGACTATGAAAATATCTCAAGATCAACATCTATAAAACGTAGACAGCATCAGGCAAATGTCTGACACATCAATTTGTCCAACTCCCAAGAGTGAGTCGACCAGACACATGGCTTAGATTCATTGACTACTTGGCATGTTTCAAAAACTGCACTGTCAGCCTCTTGCTTGTACTTAGCCCTTTTAGGTTTTATTAGAAAAGCAGCAAAAAGAAGCATTTTATTTATTTTATTTATTAGGTCAGTTGAGCTTTCCAAACAGCACAAATTTCAGTAGTGCTCAAACTAAGAAAACATTTTGGTATGCCTTGAAGTGTGGTTTCTACAACATAGAAAATTAATCATTTACAAAATCCTCATTCTAAACTTTATGAAACACCAAAGACACAGTACAAGATGACCTATTGGTCAGTGCCCATGTTGCAAGACATTACTTGGGAATAGATAATAAAATCCATACAAGTAATCATACCTACAGCTAAAACAGGGATTCTCACATTGAATTTGATGGAGTTCCACCAAAGACCATGGGCAACAAAAGAGTTTGCTCAAAATTCAGTCAGGGACATATATAGATTTTTTTCCCCTAAGGAAAAGGTCAAAATTGGTTTCTAGTCATAATAATGACTAGAAATGATAATGATTGGTTTGGTTAAAACATTAAACTCCCACGTAATTGTGAAAGGCAAGTTTTAATTTATGAACACTGGAAACATTTTATATTTATAATAAAATGCTTACTGTTTAATATTTGTCATAAATGGCAAATGTTATGGGACAGTAACTGAGGCATCTTTTTTTGTAAAATACAAACAATGTTTGTATATAAATTTCCATAAATTACAATAATCATGCATTTCAACCTTTTGCTAGTTTTCCCTCATTCGAGTTTTCCCAGAAGAGAAGATTTTGCAACCTGAATAAACTGAAACTACCTGAGATCTAGTGAATGGGGAAAGAATGAGAATCCAGTGGCATATAGGTTTTAACCTAGAACATATTTGTAGAACTGTTTTAAGGTCATATTTGTGCTAAGATATTGAAAATTCAAAAGGATTCACAAAGTTTAAGCACTTCTCTCTATATATGTCAATATAAATATAGAGAGAAATGCTTAAACTTTATGAATATCGCGATATAGATATATAACTGGATCACCTCAAGAGCATTGGTCATGTTCGCTGACACTACTGGAAGTTATATTTGAGCAACATTTGTGGGGCCACATATAGTTTGACTGTGTACAGAGAAACAAGTATAGCCCAGTGTGATCATGCATCTACCACAACACCCTTTTAATATTGGTGTATGTATAGGGTAGGGGGGAGGGAACTGGAGGCAGGCAATATATTGCTGCTCTAATTATTTTACTTGGGTTCTGTTTAATTATGAATTACCTGGCTATTACAATCAATTTCATTTCATTTCACAGCACTTGGAGGTCTGAAGATTGGTTCAGGAAGGCTGAAATGCTTAGCATGCAAGACCACATCTGGTATTCTGATAGCAAGACTGTTATTCTAAAATTTCAGTGGCGTGTTGCTGGCACCAGCAGCACAATCATTGCAGCCTGCAAACATCACAGTGTGCTTGCAACATTATACTTAACCTTCCTGCTTTCTGCATTACTGCCAATTAAGATAAATAGCTGTTTACATGCTGTAGTGCATTTGTTAGGTAATGAGATACATTATCTTTTGAAAGAGGTTAAGTGTCTGCTCTGTTAAAACTAGCACTCAGAAAACATCAGAACTTTATTGCTATCAAACGAAGACAACAACGCCATGAGTAACAAACATTTTAAAAGCACTGAGCAATATAAACTCAAAAGAACTCCAGGGACAAGCAGCAAACAAACAAGGCAATGAAACAAAATGATATTGCGTACTCTTACAGAGTAAGGGTTAACTAACCCAGTGTTTTTCAACCACTGTGCCGCGGCACACTAGTGTGCCGTGACATAGTGTAAGGTGTGCCGTGGGAGAATTACTTTATATATGGTCAATATAGGCACAGAGTTAAAAATTTTTAACATTTTCTAATGGTGGTGTGCCTCGTGATTTTTTTTCATGAAAAAAGTGTGCCTTTGCACAAAAAAGGTTGAAAAACACTGAACTAACCTAGCTTTCCAAATCAATCCGAGTTATTTCAGTTAATTTCAAAATGTAATCTGATCATAGATTTCAGGAGGGGAAAAATAACATACAAGTGTGGTTTGTGGTTGTGGATGGAGTCTCAGGAAAGAATAGCTTAGTCAGCAGATTCCCCAAATTATCCGGCTGGCTGGGAAGACACCTGGAAGATGCCAGATTTGGAAAGACAGCTGCAGAATCTCGAGACCCCTAGAACTATCACATTCTTCCAAATGGAAGATGGGAAAAATGATGAGAATGGGCCAATGGTCTGAAGTGGTGGGTAAATGAGAGGCTGAACAGGAGAAGGAGAAAAAATGTGTGAAATAAGCTGTTGATGATGCAAGGAACTTACAAAATTTGCAGATGATAGTAAGCTGGCAGGAATAGCCAACACCCTAGAAGATAGGCTCAAGATCCAGAAGAATCTTAACAGACTTGAACATGGTCCCTATCTAACAAAATGAAATTCAATGAAGAGAAAACTAAAGTCCTACCCTTAGGTAAGAAACCAAAAGTACACATATAAACTGGATGAAACCAAGCTTAATAGCAGAAGGATCTTGAAGTCTTAGCGGACAACCAGCTAAATATGAGCCAGCAGTGTGTAGGGGCAGCCAAAAAAGTCAATGCAATCTTAAATTGCATTAACAGAGGGATATAATCAAAATCAAATGAGGTACTAATGCCACTCTATAAAGCCTTAGTAAGACCACACCTAGAGTACTGCATTCAGTTTTGGTCACCACACTATAAAAAGATGTTGAGACTCTAGAAAAAGTGCAGAGAAAAGCAACCAGGATGATTACGGGACTGGAGGCTAAAACATATGAAGAACAGTTACATGGGCATGGCTAGTCTAGTGAAGAGAAGGACTAGGGAAGACATAACAGCAGTGTTCCAATACTTGAGGGGCTGTCACAAAGAGGAGGGGGTCAAGCTATTTTCCAAGTCACCTGAAGGCCAGACAAAGAATAATGGATGGAAACTGAACAAGGAAAGATTCAACCTGGAAGTAAGAAAGAACTTTTTGACAGTGAGAACAATCAACCAATGGAATAGTTTGCCCTCGGAAGTTGTGGGAGCTTCACCACATGAGACTTTCAAGAAGAGATTGGACTGCCATTTTTCAGAAATGGTGTAGGGTCTCCTGCTTGAGCAGGGGGTTGGGTGAGATGACCTCTAAGGTCCCTTCCAATTCTGTTAATGCACAACTTCAAAAGATCACGAAGACCTTGACTTTTCAACCAGGAACATGCCTTAGTCCTCATGACAAAAGTTCTGCTTGGTCACATTTCCTTGAAATCTACAGTTCTTTATGTTAAAGTCTGCAATCAGATGCAACACAGTGTACCAATTGACAGTAATTGTGATCTTTGTCTAGCTCCCACAGAACTGATTTCACCATGCATAACGCCTTCATTAGTGTCTAGATAACATCTGCATCTTAGCAAGCAACAGACATATACTTTAATACTTTTAGGGTGCATATTCATCTTCTAGGTTCAGGCAGACCACATAGGAGGTTAGATAACACATAATAAATTTTGGTTTGAGAGAAGACAGGAAGAGGAAAGACTCCCCAGCTAAAAAATTGTTTTGCAAATACTGTTCATTATATTGCTTTCTTCATTTTGGGGAGGTAGAATACAGATAAATATATTTTTTTTCTGACAGTTAGTGTGAAAAGACAAATCCCAACAAAACCCCCAGGAAAAATCAAGTTTAGCTTGGGGATACCTTAGCCTCTTGAGCAAGCTTTTCCTTTTCCCCCCCAATTTTCTGTAACTCTGCTAAATGTAAGTTTCTTTTGCCCTGATCTTATTCTCACCTGCTGTTACCTTATTTTCAGTTAAAGGAAGTTCAGTAAAGATGAATGAATAAAGAATGTAGATTACAAGAACTAGTAATCTAAATTGCGAATAAGGCATTAGAAGTGACCTAATATGTCCTGAGTCAAAGAAAGGTAAATAGTGTGTGACCCAACACACTGTATCTGTGTTTGACCTTGAGATAGGAAATGTCCACTCTGCAGAACAAGGCAGCTTTCTATCCCATTTGATTCTGAGGCCACCATGATAGAAATTTTGATTTTTCAAATCAAGGACAACAGAGCCTCTTTAAAAGGGATGGGGGACACTGATCTTGTCTCCATAGATGAGACATATATTTAACCCATAGGCCACCCAGAACCTGAAAAAGGCCCAATAATAAGAAATGATAGATGAACAGGACTTCCACTATTTTTAACTTCAGAGCAGTTATACTATATTAATAGGGGTAAATGAGAATCAGTTTGGTGTTGTGGTTAAGGCATCAATCCACAAATTGGGAGATTGTGAGTTCTAGTCTCACCTTAAGCACAAAGCCAGTCATGTTCTCTCAGCCCAAACCATCTCATAGGGTTGCTGTTGTATGGAAAATAGTAGGAGTAAGGTGTGTTGGATATGTTTGTCACCTTTCCTTCAGCCCTAGGAAGGAGGCAATGGCAAATTACTTTTGAAAACATTGCCTAGAAAATGTTGGGGACTTGTCCAGGCAGTCTCTGAGACTTGGACATGACTGAATGGAACAAAAAAGAAGTGGGGTGGGTATAAATACAATCAGAATGATGATGATGTGATATTTAAAAATTACATTATGCCATTTCAAGCCTATTTCCTACCTCTCATAACCATTTGCCTTAAAGAGCAAAATGTATCTTAAAAGAAGCTGAGTTTGAAAAGAGACTAATGAAAATCCTCTAAGTTTTTCTTTTTCTTTCTTAGCATGGCTAAAGATAGAATTTGCTGGTTGCTGTAGATTAGGTGTTGACAATATATGGCTTTTCAGATGTGGCTTCATTCCCGTCATTCCTCACTTTAGAACATGGTGGTTTAAGGCTGATGGGAGCTCAAATTCAATAACATCTGCATAACCACTCTGGTGTGAAGTAGGAACAATTTGAACAACTATCTCTAAATGAAGGCAAAAAGAAAGCCCTATAAACATTGTCAAAGGGCAAAAAACAAACATGTGGTCAGAGACAGCCTGCTGTATTTCAAGAGATTTAAAACTACAAATAAGCCAATATACCTCAAGTTTGTTTGTCTGCAAAAGCCACTTCAATAATAATATGTGGAATGAATAAATCAACACAGAATCTTTGCAAACTATTTCAAGTTGATGAATGAACTAGCTTCTTTTGCAGTACAATCCTATAAATATCCACTCATAAATAGACCCAACTGAGTTCAATTGTCTTTATTCCCATATAATTATGTTTAAGAATACAACATGATTCAACCACAATACAAAGGCAAGATTTCTAACTGCTTCAATCTTAAAATATTTTTATAATTATTGAATGTCTACTTCTGATTAGCAAACAGAACAATCTTGACTTAATTATTAGCTTTGCATCCCTTGAAGGAAGGAATCTCAAAATGTGCCTGTATATGAAAACTTCATTCCTGAAAGCTTAAAGAAAATTATTTATCATTTTAGGCCACAAGCTTATCTTCCTTCTCCCAAGTTTTGTCCATTTACAACAGAAAGAAAAACAGAGCTGCTTCTTCAAAGTTATGACTTTTATTTAATCATGCATAGTAACAAGAAGCTTCTATGCATTTCAAATCTTAAAGTTATATTTTCCACCAGTAAATAACCAAACTATTTTCAAAGTTTATTGGAAGCTATCTTGAAAAAGGCAGATTCCAATTAGGAAAACAAGACATGAGCCTAGGGACAGTTTAAATGAAGTTATATTTATTTTTTAAAATACCCACTGGAATATTTCAATGTACTTTTTAAATGTATTTTTAAATACACATTGAATTATTTCAATTTAATCATAAAGGGTTTCCTGCCTAGGCAGGGGGTTGGGCTAGAAGACCTCAAAGGTCCCTTCCAACTCTGCTACTGCATTGTTTTGTATTATATTTGGACAGCATAACTTTTTCATGATATATTTTAACATAGACATGTGGAAGTGAAAAGTATTTCCTAGGTTAATATTCAGAACTTTTTATCAAACACCTCTCCTTCTTTCAAGCAGAGTTAAATACTTCTGCTGAACAGCAGCATGAAATAGTACAGATTACATCATCATTCTGTCAGAACTTATCCTTCCATCCCCCCACCATCCAGTCTCAACTTTCAGTACCTATTGTCCCAAAGGTGCTTTTTTCAAAAGGCAACTGAACTTTGTTTTTTTGCTTGAAGACATTTTGCTTCTCACCCAAGAAAAGCTTCTTCAGTTCTTCAGAAGGTTCTTGGATGAGAAGTTAAATAGCTTCAAGCCAAAAAGCAAAGTCCAGTTGCTTTTTCTTTTTTTTAAAAAAGCACTTTTGGGACAACCATGACCTGGATGACTGAAAATTTCCATAAACACTGTCAGTACCTATCCTTCCATTCCCCACACCATCCTAATTGATGAAGTTTCTTGAAAGAGAAGCAAAATGTTTTCTTCTTCTTCCTCAAGAGAAAAACAATCTAGCTGCCTTTTGTAAAAGGACCTTTGATACACATTAGATCAGTTTTCTTCAACCTAGAGCTTTCCAATTCCAGTTCTCTAAATCCCCAAATCATGTGGGTGGGGAATGTTGCATTTGATCATACTCTTCCAATATATACACACACATTCCAGTGATGCTTAAATGGCGATGTATTTGACTAGGAGAAGGACACCAAAACAAAGGTCTCATATCTATATAAAAGAGATATGGGCAAATGAAAATTTGATTCAAATATCTATATCTAAGAGCCAAGGTGGCGCAGTGGTTAAATGCAGCACTGCAGGCTACTGCTAGATCAGCAGGTCAGCGGTTCAAATCTCACCGGCTCAGGGTTGACTCAGCCTTCCATCCTTCCGAGGTGGGTAAAATGAGGACCCAGATTGTTGGGGGCAATATGCTGACTCTCTGTAAACCGCTTAGAGAGGCCTGAAAGACCTATGAAGCGGTATATAAGTCTACTGCTATTGCTATTATTGCTATACTGAACTCCAGACAAAGCCTTCTTTTTTTTTCACTGGATGCATATCTTTGAGCCTGCAATTGAAGTATCTGATACTCAAGGTAATCATAGCAAAAACAACAACAACACCTTCACCTCATTTAAATGAGTTTCAAATATTTCCTGTCTGTGTTACAACAATTTTTTCTAAGCCTTCCCAAGAGAGTCGTTCCATCTGTTCAAGCTGGATCAAATAAAACGTAATATCAGTCTCTTTATTAACTTCATTGCAAGAACAGCTCTGGCTAAAATCCACAGAGAACAAAAGAAGTTAAGTTTGTAAAGGTCCCACTCAAATGATACAGAAACCATATGCAAGGAAGTTCCTACAGGAAATTAGTGATAAAAATGGAGGAAAGATTTACCTCCTACAAAATGTAAAATATGTATATACTGAATAAGAAAACATCCCCTGCTTCATCTGCAAGATTTTTTAAAAAACATTTTGGATTGTTTTGCATTCATGAGATAACACTGAGAATGATTCCCAAGGATTTTGTACAGTAAGTCAAGGGCAGGATTGTAGGCAGCTGCCTGAGACACATCATGGGCCAAAATTTAAACCAGGGAGAGGGAGCCATGGGAACAGGGAGGAAGAGAAACTGAGGAGCAGTCCAGAAATGTGGAATAATAGTCTAAACTAACGGACCACCAAAATACACAGAGATGCAGGACACCTTATAGGACTTTGCTGATCAGACAAGGTCTGAGTCAAAGAAGAAACATTTCCATGCAATTGTCAGTTTCAGTGGAGAGAGCTAATTCAAGGATGTGATGGTACCTACTTCCACAAATATATGCTCCAGTCAGCAATTCTATTACTTATTACAAGGATCAGCTACACAGAAGATAAGAAACTCCCTATTTGACTTCTAGTCACTCCTATCAGTTATTACCTAAGAATTTCTGTTCAACCATTAAACTCGTTAAATAACCCCTATCATTTTATGACCTTTAGAATTAACAGAATATCAGAATAACAGAGTTGGAAGGGAAGTTGGAGATCTTCTAGTTCAACCCCCCATTAGGCAGAAAACCCTATACCATTTCAGACAAATAGTTGTCCAATCTTTTCTTAAAAACATTCACATTCTTCAGAGCATTCACAATTTCTGGAGGCAAATTGTTCCACTGATTAATTGTTCTGTCAGGGAATTTCTCCTTAGTTCTCAGTTGCAGAACTAGTTATCAGTTGCAGAACTAGTCCTTCTTTTCATAAACTAGACATACCCAGTTCCTGCAACTGTCCTTCATATGTTTTAGCTGCCAGTCCCCTAATCATCTTGGTTGCTCTTCTCTGCACTCTTTCTAGAGTCTCAAGATCTTTTCTACATTGTGGCGACCAAAACTGAATGCAGTATTCTAAGTGTGGCCTTACCAAAGCATTATAAAGTGGTATTAACACTTCACGCGATCTTGATTCTGTCCCTCTGTTTATGCAGCCTAGAACTGTGTTGGCTTTTTTAGCAACTGCAAAACACTGCTGGCTCATAGTTAAGTGATTGTCCACTAGAACTCCAAGATCCCTCTCACAGTTACTACTACTGATGTAGGTATCACCTATACTATAACTGTGCATTGCCTTAGGGGACAGGTGTCAAACTCTCAGCATCATGGCGGCATCATGTGACATATCGGGATTTTTTTCCTCTTTGCTAAACCGGGCGGAGGTGGGGCCAGCACATGACGCATTCAATCCATGGGCCAAATGTTTGACACTCCTGTCTTAGGAATTCACATCAAAAGGAAAACTAATACAGCAAGAATGACAATTTTTATCACAATCTGGAAAAAGAAAATCTAAACCATATAGGAACTTATTCCAATCATCACTCACTATAGTGTATAGTATATAGTATACAAACTATACTGGCCACAGATACTTACATTTCAATTCATTTGGAGGACCCCAGATTGGTAAGACTTTTGCAACGGATACACAGTAAAGGGATATGAACTACAGTTCCTCAAATCCCTAGATTTACACAGAACTCTTCTGGCTCCTGCTTCTACAGGGGAAATGAAGTTGTGCATTCCCAAGACAGCTTGATCTTAGCAGCATTAAAATATAAACATTTCCCCCACAAGGCTTGACAGCTTGATAAACACACTTTTAGATCATTCTCGGTAACAGCAGCAACTTGATAGGAAACCAACTACAGTTCTCTTTGCTCCAGAAAGGATGGGGAGGAGGAAAGTGACAGCAAATGGCTGACCAACCAGTGCCGTCCCCCAGCTGCAAGGGAAAGGAAAGGTCAGTAGGATAAGGGGGATCCACTGCAAGCAAGCAAAGTTCAATAAATACAAGCAGTGTGAGGGGCAGAGAGCTCTAACAGGAGCAGTCATGGGAAAAAGAGTCATTCCTCCTGTTGCCCCTTCACTCCCCAGCTCTTCTAAGTACAATTTTCACATAGTGAACTCAAGAGCTTACAAAGGAAGTCAGACCCATTATTTTAAAAGAAAATCACCTATTTGCATAGGATTCTTGCTGCTTCTTTCTCCATACCTTAAAACTACAGGGATGTTAGAAAGATGAAACATTATAAAAATGAAACTGGGCAGGCAGGGAAAGCACTCGGAAGCCACCCACTTCATGAATCTTGACCTTGCAATGAAATAAAAGAAGTATCTTGACTTACTACTCTTAACGTTGATTGCAACATCTGGGAAACTTGCAAGCTTAGCAGGAAAGGCATACGTAATGTCAGGCAGACATGTATTTTTTTTATTTCTTGTTTGTCCAAGTATTAATTTTCCTGGGTAATTTGTCCAAGTAATAATATTTCTATAAAGGCAGCTGACCCAGATAGAGCCCTTTTCAGCTGACTAAAACCAAGAATGGCACCTAGGAACGTGGCAGAGGTGGGTTGCTCCCAGTTCAGCCCGGATCGAGCAAACCAGCAGTAGCGGCGGCAGGAGGCTCCATCCACCCAGCCAGACACTTCTGTGCATGCGCAAAAGCGTTGTGTACGAGCATAAACGTGCCCGAACTAATAGTAAAAAAAAATTGGCAACCCACCACTGGAACATGGGCCAGCTGAGAGGGTAAGGTTTGCAAGTAACTGGGGAGATACACTATCAGAAGGAGGAACACAAGCAAATCAAGCAAAAGACAAGAAACTGGCCCTGGGGTGTCAAACTAGTTATGGCACATTGTCATCATGTGATATATCACAATTTTTCTCCCTTTGCTAAACTGGGGATGGGCTTGGTCAGCGTATGATGCATCCAGCCCACGAGCCACAAGTTTGACCCCCCTGAACTAGCCCCTAAAGTACTATATGCTTTCAGAGTTTCTCAGCCATAGTTAATTCTGGAAGTGGAATGCCATCATGTATTTTGAAGACTCCAGGAAGACCCAACCCCAGACTTTCAATATTTTTAGGCAATGAGCTAAAGCAGAAATCCCCCAAGATACCATTTGATCCTAAACTACTATAATTCTTCTGAAATCTCTCTCACCAGCTTGTCAGGCAGTTCTCTGTCAGACACACAACTGGACTTTTAGAATTACAAAATAAATTAAGTTACAAAGGAATATGTGACTAAAGATGCAAGCACCATCCCCCTTTCATGAACTGCAAAGGAATCAAGAGAGCAAAGAACGTAAGACCTTAAAATATTTTGCATGCTTCCAAAAGAAGCTTATATTGTGCAATTTATCCTGTCCCATTTAAATATTTTATAGGGCTGTCAGATGTCACTGTAATACTTACGTATTTTCTGTTTGATTCATCTTTCTTTTTACTTCCAGGGACAAAAAGTATTTTTTTAAAAAAGGGCATTGGTACTTACCTGATACGCCTCTTCTCATAGTGGGGGGGGGGAGTATCCAGGATGGGTTGAATTTATCCTCTCGTTGATTGGACTGAGTCATCAGAGCTCTTGGTATAAGCCTCTGGTCCACCAGGCTCCGCCCAGTTTGTAGACGAAGAACTCTATCCGACTCGTTGAACCATCCACTCCAGACCTTGTTAAGGTTTCTACTTTTTATTGAATCCTACTTTGGTCATGTTATTACAACCTACAACCTAGTAAATGTTACCTTACCATGACAGGGGGGGTCTGGATACTCCCCCCCCCCCACTATGAGAAGAGGCGTATCAGGTAAGTACCAACGCCCTTTCTCCATAGTGAGGGGGAGGAGTATCCAGGATGGGACGTACCAAAGCCAACGTCCCTAGGGTGGGTAATAAGTTGAAGACCCCTGGCCAAAGTAAGCCTGGTGAGATGTCTCCCTTGCCCTGTGGACAGCCTGTAGTACCCTGCGCTCAAACAAAGCCTCCACCGAGGCAAAGGTGTCCAGCTTGTAGTTCCTCACGAAGGGTGAGGAAGAAGACCCTGCGGCTGCCCTACATGTCTCCGCCAATGAGGCCTGTGTAGCCCAGGATGCCAAGGTGGCTGCACTTTGTGTGGAATGTGCTGTGATGGGGCTTGGTGCCTGCATGCCCTGGGATTGGTAGGCTGTAGCAATGCAGGTCCTCACCACCTGCCTATTGTGGTGGAAGTCACCTTTTTACCCAGAGACCACAGATGGTAGGAGACCAACCGGGCCTCGGACTTTCTCTTTGGGCAGGTTCTATCTAAGGTGTTCCAGTGACCCCTGCCTGAGGGAGAGCCTATCCTGAGGAATCCTCTGCACTCTGTCCCCCAATAGCGACTGAAGGTCTGCCAACCATGGCCTCCTGGGCCAATAGGGGGCAACCAGTACCAGCTCCGCCCCCTCCCAAAGAATTTTTGGATGACCCTGGGAATCCGGGGCAAGGGTGAGTAAGCGTAGAGCAGTCCCCGAGGCCAGGGGCCAGGAGCCTTCCATCCTTCCGAGGTGGGCAAAATGAGGACCCGGATTGTTGTTGGGGGCAACATGCTGACTCTGTAAACCGCCCAGAGAGGGCTGAAAGCCCTATGAAGCGGTATATAAGTCTAACTGCTATTGCCCCTTCTGACCCCAGGCTTTGGTACCTGGCGTAAACCTTGGGAGCTGGGTGTTGGAGGGGGGTGGCAAATAGCTCGACTTCCGGGTGGCTGAGGTGGTCCATCGCCTCTCTGAAGATCACCGGGTGCAATCTCCACTCCGAGTTGTCCACTTCTGCCCGGCTAAGCCAATTGGCTCTGATGTTGTCCCCCCCCGCTATATGTTCCGCCCTTAAGGAGAGAACATTCCTTACGGCCCACTGACCCGGCCTTTTGGCCTCCCGCATGAGGGCCTTCGACTTGGTCCCCCCGTCTGTTTAAGTGGGCCTTGGGTGCAATATTGTCTGTGGGGGCTGGAAGGTGTCTGTCCTTGACAGAGTGGTGAAATTTTTCTAGGGTCAAGCGAACTGCCCTGCGCTCCAAACAGTTGATATTGTGAGTCAGTTCTGTCTGGTTCACTGTCCCTGCACTATCTGGTCTTGTAGGTGGGCGCCCCCCACCCTCCGAACAGGTTGGCACCTGTGGCTACCGTCACCCGGTCTGGCGTTCTGAAGAATTCGCCCTTGGTTATCGCCGGGGACGTCCACCCGAACAGTGAGCGTGGGACTATTGCCGGGAGAAGAACCCTGGACTGGGAGTAGCTCCTGTGCCTTTGCTGGAATGGCAAGGGAACCCTTGTAGGTCTCTGATGTAGAGACGGGCCCAAGGAATAATGCCAAAGGCTGAGACCCTGGTGCCTAACCATCTAGACCATGTGGCTAAAGGCACCCTGTCTCCCTTGATTACCTGGATGACTAGTCGTCTTAGCGAGCACTGTCTTTTGGGTGACAGGAATATCTTACCTGCCACTGAGTCTATCAGAGCCCCTAGGTGAATGAGCCTAGTGGAAGGGTAGAATTGGCTTTTAACCGGATTCCCCGAGAACCCGTGCTCCCTCAGGAATGGCAAGGTGATATCTAGATCCCCTAATGCCCCTTCAAAGGATGACTGTATGAGGAGGTCATCTAGGTGGCCTAGAATCCTAACTGGAATCTGCCTCCAGCTCGCTGCTAAGGCAGCCATTACCTTGGTGAAGTCTTGCGGGGAGGGATACCGGCCGAAGGGCAAGGCCTGGTTATGGGAGTGCTGCCCCAGGTAGCTGAACGTGAGAAACCTCCTGTAATCCCTAATGATGGGAATGTGTAAATAGGCCTCTGTGGGGTCTATAAAAGTGCGGAAGTCTCCCTGTCTGATTCCCTCCAAGATGGAGTGGAGGGAATGTATTTTGAACCTCCTGTAATGATTGAAGCGGTCCCGCCACTTCAGATCCAGAATTTCCCTCCATCCCCGATGTCTTGGGGATTCCGAAAGGGATGGTGTAATGCCCTTGGCCCTGCTGTCTAGAGGCACTGGCTGGATGGCTCCATGTCCAGCAGGAGTTGTATAGCTGCATCAGTAATCTCCGTGCCGGGTTATTTGAAACCGGGCAGCTCTGGAAAAACCCCAGGGGTTTAGACAGGAGTTCCAGAGCCGGACTGTGCCTCATGGTGTTCTGAACCTATTTATCTGATGAGGCACGGTCGCAGCAGTCGGTGAAGTATGCCAACCGCCCCCCCAGGGGGGGGGTGACTCGGTTCTGGCCTTAGTTCTTGCGGGAGGGGCATCCCCCCCGCCACATCCTCCGCTCCCTCGGAAGGGCCGCTTCTGCTGCCTGCCCCTCTGCTGCCTATCTTGGCATCTCTGCCTGCCGGAAGAGCCTCCTCGTAATGCCTGGCACCTGAGTACCCCGCCCCTGAACCCCTGAAGGGATCCTAACCCCAGAAGGAGGACCCGAAGTCTTGTCCCCGGGAACAGGGCCGTCTGGAGTAAGGCACCGTCCTAAACTGTCCCCTCTTAGGGGCTGTGGGGAGATCCTTCCTCTAGTCCTTATTCTCGACCAGATAGGGGTCCAGAGCGGGTCCAAAAAGGACATCTCCTGTGAAAGGAGTGGATGCCAGGCGCCACCTGTGGTGAACCTCTGCCTGCCACTGTCTCAGCCACAGCAGCCTGCGAGATGCAACAGTGGAACAATTGCCCTGGAGGCAAGCCTGGTTGCAGACAATGAGGCATCTGCCACAGATTGGATGACCGCCCCCAGCTTATTGATGTCCTGGTGCGCTCTGACCTCGGTAATGGGGATGCGTTGTTGCAGCTCCTGCAGCCAGAGCAGAGGAGACCTGTTGAACAATGAGGCGGTGATGGCGGCCTTCACCGCCCAGGCGGCTGCCTGATGCCTCTTCGGAGGGTGAGGCCCGCCTTCCTGTCTTCCCACGTCAGAGCCTGCTCAGGTTCCCCTGGCAGAATCAGGGGTGTTGCAGAGCCAAAGCCAAGGCGCCCCTGGTGGGTGGGATAGCACCCCCTCCATGTCTTGATCCACATTGAAAAGGCCTTGTCTGTGGATGTGAGCATGGGAATGGCCCCTTGGCACTTGACCGATTCAAGAAAGGCCCTGGGAGTTGGCACTGTGTCGGTCTCAATGGCCTGCTCCTCAAACCTGGTTTCTGCAGAAAACCCCTGCTGCTGAGGCGGTGCCTCTGCTGCTCTGTTCCCAAGCCTGGCGGCTGCATAACCCTTAAAAAGGAGTGATTTATATAACAAAGGCTGGAACAACCCGGTGAAGGTCAGCTTGGGGGGGGGGGCAAGCCTATGTCATCGGATAGGTCCTCCTCCCTGACTTCCCCCTCCTCACAATCCAGCTCACTCTCCTCCCATGATAAGGCTGAGGAGCTAAGCTGTCCTCCCCCTGGGTTTCCAGCCCTTCAGGTATCCTAGGAGAGGATGCCACTGAGGCAGCATTTGAGGCTGCTGCAGCAATGTCAGGCATTGCTGGAAGCCCTTCATCATTATGTCTGAAAATTGGGGGCCCCTGTGGTGCTTGCTGGCTGGGGGCCCCTGCCTGTCTGGGGGGGGGGGTGGCAGAGGCTGATCTCAGGGAGGCAGCATGGGGGAGGGGGATTGCCACCTCTGAGGGAGACCCCAAGGACTAGGGGTGTCAAAGGGGATTCTTGCCTGCAAATGGTTGTCTCCCCTGCAGTCCCACCTGCTGTGGGGCCTCCAGGAGCCTTTCTTTTCTTTCCCTGGCATGGGATGGATTTGAGGCCACTTGCCCTCTTGCAAATCTGTTCCAGTCTTTAATGCCTCCTCCTTTCTTATTTAGATGGCTTGGGAGGCTTGTGACCCCCCCCCCTGCTTTCAGCTCTGCCCTGGGGGAGAGGTTTTTTTTTTTTTTTGTCTCTGCCTTTCCTCCCCCCCCCCGCCTGTTTCCAGCTCTGCGCTGGGGGAGAGGTGCTTCTTTTTGTCTCTGCCTTTCCTCCCCCCCCTTCTCTGGGCCGCCTGAGGGGTGGTCACTAACCTGGTGGGACTGCCGGCTGTTGTTGCCAGTACCTGTGTCCTGCCAGTCTCCTGTTGCCTCTGGGCGCCGCCATCTTGGAACACATGGTCCCTTATGGCTTCAAGATGGCGCCTTTGCCAGGAGATGAAGGCGCCCCTTTTGAATCTTCTGGCTGGGCGGCTTGTGCTCCGAAGAGCTGCGCTGCTGCCGTTTTCTTCACTTCCCATGCCGCTGGAGTCCTTGCTTTGCCCGTGAGCCCCCTCCAATGAGGTGGGTCACGTACCAATGGGGCGGGCGCTCCGCGTTTGCAAGGCTCCCTTCCAGGGGGCGGGGGGGCTCCGCGCCGTCCTAGCCTGTCCCTTCTCACGATCCGCGGCTCTTGGGGAAGTCTCCGGCGCTGCTGGCGTCCTTGCAGCCGGGCGTGCCTGCCAGAGGCTTCTGCCCTCTGTCTCCTGCTCACCCGGCAAATTCCTGTCTGAGTGTTGCTTGTCTCACTCAGAAGCCTGGGCGGCGGGCCGCCGGCTGAGGGGCTTTTGGCCGATCCTTACAGTCCCGGGAGTTGCCAGCTCGCCTGGGATGCTGTAGGAGGGAGACACTGGAATTTTCCTTCCTTTTCTTTCTTGAATATCTTCGACCTGTTGGAGATCTAGGATGGTCAACCGTCCATTTGAGTGGACTGAGTCTATAAACTGGGGGAGCCTGGTGGACCAGAGGCTTATACCAAGAGCTCTGATGACTCAGTCCAATCAACGAGAGGATAAAGTCAACCCATCCTGGATACTCCTCCCCCTCACTATGGAGAAAAAGATATGATTAGCTACCAGAGTTTTCAGTGATTGTGGTTGATGCCATCTGTATATTGGGAGCAGCCTTTTAATCAGATCCCCAGCCCCTCACATAATCTATTCTAAGAGTCAAGCACTGATCTCTGATCGTGAAAATATAATTACTGCAGAAAACTGAGTCATAACAATTCAGCAAAACAAAACCTCATGATTCCATGTAAGGACTTTTGAGATCAAATCAAGACTAAGTGGCTCTACTCATTATCCTTTTTTATCCTTCACGCTTCTTGCATTTTTGGAACAACAAAAAGATGTGATCCACTACATTCAAACTTCAGAGAATAACTACTAAATTGGGCTGTTGGCACTTCTATGGGAATGATGGTTAGGCAAATTAGTTACAACTGTGACACACAAATTTTGTATCATTTATTCACTGAAATAAATATCCTCCCCCTGTCCCCCTTTGGAACAGCACCACTTTAGGACAGTTTTGGAGATAACTTATATTTCATGAAAAGGGAAATTGGGCAGGATAGTCTTTCTCAATCCACAACATTGTGTTGCATTATAACTCTCATAGTTCCTACCAGAACAACACAAGACATTTGGGGATTACTGGGGCTATAGTAAAACACGTTGGAGGCAGTGGTGGAATTCACATTTTTTTACTACTGGTTCAGTGGGTGTGGCTTAGTGGGTGTGACATAGCATGGTGGATGTGGCTTGGTGGACGTGACAGGGGAAGGATACTGTAAAATCTCCATTCCCACCCTACCCCAGGGGTTGGTTACTGCAAAATCCACATTCCTTCCTGATCAGCTGGGACTCGCGAGGCAGAGAATAGATGGGGCGGGGCCAGTCAGAGGTGGTATTTACCAGTTCTCCAAACTACTCAAAATTTTCACTACTGGTTCTCCAGAATTGGTCAGAACCCGCTGAATACCCCCTCTGATTGGATTTTACAGGACGGATAACACTAATGTAGGGGGGGAAATGTGAAGATTATGCTGGACTAATCTGCACTATTACTCTATCCCAATATATATCTGGCTTGTAGTCCCTTTTTGTGTTTCTTAACATACTCAGAATCACATATACACAATACATCTGTTTTTCCTCCTTGCATGTGCAGAGCCAAAAAAGCTTCAGCCCACTGCAGTTACTTTTACATTATCATGTTATCATATACATTCCATGCTGGAAAAAATAATGTGTGAAATATCTCTTGGCTACTAGAAAGTAAAATTTAGTGGGAATTAAATGTTTAGAAAAGTTTTTTTTTTTGTTTAGATCCGTCAACCAATTTCTGATCTAATAGGAAGCCGTCTAAATGTTTCCAACTATAGTATTAGTTGACTCTGTTTTCCTCAAAAATATATCTGTATCAAAAATATGTTTTAGGAATCATTCCTTTATGTTGAAACTATATGTTTGAAAGGGGTCAGAAGGAATTCTTAGCAATCTAACCAAAGCCAAACTTCCAAAATGAATCCTGAAAGCAAATGGACATACATAGTATGATAATGTTATAAATCTATATCAAATGGCAAATACTCCCAATGTCACTTTGCTTCTCTTCCACTGAGTCTTTCTATTAATCCTATCTTCCATCCTATTTTTTTCTCTTCCTCTCTCCCAACCCCAAAGTTGCTTTTTTGATGGGCACCACTTGAGAAGTTCAACTCAGACCAGATTGGGATTCTCTTTTAATCTTAACTTCCTAACTGAAGGCAATGACAAGCAAAGCTATCATTATTTAAGTAGTCAACATTTTAATAGTCTAAGAGAGCTGAACAATAAAAATGAATTAACGCTTCTAACCGCTATAGAAACTTTGTAATAAACATTGTGCGCTTTCCAATTTCACCAACATTTCTGCTGCCACAGAGTAACAAATCTGTCTCTTTGGAAACTATGTACGTTCCTATTAGGCAAAGTCAGAGACTGGGAGATTCCTTCCAATACTGACTCAAGCAAACAGACATAACAAAGCAAATTAGGCATATTTTGCAGCACGTGTTTCTCAAAGTGTTCCTTGGCACGTGCAGCTCAGTCCAGTTTTAATTCTCTTGTGATAAACAAAATGTTCCTTTGGGAGCGTTAGTTATGTTACTGTTATGGTTATTACATTATAACACACGAGTCCCTTTCCAACTGTGGCAGAAAAGATTCCATCCCCTGTTTTATGATACTGTAGAATTATGAGAGAGGTTAAGTGTTCAGAAGTTTCCATTCTGATCCAAGCTGTAGCTTGCATGCTTCATACTGAGGGCAAGAGTGGTGCTATATCAGAGATGGTGAACCTTTTCGGCACCAAGTGCCGAAAAGTGAGCACTTCATGTGCACACACTCCTCTGGGCCGCGACCAGAAAGAAGAGCTGCCCAGGGGGCATGCACGTGCCAAAAAATGTACTTCCGGTTTCCGGTCCGTTCATGTGCGCTGGACAGCAAGTCTTCCAGTTAGCTGGCTGGAAGCTCATGCCAGAAAATGGAGGACCAGCTCTTCCGGTTTCTGGCACTACTGCATGCACAAAGGCCAGCTAATTCGCAAGTGCGCCTGTATGCCAGAAACCCAGAAGAGGAACAGCCAATACTGCGCATGCCAGGCCCCATGGCTCTGTGTGCTACTTCGGGCATGTGTGCCATAGGTTCACCATCACAATGCTAGATTGTTAAAAAAACGTGCAATGAAGACACACAGAACTCTTGATTTCATTGAAAGGTGTAGGGCCAGAAGTAGCTCTTGCAATTGCAAAACCAAAATATTAAATATTGCTACAAGTGGCCTCAAGTTCAAAAGAGAAGAATCATGAAAGTGAAATGTACTTCCTACAGGTGGGCAGAAACATTTTTCAGAACAATGGAAACTCACTCCACACCTCATCTCCATATAGAATTGATAGAAGAGCTCCTGATTCACTTCATGGGGGCTTATAAGCCTTGGGCAATGTTCCCTGACAAGCTTCCCACCCCATAAGTACTATACAATTCCCCCAATTCCTTTACTAGTCTTCTAATCAGGAAAGTTGAGAGTTATACCATGCCTTCAATCATCTAACCATACATTCAAGAAGAGTATTAGCCCTTCTGGCTGTTCATTGATCAATATGGGAAAGAATTACAAAGACATGGAAGCCCAACCACCAGCTGAGATCTTCTCTCTTCTAATGTAGCAGTATGATTGGGACAGAACCAGCACCCAGAGAAAGTCCTACACATTTCCGTAGTTATCAGCATTCCTAAATAAATGCCAGAAAATAATTGTTCTTATTCTTATTCTCTCTGAGAAACAACCGGCAGTACCTTCATGATGTGAAGCAGGAAAAGATAAAAGAAATACAGAGAGAAAATAGCATTGCCTTCACAGGGTCTATCTCTGCATTCAGCTGCAGGCATTCCATCTCATAATTACACTATCATTAATTTACCAGTTAGATAAATATTTGGAATGGTTCTGAGTCCCCAAAACTCGGTTATTATCTTTGAATCAGAGATTGTTCCCAATGAGCCTTGATAAGTATTATAACAGATAGATAGATAGATAGATAGATGGATGGATGGATGGATGGATGGATGGATGGATGGATGGATGGATGGATGGTAGACAGACAGACATCCTAAGAGAGAGAGAGAGAGAGAGAGAGAGAGAGAGAGAGAGAGAGAGAGAGAGAGAGAGAGAGAGAGAGAGAGAGAGAGAGAGAGAGAGAGAGAGAGAGAAGAATAGACGGACTATTTTTAAAGAAACATTTTACTTTGTTTTATTTTATGTTTTAATTTATTATTTTTTAAAATTTAGATGCTAAATCTCACTGTCCCAAGCAACCTATGTTCATGATCCTTTCCAGATGCAAGAGGCACCTGCCCCATAACGCCATGTAATGGCATTACTAGGGCATGTAATGGTCCTTCTGATGACCTCAGAAAGTCACAGGTTAATTGCCTCATTCTTGCTTTGAAGGAAATGCTATGACCAAAGTTACGTAGTGCTTCCTATGAAGACCCACCTCTTCCTGCCTCCCATTTTAAGGATTCCCCGAATGAGCTTCTTCCTCCCGTGCTTCCCCTCTAAGAAAGGGAAGGGGGAGGCTGCTCGTTTGTGCAGCAGTGAGAAATTTATGCTTACAGTTAAGCCAGAGGCTATATGGGAAGAGAACTATGTTTTCCAGTGATTCTTCCAGCACATTATTAGTGGTGGAGAAAATGACTTTCCACCCCTAAATTGCACAGCACTAACATGTTTCTGCACAGAAGAAATTTACAGAATTTGTTGTCGATGCTTTTAGACTGCTAACCTTTTTACCTTATAAACATACAATCAATTGCATGTTCTTCCCTCCCTCCCTTGATCAAGATTTTCCATTCCCAAATATCCAATAGAATTCTGTAACTCCCCAAAACACATATAACAAAGCGAAGGGAAGCCAAATCTCAGTGTTTGAGTTCAAGGCTTGTATAAATTTGTCTATTCTTTGAATCCTTTATCTCATGCATCCAAGGACACCAGAGGAGCTAGAAAAATTGATTTAAAGGAGCAAGTTATAAAATCCAGCTCTGCTTGTCTAGGATTGGGTGGGTTTTATTTAAATCTTAGTATTTCATTATTTCCTTCATTGTTTACTTTTGGATTTTTGTGCTCTGTTAATCTTTTGTAATCTTGCCATTTTTTTAAAAAAAGCAATAACGTTGGCAGAGAAAAGAAAACAACCTTCAAATTGACCTTGGCCATAGACAACACTCCTTTCCAATTTTCAAACCACTCTCGTTTGCTAGAGGGGTACACTGTGAGAGTTTCTGTAAAGACCACTCAAGAATTGTGTAAATCCTTTTGAACACTCAAGCCCATTATCATTTTGTCAAGTGGTATTAATGACTCATTAAAATACCCCTTTAAAAAGATAAAGCAAACATGTCCTCCTTTGAGATTTCAGTATTATTTTAAATTATGAATGGAATTATTTTGGTTTGTCAAGGAGAGACCTGACAAAGTTGACTAAGAACAGTTCTAAAGACCACCAATCAGTGGTGGAATTCATTTTTTTTTAGTACCGGTTCTGTGAGTGTGGCTTGGTGGGTATGGCATGGCTTGGTGGGCATGACAGGGGAAGGATACTGAAAAATCCCCATTTCCTCCCAATCAGCTGGGACTCGGAAGGCAGAGAATAGATGAGGGTGGGACCAGTCAGAAATGGTATTTACTGGTTCTCTGAACTACTCAAAATTTCCACTACTGGTTCTCCATAACTGGTCAGAACCTGCTGAATAACCACCTCTGCCATCAATCATTTGCATCGGACCAAATTCAAAATATGTCATTGCACAACCCACTGAAGAAAGCTGAATGAGTTTAGAAAGAGATAATTCTTGTCCTGAAAACATGGCTGAGCAGGTGAGCATCAAAATCACTTCCTGATTCCAAGACTTCTCAATAGCAGCCCACTGAATTTTAGAACAGGCAACAAACATTTTCTCTCCTGCTTTACAACTTACAGTAAAGTACAGGAACATGGGTCAGAATCCATGCCAAAGCTCAACCCTTCCCCAAGACCCATCCTTAGACTGTGGTCATGTTCAACAGGTGGTTTCATGTCTTCTGGTGGCATTCACAAAGTGGGAGGACAGCAAAGATGAAGGGTTTCACCAGTTGCACCAGTACATCTTGGACACATGAAATCGAGACACCATGGACTTGCAACAAGCCAAATCTAGGGCAGTAATTGCAATATATGTATCAGGAATAGGGACTGGATGTGATACCAATACAATTTCTACCAATTCAAGGATGGGTAACTAGTCATTTAAACTTGGCAACCCTGGAAATGCTGAAGATCAGGACTTCTGATCTGTTCTTAGAGAAGATTGGAATTGTTCTTGGAATAGTTAAAATTCTCATCCCTTTTCACTATCCTTCAATATTGCTATACCCTTAAATGATGACTGGGCTACCAGAGTGTGGGCAACAGAAGTGGCTTGAAACAATAAATGGCAGAGCAAACTTTCCTTTTCTGGTTCCCTCCTCATATTACAAACCATTAGGGAGGCCCTCATTTAAAGAAAACTGAAATGCAAACATGGTCCATTCAAAGATAGTTAACAGAGAAGCAAGTTTAGTTTAGTTTAGTTTAGTTTAGTTTAGTTTAGTTTAGTTTAGTTTAGTTTAGTTTAGTTTAGTTTAGTTTATTGGTCTTGTATGCCGCCACTCCCGAAGGACTCTGGGCAGCTAATAATAAACAGGGGAAGGGGATAAATAGACAAAACAACAATTTAAAATACACAACATTCATAGTTGTGGGGCTGGATACTTCGACAGCCACCCGGCCTGCCGGAGCAGCCAGGACTTAGTGGCTTTGCGGAAGGCCGGGAAAGTAGTAAGGGTCCGGATCTCCACGGGGAGCTTGTTCCAGAGGGCTGGAGCTGCAACAGAGAAGGCTCTCCCCCGGGGGGTCGCCAGCCAACATTGGCTGGCAGATGGAATCCGGAGAAGGCCTAGTGTCAGCACTCCTCCATTGAATAATTAGGAAAGAAAACCACGAGACTCCATTGATAGAAATCAAGTGTACTTTTACTAATTATAAATCATTAGAAGCGTAGCAAAGTGAAAGACTGATTATTTAGGCGCGAAAGCAATTGATATATAGAATAACCCATTCCCCTCCCCTTGGCATCCCAGTTACAGTCCAATCATAATTCTCCCAAGTGTCAGGTGTGAGATAACTTCGAAAGGCATCACCCAGATGGAATGTCGGTGCCGTTGGCCTTGGCAGGAAACCTCCTCCGCATGCGCAGCAAGAGAAGCAGCAAGAGAGGCAGCAAACTCCAGGGTCCTCCTCCAGCACAATTAGTATTCCCCTCCCAAATACCATGCCCCCCTCCCCCGTTTCAATGGCAGCCGAAGCAGCAGCAAAGCAGAGGCTGACACCTAGTCTGTGCGATCTGATCGGTCTATGGGAAGTAATTGGCAGGAGGCGGTCTCTCAGGTACCCAGGTCCGATGCCATGTAGGGCTTTATAAGTAACGACTAGCACCTTGAAGCGAGTCCGGAGACCAATAGGTAGCCAGTGCAGCTCGCAGAGGATAGGTGCAACATGGGTGTACCTGGGTGCACCCACGATCGCTCGCGCAGCTGCGTTCTGGACTAACTGAAGTCTTCAGACACTCTTCAAGGGCAGCCCCATGTAGAGCGCATTACAGTAATCCAGTCTTGAGGTCACGAGGGCGTGAGTGACTATCTGAAGGGCCTCCCGATCCAGGTAGGGTCGCAATTGGTGCACCAGACGAACCTGGGCAAAGATCCCCCTGGTCACAGCTGACAAATGGTGTTCTAAAGTCAGCTGCGGATCCAGGAGGACTCCCAAATTGCAAACCCTCTCTGAGGGGCGTATAATTTCACCCACCAGCCTGAGAGATGGAGTACTTGGCCAATCTTTGGGAGGGAACATTAATAGCCACTCGGTCTTGTCGGGATTGAGTGCAAGCTTGTTCATACCCATCCAGACCCTGACAGCCTCCAGGCACTGGCACATCACTTCTACCGCTTCACTGAGTTGGCACGGGGCGGACAGATACAACTGCGTATCGTCCGCATACTGATGGTATTTAATCCTGTGCCGGCGTATGATCTCATCCAGCGGCTTCATGTAGATGTTAAATAGGAGGGGGGACAGGACCGAACCCTGCGGCACCCCATAATTGAGGGGCCTTGGGGTCGACCTCTGCCCTCCGACCAACACTGACTGTGACCTGTCCGAGAGGTAGGAGGAGAACCACCGAAGGACGGTGCCTCCCACTCCCACCTCCCACAACCGTCGCAGAAAGATACCATGGTCGATGGTATCGAAAGCCGCTGAGAGGTCAAGGAGCACAAGGATAGAGGGGTGACCCCTATCTCTGGCTCGCCAGAGATCATCGATCAGCGCGACCAAAGCAGTTTCCGTGCTGTAACCAGGCCTGAAACCCGAATGAAAGGAATCCAGATAATCGGTTTCATCCAAGGACCGTCGGAGTTGAGAGGCCACCACTTTCTCAACAACCTTCCCTACAAAGGGCAGGTTGGAGACTGGATGATAGTTGCTCAAAATGGCTGGGTCCAGAGATGGTTTCTTCAGGAGAGGTCTCATCACCGCATCCTTTAGGAGGAGCGAGAAAATTCCCACCCGAAGAGAGGTGTTAACTATCATCTGGATCCAGCCGCATGTCACCTCCCTGCTGGTTGAGACCAGCCAGGAGGGGCACAGGTCCAGTATACAAGTGGAGGCACTCACCGCTCCCATGGCCTTGTCCACTTCCTCAGGAGAGACAAGTTGAAACTCGATCCATGAAATACGCTCAAGACCTTTCCCCGGTACCTCGGCTGGTACCGTGCAATTGGAGTCCAGCTCTGTCTGAATCCGAGCGACTTTATCCGTTAAATATTGAACAAATTCCTCAGCTCTACCTTGTAAAGCAAGAAATACTAGATCCAAGAAAGTGTGGAACCAGAGCTTGTCACTGCAACACTTAAAAACACAGAAAGAGAAGGGGAAAAAATAATAACCTTGGCAATGTTTTGGGTGGAAACATCTGTTATCTCTGCAAAAATGCTGACATTGGATTGTTGCTGTTTAGAACAGAGTATAGAAACCAGAAGAGCAAATAGCATTGAGCCAACATAAAAGCATATGTGTATTTGTAAAATACTTGGGGGAGGATGATGTCAGAGGAAAGGAGAAAACATTTATCTGACACCATATACTTACTAACTTCACACCACATTCTGTGGGATATGGTACAGAAGGTCACGAGTTCAAATCATCCGTTTCCTTCCTTTCTTTCCATTATGCCAATGTCCCATTGCTAGAACATACAATAACTTCCTTGGACTAATAAACAAATAAGAAATATATGGAATATGGCAAGTGGAAGAGAGTTTGCCTGGCACATGGCAGGCTTAGATGTCTAACTAATGACTGGCCCAGCTAGGTGTCTCAGAAGCTACAGATTTTAACTCCTGCACTGCATTGGAATAGGGAAAGCTAAGTCTACCCCTGCATTGCAGAAGAAGAAGCAGCCCTAGAAGGCCCCAAGAAAGGAGACGAATGCCAGAAGACTTTTTAAGTACAGGCAGTCTTCAACATACGACTGGCTGTTTAACAAATGCCCGATAGTGGAAGACTTTTTAACTACAGATAGTCCTAGAGGAGTGGTGAGATTCAATTTTTTTTAATACTGGTTCTGTGGGCGTGGCTTGGTGGGCGTGGCATGGTGGGCATGGCATGGCTTGGTGGGTGTGGCTTGGTGGATGTGGCAGAGGAAGGCTACTGCAAAATCCCCATTTCCTCCTGATCACCTGGGACTCGGGAGGCAGAGAATAGAGAGGGGTGGGGCCAGTCAGTGGTGGTATTTACCAATTCTCTGAACTACTCAAAATTTCCATTACCAGTTCTCCAGAACTGGTCAGATCCTGCTGAATACCATCTCTGGACCGGTGGTTTAACAACTATTAGTAGACGGTCAAGGAGAAGGTACTTTATAGCCCATAAATCACTTCCAGGTAAAATGTTGTGCCACCCTATCATGGTCACATGACCACATTTTGATTGCTTGTTCGAATTTATAACTAGCTGCCAAATGATCACTCTTTGCGATCAGCGATCCTGTGATTTGCAATTTTTCTCTGGAAGAGACAGAGGATTTGAGTCCATTTCCCCTCCCTTTTGTGTAGGGAAAGGAAATCCTCCTGCACATTGGGGGAATGGGCCTTAAATCTGGTAAAAATGCTAGCAAAACCAACATTTGGAAAGGCTCTCGGCCTCAGCATTTCAAATCACTGAAACTCATAGCCTTTCAGAATGCCAGCTTTATCCTCTCTGAAGGAGAAAAGGCTAGTGAGTGCCACTATTCTCATGATGATTTGGAAGGGTCCTGTTGTGGCCTGCCAATGGCCAGCAGAGCTGGCTGCAGATTCGGACAGTGAGGAGGCTGGGAAGGAACATGGGCCAGACCTGGAGTCTGGGGAAGGTTTCGATGAGGGCTCTGTGTCAGAGACAGAGGGGGGGGGGCAGGGCCATCTGACATTTATCCACTGTCTTCAGAGTCAGACATCAATGAGACAGACGAACAGGTGGAGCATGTTCCCAGTGTGTGCATGCGCAGAGTTGCCAGACGAAGTGAACAGCTAAAGAACAGGGGTCGACTTGGGAGTAAGGCCACAGGTGGACAACGAATGGCCCTCTCAGAGGAAATAAAGAGGAATGAAAGGGGAGTGGCATTTGTAGGAGACAATTAGTTTGCTTAATTGGTTCGTGATTCTCCGAGACTCCTTGCCAAGTGTTGCAGTTATCAGCCTGTTGGCTCCCCAAGCCAGATAAGGTCTGTGACTGTAAATCCTCCCTTGAAAGACTTTGCTGGATGTGAATGAGCAAAATTCACAGGAAATTAATAAAAGGGTTTTTTGTCGGGACCAGGAGTTTGCTTCATGCTCTTGGAAAGCCTAGGTCAGAACAGGTCGTTCTTCAAATCATATGATGTGATGGGGTGGAGAGAGAGTCCATGAACTGGTGGCTCAGCCAGTTCAATGCCTCCCATCTTGAAGCAGCTTTCTGTATTCTGTTGGGCAATGGACCGCCCAGGACTTCCCACACCCCATGAGGCATGACCACAAAGGAGGGAGCTTGGATTGTGCTCATTGATCAAGGCAATCATATGAACTCTTCACTTAATGACCACAATGACTTAAGACTAAAATTCCAGGTTCAATTGTAATGAAAAGCCGAGGAAAGCATGAATTGGTCCTGAAAGACTTTAAATGAACACCATCTGGCCCTCATGCTGAACAGCATTCATAAGGGAAGTAAGTGATATTATGTGCAAAGCATCCATTTCTATCTGAGAGAGCCCTAAAGAGGCCTCTGATTGACGTAGATAAGGCAACAATATGCACCTTTGACTTCTCAGCTGCCAGTCCCGTCTATCCAGCATCTGAGAGATGAATATTCTATGTACAATGTTGCATCTCCTTTCAATTCTAACCCGTCCCACATTCTCAGCTCTTCTCCTACACATACTGAATTTGGTTCTCTAGGGAAATATTTTATCAATAAAAGAGGATGTACAATAAAAGTGATGTACAACTTTTCTACTATTTTCCTCCCTTCATTTGCACTGACCAGAAAAATTCAGCCCAGCCAAGTAATTATCAACTTTTTTTCCAAGGTACTTCCCTTCCTCTTCCTTTGGTAAATTGGTTCAGGGATTTATTCTGCAGCAATGTACTTATTTAGGGGGAGGGGTGGTTTTTAAGAATGATGCATTCTGCAGAACAGGGAGAGAAAATTTGTAGCCCAACAAAATTTAGAACAGAATAGAATAACAGAGTTGGAAGGGACCTTGACCTTGGAGGTCCTCTAGTCCAACCCCCTCCTTAGGCAGGAAGATCTACAGCACTTCAGACAAATGGTTATCCAACATCATTTTTTAAAACTTCCAGTGTTGGTGCATTCACAACTTCTGGAGGACAGTTGTTCCACTGATTAATTGTTCTCTCAGGAAATTTCTCCTCAGTTCTAAGTTGCTTCTCTCCTTGATTAGTTTCCACCCATTGCTTCTTGTTCTACCCTCAGGTCCTTTGGAGAATAGTTTGACTCCCTCTTCTTTGTGGCAACCCCTGAGATATTGGAACACTGCTATCATGTCTTCCGTAGTCCTTTTTTTCATTAGTTTGCCCTGTGGGCAAACAAAATGCCTCCTCAAATTGGAGAAAGAAGTGTCATGTCCCATAACAATGGGACAAGGATTTTGAAGACTCACATTGAGCACAAACTTCTGCAATGGCTCCTCCCTACTTACTCATAATGTAGGCTGTACGTAGGGGACAGCACAGACAGACTGGTTCAACTGTTCCCTCAAACCCATTTTTGAAGCCCCAAATGAGCAAGTGTTGATAGCCTGAATATTCTGAACAAGATCCAAAATACTGAACTGCTTGCAACAGTGGCTCTAGACTCTTGTCCGTGCAGTTTATATCCTACATATTAACTGTGAACAGCTGCTCATACCAGACCAAATTAGTACATCAGCCTTTTGCCATTGATGGTAGTGACTAAGGGCAGCTTCAACTTAATGATACATAATGCAGTCAGAGGCAGTAACTGTGCAGATAATCATTATAAGTTGGGAAGTCTAAGTTCTTCTCACAACAATTACATGAAGTGTGATTAACAGTACAGACCTTTGAAGGCAGGAATGATATTCACAAATCATCAGTACAGTGATGTACAGGAAATTTAGTTCCTACGTCATGCAGAACTATGATTATTTTCAACTGGCTAACCCATGCTTTGTTAAATAAGACACAGCGGTGTGTCTTGGCGCCCATTAGGTGTGACTTGGGTTACAAAACAAAATGATAAGGTGTACACAATATCTAAGATAAAACCAAAAAGTTTGTAAGATGACTAAATGCAATGCACAAACGCAGGCAGTGTGAAGAATCAATCCTAATCTTCCAGCCTTGGCAACAATCACATTCAGATTATTGAGATCAAAAGGAGTGAGTGTACTTTGAATCTGAAAGAAGGACTTTGTGAAATTAACCCTTACTCTCTAGATAAAGTGGAATAAACAAAAAGCAAGGGACAACTACAGTTGATCAAATCCGGAATAAAATTTCCATTCTGCAATGAAGACAGACATCTTAAACCACGATACCCAAGATTCTTTCTAAAGTGCTATCTTAACTATAATGTGATATACATGCATAGTTTGTGTTTTTCAGAAATAAATAACCGTAAAACTATAGTAATGCAATATGAAATGTTAAACCCTGATGATCATTTTATGGTCTTGCCACCTTGCTAGATCATTTGGATATATAATCTCCTTAATCTTGCTTCTCTAATCTTCTAGAGCAAATAGTGAACATTTTATCCCTCCTGTGTTTTCTGCATAACAGATTCTGCATAACAGATTCTACATAACAAATGTAACTTATTGCATCCAGAGGCTGACAAAATATATGACAGCATGTTTAGCCAAGTGAAAACTTATACAATTGCCTATACTTTAAATTATTCAATAGTTATGGTTTTGTAGCCAAGACAGACTTAAGTAGGAGAGTAAAAGCCACATGGAATTGAATCGATTAAGCTGGCAGTCATATAAATTGAAAAGGAGAAATAAATAACTCAAGAATGTAATGTTTCATTATCAAGAAGCCCAGGGATATTCTTATGGCATTCCATCTAACTTTTAAATGTGTCTATTTCACTTCCTTATTCCTTCAAGTCAGTTTGGACTCCTAATGACTGACAGTACAGAACAAGTCAACTGCAATCTTGTTGGCAAAATTTATGGACATGGCTTGTGCATGCTGCTTTCCTAGGACTGTGAAAGTGTAAACGGCCTAAAGTTTTCAAGCTGACTTCATTCCTAAGGTAGAGTTAGAACTCTGTTTCCCCAATTTCTAGTGTGGTACCTTTAACCAAAACTGTCTCTAATTATCTTTAGCTTTTGAAATTAATATGCAGTAAAAAGGAAAAAGAGGATGGGGATGCTTTGCAAAGAGTATACTTTGCACAGTATACATTACTTCCTTCTGACGTCTGGTTCTCCCAATTTTCTCTGCAGAAAAGCTATTTGCATCATACCTCTAAAATAACACAAATGAATATATCTAAAGAAGCTAAGCCTGATGGTACCAGGAAAGTGAAGAAAATGAATTCTGCTTTTTCAAAACACTTTCTGCTAAAAAGCTGTAATGCTGAAATCAATTTATTAGTATGCAGGGAATGTGTCATTTCCTTTTCCAAGAGTGATAAGAAAGTCTCTTCCATTCTATAAATGCATGCTGACTCTGTAGGAGTGAAATGATTCAAAATTTTTGGTAGTTTTCATTTACTTTAACATTTGTGTTAAAGCAAATTCAGGTCCTCCTGCCCACTTAAACAATATACATTCCCTGCAGCATTGAAATTACTAAGTTTAGCACATGGATGATATATAGAATCTGAAGCACTGAATCAGCAGCTGTTTTCTTCATATAGCAGATAAGTGGGAAGAGAATTCCAAGGAAATATTAGATCTTTGTGTCTTCAGTAAAACTCCAGATGATTTGCTTTAAAATGCAACACATTTCCTGAAAATAGTAATATATACTGTATGGTTAGCCTGGAGTAAGGTGTTTTCCTTTGGACATTTCTAGGTTCTGTGTAGAAATCTGCATTGGTAGACACTTAGGTTCCTCCGATACTATTATTATAAGACTTTAATTTTTGTTGAAACTGTACACAAGCACTGTGCAATTACTACACCTACCATTTGGGAGATGCTAAGTCAGGGTAAGTTTTGGGATCAACTTTAACAGATACCCACAAAGGCCCAAGTCCTTGTTAGGTTTTTACTATAAGACTTAGCTCAGCCACCCTTGGACAGTTTTCTCTCCTACCTTTTCCCTCTTCGTGGAGAGGGGTAGATGTGCTATGATGAGGAAAATGCCAGGAAATGTTCCTTACCTACATTACCTGAATTTCCTGAATGACCTCCAGGAATATGGACCTCCATTCCCAAAGCTGTCTGGATACTGACTCCTGTGGAATTGTAGGAATTGAAGGCCACTTCTGGATGGTTTGCAGGTTGGGGAAGGCTACTGTTTGTGAACTCTTATGTGTCAGCAGCAGTTCTTCTATCCCAGATTCTTTTCCCTCATTGGGTTTAAGATAAAGATAACCCAAAGGCAGACAAGTAAACTATGGCTGCTCTACCTCCTTAAATCTATTTGGCTGATCCAAAGAGAAACACTAAGTGGACCCAGGCTGAACTGCAAAAACAGAATTGGCACAAGAAGGTTGGGCCCCATTGTGCAGTTGAATGATGCCAAACACATGTATAATGGCATTTACACAAAAAATATTGAAATAATACACTTGCATCATTATGGGTCATCATTTGTGCCCCTCACAGGATGGAATCTATGGGGTTTCATGTAACCTAATTGTCCACCAGCTGTGTGTGAACACTGGAGGGGTCCATAGTTTATTTACTGCCTGGGAGCTATAAAATTAACCAGCTAATGGCTGGGTTCATAATGTTACACCTGTGGTGTAACATTGTTCTTGAACTGCTCACACATCCACTAAATCCAAGAGAAGAACAAATTATAAGCTCATAATAACAATTATCTTTAAGTTCTAAAAGAAAATTTCTAGAATTCCTAATCTGAAGAACTCAAAGATAAATTTATGTGTGTATATTTTCCCATAGTACGATTCATCAATAAAGTTGTAGACAGGGTCAGTTTGTATTTGACCCTATATTTGGTGAATACTTATGTACTACCATGAGTATTACCTCACAGTCATGTACTACCATCCAGCACTAATCCAAAAATTTAGCAGTTCATATACATGACTTATTTACTTGAGAATAACAGAGAAGAAAGAAAAGACACCTAGTATTAGATATCATCTTTCATGAGCAATATGCCCCTGTGCCACAGGCCAAGAATTAATCAGTGCTGAACAAGAGTATACCTGATAAATCTTTTAATTATAAACTTTGCCTAGGAGAAATATACCAGAATACAATCAGAACTGCAAGGTTAATCAGAAATTCTAGTGTACCTAAGGAGGAACAAATCTTAACATATTGTAATAGGTTTGTATGAACTCATTAGTGCAACCAAAACTTGACAAATATTTGTATTCCAAGAGGAAGCTGCAGCAGTTCCTTACTCTCCTGCTTTGCAAAGAAAAGAAATGGTGCCAGTGCAAGACACACTATCCAAATAAACCCCCACGTCATGTTGTCACAGAACTTTCCCATGCCATGGTGCAACTTATTTTTAAGATGTGGTTGTCTCCTATATTTCCTGTTTGGTGCTTAATAAAAATGGAACCAGAAGGCAAAAAGTTTCCACAGAGTTAGAATCATTAGAGTCACGGACATTTGTCCCAAATGACTAAGAATCCAGGAAACAAATCAAGACCAACTATCTTTGCTTTATTATACTGGTGTTTTTCTCTCTTTCTACATTTCTGATCTTCATCTGCACAGAAACTATGATGCTGAAGTGGCCACATTTAATTTGGATTCTACTCACCTAATTACATTAACTGTTATTCAAGTTGTCTGCTTTCTGGGACATCATCAGAAAAGGTGCATTGTTACAAATCCAGCTGAGCTATGCTTTATAGGACCAGCAATTTCTCAGACACTCTCAAAGTAGATGCTGGCTATCAGAAACGCTCACTGCACATCTTTTAACCTTGTATCAAAGTAGTGACTGTGGCATAAACCTTGGATTGAATAATCCCTCCAGATGGCAATTCTTAATAAATAATATGGCATTATATTTACTATATATAATATTTCTATCTATATCGGTTCAGTGTTCTAATACAAAATTATTATAAGATTATATATCTATGTGTGTCAACAAGATTTGTGCCAGGGTTGATAACTCTGCATAAACTGGTTCTCCCTCATCAACAGGATGCTGCAGTATATATTAAAAGGAATAAGGAAACTCATTCACATCCTTGATAAAAATATGAAGCAACCCAATTTTCCCTAGGCATCTTTGCCAACTTTGTTATTAATATGTACATGTTAACCTACATTTAGATCTTGCTTACCCTACCTCAAATACCATCATGGAAGAAAATCAAAATATTCATGCACTTCAAACATTACAAATTGGTTACTTTGACATTTAGTATTTAGAACACTTTTTTGGGGCGGGGGGATAAATGCACACTGGATTTCAGCCTGTCATTCCCAAGCACACAACTGGGACTAATATGATTTTTCTGTATTTATAATGAAGAGTCAATTAACAGGCAATCATGAATTTTGGTCCAGAAAAGCCACAGCCTATGACTTCAGGGAGAAAGAGGACAAAGAAATGTTCATTCTTGTAAGTGAAAGTTTGTTTGTTTATTTATTTTATAGCCGCCCATTTCAATCAATGATTCTGGGTGGCTTATGAAGTTGCTATGCTGCTAGTCGGGGAAGTGAGGAAGGTGAAGATGGAGAAGTCCGACATATTTTTTCAAAAAAATAAGAATCCTTCAGCAATGAAGGATTGAAATGAGCATCTGTTACTTTTTATGGAACATGAACAAAGTTCCTGGAATCTCTATGCATGTCCCAAACACTTAACAATATACAATATCTCTCCTTGCTAAGCCAGTTGCAGTGATTGAATTTCGGGTTTTCCCCAGGGCATGACTAGAACAGAAAATTCTGGCTTTCAGATCAAGAGCTTTGATTTCTTTGCTGTTGTATCCAGCCAACCTAACACTCCAGAGCTTGTGAATACCAGCACAGGGAAAAGCTGAGCTAATGTGAAAGGAAATGTCTTCAAAGCCTTACCATGTCCTATGACTGCAGAAAGTTGGAGGAAAAGAGAGATTCCCAAGATGGGAAAGGAGTGTACAAATTAGCTTTCCTCGATTCAGGAATCTACAAATGTGCTAGACTACTGCTACAACTAGTATTTTCATCAGGTTTAATGGTTTGGAATGAGAGTCCAGCACTAAAGACCCTGGTTTGAGAATAATATGCAACCCAATCTTAATAGGCAACAGCTATTCAATTACAAGAAATCATCACACAAGGGCAATTGATTAGCTAAAGTGTGGCAGTCTTAATATGCAGCAAACAACTCAGTTCTCAGCTTGGGTCAAGTTCTAAGCAATAAGCACATACTTCAGAGATCAATAGACTGAGAGCACAAGAGAAAGGGTTTTTAATTCCAGTTTAATCCCCTATTAACTAGTTTTATTTATTTACTTACTTATTCAGTTAATACACTGTTTCATTTCCAAAGGCTGATAGGATTAGGATGGCTACTTCTGAAAAAACTGAGAAAAATATCCTTGTACTTCAAATACAGCATAGCAGCCAAACGCCACTGCAGGAAATTGTGGAAACAAGATTAATTTTCTCCAGTAATGTGTGTTGTTGTTCCTTAAATTCCTGTCAAGCTGTTTTGAAGATATCTTTATATTGCATGTTAAGAAACAGCGACATATTTTTATGGCCAGTCAAAGTACTTAGTTTTACATGTATAGCTGAGCTGGCAAGACTGGAGTCTTACACTTTAACCTTAATTTATTCTTACTTTTTTGAAATCAGTCTCCAATACATACATACATCTATGGAATAATTACTTGCAGATTAACACATTAAAGAAATGTACCATAGCTAAGGTTACCAATGCACTGACATGGTGTGTGTGTGTGTGTGTGTGTGCGCGCGCGCATGCATGTGTGTCCATATATCATACAAGCAGGGGGGGAGGGAGGGAGGGAGGGAGGGAGGGAGGGAGGGAGGAAGGAAGGAAGGAAGGAAGGAAGGATGGATGGATGGATGGATGTATAGTAGTGATAAATGCTGGGAAAGAAGAGTGACAGAGACATCCTATGAGCTATTCTAATTTGCATGGAAAAAATCTACGACTCTTCCAAAAACAATTTACAGCATCCCTTACCATTACAGTATACACACTGGCTAGGGATGCTGGGAGTCACAGCGTGTAAACATCTATACAATTTACTTCTGGGCTAGACATTAAGATTATAAAAACAGATGAAGATAATAACCCATGCACGTTATCCACTAATTCAAGTTTGGCATTCAGTCTATTCCTATATTGAGCAACAGTATAAACACAACACGAAAGTTGGCTAAGGAGTCCTGAATGAGAATATAACTTAAGTGAGTAGTCAGTGATGGATAAAATCGTGCACTTCTAGGTTAAGAAAATAATAATATAATACAGTTCTGATTGTATCTAAATGGAAAATAATACGCCCTGAACTCTGCTGAGTTGCCAAAAGGATGTGAGGCGGTGGCCAACCATCTCAATTTTTCCAGCTTCCCTCGCTTCTGCTCCCATCCTTCAGTTCAATGTAACAAAAGGAATGGTGGATCTCTTGGGCTCCCAAGACAAAGGTCAAATCCTACTCACACCTGCCCACTGAACTTCTGAGTAAGAGAGCTCCAGTGGTGGCCAGAAGCCATGCTTCAATGAAGATGCAGCTGTTTCCATACTTCAATAATCTCCCATTGTGTAGATGAAATTAAAAAAAAAATGTTCTACTCTTCCGAGAATAGAGCATACCACAGTTGCAGCAGAAAACATAGTAGGGGGTGGGCCAAAGTCTGTGACCCAGTACACCTTTTGTTTTGCTTCCAAGCACAAAAAAGGCATTCTGAGAGCTTCCAATCAATGCTGTATAAACCATTCAACCCCTTTGCACTTTTGATCATCCCACTTCATGATGGAGCTTGTCACTGCTAGGATTTTATTTTCTGTTTTTACAGGCAGAGAGAAGCCTATCAATTTGTACATAAGGAAATTCAAAGTCAAAATCTTCCAAATACAATCCTCTCAATGAAGTGAGACCCTGTTACTGCCCCAGCCCCTGCCCACTAGCAGTTCAAAAGCGAGTAGATTAATAGGTACCACTTCCCATCACTTAATAGGTGGGAAGGGAATTGTGTTCCATGTGCCTTTCGTCTATAGCCATGCCAACCACATGATTACGGAAAATGTCTTCAGACAATGCAGGCCCCCTTGGCTAAGATGAGCACTGTACCTTAGAATAGGGCAGGACTGGACAGGGAAACCTTTACATTTTGACTATTCCCCCATCCAAACAAGTTTTGCAATAGTAAAATTAAAGGGGGGGGGAGGATCATAGCCTATGACCTATCGCCTGACTTCCTGAATGAGGCCCAACTTTACAATTTTGCAATTTAAAATATTAGTTGTAGCACAGAGATTGAGAGTCCCGCCAATGCCCTTCACTGAACTTCTTTGTAACTTCACAGAATAGGAATGAATTAGTAATCATCACATGTTTCTGCAAGTTATCTAAGAGAGAGAGAGAAAATGCTAAAGCAACAGGCCATTTATCTACTCAGGACAGAGTTGGATTTCTTTGTCTTTCCTAATTCTCAGCCTTTCAGTAGTGCTGATTCACCCATTGTATTTTGTTTGATTTGACTAAAGGTGATGTTTGGTTTGTAAACCTCAGTTTAGAGCTTAGTTCCAATCAGTTGTAGATTTAATAAACATGCAGTAGATCAGCGGTCTCCAACATTTGTGGTTTGGGGGATCAGCTGGTGGGAGGATGGGAACCGGGCTGTATGAGTAGCAGACAAAGTTTGACTCATGCAAATGTGGGCCGGCACACATGTGCATGCACATGCAGCTTGACAAGTGGTGTGTGCATGCATGCGCATGTGCACCAGCCCATTATATGTGCAAGTTGAGCTGCGCACGTATATGCATACGCTTGTCAATTGCTCAAAATGCTCAGTTGCAAAAAGGCCCAGGGATTGGGGATCCCTGCAGATAGACAGATGTTATTTATTATGGTCATTGATCATTACAAAGTAAATTATGTAGGCAATAAACAAAACTTTGTTAACATTTGTGGAAAGGTATGGATTTCTGTTGGAAAATAAATAATAAAAAATCTGAGGCTTTTGAGAATTTTGTTATTAAAGATTATGAGGCAATAGAAGATATTCCAGCAAAACTGACAATATACAAGAACTGTGGTCTCCCATAGTTCAAGAGCAAAGTTTAATTGCATGTGACATTTTCTTAAACTTCATCTCTATGTTGATTGTGAGGTGAGCTTTAAAGCAGCCATAGAATAAGGCTCTTCTAAATTGTAGAACTATAGTTGGAGATTAAATATTAAGTTGGTCTAATTTTTCAGATTGATGATTTTCAAAAAAATATCTCCAATCAGGAATGTCTATTCCATTTCACTTTCCCTATTGGTTGTCTCAGAAAATGGTGTTTCTGAGAGAATTAAAAGTCAATATAGTGCTAATGTGAGGAAACCCCATTCCTAGATGTGTTGCAAATATGAAAGGTTTCAACTATATAGCCATGATACCACCTTGAGTCATTTGAACTCATCTGTATCTCTCCTTCTTTCACAAAAGTCCTGATATTCTCCAAAACTAGAGAGATTATTGTATTTCAGTTTCTGAAAGAGTAGTCTTTTCCATTTTGAGATGAAATAGTTGATTAACATTATATACCAGATTCATGTGGGAAATAGATAATATTAACCAATAAGCAAATATATTTCACCAAAACTGTTCTCCACCCTAGTGCTCCCAACTCCTGACAGAGTACTAGTTTGAGTAAATAAATCTGAAAATACTTTGCAGAAACATGGATTGCATGCTCCCTAAATTAGTTATGTTGCTATGTGAACACCATATGTATGATCTTTAGGTATAAATAACTTTAATATGCCATGGTTAAAAACATACCATAAAAGAATGTCCAAATTTGGACCTGATTATGTTCAGTTTTGGAGATTTCTTGCATGTTTCATTGATGACCTGTGAGATACGTGGCTTTAAGTCCAAACCATCCCATAGAGACTCCCCAATCTTGGTGCCCCTTAGGTGTGACTGTGTTTGCTGTGAATTCTGGGAGACGATTTTAAATCCCAGTCAAGGTTCAGAATTCCAACACTGAAGTGCACAACTGAATGATGCCCAAGTTGGCCAAGTCATCTTACAGCTTGCTATCTTGTTCCCCAGATCTGCCCATTCTTAGACTTTGTCCTTGGAACCACCCTGATTTCGTTTATAGGCCTAGAAAAGAGAAAACTTCTTATTACCGATCCGCAGCTTTTTGAATGTGAGTTTTTCCTGCCTTTCCATCTACATCAGTGTATGTGGTTTTAAGTACTCATAGCAGACAGGGAGAAGGTCTTTTTTTTTTAACAAGGAAAGACAATTTCTGGAAAGGAATAAGACTGCCACCCTCAGTTGGCCAATCCTCAAAAACAAAATAAAAACCATCTCCAAGTACTTTTATCAAGGCTAGGCAACAACTGACATCAGTGGAAGCTATCTTAAAATCTCATTGCCATATAGCACTGTTTTCAAAGGCAAGTTAATGCTGCCAACAAAAAGGCCTTCTCACAAAGTGATTCCCATTCTTAAAAAAGTCACTTCAACGAACTTCAGCAAGGCTTTAAAATAACTTCCCGATAGAGGCCATTTTTAAACCTCACAATAAGGCAGGGTTGCAAAAAAAAAACAACAATGAAAGGAAGTAGCAAAAAATCAAGGCAATAAAAGTAGTATCTAAGGAAAATTGCTCACAGTAGGTAGTTTCTCTGAACCTCATTTGGTGTGCACCTCCCAAAAAAATATTTCCATGGGTTAAAATACATTTCCAATTCCTTATATGCTATAATTTACTATACATGGAAATTGGACCAATCTGATCAGATTTACTTACATTGCAACCATGCTCATATTCCCCTTGATTCTAAATTTTTTTTTGTATTTATTGCACATTTATAGGCCGCCCTTTTCCCTGAGGGGACTCAGGGCGGCTTACAATCAAAGGGGAAAGGGAGTGTAGGACAATACAAAAAAAGATGTGAACAAAGGTAAATTAAACAGTAAAACTCAACATTCACTCGGCATTCGGGAGGGGCGAAAGTAAACTTATCCCCAGGCCTAACGGGCTAGCCAGTTCTTGAGGGCTGTGCGGAAGGCCTGGACGGTGGTGAGGGTACGAATCTCCACGGGGAAATTGTTCCATAGTGTCGGAGCCGCAACAGAGAAGGCTCTCCTCCGAGTAGTCGCCAGTTGGCACTGACTGGCGGATGGGATTCGGAGGAGGCCTACCCTGTGCGATCTGATGGGACACAGGGAGGTAATTGGCAGAAGGCGGTCTCTCAAATAGCCAGATCCACTACCATGGAGCGCTTTATAGGTGGTAAGTAGGACCTTGAAGTGCACCCGGAGATCAACAGGTAGCCAGTGCAGCTCACGGAGGATCGGTGTTATGTGGGCGAACCGTGGTGCGCCCACGATCACTCGCGCGGCCGCATTCTGGACTAGCTGAAGTCTCCGGATGCTCTTCAAGGGCAGCCCCATGTAGAGCACATTGCAGTATTCCAGCCTGGAGATCACAAGGGCTCGAGTGACTGTTGTGAGGGCCTCCCGATTCAGGTAGGGCCGCAACTGGCGCACCAGGTGAACCTGGGCAAATGCCCCCCTGGTCACAGCTGAAAGATGGTGGTCAAAAGTCAGCTGTGGGTCCAGGAGGACTCCCAAGTTGCGGGCCCTTTCTGAGGGGTGTAAGTTTTGTCCCCCCAGCCTGAGTGATGGTATGTTGGTCAAATTTTTGGGAGGAAAACTCAACAGCCACTCGGTCTTGTCTGGGTTGAGTATCAGCTTGTTTGCTCTCATCCAGTCTTTAACGGCCTCAAGACCCCGATTCTAAATAACTTCATTGACTTCATATTTGCTTTGTAGTCCAACTAAAATAATAAATAGGGCCAGCTGCCTTTAGCTACAAGAGAGAATGACTTACTTTTTTAGCAGTGCCTCCTTAGAGACAATAATCTAGCACCTCTGTTGCACTTTTTTGGTACTGGCTACAAATATTTTTATTGACTAAAGGCACTTTCAATTCCTGTTAATTCTTGGCTTACACACTGCTTTTAATTAGTATCTTTTCTCTTTTTATTTCATATGCTGCATTATTGATATTGTTATATATTGCATAAAACATCATTATTATGCAGAAGGGCCAAGGGAATAAAAGATGTTATATTCATTATTTACCATATGGATAAGGAACCTATGCTTACCGAAGGCCAAACTCGAATGATTTCAGATACCAAGATTAGTACAGAGAGATGCTGGCACTTAAAGTTCAGCCTGGAAGATCACAATTGCCCATTCCTGGTTTGCATAAGCGAGTAAGCAAAAGGATCTGCTTTGACTAATAGCAGTTTTTCTGAGTTCTCATTGGAAAAGCCACCCTCATTATCTGCTACTTCAGCAGGAAATGGTCAAGATTTAGAATGCTGGACCATCATGTGAAGAAGGGCTGCACCCAAAGTTGCAGCATCTGAAATGGTAGCATCAATGCATTTCCCCCCCCCCCTTCAGTTCTATGTTTTAAACCCTCTCTTTCAAAGCTGAGGTTTTCAAGATTCGGCATACCATATCCGTTGCAGGAACAGCAGGGGCCCTAAAATTTGTATAATCAGCTTTTTACAATCAAAGGGGGAGGAGGAGATGCATTTCCCCCTCCCCTTCCTTCTGTAGTTTTGATTCTCAAGTTACCACAAAAGTGTGAAAGCAACAGTGCAAAAGAGTACTAGGCAGACCTGACATGGCTCCCTGCAGGCAGTAAACAAAAGAGGCCATTTCTGGTACTGGAATATATTTAAGTTATGTTTTTTTTAAAAAAACAAAAACAAAACCTTTGAGTATCAAAAAGAGAAAGGAAACGTTTGCAGGGCTCCACTAGTCACAATGCGCAGCAGAATACTGGATTGAAGCCAGAACATAACCAGATTTTACGTTCCAATAACAATCTAACAACTGTATCTCCGAAGGAAAGACAGACAGACACAAACTCTCTAAAGGACTTCCTGATTCTCTGCCTTGGAAAATCAGAAGCCACTGGACAGAACAGGGAAAAGTACACACACACGCTCACACACGCACACAATCTTGAGCCTTGAATTTTCAGAATGGGTGGGCATGCAACTAGCGCCAAGCAAAACAAACAGGGAGGGAGAGGGAAGGGACCTTCCAGCCTCATTTTGGTCTGCACCACAACAAATTACAAGGCACTGCCTTAGCTACAGCTTGGACATAGGGGATGGGGGGGGGTCCCTGTCCTCACACACACCCTGAAACAGAGGCTAGGGTCACACCTCAAGAAGTTCATGCGCAGCACACACTCTTTCAAAGCCAAACCAATGTTTACCAGGTGAGACAGTGGACACAAGCATCTCTGGACAAGATGTATAGCAGGTAAGGGCTGTAGTTGGAATGGATCTCCATATAACAGGCAAGGGCTGTTGTTGGAATGGATGAAGTTAGAAAACAGGACTTTTCCTGATTTAACAAATGGCTCCCCCCCCCCCCCAGCTGCAACACTAGGAAAGTGGAAGCCAGCCCCAGGTCTTGTCTGTGTGAAGGGAAGCCAAAGCTTTCTTCCAAAGAGGGGGGGATGTATCTCACAATTTATACATCTTTAAATTAAAATTCCACTTTAAAATGGGAACATTTACCTGGACAAAACAGAAACAGGCAACTCGCAATGCCTTTATGCCTCACCAACCCGCGTCTACGTCTATTTTACCAGAGTTCCCCCTTCCTGCCGCAATTCAATCTAGACTGATCGCAACCCACCGGGGGACCGGCTCCGCGATCCGACCCACCATCCCAAGAATAACATCGGCCTCTGCTCCGGGTGTTTTCCGCTGGCTCGTAGCTACCGCGAGCGAGGGGTGTTGTTGTCTTGGATCTGGAAACAGGCGCGGAAACGAGCGGAAAACGGCGCCTGAGTAGCCGCAGGAGGGGGAATCTGGGGTCGATTCCGCTTCCTCCTCTTTCCTTCGCCCTCCCTGCTTCGCGATCTACCTACCCTCGAAGTCGGAGATGATCCCTTCCAGGTGCGCGTTGACCGCCGGATCGGACATTGCCTCCCTCAGCCGTCGGCCGTGCGCTTGGAAATACCGCCCTCGCCTCCCCCGAGGTCCTCGCCAAAGGCCGGAGCGCGGACGGAGAGCCGGGCGCCCTCGGAAGGCCCCCTAACAGCGAGAGGGGAGGTCGAGTGTCGGCCGCGAGGCGCTCGCAGGCAAGAGCCCCCCCGCCCCGTGCCTCCGTCCCGCTGAAGAGAGTCGAATGAATGGAGGAAGGAAGGGGAGCCGCGGCCCTCCCCGCCCCTCCGCACTTGGCAGCCCCGCTTGCGCACAGGCTGCGGCGCACGCCTGTCAAGCCGAGCCGGAGCAGGGCAACGCCGACCAGAGGCTGGCGAGAAAGCGGCTCGGTTCTTTGGCCCGGAGGGAGGGAACGAGGTCGCTCCGTCCTAAAGCGTTGTCAGTTCGTAAAACAACCAGCCCGGGGGAGGGGACTGTCGCCTTGCCTCTGCCTCTGGCATCAAGGAACAAAGTCAGATCACTCCAGCCGTCCGCGCTGCGACAACCTGGAAATGGGTTTCTGAGAATACTCAGACGTCTATAGCCTCTTCCATTAATGTGAATATACCCTGTACTTAGAAATCCAGGAGAAAAATTGTACGCTGGGGTGGGGTGGTGGTGGTATTTTTATGACATTAAAGTACTCTAAAATGGTTTTCCCAGTTGCAATGTATGGTTGTGAAAGTTGGACCATAGGAAAGGTGGAGCCCCAAAAGAATTGAGGCCTTTGAACTATGATGGTGGAGAAGACTCCTGCGATTGTCCCTTGAATTGCAAGGCATCAAACCAGTCAGTCTTAGAGGAGATCAACCCTGACTGCTCTTTAGAAGGCCAGATCCTGAAGATGAAACTTAAATACTTTGGCCACCTAATGAGAAGGAAGGACTCACTGGAGAAGAGTCTAATGCTGGGAACAATTGAGGGCAAAAGAAAAAGGGACAACAGAGAATGAAGTGGCCGGATGGAGTCACTGAAGCAGTGAGTGTAATGGACTCCAGAGGATGATAGAAAATAGGAAGGCCTGGAGGAACATTGTCCATGGGGTTGCGATGGGTCGGGCACGACTTTTCAACTAACTATAACAATTCTAAAATCCATTCTTTCCTTTCACTATAGGTTAATTTGGCACCTATTGTGCAGGTGAAAACTTCAGACACCGTGTTAGCAGAAGGGAATATTTACAAGTAATCTTCTCATAGCCCCGGGACCCAATTCGACACTGGCCCACCAACAGACCAGCTCTTCTTTTGTTTCTCAAGCACTCCATCCATCTTTTTTTCATCTCAAGCTGCCTTCAAGGAAATCAAAGTAGCATTACTGGGAGCAATCCATTGTTAACCATTAAAACAATCCCAGTAGGGAAGTTGAACTAGAAAGTCTGGAAAAGCAAAGAGGGGCAAAAGAAAGAAGGGGGGGGAGAGTAAAACTAAGTTAAACAGTCTTTAAAGGCTGAGCAAGGGATAATTTTAAAGGACCTTCAGGCCAATGCAAGCAGTGTTGCTAAAGAAAGACAACTGGGCTAGTAATTAGGAGTGACTGCAGCAGTCTATCAACCTCCCTTCCCCACCCCAACCTACAAGTATGGTGCCCTTCAGGGGCATTGAGCTACACTTACCCGACAGACTGGCTACCCCAGAGGAATTCTAAGTAAGGATCCAGGAAATGAGTTACTTTTGTTAGATTAAAAATCTAATAAATAAATATAGCTTTGCAACACTCCAATTGGGTGACCCTCCCACCTGTGTCTGGCCACTGAAAGTGGGGAGGAGGATTGTAGTCCAATAAATCTATAGGATGATAATAGTGGGAAAACTACTTTACACTACAGCCATTCTGTTTTTATCATTCCTCTTTTGCCCAAAGCATTTCCTGGGCATCTTTTTTTTTATTTTACACGGAGATCTCTGCTTCCTACTGTAAATGTAAAAATATTTACAGATCCCTCACATCCTGGACATACATTGTTTCAACTCCTACCCTCAAAACAGCGCTATAGAGCACTGCACACCAAAACAACTAGACACAAGAACTTTTTTTTCCTGAATGCCATCACTGCTAAACAAATAATTCCCTCAACACTGTCAAACTATTTACTAACTCTACATTACTATTACTATTAGTCTTCTCATCATTCCTATCACCTATCTCCTCCCATTTATGGCTGTATGACTGTAACTTTGTTGCTTGTATCCTTACGATTTATATTGATATTGTTTCCTAATATGATTTGATTGCTTATTTGTACCCTATGACTCTCATTAAGTGTTGTACCTTATGATTCTTGAAAAATGTATCTTTTATTTTATGTACACTGACAACATATGCACCAAAGACAAATTCCTTGTGTGTCTAATCACACTTGGCCAATAAAGAATGCAATGCAATGCAATGCAATGCAATGCAATGCAATGCAATGCAATGCAATGCAATGCAATGCTATTCTATTCTATTCTATTCTATTCTATTCTAAATGGACAATCACTGTTGATCAAGATCAGCTCCTGGTGACTTCAGGAATACATCCATGCTTCCTACCACTGACAATAGCACAAAAGTACATGGAGCTCTACTCCTAATTCATGCCCTTAGCTTAGCTACCACCACTCCCATCTTCAACCATCAGCTTGCTATTTTTGCTTTCATGTATAAGTCAGTTGTTTCTTTGTTACCACAGTTGCCAATTAATGAAAAGAGTAGTAAAAGTAGTAACTTATTTCTGAAGAGTTTTAAAATGTCACATGGATGTAAGATGCTAATAAAAGACAAACCTTTTCAAGTGTTTAAGAGAAACTGGACTACGGCTGGGGAAATTCAGCTGCAAATCTGCCTTTAGCCATTAAATCAGAAGGGTGACACTTTATCTTATCTTAGCCTATTTCAAAGATGATGGTGCATTGCCTTGAGCTCCCTGGAGGAAATGTGACTGTGAATGGAGTAAATACATAAAAGGAAGTTAAAGCTCTATGTGTTTAAAGCACCACTGTGAATGGTCCTTTAAGTAGAAAAATGGGATAAAATATTTTAAATAAATAGCTACAGAATCTAAGAAGATATTTAGATGACTTTTCCTCAGGCACTCTAGCAAGCTGGAGAAATTTCATTGTATACATGATATACAATGACAATAAAGGTTTTGAACTGTTAAATCTTCTACTGATAGAACAATGAGTTTCTGTTACATGCTTACACATGTTTTCAACATACTAAGAACATCTGTTCATTATTTATAAATTACATATTATTAATGTTAACTGAATGTGGGTCTGAGCTCTCTATGGCGACACAATCTTTCCTGCACTGGTGAGACTTTTCCATGTTTAATGTCTGTTTTTATTAACAGCATGACATAGAGGAAATTTTAGATGAGACAAAATTGTTTTATTTTTTAAAGAAAAGCTATCAGAATAGTGGCCTCAGCAGGATACTGTTTAATCCAAGGTAGGAAAAAATGTGTCTGCCATACTTTATAAGATCAAAAAGAGCAATAAGGGAACTTTGCTTGCCTTGAATGTTTCAAGCTGTTTTTGCGCTTAATTTTGGGACTGCTGAACTGCAACATTCTGAATAGCTTCTTGCCATCCAGCTCTGTTTTCAGTCAGTGTTTGTGAAATACATAGTCCCCATTTATATTAACAGTAGGTGACTGTTTGAAAACAGGTAAGAGCCAGATTTCTCCCCAATGTACCCTGTGGTGTATTTCAGAACAAAATTAGTGTTAGGCCACAGTAGATTTCTACCCAGCGGCATTATTCTTCTTGAGTGCAAAACTGGCATCACTTCCTTAATTCTAAAGAATTGCTGTGATTAGCATCTCTTTATCACCACGGAATCAACCAGGGGATGATGCAAAGATACCTACTGGTTGGCAAATGCTCAGTGTTGGGGCTGAAAGGAACCCTGCATTTCCTTCTGCTGCAGTGCTAAAGAGAAGCCACACAATCCCTTTTGGATTCTGCTTTTCACTCTGTACACTTATCCAAAAGAATGAATGGAATGGAGGAAAGAACCTGAAAGTAATCTACTTAGATATTAATTTAGACTAAGGCAGAGGTGGTATTCAGGCGGTTCTCTCAAATTTGGGCGAACCAGTAGCAGCGACTGCGGGAGGCTCTGCCCACCCACCCCAACATAATGCAGGAGCACTGCACATGTGCAGAAGACGATGTGCATGCACAGACATGGCGCAAATGTGTGTGCCCGTGCACTAACATTTGCGAACCAGTATGGAAGGTAAATGAATCCCACCACTGGACTAAAGTGTTATAAACACTAGTTTAATGCCCAATATACAGTTGCAAGAAAAAGTATGTGAACCCCTTGGGATTATGTGGAGTTTTGCATGAATTGGTCATAAAATGTGCTCTGAACTTCATCTAAGTCACAACAATAGAAAAACACAGTCTGCTGAAAATAATACTACACAAACATTAGATGTTGCCATGGTTTAATTGCACATAACATGTAAACATTCACAGTGGAGGGAGGAAAAAGTATGTGAACCGTTGGTCTTAATAACTGGTTGACCCTTCTTTGGCAGCAATAATCTCAACCAAACGTTTCTTGTAGTTGCGGATCAGACCTGCATAACAATCTGGAGTAATTGTGGATCACTCCTCTTCACAAAACTGTTTCAGTGTAGCAATATTCTTGGGATGTCTGGTGTGAATCGCTCTCTTAAGGTCATGCCACAGCATTTCAATCGGGTTGAGGTCAGGACTCTGACTGGGCCACTCCAGAGGGTGTATTCTGTGCTGTTGAAGCCATTTTTGTGTTGACTTACTTGTATGCTTTGGGTCATTGTCCTGTTGCATCACCCATACCCTGTGGAGCTTCAGTTGGCAGACAGGTAGTTGTACGTTTTCCTGCAAAATGTCTTGATAAACTCTGGAATTCATTTTCTCATCAATGACAACAATCTGATCAGGCCCTGAGGCAGCAAAGCAGCCCCAAACCATGATGCTCCCTCCGCCATGTTTTACAGTGGGGATGAGGTTTTGATGTTGGTGTGCTGTGCCTTTTTTTCTCCACACATAGTATTGTGTGTTTTTCCCAAGCAACTCAATTTTGGTTTCATCTGTCCACAGTATATTTTGCCAGTAGTGCTGTGGAACATCCAGGTGCTCTTCTGCAAACTTCAAACGTGCTGCAATATTTTTTTTGGAACAGCAATGGCTTCCTCCGTGGTGTCCTCCCATGTACTCCATTCTTGTTTAATGTTTTCCTTATTGTAGATGTGTCAACAAAAATGTTAGCATGTGCCAGAGATTTCTATAGGTCTTTAGCTGACACTCTAGGATTCTTCTTTACCTCATGAAGCATTTTGCACTGTGCTCTTGCAGTCATTTTTACAGGACAACCACACCTAAGGAGAGTAGCAAGAGTGCTAAACTTTCTCCATTTGTAGACAGTCTATCTTACCATGGACACATGAACATCAAGGCTTTTGGAGATACTTTTGTAACCCTTTCCAGCTTCATGCAAGTCAACAATTCTTGATCGTAGGTCTTCTGAGAGCTCTTTTCTGCGAGGCATGGTTCACATCAGACAGTGCTTCTTGAAACCAGTAAACCCACAACAGGTGTGTGTTTTTAAAGGGCAGAACAGCTGTCAGCAACACATCCAATATCATCACACTGATTGGAGTCAAGGTTGGCTCACTCCTGGCTCCAATTTGCTTTTGGAGACATCATTAGGCTAGGGGTTCACATACTTTTTCCTCCCTTCACTGTGAATGTTTACATGTTATGTGCAATTAAACCATGGCAACATCTAATGTTTGTGTAGTAGTATTTTCAGCAGACTGTGTTTGTCTATTGTTGTGACTTAGATGAAGTTCAGAGCACATTTTATGACCAATTCATGCAAAACTCCATGTAATCCCAAGGGGTTCACATACTTTTTCTTGCAACTGTATGTGGTGGATTATAGTTCCATCATCCTCCAGGTCAACGTGGTAAGTAGCGGCGAGAATACCCATAGATCAACAATAGTAGGATAGATGACTGGTTTTGGCTGCTGAGTTTTATTTCAGAAGATAGTCCTACATTTTTGTGTTCTTAAACTCTGTCCCAGCCCACAATTAAAAAATGTATAATAGTCCTCCACATACATATATTTGTTTAATAACCCTTCAAAGTTGTTATGATGATGCTGAGAAAAGTGACTTACAAGCGGCCCTCCCACTTACAACTGTCCCAACATCCTGTGGTCCCAGGTCAAAATGTGGGTGCCTGGCATTACATTTATGTGATTTACATTGTAATCACATCATTGCTATTTGTGACCTTCCCAGCCAGCTTCTGACAAGCAAAGTCAATGGGGAAAGATGGGTTCATTTAACCACTGCATTATTCTTTTAATAAACCATAGCAAAAAAGATTGCAAAATCGGTTCCACCACAAAATCGCGGAGGAGAAAATCGCGCTCGACGAAAGCGCGCATTTGACGTCATCACAGCGCAATGAAAACATCGCGCTGTGATCGAAAAATGTAAAAATAAAGCCAAAACCTTATCCTAACCCCCCCCAAACCTAACCCTAAACCTAACCCTAAACCTAACCCTTAACCTAACCCTAAATCTAACCCTAAACCTAACCGTTAACGTAACGCTAAGCCTAATGCTAACCCTTAACCTAACGCTAAACTAACGCTAACACTCTAAACCTAACCCTAACCCTTAACCTAACCCTAACCCTAACCCTAACCCTTACCTTTATGTGAATCGGCTTGCTTTAATTTTAATTTTATTTCAATTTTTAATTTTTTTCGTCGCGCTGTGATGATGTCACATGTGCGCTTTCGTCGAGTGCGATTTTGTCCTCCGCGCTTTTGACGGGTCACGGCAAAATCTGGTGTGATTTATTTAATAACTGTACAGCTTAGCAATTGAAAGCTCTGGTTCCAACTGTGGTCGTAAGTCAAAGACTACCTGTAATACTGATCCCTTGGACCAGTGCATTGCCACTGTCCCACCCCTCATAATATTTGATTACTCAAATATTTTGATTACTCATTTCCCTTAAATTTTAAAGGCCAGTGAAATTAATAAACATGTCTGCATTTCAATTGCAATCTGAAGAGCAACTGCCAATTTGTTATTGGTGCTCCTTCTCCTCCTCTATTCTTTTTTTTTAAAAAAACCTGCTTATCATTTTGTAAAAACAAAGGAAATCCTAGTTTGTATTGTGCTACTTTTTAGACATCAATCCAACTCCCTGCTGCTCTGCGCCTTCAAGGAGAAAGAGACCAGGTAAGGATGGATGAACAGGCAGAATTATTAATAGAAAATTGATGGAGGACCACGCTGAAAACATACATCAGGTTAAAATCCTTGCAATACCTTTTGCTTCAAAATAATAATAATTTTAAAAGGCCCACACCTTTAAGTGCCTATGAGGGGTGTGTGGGAGGGGGTAAGCAGCCCTGTTTATTTCAAGAGTGCAGTGTTTTGTTCCCTGCTGATTTATCCGCAATGTGTAATCTATACAGCACTGCAATGCTGCCATGCAGAACTGGTCCAGAGCCACATACTGTGGAAGAGCATGATAGTCATGGGTCAGGAATGAGGAATCTCTGGAGGGGGTCTGACATGACATTTTAAAAAAAAGCCAAATCACAAATAGGATGAAACAATAGTGCAAAGGGGGTGCAGCGTGTCATACACAGATTCTACCCCTTCCTAACCCCTCCTTTTTATTTTTGCTTGAGCTCATTTCTAAAGTTATGCTAAGCTTCTTAGCATGACTTTACAGGATAACAGGATGCCTTTTTATGCAAAGACAATGTCTGATTTTGGTGACTCTGCAGATAAAATTCAACACTTTGGCAAAGGAAGTGAGAAAGACAGGGCTGGGCTGCATATGGCAGTTGGGCCACAGGTTGTTCACCTTGATCTAAAGGAAGAGTCTCCAAACCTGGCTACCTGACTACTTATGGACTTCAACTCCCAGAATTCCCCAGCCAGCATGTTGAATGCAGGCATGGCTAGCTGAGGAATTCTGGGAGTTGAAGTCCACAAGTTGTCAAGTTGCCAAGTTTGGAGAATGTTGATCTAGAGGAGAACACATTAATGTAAAGCCTCACTGTACTAATCAAAGGTGGTATTCAGCAGGATCTGACCAGTTCTGGAGAACCGGTAGCAGAAATTTTGAATAGTTTGGAGAATCGGTAAATACCATCTCTGGCTGGCCCTGCCCCCATATATTTTCTTTCTTTGCTCTGAATGGGACACACATTTCCACTCAATTTCCCTTCACTGCTCTACTGTGTTTGTTCATCATCCTTTTTTTCTACATAAAGGGTTATTGTTCATGGCTTAAGTCTGGTAGCAAGAACCTGAACTTCCTGCTTCTTTCCAGACCTTTCCCAGATCTCCAGCTACTAAGCACTAAGAACTTCCAATTACTGAGACATGCATTTTCTGGATGTCTCCAGAAGATGATGAGACATGCATCCTTTCCACCTGCTTTCTCCTTAAAAGGGGGCAACACCATTTCCTTTATATCGATTAGTGCTGTTCTTAGTTCTCCAGGACTGAAAATGGAAAAAGCATGCAAGATCTTGCTTGGGCCAAGGTGTCACAGTTAACCTGAAATGTTTACTACCCAAAGATGCTGCTACTCCTAGACTTTCTCTTGTTGGGGGTATTTAAACAAACAACAGATATCCATCTGTCAATGGATTTTAAGAAGTTGGATTAGATGATTTCCAAAAATCATCTTCCAAGCCTTTCAAATGCTACCTAAAGATACTGTCATTGGATTTAGGAGCTTCTTGGAAACCATGAGCTCTACTAAGCCACATGAGTAGGATGATGTAATAACACATGTGATCTCTATAAAAGGGAGACAGCCATGTGGAACTCATAAATATGTAATTTTGGTCAAACCTTCTGTCTTCTCTTGTTTTGCGAAATCTATCTTCCATAGTAACAAAAATAAAAACTAAAATAAAAATGTAGAGTACAACATCCTGGAAAATTCACAATTGAACTGGCAAGATTAAAAGGAAATTAATCTTATAGTTTCTCTGTATGTTCATTTGTGAGAATGACATTTTTGTTTGCAAGACATTATAAAGGGTGAAAAAGAAATCCTGAATCTTTTAGAACCCAGATTAAAAAAAGCGAGAGATGGAGGAAGAAAAGGTACTTTTAGAGAAAAAGCTTTGCTCTCCAGATGATATTCTGAAAATATATTTTGGAAGAGAGCATATGAGGGAGATTGTTATTTATCACCTTGTTCTCAACAGTTTGTATTTAATAGAGTATTCACAGACAATAGAGAAATATCTCATGAGACAAGCAATGATGTTGGTGGACCATAACTCCCAACCTCCTGCACCATTGACTAGGCAGAGCTCCTGGGAATTAGCATTCAAGCAAATTAGCAGTCACAAAATTCCCAGTGCCAGATTTGGACAGGTATATAATACCTTAGATAACATCTCTGCAACACTGTCTCATTTTCTTTGTGGAAAAGAAAAAAAAAGACCACAGCAGCTATTTAATTGAGTTTTCTTCCTGGAAACAATAATTAATCTCAGAGCCAACATGATTCAACTTCACGATTATGTCATTCAACACAAACAAAGCAAATGTCTGTGATGGCAATTCCAGTACTTGTAGCTGCTTCTTTGGTGACTTTTTTCATAGTCCAATTTTGGCTCATTTTCTAAAGAAAAGAATGAGTGATGGAGGTTATGATTTTGGCAAGCACACAGTTTATAAGTCTAAAGATTTTTGCACTTCCCAAGATGCAGCAATTAAGCTGGATTTCCTAATGAGTAATTGTCAAGATTTAAATATGTAAGAACCTTAATTTGCAGTGTTATTGGACACACACGCTATTATTTTGTAAAGTTAAACTGCATCATTATCAAAACCTAACATTGTTCCTGATGATTCTTCACCGAATAGAGGAATATCATGGTAGAAACATGGTATCATGTAAACCTGAATACCTATAACTACAGCAAAAATCCATCCAGTGAAAAGCCTTTGGGGTTCATACAGCTGGTTGAATCTCCTGGCCATGAGAGAAATCTCACTGAGGCCTTAGGCAAACCCTGCTCTCTATATTCTCCCTCCCCACTTGCCAATATGTAGATAAGCACCACAAAACCATCTTAAAGGTTCCCTGAAGAGTCACATGGAAGTGATACCTTTTCTATAAGAGGAACATATGCACATACGGACATACATACATACATACATACATACATACATACATACATACATACCCAACCAAGCAACCCACCAGCCCATTATAAAATGATATGGTAGAATTCTAGACTACGAGGTACCTCCTGCATGTTGCATTCAATTTACTTTTATGTTTCTCTTCATATATCCAATTCTCATTCCCATATAACAATGCATCTGGAAGCATACTTTTTTGCACAACCACTTTCATTTCTTTCAACAGTCATTTCACATAACAGATAACAATTACCTTCTACTTTTCACCTAGTGTTTCTATGGTTCAAAATTTCTCCAATTTCCCCATCTTTAAAAAGCATTCCACCAAGGTTGAGGAATCCAATTATTTCTCCTTTTTTGCCATTTAAGTCTAGCAAATAGGCTGGATTTTTAACTACCATGGAGTTGTTCCCAGAATATCTTCTGTGCATTGCACCAAAACAAAGTCAACACAATTAAATTTGTTTAGGTTTTATGCAAGTGGAAATAAAGCAGATTCTTTCATTGTTTGGACTCCTCAGATGGATTCCTGCTGATATTTCCTGAGAAAGATGTTATATAGGAATTGAAAGATGTTACATAGGAATGGAAAACCTATGGCTTTCCCGATATTGCTAAATATCATGCTGGCTGGATCTGCTGGAAGTTGTAGTTCAACATTTCTTTCCCTTGATTGGATTCCTCTGTTTGTTTTTTGAGACAGGTGCATTTCTAATTTCTGGAATTTTTGAGAGACTAAGGCTCTTATATTAGGTTTAAGTAAAGATCAATAGAAATGGAAATAAACCTGTATCTTGTACTAATCTAAAACAGACTGCTAGCACATGAGAAAAGCAATGCCTATGATTAAATAGACATCACAATAACAGAAAGACAATCTCCAAAAATGGTGGGCAAAGAATTAGCTTGCAGTGATAAAAGCTGACATAAACACTTCGCTTTAATTGCTCATTTCCTAATACCTTCAGCAAAATGTAGCACACTGGTTTTCTCCTTTACTGCATTTTCCACATGTGTGTAAGATTTAGCCAACTCTTATTTCAAAATGCTTTCTTCAAGTTATCTCTCTCTCTGTGTGTGTGTGTGTGTGTGTGTGTGTGTGTGTGTGTGTGTGTGTGTGAGTGAGTGAGAGAGAGAGAGAGAGAGAGAGAGAGAGAGAGAGAGAGAGAGAGAGAGAGAGAGAGAGAGAGAGAGAGAGAGAGAGAGAGAGAGAGAGAGAACGAGCATATGCAAAGTCTTGGCATTTTCATGGGGACCATAGAATGAAAAAAACCATTTAGGATATCAAGTTCAACCCTCACCTCTTCATAAAAGTCCAAATTAAAGCATTCTTTTAGACAGTTGTCCAGCCTCTGCTTGAACACACCAGGGAAATTTGATTCTGATTTTAAAGTTCCTCTGTCTACCATATTCACACCATCCTGTTGTCGTTGTTTTTAATTCCCACCAGGATGGTGTCAATATGGTAGGCATCAGAAAGAAATGCACACGAAAGCCAGTCCTCATTACATGGTTTATTGAGAAAAGAAATTAGTCAAGGTCCTGCAATGTGACTTTTCATTCTCAATATTAGAGACTTGGAAATATGTTCATTCTCTGGAGGAGAGGGAGCTGGAGAGGAAAAAAAACCCCTTTCTTTCTATAAATAGTGGTTTATGTTCTCACTGCTTGCCTCCTTTGATAAATAGGTGCATCTTCTGTTTGTGCTGACCCAAATTCCCTTCCCTTCTCTGAACTGCTTTGGAGTGTTCAAGTTAGAATTGCACCTCCATGTGAATGCCATGCACATCAATATATCCTTAAGCACTTTGATTGGTACTTCCCAAACTTTTTTTTTTAAAAAAATCTACTTCTTTTTTGATTAAATAAATAAATAGACAGAAAAGTTCTGTCCTAAAAAAGTCAAGCATTATTTTACTGGCATGAGCCACTTCTGGGGCTCTTGATATTCTAAGAAAATTAAAAATAATGGTATGTGGGTCCTTGGTGCCCAAATGGTCAGAGTAAAGCCAAGTAACTGGGGCAGCCAGAGCCAAAGGGTGGGGAGTATCACCAGTATGTTCTGATGCTAATTTGGCATCCCTTAAGAGCATTTAGAGCATATTATGCTTGGCTTTAAACCTGCATGAGCATCCCAGACTCACCATTTATACAATCTATAACTATTATATAGATTGTATACAATCTATTTTTTTGTTAGTTCTGAAGTCATGTCTGAGCCATCACGACCCTTGGATAATGTTCCTCCAGGCTTTCCTTTTCTTCTACCATCCTCTGGAGTCCATTTAAGCTCACTACTTTGGTGACTCCATCCATCCACCTTATTCTCTGTCATCCCCTTCTTCTTTTGCCCTCAGTCTTCCCCAGCGTTAGGCTCTTCTCCAGTGAGTCCTTCCTTCTCATTAGATGGCCGAAGTATTTGAGTTTCATCTTCAGGATCTGGCCTTCTAAAGAGCAGTCAGGGTTGATCTCCTCTAGGACTGAACTTATTTAAGTAGATTAAATGAGCATTGCCACTGTGTCCAATAGCACCAAAGCAGTTGTCTGTCTGTGGTAGAAAATGATGTTGGGCACACACTTTTGATTGCTTACATATAACAAGATGGTGTAGCTCACCTGGTGAGCAAGGCAGGGATCAAAAGTCAGTATGATAGTTTTTATCAAGGTTCAGACTTCAGAAAGTTCTCTAGTTTCCTCAGGCTCTGTGGGTCTTCACTTCCCCTCATCCTATTTCCAATCCCTGCCTGTTCATCTCTTTTCCCAGGGATACAAAGCATCCTTGCCTTGATTTTAACAGATCTTCAACTCTCACCAGCCCACTGAGATATAGAACCAGAGATATTAGAGATAATATCAATGGCAGTGGGAAGATGAAATGAACCAACCCAGGGAAACAAATCCAACTCTACAGAATGGTTGCCCAAGTGTGGAAGAGAAGCAGTAAGAAACACGAGTCCCATCATGTAAAACTGGGATATGGGAGGAGTGATACTCAACCTTGGACTCTTTAAAAAGTATGGACTTTGATTCCCAGCCTTTCTCAGGCAAGCCATGCTGACTTGCCTGAATTCTGGAAGTTGAGGTGCACACATCTTTAAGTGGCCAAAGGTGAGAAACTCTGCACTAGAATACCATCCACAAGCCCCTTTACCTTAACCCTGAGACCCTGCTTTCTAGTCACTGAAGCTATGTTCTCCTAATAGTGCTTCTATCTTGGGTTCATGAGACTATGGCAGGCAGAAACTGGAACAAGGTGATACAGTAGGAGAAAATTAGGGAAAACAAAGCAAGTCCTCCTCTTTGTGAACATGGGTCAAGTGAAAGATGAACCTGAGAGAAACCAGCAATCTACAGGATTCCATAACTAGCTCAATAAGACTTCCTCCTCCATGGTCATTTCTCCCTTGGGTAATGGACAGACCAGAATAACTTCCCTAGCAAGTATTGCTTGTCTAGGGAACTATCAGCCACAACAAAGTATTTTTTCACAAGGCTATTACTCCAATCATCACTAGCTCCCATGTCACCTGCCACCATTTCATCCTGCGATGCTCTTCCCACTGTTGACTTGCCTTTCCTCTTTCTTCTGCTGTGCTACCCTACCAAGTGCAGCCTGCTCTGCCTTCCCTGCTCATTGAGGAGAGGAGAGCTGCAGTGATGGCAGAAGAGCTACATTTTGACTGGATGGGTGGGGCGAGATAGCAAGTGTAAAATCCCTACTTCTTGCTCCACTAGTAGTGGCAGCAATAAATTCTCCCCCCCCCTCCCTGGTACTTTTCTGGGGCTCAGCAACAGAAATGTGTGTGTCTGGGGGGAAACAGCAGTTTTCCAGGTGAAAGACTTTTTCTGTGACAAGGTAAGAAGCAAAGCATATTGCTAGAGATGTGGGGAAAAGCTCTAGGAAATCAGTTATGTATAAATGGGGTAATAATCACTAACATAGTGATCTCTCATCAATAACATTATCAGGTAGACACTTACAATCACTTCATGCATTGCTAATTCCTGGGATCTCTATTTCTTTTCTTTTTTCCAAATTAATGAAAACTTCCCAGATTCTTTTAGAGTCTGGAGCCGATAGAGCAAGTAAGTTCCCATACTCCATCATAAGCACCAAGAAATTTGTCAAAGTCTGAATAAATGCACATAATTGATTTAAACCAAGTCTCTTATCTTTTAATAAGTCACTGTAGACCTTGTGTGGTGTGTGTGTATGTGTTCCTTCCCACATTTTAAAACAATGCAAAGTTTTGCTAAGTCCTCTTCAGGGCATGAATACTCTACCTAAGAAATTCCAGGGCAACTGAAGAAATAACTTAAATTCTGCCCTTTAGTTGAACAAAATACAGCCCTTCAGGAGCAATTTCCATCACAGATTAAAATCATTCACCATGTGATGTAGCATTTGAATACTAAGCAACTGAGTGCTAAATTACACCTTAGAAACCACACGGAAGGCACTTTGAGATGCTCCACTAACTGCAACCATATCCTGAAGCTCACCTAGCAGTTTAGGCACTTTTCAATCTCACGGTTAAAAGAGAGAGACAAAGTCCCATGATGCTAACAAATATTCAGTTATTAACCAAACTTTGACATTTATGAATCCAATCACATAAACGTGATAGAATAAGTCCTGAGTCAAGTCATTACAGATGTTTCTGGGTCCATAATGCTATTTAGTAACATCAGAGGACACAAAGCAATGGTGTGATTAGCTAGCAAATCATAGGGTTGTCAACAGACCAGAATCAATGGCCTTGTTATAGTCATGAAGACAATGGCAGTACTTTTCTCCTCTGACTGTGTGTCTGTGGACTGAACAGTACACAATGAATGACCAATCATAGTCTGTGCCCAAAATTCACTGAAAGCTACAGAATAAAAATCTATTCCAACTTATAATGTTCTTCTTGTATGAAACACAACCTTATGTATATTTCCTTAGATCAATCCTTCCCAGCCTCATGTTTGCAGATGTGTTGGACTAAATTTATCATTGGGGAATATGGCTGGCTACCAAAATAGGGAAGGTTATATTAGAACCCTACAGGAACTTATTTCAATAGATAAAGAGATAAAAACATTGAAGCATTAGAGTTGGGATCATGGTGCTTACAGGAATTAGAGTTTGCCCCCTTTCCATCTTATAAAAAAATATTAACTAATTGAAATTTTACAAAATGTTAGTGTTATTACATGTGAGTTCATGAGATCTCACGAAGAACTTGCATAGATACACATAGAGTTTATAGATGAAACTATATACATTTTCATGAGATTTTGGCTTTGTGAGAAGACATCCAGGCCATCATAAAAGCTCCCAAAAATATATGGCATCTAAAAAAACTGATCAATCTCTAATTAAGATTTACTTAAAACGTCCACATAAAATGTTACATAAACAGGCATTAGCAGTGAACTAGCCATCTTTTTAACATATACAACATTTTTCTTCGTCTCTTCCTGATTGTTGGTAGTTGCTAGAACTGCGCCCAACTACAGAATTCATCTTCCAACTCCAACAAAATTCAATTTGTCTCCCTTGGGAACGGTCAACTGAGAATCTCATCAGTCATATTCTAATTTTTTAATTCTGGGCCTCTTGAGAGATTGCATCAAATGATATAATTTATGGCATCAAATTACTAAAGTATAGTTTCTTGTTTGTGTGAAAATGTAAATGAAAAATGAACAAATACATTTATTAGGTAGGACAAGAACAAAACTCGTTTGTAGAATGGAAAAGAAACAGAACAAGTCTCTCCCAATACACATGGCAGGAGAGATTATCTCTTCTGGAAGTGACTCTGCAGCTGCTGGGCCTATAGAGTTGCAGAGAAAATTATCTTAAGAACTGAAAGGAGAAACTTATTCCATAGTTCTGCACATTGAGAAAGACACGAGCAGCTTTTTTTTTTCCACAAGAGGTGATGGCACATAAACTTATTTACTTAAAAAGAAAAAAGAAAAAACCATGAAGAAAGCAAAGAGAAGAGGAAAATAATTAAAATTTCATATCTATAAAGGAACTAGGGCTGGAGGGCTTCCTCTGTTATGTTAAAAGTTGTAAAGGTATATAGTATATCTGTGTTAGGAAGGGGGGCAGTGAAATCATGGAATGGGGAGGAATGCAACCAAGTAACATGGGATGAGGGAAAGAAGGAAGAATGAGGAAAATGGAGAAATGGGCTTTACAGGAAAGGGAAGGGAAGCAATTAGACAGTCAGGAGGAGCAAGAAGGGGAATCTAAATGTAAGCTGAATTCCTGGTAACTGATTTACATACTTTCAGCTGTTGGCAATAAAATGAGCGTGAGTGAGGAAGTGGCAGGTCAAGCACGATGAACTTGGAGCCAACCCAAGCATATTTTGATCAAAAAATATCAGGCCATTTTATTTAACTCTGCTTCTGAATAAAATGCAGGATGCGAGGAGAGGATTGGTTAGATCACCAGGACAGTGCATGGAAAAGTTGAGCATTCTTCATACTCCCCATAAAACACCAGTTCTTCTTCAGACCAAATAGAATTTGGCTGGGGAACTTGTAGTTCTCTCACTTGCTGTAGGCCACCCAGAGTCACTTATTGCAAGATGGGTGGCTATGCTGTATACATGTGATAAATACATAAATAAATTTCCTTTAGGATTAGACTCGAGAACCAAGATTCAAATCATAGCACCTCTGAGAAGACCGTTGAACTGAAATTCTTTTCTATATTTTTTTTTTACAATTTTCATTCCATTTGATGGCAAAAAAAATTGCTTTGGATTTCCCCCACCCCACCCCAACAGAGATGCATTACTCTAACTGCAATATGTGCAATATCCTTTACTGTACAATCATTTCTCCAGTTGCCTGAAGCCTCCCTGATTTCCCAAGCCTAAATAAATTCCAAAGGAGATATCACAGGGAACTCCTCCTCCATGACTGAACAGAGGGACGAAGGGTCCTCAATGTTCTCTGAGCTGGGTGGTTTTCTTGCAACATCATCTAGAGCAGGAGTTTCAAACTTGCGGTGTCATATTGTCGTCATGTGAAGTGTTGCGAATTTTCCCCCCTTTGCTAAACTGGGGGTGGACATCAGTGGTGGGATTCAAAATTTTTTATTATCGGTTCTGTGGGTGTGGCTTGGTGGGTATGGCAGGGGAAGGATACTGCAAATTCCCCATTCCCTCCCAATCAGCTGGGACTCTAGAGGTAGAGAACAGATGGGGGTGGGGCCAGTCAGAGGTGGTATTTAAGGGTTCTCCGAACTACTCAAAATTTCCGCTACTGGTTCTCCAGAACTGGTCAGAACTTGCTGAATACCACCTCCGGTGGACGTGGCCAGTGCACGACGCATCCAGCCCATAAGCCACGAGTTTGACAACCCTGATCTAGATCCCTTACAAGGTTCTAGAGCAGCCAGGTAGGCTGCTGAGTAAGAGAAGAATGCACAAAATAAATGGGAAAAAAGCAACAGTACACTCTGCTAATCATTTGCACTATTAAAATAAGCTTTAAAATGTCAGCCAAAGAAATCTGAACAAGCTAAAACAATAGAATCTTTTTTCTTAGAGGTGTTGGGGGAAATTGGAGTTCCAACCACAAACTAGCTACCCTGTTTCCCCGAAAATACAACAGGGTCTTATTTTCTTTTTACTTACAAAATATGGCCTTGGGCTTATTATAGGGGAGGGCTTATTGTTTTGGGGTTGCTGGTCAGCTGCTCCCTTGTGAACTGGCTCCCGAAGAGCCGGGCACAGCCTCCGGGCAAAGCAGCCATGAGATGACCAAGCTCAGGAGCAACCGCCTGGCAAACCCCCTCTCCAGCTGGGCAGAGAGCCATTCACTGACCTAGAGGGTATCCCTAAAGCACTAAGCCACATGGTGCTCTGTCCATTCCCCAGCTCTCGTGTCTTGGCACATTCGGGATACCCCCTAGGTCAGTGCATGGAGCTCTGCCTGGCTGGAGAAGGGGGTTGCGCAAGCGCCTGTTCTGCCCCCAGCAGGCATTCCTCCTAGCCTCAACATGTCCGGGCACAGCTCTCCCGCAGCAGCAGCTGCTGCCGCACTCCAACAATAACGTCTTCTCCGGTTCCAAACTCCAAAACTCAGCTGCCGAGACTTCCATCAGCGGCCACTCTATGAGTGGGCTCTACGGTTGTGGGCTGGCTGCTGGAAGACTCTCTGTTTGGAAGACTCTCTTACAGAGAGTTCCAGCAGCCAGCCCACAACCATAGAGCGCACTCCTAGAGCAGCCACTGATGGAAGACTCGGTTACTTGTGAGCGTGATCATCTCATGGCTGCTTCGCCCCTGAGGCTGTGTCAGGCTCTTTGGGAGCCAGTTCTCAAGGGAGCAGCCGCCCGGCAACTCCCCCCTCCGGCAAGGCAGAATGCCACTCCCCAACCTAGAGGTATCCCGAAGGAGCCAAGCAATGTGAACACCTTTCTCCCCCCCCCGGCTCCTGTGGCTTGGCGCTTTCAGGATACTGTTATGTCAGTGAGTGGTGCTCTGCCTGGCTGGAGAGGGGGTTGTCCAGGGGTTTATTTTCAGGGGAGGACTTATATTTTTGCCTATGCGAAAAATGTGGCAAGGCTTTACTTTCAGGACAGGTCGTATTTTCGGGGGAAACACAGTAAGAAGGAATCCTGCATGAAAGCTGGAATGTGGCTGCCACTCACAGTGATAACCATATTAGATGCAGCAAGAGTCTGAATAAGCTAAAGCACTTTCCTCTTTTCTTCTTTGGCTCTGAGCCCTTGAGTGCCACCTCACAACTTCTCATGGTCCCTCCTCCTTGGTTTGGCTCTGCTGTTCTACAAACCAAGTCCTTTTGGTCAGAACAATCTATTGAGTTCTATGTACATTACTCATACCAGTTGCTGAACAGCTATAAACGTTTACAGAGGAACATGTGGCAAACTTTATTGTTGCAATCAGGAAAATATGAGCAAGGAATTCTCCATTAAGTTGTGATATCTGAAAAGCCCTCTATATAAATACGCACACATTTAATCCTATGGCACGTGCGCCTTTGTTGCTGACATGTCAAGTAAGGAAATGTGACTGAACATATGGTAAACATCTGGGGAGAAGCAGTGATCATGTCACCTTAGAATTTCATTTAATTTTGGCAAGCAACTTAGCAGAGAACTGCCGTGCCATGTTAAATTCATTTTGCTAATGGGAGGGAAATTATTTCCAAAACTTTACAGCAGAATCCAAGATATGGGAACATTAAAATTAGCAGAGCACCTGAATATAACAATGATGCTTAGACAAGCATTCCATGGTCTACAAAAAAAATATTTCCAGAAATGTGGAACAATGTCTGTTCTTTAAGGGTGGCATACAACAATGCCAAATATTGATGACGGAAGTCTGTAGTTAGCACAGCTGCTTGTGAGCAATTTTCTCAAAACATCACAACTCCTGCTGCTGGGAAGAGTGACAATTTCTTGCCAACTTCAAACCTTGGACAAAGGGCCACTCAGGCACTCTTTATAACAAAGCAACCAATTCTCTTTGATTGTGTGAAGCAGCTCTAGCTTTCAAATTAACAAGGGAGCAACAATTACTGTTCAGCTTTTGATCCAGATATGATCCAGCTTTTGTGTCTAATTTGCACTTTGTCCTTGGTGGTTTGGTTTTGGCTTCGGATTCTGAGCTGTTCTTTCCTCTTAATGTTATATAGCACTGACTGCGATTTGGCACTTTTCCCTGGCAAGAAAGTCAGTTTGAGTCTGGAGAGAAAGAGACAGCCTTCTCTGGAAGGTGCTTGCCCTTCCTACTTGGCATCTAGTACCCCTGCAATGGGGTACTAGATGGGATGTGGTGGCTCAGTGGCTAAGAAACTGAGCTTGTCGATCAGAAAGGTCGGCAGTTTGGCGGTTTGAATCCCTAGCCCCGAGTAATGGAGTGAGCTCCCATTACTTGTCCCAGCTTCTGCCAACCTAGCAGTTTGAAAGCATGTAAAAATGCAAGTAGAAAAATAGGAACCACCTTTGGTGTGAAGGTAAGAGTGTTCTGTGCACCTTTGGAGTTTAGTCATGCCAGCTACATGGAGATGTCTTCGGACAGTGCTGGCTCTCCAGCTTTGAAATGGAGATCAGTCCCACCGCCTAGAGACTAGCACATATGTCTGAGGAGAACCTTTGTCTTTTTACCCCTGCAATAGTTACACGGCTCTTTTGTTTCATGTAATTTCAGTGTTAAAAAAACTTTTGGCGATCAACAAATGACCTTCTTACACTCCAGCAAGAGAGGCTGGGTGAAAATAATTTTTTTAAAAGTTCATAGAAGTTCAAGCATAATTGCTGCTCCCATCCTTTCTCTTCACCTGGCATTCAGCCAGAAAAAAAGGGCAAAGGATTTAATCAAGGCTGGAGGCAGTGGCATTGGAAAAATTCAGCTCACTTGGTTGGGCTCTGATGATCATGTGGATTTGCGGGTGCTGATTTAGCTGGCATCTTTCCCAGTATGCACTCAAGATGGCTCAGGTGGAAGCTAGAAGAGATTCAGATGATACAACTGGGCCAGGCATGAGTTGCTAATTAGGAAGCAAAAGAGAAACTGGAGTGGCCATTGTTAGCCATTTAGTACTACATGTTCAGCGTTCCTCTGTTGTTTCAAAACTGGAAGCTATAAGCTTCGTTCCATTCATGTTCTCTGCAAGCTCCTAAGATTTAATCAACGAATTACTGTTGTGTTCAAGGTGTTGTTAATGACTGGCAGCAGAAAGACATTCTTTTTCTGCCAACAATGGAGAGTCTCCCTCTCTGTTTCTTGCAGAGCTCAAGATTTCAAAAGCTCTTGTTCTTCCAGAGGTGTTTTTCCAAAGTACCACTGAGTTATGATAATGTATGATTGACCCAGGCAGACACATTAGCCAGTCCACATAAGCTGGTTTAAGGACAGCGCTACCCATTGAAAGAAAGGAACTACAGCTCATAAAATATCTTAACTGACATTGCATTAATCTGGTGATCTATTAGCTTTTGAAGTTGCAACTGAAGAATAGTAGGCAATAGCACTTACACTTAAATACTTCTTTATAGTGCTTTATAGCCCTCTCCAAACAGTTTACAGAGTCAACATATTGCCCCCAACAATCCAGGTCCTCATTTAAGTCTGAGTCAACCTTGAGCTGCTCAGGATCGAACTCATGGTGGTGGAAATGCACAATTAGCCTGCAATCATGTATTTTAATCACTGTACCACCAAAGCTCATCAGTGATGCTCACCTAAGGGATCCAAATAGAGGCTGAAGAGGATCCATCTAGTTTTCATGAAGTGCAGTTGTGGTAGAAAGTGCATACTGGGATACTTCTGTGTTTTCTTAACCCACGTTTAGAGCTGGCTATCTGGACTACTTAAAACCAGTGGGCAGCAAAAATGCAGACAATTTTATACTGCTTCACTGCCCTGGAATTTGGCAGAGAAAGTATAGTAGTTTCGCCACAGGTTCTCTTATTTTGTAAGGACAAGCCATAACTCAACCTGAATATGCTATAAGCATATCAACAGCAGCAGCATCACCATTGTCTATCCGCTGCAGGATGAAGGCCTCTTCCTCATGTTTCCAACCAATAAAACTCTCTATGCATGTCTTGAGAAAAAGCAAGAGGATTTTGTCTTGCAATATTTTCATGTTCTCTAATCAGCAGGAAATGTTTCACAACTTGGCTTTAACTTGTTTTATCTAGTATACCAATCTAAATAATTCTCCAATTTTGCTAATATACAATATAATATTCATCATGTTCCATTTGTCTTTTGCTCTTCCTACTCTCTTAATGAGGAACACATACATTTTGCTAGCCCAGGGCAAGCTAGGTAAGAGCGAATCAGATTTCAAAAGCTGAGATGGCAGCAATTGCTTCTTCATGCAATAACAATAACTTACAGGGTTTTTCCATACACAAAAACCAAAGTGATCCTGGAGGGAACAATAGGTGTCTATAAGTCATAATGCCATCAAATGACAATGTAGGTGATGTTATTATATTAATGATGCATTAAATGCAAGTATCATGACTTATGATGCAAAAGCATAAGTTGTATCATTTGTATGGGGTCATGAGGACATACAAGTCATAGTTTCCACTCTACATACAGATGCCATGCTCCTGTGCCCCGATGAAACCATGGGATTTTCAGAGGTTGTGAACTGAACCAGTTAACCTATGGTTCTGCTGCTTACGAAAAAAAAATGTAGTGGTTGTTCTTCCAGAGTATGGAAGGGAAGTTTCCTAGTGCAAACTCCAACTTTTGGCTGCTGGAATTCTCTTTACCCCATAAGCCAAGATGTTAGAGTGCCTTCTAGCATCCTCTTGATTTTCAAGACATTCCCCTTACTTCTTTTCTTGGTCCAAAAACAAACATCAAAAGGAAACAATGAAACAGAGGGAGATACTGGCTGGAGTTCCGGTTTTTCTGCTCCCTCATTGGTCAACCAACCACCGAATACATCCATGGCAAACTAAGACTGCATCAAGGTGACAAGGTGATGTGTCATCAGGGTCATGACTGAGATAGTTCCCCTGTTTGCAAGTCCTGATTTCAGGGGCATATAGTTTCTTCCACCTGAAGGAATGCCATTCAAAGTGCTTGATTTCATGGACACTGGTATACAATTAAATCAACATATGTTATATAATTATTATCCTGTTGCTTATTTCATTGTTCTCCCCTTTTTGCCACATTCAATATTATAACTATTCAGGGGTGGGTTGCTCCCCACATTACTGCCAGTTTGGTGTGTGCAAAAATTCTGCATGCGCAGAACCGAAAATCAAGATGGCGGGTCCGTAGGAGAACTAGTTCAAGACCGTGGTAAGCCTGAGTCACTGCTGGTTCCAGCAACCCAGGCCGCCAAATCACTGCCGGTTCAGCCGAACCAGTAGGAACACACCTCTGCAACTATGTTAAAGCCTTCAGAGGCCTGCAGGAGCCACAACTATGGTTTCTAAGGCTGTATGTAGACTCAGTCCTCAAGGGATGCCTTCTGTCTTAAAACCATGCAGGATATATGGATACTACGGAATGGCCTAATGACATTTGCCTTGAAATCATGAACTGGATAAGAAAAGTCTTCTTTTCATTCTAATTAAGAGCTACATTCCTCCTTTTTTCCTGATTTGACTTCTACATCAGATTTATTAAAGTGTGTGTCTGAGGTAGAGCCAGATTGAATCATCTGTGTCTACTCATGCTTAAATGTTTTGGGTATACTGAAAGCTGCAAGGCCAAAGATATTCATTTAAGGAATTCAAAACTCCCGACAAGCCAAGAAAACAGGACCTTACTCTCAGATCAGAGCATCTGTACTCACACTACCCCTATCCAAAGTGTCTGAAAGCTTTCTGCACTTGGAAGCCATCCTCTCCCTCCCACATCACCCAGACTTTCCATTTAGCCCTTCAAAAACAAAATCCTGGACCAGTTACATAATTCTTGCAAAAGGCCAGATTTTCTAAATAATGCCAAATATAGACATATGAGAAAAGGGCCTGGCTTCTTGGATAGGGTTTCAAAATAATTTCCTCAGATTGGATCAAATCTTCAGCAAGATTTACAGTCCAGTATTTCTCAACTCATACTTTTCAAAATACTGAACTAGATCTCCCAGAATCCATAATTAGCAGGATTCTGGTGGATGAAGGTCCTGGCTATAGCAAAACATATAAATGACCCCACAAAAAAGGTGCCAGGCTTTGGACTACCACATCAGCAATGGACAATCCTGAATAAGATTCACACCTCACACGATGTTTCCCAGGAGTCTCTGTATAAATAGAGCATACGTAGTATTTTCCTCTTAGTGTGACTGTAGTGCAGGCTCCAAGTCAAACTGTAGATCATTGCGATTGGCTGTAAGTGGAGGACACTGGCACTGCAGTACTGCAGGCTACTTCAGCTGACTGCTGACTGCAGTTCGTCAGTTCAAATCTCACCAGCTTAAGGTTGACTCAGCCTTCCATCCTTCTGGGTACCCACCTTTTGGGTGGGTAAAATGAAGACCCAGATTGTTGGGGACAATATGCTGACTCTGTAAACTGCTTAGAGAGGGCTGTAAAGTACTATGAAGTGGTATATAGTCTAGGTACTATTGCTATTGCTATATACCAGTCCAGTATCTGATTTTTTAAAAATATAAACAATGCTGTGCTTCAATGGTTAGACATTGACATTTGAACATAGATCTTTTAAACATTTATATTGTATGGAATTCTACTAATCTGTCTGAACTGTTAATTTATGTTCCTAGTTCCTAGTATGATACGCCATATGCTAAATAAATTATTCTTGGACCCAGCAATCTCATATGCCTGGAGAGCACCAAGCTATAAGAGTTAAATGTTTCTTCAAAGCAGTTTCCTGTTTTCCTTTTATGGACCTGGGCTCTGATATTCTGTGAGATCCAAAACAGTTTTACTTCCAGTTAAGATGTTTGCCAGGATAGCAATCAGATGAGTGGCTGGGACCCAGATTTCAGAGGTAAAAACGATATGAACTGGATATCCCTCTGGCAATTCTCACATGAGATTAAACCAGAATCTTGCCCATAAAAAAAGAGGAATGCTGGGTAAGTGTTGCACCCTTCTGGCAGGTCAGGCAGATATATATCTTGATGACACATGAGGAGAGGGGGAAAACTGAGCAATATGTGTAACTAACAGCAGCTTAATGAAGACTGATGATAAAAGCATCAACTAGAGATGCTGTTTGCTGAGAAATGGAGCCATGCAAAGGGGAGGGGAGAACAGATGGGAGATAGTCCAAGGAGTTTTTATCCAGTTCTCTGCAAACTTTTCACCATCTACGGAAACTGGCTCAGCTCTGGAGGATACATTAAAAGATAGAACTGGCTTCTCTCTCTCTAAGACTGCCTGTCTTTGAAGATACATGGAGCTTCTGGCACAACTGGCCAGTGGGAGGAACAGAGCTGTGGGTCTGTCATTTACATTAGCCTAAGAAATCAGAGCACGGGCTGATGACTTCCAAAGAGATATTGCCTGAAGTAATGGAAAATGTGATGGAAAATGAATTAGTCCTGGGTTCTCCTTTCCAACAGATTGCCATCAACAGGTTTCGTCCTATTCTTTTTGTAAGATCACTCCTCAGCATGTAAAGTCATCAAATGGTTTTGTTTTAGGCAAAGAAGCTGCCAAGTACAAACAGTACTACTTGAAAAAAATAATAACCTACCTTTGGAATTATAAGCCTCTTGCAGGGAGGCAGAAGGGAGACTCAATATGCAGAACTTGGTTTGCACCCAAAAACATTCAGGAAATAATGTATGACTAGTGTCTTCACACAGCTCTTCACTCATTTACTCCTGAGGATGCAGACTATGATTTGTCCACATCGTTGCCTTACAGGCAGGGTCAAATTCAACAAATTCTGATAGATTCTGAAGGACCGGTAGTGGAGATTTTGAGTAGTTCAGAGAAACGGCAATACCTCCTCTGGCTGGCCCCAGAGTGGGGTGGGAATGGGGATTTTGTAATATCCTTCTCCCGGAGTGGGGAGGGAATGGGAATTTTGCAGTATCCTTCCCCTGCCACGCCCACAGAACCGGTAGTAAAAAAAATCGAATTTCACTACTGCTTACAGGTTAAATCCACATTTTAAAGTGCTAGAATATGCATTTCAATGTACATATTTAATTAGTGCATTATTAAGCTATAACGTGATTTACTATGATAGGAGAACCAGGCCACTTAGTTATTATATGTGAATGTAGCTAATGTGTGGATCATTAGGTATAGATGTAGTTATTGTCTCTCCTGCTTACTATCCTGTGCAAGCTTTTGGTGTCCTGTGCAATTTGTTCATTGAATAAACAGACTGCACAATTCTCTCCCTAAAATGTTGTTTTCTAGTTAAAGAGTTTTGGGAGTTGAATGGAAAGAGAGCTGATTATACTTCCATGAGAAAAGCTTGGCCATTTAGAAGTAGAAATATATACCACTTGCAAAAAGTGTCTAAGTGTAAAGCCACTAAAGGGTCTGACACCTTTAATAGGTACGAGTAACTTTTTTCAACTCATAATGATCACATACTGCATATAGGTTTTCCCCATGATGCTCTAACACAGGGGTGTCAAACTTGTGTCTGGGGGGTCAAATGCATCAGGCGCTGGCCACACGCACACCCAGTTTAGCAAAGGGGAGGGAAGTCATGATATGTCACATGATGACGGCATGACGACAGTGTGACAATAGCATGATAATGTGAGTTTGACACCCCTACTCTAACCTCCTCTTTCAAGTTTTCCAATGGTGCACTTATTGCCAGTATAACTGAGTTCATCCACCTTGTTCACCCTCTTCTTTCCTTTCCCAGACTTGGAGCCTCTTCCAGAGACCTGTGTCTCCACATAATGTGTCTGAAGTGAAAGAGTTTGAGCCTGGACATTCGCACCTCATATGAGAATTCGGGGTTGGCTTGTTTGTTGGCTCATCAGTTTATTGTCTTGGCTACCCATAATATTCTCAGGCATCTTGTCCAACACCAAAGTTCAAAGGGAACAATATTTTTTTCCCTATCCTGCTTCTCTCAGTTCCATAGGGTGACACAGGGAATATTATGGCTTGCATGATTTTGGGCTTTATAGGTATATACATATCATAGCATTTGAATATTTTTTTTCCAAACAATATTTCAGGCTACCACTTCTAAGTGGTAATCTGTGGCATTTCTTTTTGTTTGTTTCTTAGTGCTCGATCCTTCAAGATATAGACCACTTTGGTCTCTTTTCATTTCTCTAAGGCTGGTAGTTCTAACTGTTGTCTTTAGTTTGCTTTCTTTATATTTTAATTTTAGTTCTATGTTTTCCACTGTACTTTTTGACTTTTAGTACTATGGCTTCCAGATTCTTTGGCATTTTCAGCTACCATGGGAGCATCGTCAGCATAGTGAAGGTTTGATGTGTCTTTTTCCAATTTTAGAACCGCACTCATCTTCTTCCAATCCAGCTTCCCTTAATATATATTTGGCATTGCAGTGGTTGAAATTCTGTCTATGGCACAACTATAAAAAGTCCACATATTGCCTTATGTTTTACACAAAAATCTTATAATGTTGAGGCCATGGAGATTCCCTAAGGCTGCTTAGAGCAGGGGAGGGCAACTATGGCTCTTTATGACCTGTGGACTTCAATTCCCAGAATTCCTGAGCCAGCCATGCTTCTGGGAGTTGAAGTCGTAGAGGAGCCATAGTTGCCTATCCCGGCTTAGAGTAAAAATGAATAAAAATAACATGAGTTTCAGCAGTAACCTTTCCATCATTCCAAGGCAAACAAACCAGAGAGGAAGAAGGTCAAACTGATGAACATATTGTCCATTCCATTTCCTTTTGTCCAACTTTGAATGGAGCAGCAGTAGCAGGAGCTGCAGCCAGCCTCCCGGAGTGGACAGGCCGAGCTTCCCCCCCCCCCACCCCAAAAGTATTTGGATACCATTAAAAAGCAAACACAAATCATGTTGCTGTTGAAAACTCCAGTAAAGTCAAAAATAAAGATATAGATCAGTCCAGAAAATTAGAGGACATCTGAGCAGAAATGAAAAATTGTTCCTTCCCCTTTGTTGGATTCTCCCTGGTGAAAACAATGACTTCATCCAGAGGAAATTACATAGTTTTGGTTCTACAGTTTTGTTTTAGCAATTATAATAAACAAATATATTACGCTATTGAGTGCTTTATATGGCAGACTCTAAATCACAACAAAGTTGTGGATGGTCCAGATGCAGAGATGGTTTGGCAACAATTCTACTTAATTGAAGCCTAGACTCTTGTTCTTTTATCTCTCTGCCCCAATATACGTTAAAACACATGTCCACAAACATTTGCACATTCCAACTTCATCAGACAACTCCTTTCCTTTCAGCCCTGTCTACACTGGGGTTGACGGAGACTGTGGTCATCATTTCAGTGAGTGCATAGTCATTACTGAAAGCCCCAAAATGCTGCTAGCATCTCGGAGATAGGAAATGGGCTTAATACATTGCATTCAAATCACTTGCATATCCTCTTGATGTCCATGTGTATAAATGGACAGTCCTACAACAAATAACTTTATAGTCATTTGCTCAGGAAGTTAAGTCCTGACAAGTCCACACAACTTGGATTTGTTTGTACTTTGAATTCTTTCATGCAATGAATATTCACATGATTTTTTAAATTTATTTTATTTATTTTTTTATTTTTGTAGAAAATCAGAAGACAGGCATGTGAATAAATTCTTTCATCTAAGATTGCAATCCAGCATTCCATTATTTGCAATGTTATTTTCAGCCAAAGGCTTGAAAGTTATTTGGACTTTTTAAGTTTGCAGTGTCAAAATTGGGTCACAACCTTCTACCACAGTATGGTCCAATACATTTGGGAAATAATAGATGGGCCTGTTAATCCTTTGCTATTATCCATTCTGAATGACAGGGTTACAGCAATTTGCCTTGGATCGCCTTTGCTAAACAATGCTGTTATAAAGCATGATGTCACATGACTGATCACTTATCATAGTTTGGGGGGAAGGCTGGGGAAGGCTGGTGGAGGCTGTGGGAAGGAGAGATAGCACCTGGACTTATATACCGCTTCATAGTGCTTTTACAGCCCTCTCTAAGTGGTTTACAGAGTCAGCCAATTGCCCCCAACAATCTGGGTCCACATTTTACCCACCTCAGAAGGATGGAAGGCTGAGTCAACCTTGAGCCTAGTGAGATTTGAACTGCCAAACTGCTAGCAGCTGGTGATCAGCAGAAATAGCCTGCAGTACTGCACTCTAACCACTGTGCCACCACGGCTCTTGCTGTGATGCTATGGTTGTGTGTATGTGTGTGTGTCACAGAGGGTGTGGGTAGATGGACTGTGCTTGTGAAAAGCTAGCAAGGAAAGTCATTATAGGTAATCACAAAATTGTGGCACTTGAGTGCATGGATCATGGTCACAGGGCCATGGAGGTGACCCTTGGAACATTGCGGGTTGATCCCAAGCCCGTTTTCTTCAGCACCAATGCACCATCGAATGGTAGCTGAGTGAATGGATATAAGCCAAGGACTACCTGTAGAGTCTCCCTTATCAACATGGAAATGGAAATGATATTTCATGCTATATCAGACAAGTGGGAAGTAGCATAGCTAATATTTGCAAAATATGCAGGGGGAAAATAGTTTATTTTGCTTTGCTTTGCATTATTATTGCCCAATTCTTGGAATACAAGTTTGCTCATTGATTCATATACAGTTCCACTCTTAGCAGACTCGATGCACAGCAACCAATCAGTAGCATAAGTAACATAACAATTTAAATAAAATAATGTAACTGTTATTGACAGCAAAATAAGGTGCAACGTTCCATTGAAAGATGATACTTTTCAGGGCTCTCCAGAGTAAAATTAGTGTTAGGACCAGCACCTGAGCCAAGAGAGAGACCTCCTGAGCACAGTTACCACCAAGAAGGCATGATCAGATTTGCCCATAGCTCCTGCACTTAATTCTCAAAGGGCCTCCCTAGGTGTTTGGGCTGAAGGGGCAGAATAGTTGGCAACATAGTCCCTAAAAACTCCTGATGCCACGCTGCCAAGTTGCCATGAGTTGTAGAGGAATACAAAGCCTTTGAAATCAGCTCCAAAGCAGACTGACTTCCATTGCAGTGATGTTCAGGAATTTCAACCTGAGAGTCATTTCTTGGTCCCTGCAAAGCTTGGCCCCTGCATTCTACAGTGGTGGGATTCAATTTTTTTACTACCAGTTCTGTGGGTGTGGCTTGGTGGGTGTGGCATGGCTTGGTGAGCATGGTTGATGGGTGTGGCATGGCTTGGTGGGCGTGGCAGAGGAAGGATACTGCAAAATCCCCATTTCCTCCCTATCAGCTGGGACTCAGGAGGCAAAGAATAGATGGGGTGGGGCCAGTCAGAGGTGGTATTTACCGGTTCTCTGAACTACTCAAAATTTCCACTACTGATTCTCCACAACTGGACAGAACCTACTGAATACCACCTTTGATTCTATAGCATTCCAATTGTGGGCAAGGATTAGCCCAGAGTTAGGAAGAATAGCACCTCTGGCATCCATCTAATTGTCTTTTCCTAACTCTATGATGCTCTTTGAAAGCTATGATTAGAGGTGTATATGATTTTTCTTACCCCAGTTTTGAAAATACTTCAGAGGTACTTGGTAGAATTATCTATCGAGTCTATATTTCCCTTCTCTGGGAAGCATGGTAGACCAGGAAACGCCTGGGCAAATCTAAAGAAAATCTGATGAAAAAGTTATATCCAGGCAAATTGTATAGTGATCACACATCTGTTTCATTTCAGCACTGCCACCTGGATATCTGACATTCAGCTTTCAGAGGCTTTTTAATAAAGCAAGGTGGGCTGGAGAAGTTTATGCATGAAAAAGTATCTGATTACCAGCAATCGTTTTCCTTCTTTTTCTTGTGGAATTCTCCATTTTAATCCTCCCTAATTCTCTGCTCCTTTACTATGTCTGCAGGCCTCTAATCCTCCCTGCTCTTTACCAGGGATACGTAAACAAACCCCACAGCTGAGGAGTAATGAGAGTATTTAAAGGGATTCAGAAACTGAAACTCCGGGATAAGATGGTACAAGGTTTCTGTGCAAAGAGCTTTGAAGCCGCTTTGCCTGTTTTGTTCATATTTCAGCATCCAGCAAGTTGTGAGGTGCCATATGATGCTTGTTGCATTGATCCTACAGAAAAGGACTTGGTTTTTCTTGTTTTTCTAGCTTATTTGTCACTGTGCAGCCCTTGCCCCCATCCTAAATGTTTTGCACATGGAATCCAAGCTAGCTGCATTCCATAGCTCTCTTGGAGGGGGGGGCAGAGCCATAAGGCACATAAAATTTTATTAATAAAAACACCCAGCAGAAGCCATTTCTCTGAGAGGCTCAATTCTCAATATGGGATTTAACTGAAAAGCAAATACTGCCACCTAGTGGAAAACATAATAACATAACAGAATGAAGGACGCAAGAATAATGCTCCTTATTTTTCCAATAGAGTTTCACAAGACTATGGCTGTTCCATAGCACCAAGCTCTTTGCACGAATGCATTTCACCTAACCAGAAATTAACAACATCTCATAATGTATAAAAGCATCTGAGTAGTCCCTGACGTACAACCACAAACCTTATGTTGTTAAGTGAAAAAATTGTGGTAACTTTTGCCCTATTTTACAACTTGTCTTGCTACTGTTGTTAAGTGAATCACTGCAGTTGTTAAGTTAGTAACATGGTTGTTAAGTGAATTCTGGCTTCCCCATTGTCTTTACTTATCAGAAAGGTGCAAAAGATGATCACATGACCCCGGGACCAGAGGTGGTATTCAGGTTCTGACCAGTTCTGGAGTACCGGTAGCGGAAATTTTGAGTAGTTCGAAGAACCGGTAAATACCACCTCTAGCTGGCCCTACCCCCTTCTATTCTCTGCCTCCAGAGTCCCAGATGATCAGGAGGGAATGGGGATTTTGCAGTATCCTTCCCCTGCCACACCTACCAAGCCACACCACACCCACCAAGCCACACGACGCCCACCAAGCCACACCACGCCCACCAAGCCACACCACACCCACAAGCCATGGCCAAAGAACCATTAGTAAAAAAAATTGAATCCCACCTCTGACTGGGACCCTGCAACCATCATAAATATGAGTCAGTTGCCAAGAATCTGAATTTTGATCACGTGACCATGGGGATGCTACAATGATCATTAAGTGTGAAAAATGGTCATAAATCCTTTTTTTCCAGTGCCACTGTAACTTTGAACCATCACTAAATGAACTGTTGTAAGTCAAGGACTACCTGCACAAGTATATACATTTGCACATACTATACATGCAAAAGAGGGAACCAGGGCATAACTTTCTACTTAGTGGAGAGGGAGTTGTCCCATTGCATAATTCAGTTGAGTGCCACTGCCTTGACAGTAATTGACACTCCATCAACACATAGTTCTCTCATTTTTTGTTAAAAAAAAAACCTATTATGTATATTTGGCAGTACAAGCGTGTAACATGCACAGCAGGCTCCAAGTTAATGCTGAACAGGACTGCAGACTGACATTTCATCTAGATCATCAAGTTTTCAAAAGGATTTGCATACATTACTCCAATTATACTCACGATTGCCCTGCAATTAGCCAGGCTGCATCTTGATCCCCTTATTACTATGAGCGCATAATTGTTGGAGCCACGCCCTGCTTATTCCCATCCAAGGTAACTGTGGGGCTTCACAGTCTCCCACTGGCTTCAGGAGCAGAGCAGCAGCTGATAAGCCGGCTCTGGCGCCTCGCGTGCCTTCCAAAGAAAGTGCATTTTCCTCCCTTAAATCACTTCCTGGAAAGCACCTGGGTGCCCTGACGAACCAAGTCACTCGCCACCCTCCTTCCTTACACCCTTCTAGCTAAGTGTATAATGTGTATGGTAGTTCTTTGTCTATCTTCTGAAAGGTCTCAGGAGCGTTAATTAGAATAAGCCTGGTAACATCAGAAGAAGAAGTGAGAAAGATGGGGAAGGTCAAGAAGGGAGGAAGAAACGCATTAAAAATGACATTTCAGTTCTGACTTTCTCTGACCCAGCTTCACAACTTGAGGCCACTGAGCTTCTCCCCTCTTGTGATCAGACCTTTGTTACGGCTGTTGACAGCAGACCTACAGAGTGTACCCGACCTTCTCTGATTTTTCAGTAACTAAACTGAGCTGAAGCTAGTTAATATTGGAGTAGGGGTGGCTACTAAACAATCTCAGCACTATCGGCTAAAAGGGGACAGAAACAATTGAATTCACTTATATGCTGTTTATAAAGATGCAACAATATAGTCCCCAAAAGGCAAGATTAACTCAAACTAACTCATAGGATCATCCAAGCATTAGCAAAATGGTCCTGACAGGGTAAAGCAGACTCTCTCAACCAACTGCTCTCCAAACATACCTGGGATATTTTTGACAATGCATCTGGAAGGTACCACCTGCAGGAAAGCTGATCTAAGTCTCTCAAGCAAGTGTAGAGTGCTCCAGGATAGCCAAAGGAAACTCTTGATGTCCTTCCTCAGAGCAAAAGGCTAAGCAGTCAACAGATCCTATTGCTCAGTAATTATTGGCTTATCAGTTAGACAGGAAAAAAATAATCAGTCCAACTTAAAGAGGCAATCCTCAGTCAAACACAAGTAATTCCACTGGAAGTCTCATGATGTAGCTTTTTTGCTTACCTTCAAGGAAGGGAAAACTTTAGAGATTATGAGATGTATGTATAAACCTGTGACTGTGCACGGAGAGACAGAGAGACTGTGCAGTCATGATTCTAGAAACACGGGTTTACTTTTTTTTTCACAATAGTGAAACTGCTTCCATTTCTACTACTCTGAGCCCAGCAAGCCCAATTCTGCAGTATCATTGACAGATAAATGTTTCAATTATTCCAATGGTGGTTAAGCCATCTGTTTTTTTTTCCCAGTCTAGCTTTCACTTTATTATTTCTGTACGGGGTGCTGCATATCAGTTTACCCAAACATTCTTTCATAACTTCCTACCTGCTGAAACATAATCATTTAAAATACAATTTCTTCTTTCATGAATTTGATAGAAGATCCCTTTAAAAAAAATTGGGGAAGTTTTCATTTCATTTTATTTATTTTTTATTTCATTTATTTCATCAAGCATGAATTAGATAACAGATATAAGTATAAACATTATTATGAATGCATGAAATTAATATGAATACAAAGGATTATTAAGGCAGGGATAGTAGGCACAGCTGGTGCCTTATGCACACCCCTTAAAGACCTTTTAGGAATGAGGTGAGGTCAACAGTAGACAGTCTAAGGTTAAAGTTTTGTGGGTTTGGGGAAGAAACCACAGAGTCAGGTAGTGCACTCCAAGCATTGACAATCCTGTTACTGAAGCCACTCTGAAGCCATAAGCACCCTGAATGCTGCCATTCAGGCCCAAGGCTTTTCCAGCTTGAAGAAGGAGAGGACACCCCCTTCTGCCCTTTGCATTTCCACAAACCAGTTAGATTGGCCATTGACTCCAACTTCAACACTGGCTGTGGGAAAGGTCAATACTCATTTCATATGGAACATAAAGCCTAGCTATTCAACATTGCCCTACCACTTTTCAGCTCCCATTGGCCACCACATACAGGTGGAACTCTATGGCCAGAAAACAAACCATGAGAAGTGATTTTCTCTGAATTTAACCTACATGAAGAACATCTACCATATTTTTCAGACTATAAGACGCACCGGTGTATAAGACGAACAAAGATTTCGAAGAGGTAAGTAAGAAAAAAATTTTTTTGCCTTCCTCTGCCCCCAGAAGCACTCTGCAGGCTTCAGAAGGACTGAGGTAAGGCAAAAACGGGGGCATTTTTAACCAAAATTTCCATTTTAACCATTTTCCCTTCCCCCAGCCCTGCTGAAGCGTGCAGAGTGCTTTTGGGGGTGGGGGAAGGCAAAAACGTCCCCATTTTTGTGAAAAACAGCCCGGTTTTCACCCATTTTTCACAAAAGCAGGATGCGGGGGCGGGGCATCAGGAGGCCAAAAATGGCTGTATTCGGTGTCTTATAGTCTGAAAAATACGGTACATTCAGGGAAGAAAGGTCATTTCCAAAACAACTTTTCTACTCACAAATATACATCTGTATACAGTTCCAATTTTAAAAAAAGCCAAAAGAACATAAAAGTCTCCAGTTTTTCTTGCCCTATTTGTAAAATAAATAGGCAAAGAGATGTTTTAATCTTCTGGTGTAGTGAACACAAAGCCATGTCTGTGAAGTACATCTGAAACACACTGTGCTTTGTCCCCAGGCCAGAAGAGGCCCTGGGATTTAAAAGAGCTTGCCAAAGGTGCTTGAGTCAAGACCCTGGCAGAGGCCGAAGTGAACTCTTGACACTCTATGACCCATTTATTGATGATTCTAAAGAATAACATGAGAAACCTCAGCATTTGATTGAATATTTTCATTCTGGTATCTATGAGCCAGTTCAAATATTCTTCGACATTCCAAATTCCGTCTGGGGTTAGAATGCTATACAACATGGTTAAACAATGGTATTTGCAATCATAAGAAATGGAAATGACCACCAATTTAGATGACTCAAGTAGATTATAAGATTACCAGTGATTGCTACTCATGACAATAGTTGTGGCCTGCTTATGGCTGGTCAAAAGCCACCTTGTTTGGCCATTGTAGACAAAAGCAATGTTTGATAAGATGGCTCTTTGGTCACATCCCACAAAGCTCTTTTAGATCCTTATTTTATTGCATTCTATTATATCAGGGATGAAAGAGATTGATGGGGAAAAGACCATGAAAATGGAAACATACATCTCCAAGGTCACCTATTCCCCAATTCCCCAAACAGAAACCAGTATCAAGTGACCAATGAATGGATTCAAAAACAAGAAAGTCCTGGGACAGAAATCAAATGAATTAAATAACATAATCAAAACAATTACATGCTTTATTCTGCAGCCAAGTCCAGGCTTCAACATGGCAAGAAAAGTGGACGTCAGCAGAAATGTAAAAAAAAAAGATGGATTATACTTTCCTTATGTCCTCCCCCTTACTGGAAAAACCCATAGACCTTTCAGATGGAGTCTGGCTGGATTAGCCATTTCCTTTCCACCACTGACTCAGTCCCCTCCAATCCTAACTAAAGGCATAAAAAATTCCTTGTGCTCCATTATGCCCTTCAGGCCCCAAAGGGCCTGTGATCCTGAACCACATGTTAAGGCAATGAGTCATCATGTGGACCATATACCACATGGGCTGGGAAAGAAAAGAGATTTCTCCTCCCTCCCTGGAAAATCTAGAAGTTCTCTAGCCTTCTCTACTTGTTTCTTCCTTCCCAGCTCTGGCTTCCGGCCTTGATTTGACAACTGCACTCTTTATATTTTCTGGCTTGCTAGAAGATGGTTCCTAACAGTAGCCCTTCCTCCAGCCTAGTTCAATTCTGAAAAGGTAAGCATCTGAAATGGTCTGAAACTAAAAAAGTCCAGGAACATCTTTCTTGAAAGCTGAACTGTTACTCACTTGAGAGTGAGTAGTGAGAGTGACTATCCTATGGGATAGTCAGGACAAGGCATGGATCAACCAAGGAGACTAGGAAGCAGTGGTGGGTTGCAGGTGGTACACCTGTACTGGGTGCCTGTCAGGAGCACCAGCTACCGTTCTGATATGGTGCTCCGGAGGGCCCACCTGCTCACCCACACTCCTTACCTGTGTTTGAAGGAAATGGGCCATCTGTGCACGCACATGCAGCGTACGCCACCTGCGCAATGCTCCGCTGAGCAGTTGGAGCATCATGGAAGCATCATGGAGTGTCGCAGGAGGTAAGGACACATGCGCGCACTGCATGCCGGGCCCTTTGCACCATACCGGTGGCAACGGGATCCAGAACCCACCACTGCTGGGAAGAGAGATGGAGGCAGAGCTGGGTGAAACAGCTGCTTCTGAAAATTTTAATCTGGAATATGAAATCCGAGGGGGTAAAATGAAACCCTTGGTCTTTGAAAGGAAAGGAATTGTGATCTGAGCTGCCCGTAACCAGGGGTGGGATTCAGCCAGTTCGCATCGGATCAGGCGAACCGAATGTTAATTTTGCATCCAGTTTGCCAAACCGGTTGTTGCAAGGAACAGCTGGCCACACCCACTTCTCCCTGCCCCTCCCAGGAGTCTCTACGCAGCCCGTTCATCATGCCAAGTAAGTGCAGGGGCCTCACAGAGGCTCTGGGTGGGTGAAAAACAGGCCTCCTGTAAGTCTGGAAATGGGCCTATTTCTAGCCTCTGGAAGCCTCCAGAGTCTGGGGAGGCCGCTTTCACCCTCCTGAAGGCTCGGGAAAGCCTCCCCCTGCCGTGGTGTAGGAGGCTGAGTAGGCCACGCCCACCATGGCCACACCAACCCAGCAACTGAGAAGAGAACCGGTTGCTAACATTTTTTAATCCCACCACTGCCCGTAACCGGTGAAGGGACATGGGAGACAGCATACAGCAGTACACAGCGTTCATTATTTGGAGTTGAAAACTTGATGGTAAGTAAAGAAATTCATATGCGATAAAATGTTTTAAGTCATTTGCATGAACATCTCCTGTACTCCCCCCACCCTGCATTTACCCACAAGTGGTTAATGACTCCACAGCAACTCAGAGTGCCCATTTCTTTCATGGCTTGGGCTTCACACCCAAGTAAATTGTTATGGGGGGAAAAATTATAGGATACTCCAGAATTCACAGCAGTATTTTTGTGAACTAAACACAAGAAGAGCAGGAAGGGCCTCTTTAAACCCTGAATCTAGGGGGAGATGCAACAAAGGTATGCTAATATCTTCAATTTCATCTGGATGTTCTCCAGATTCATGGAACATAACTCCCATCAGTCCTTTGCTGGCTTAGAGAGATGGGAACTGTAACACTTCCAGTGATGAGAGAAGGCTGTTACAATCAGTGCTGTCTTCCTTGCTATGCAGGTAGTCCTCGACTTACAGCCATTTTAACGGAACCTTTGAAATTACAATGGCACTGAAAAAAGTGACTTACAACCGGTCCTCACATTTACCATTGTTGCAGCATCCCCATGGTTATATCATCAAAACATCTGGGCACTTGGCGTATTTACACTGGTTGCAGCGGAGTGATTTGCTTAACAACTGTGAAAAGGTCATAAAATCGGGCATGGCTCACTTAACAGCTGTAGAAATTCTGTTCCTAATTCTGGTTTTAAGAGGAGGACTACCTCGACTTTCCATGAATATCTAGTCATGGGGCTCCGAAACAAAAACAAAACCCTGGTATACAAAATATATTGTCATTTTTACAAAGTTTTGGGCTTAGTCCAGGATTCCGGCCAGTGATTTCCCATTTTCTGCTTTCTGTGCCCTTCCCCCAAAGTCTCCGAGGCAGAGGAATAATTGCAAACATACATATGGCTGGAATGGCCATAGAGAACCCTGCCTGGATCCCTTCCCCCTCCTTCCCACCTAATCACATTTCATTGTGTTAACATGATATGGGCCCTCTTTACCCTGCTGCCAACATGGCAAATGCACTGCAGTTGGACGGGGGGGGGGGGGGGGAGAGAAAAATACACAGCTTCAGACCCTGAAATACCCTTTGTGAATTCTCACACACATACGCCAAAGTCAGAAAGAAATCCCAGTATAACTGCTGAACAGACTCGCAAACACTATATAAGGACAAAGGAAAAACAAGAGGCTGATAATGACATTCATCATGCAGCACACACAGACACAAACTCCCATTTTTAAATTCACATCTGCCCTAGGCTGGAAAGAAAAGGAAGGGGAAAAAAAAGCTTCAGGTTAAATGTGTGCAGGCAATACCTGGGGGGGGGGGGGGGGGCTTTTCAACCAACAGGGGGTGTGGGGGCTGAACTGTCAGATGCAACACAGAGTGAGTTATTTATCCGGTATTGGTGTTTACATGCCCTCAGCAGGAAAAGCATAGATAAGAAAACATACATTATTGATGCAATTTGTTTAGGTTGCAAAAGGCATTTTCCCCCTTGATTCACAGCTTTGATTTCTTTCTACAGAAAGCATGATTACACTATGGTTCTTTGTGCTGCTCTCTTTCCCAGGGCTTAATGAGCAATCTCTGCTGCTCTTTCCAGATTTGTCACACTGCCCAAATTTAAGCCACATTTGGAAGCCCTTTTTGATTAGGCAACTTCTTGCTTGATTCAGTAAACCCAGGGACTCTAATCTGTCATTTTTGTAAAAGTTGCTGATGTTTTGTACATGGCAAGAACATATTTTGATTGATAAACATTATTAATTAAAAATGAGGGAGGAAAGAAGGAAGGAAGTCAAATCACTTCCACTATTGCATTATTAAACATAAAGATAAAAGATAAAGGTTCCCCTCGCACATATGTGCTAGTCATTCCTAACTCTAGGGGGTAGTGCTCATCTCCGTTTCAAAGCTGAAGAGCCAGCGCTGTCTGAAGACGTCTCTGTGGTCATGTGGTCGGCATGACTAAACGCTGAAGGCGCATGGAACGCTGTTACCTTCCTACTAAAGTGGTCCCTATTTTTCTACTTGCCCTTTTACATGCTTTCGAACTGCTAGGTTGGCAGAAGCTGGGACAAGTAACTGTTATGTGGTGCTAGGGATTCGAAGGCCGACCTTTCTGATCGACAAGCTCAGTGTCTTAGCTACTGCATCCCACTTATTAAATATATAAGCCAACATTTCAGAATAGGGAAAAGAGACATGTGCCAAATATTATTCACTATTCACACACACATACACACACACATACACACACACACACACACACACAAACACACACACACAAACACACACAGTTCTTTGCTCCGCAACCTCAGTACTTGTTTGTTCTTCAAGCCCTTGTGGTACCTTTAAAAGTATAACCAAACAAATCTTCAAATAACTCACCTTTAAAGGGTGATGGGCAGCATACAAATTTAATAAATGAAATATAAATAATTATTTCACATGCTTACAACCTTTTTCATACAACAAGATGGGATATCTTTAATTGTTCATTTCTAGTAAAGTTTGCAAGGGTTATATATTTCAAGGCTGATGGGGCCAAAGTTAAGAAAACCATTGATCCCTTTCGTAAAAGATTCTTCCAACATCAATAAGAATGCTAGTTACATATCGTTTTCCTCCATTCTACTATGCAAAGGATGCAAATGGAATTAGACTTGGCATGACTTCTGAGAAATGAGTTACATTAAGCCCTGTGCAGTTTATTCTTAGAAAAGCAAGTATAATGGCCTCTTGCAGATAATTAAACAATAACCTGCCCTATTAATTATGCAACTTCTTCCAATTTCTCCTCATTTTCTTTCCATCTAAACCATCTATGGAAGGTCCCCCCCCTGCACCCGAAAGTTGTTAGATAGATTCTAATACCTACCTACCTAGCTGCGAGCCCAGTTAAATTCAGTGAGGCTTGCTTATTCAGGTAAAAGGCCCAAAAGATAATAGGCTGCAGTTTTAAAACAAAACAAAAATGCCTTCTCTACTTCCACCCTGTCCTGACAAGTGGGTTATCAAGTAATATGTAAGTGAAGGACAAAACATATTTCTTTGTTTTTGTGATTCAGGGTATCAATTTGTGACTAATGTTGCCTTTATCAAAGATAGCTGGGGTCAGATAGAAATCTCTCTGCACTAACCGTTTCTCAAGCAAATAGTAAATTTGAACCTGGGATACAATGGGAGCCATAAACTGCGTACAGGAGGCAATTAACCAGGGTTGTTTATTTACCACAATTAGGTTGACTTTGCCCTTAATTGGTTACAAAAAAGATCACAAGTCCAACAAGATAAATCTTTCACTGATAATGGGCATAAAATGAGGAAACCTAGATGTCCCCTATTGGGAGGTGGGTAGGAGAGAAATAGGGCTAGTACACATAGTCCTTGACCTATAACAGTTCATTTAGTGAATGTTCAAAGTTACAACAGCATTGAAAAAAGTAATGTATGACCATTTTCCACACTTACAACCATTGTAGCATCCTGATAGTCGTGTGATCAAAATGCAGATGCTTGGAAACTGACTCATATTTATGACGTTGCAGAGTCCCATCATGTGATCAACTTTTGCAAGCTCCTGATCAGCAAAATCAATGGGGAAGTCAGATTCACTTAGCAACCATGTTACTAATTTAACAACCGCAGTGACTCACTTAACAACTGTGGCAAGAAAGATCATAAAATGGAGCAAAACTCACTTGACAAATGTCTCCCTTAGCAGCAGAAATTTTGGGCTCAATTGTGATCGTACGTTGAGCACTACTTGTATCAAACTGCTGATCCTAGAAACTCTAAGGTGGCTTTGTAGATACAATGACCATATTTTCTTAGAAGCAATAAAGGACAAACCTGAAAAGTGGACAAATCTAAAAGAGATTCATATGATCACTGTAGTGATCGAGTCCTGTTTTGGTGGAGTTTTCTCTACTATTATTGTGCTTAGGTCAGTGATGGCTAATCTTTTTGTCATTGTGTGCTTTTGAAAGCGCATGTGCAATGTGTGCGCAACAAGTGCCCCACCCCCATGCATATGTACACGCATGCATCCCTGTGCTCCAGCTCCCCCCATGCATATGTGTGCAACCCCCTTGTGCTCCATTTTGTGCCTAGTAGCCTCCCTGCAGCCTTCTGGGACCAAAAACAGGCCATGGGGGGGTGCATGCCCCTGCCCCCCCCACATGTGTGTGCATCTCCAGCATGCGCCCCACCCCCTTGCATATGTCACAGTGACCCAAAAATCATCTGGCCGGCGGGAGGGATGTGCACATGCGCGGTGGAACTGAGGCTGGGATGATGACTTGTGTGTCCACAGAGAGGGCACTCATGCCATAGGTTTGCCATCACGGGCTTAGGTTCATCTTTTGAAATGACAGTTATCTTCAAAGGTTAGTAAGCATGCAAGCACCGAAAGGCTAACCCAGCCTTGCTTTTCCTGAAGCAGAAATGGAAATAGTCTCTCCTTCCATTCCACGTGAATGAAACAACTCTATTAAACTTATTTCAGCCCTGGGCATGGGATAAAATTCTCCATCTGTATGAAAGTGTCAAGCTAACTAGCCCAGGAAAACTATGCAGTGTAGTTTTTCCTCAAAGGGAGCAGAGTGGCTAGGTAGCTCCAGTGAGTTGCCTGCAGTTGCTGCTACGGTTCCCCAGTGCCTGCCCCTGGGAGAGATTGTCTCATTTTGCCTAACAATTGGCCAGGGCCAAGTGTGGAAAAATCCCCACCAGGTCTGTGGTTCAGCTTTGGCAGCTACTATATCTGAGTCAGAGCCAAATTGGCTCAATGCTCTGGGGCTCCAGCACTGAAGGATTTAAGCTTTGACAGATGTGATATGCTCAGGATGGAGAGCTCACGATAGCTTGGATGCCTCTTTCTCTCCCTCCCTTCCAGACATAATTACAATTGCACAGGCTTTCTGTATAGTGCTGCATTCAGTACAAAAGGGCAACAGCAACACATACTTAAGAACTTACTGTGTATGGAAAGTCTCCCATGACTACAGCTTGTCCAAGTGGCACAAAAAGGAGAAGCCTATTTCTGCAGAAACATTTATTTCTACAAAATCCGTGGTCCAGCTGTTTGATGAAGAGGGAATGCGTCATGGCAAGGATATGGTAGTTATTTTGTATTAGGGTTAGGGATTCCAAGTGATGTTTAATTGCCATCGGTCCAGAATAAGGGAGTAAATACAACTTGAACCCTGGAAGAGGTAAATTCTACTTAAGCCAGTCTTTGCTTATGGGCTGGAGATCAAGTGAAGGCGACACCATGGGGATATAATAAAGAAAAACAATTGCTGCCAGGATCTATTTGTTCCATGGTTAAAGTTCAAATGGGGAAAGGCATTTCCCCTTTATGGCAGGGGTCTCCAACCTTGGCAACTTTAAGACTTGTGGACTTCCAGTTTGCTCATAGGGTCGTTTTTTGCCCTCCAGAGCCTCCGGGGGGCGGGGAGGCTGTTTTTGCCCTCCCCAGGCTCCTATAAAGCCTCTGGAGCCTGGGGAGGGTGAAAAAAGCACTCCAAAAATGGAGGGAGCACTGGGTTGTGCATGCATGTGCACTGGGGTTGTGCGCAAAGCATTATGGGTGTGGCACACCCGTGCACTACCCCCCTGCGCTCCCCCCGCTTTTGGCACATGAGCCAAAAAAGGTTTGCCATCGCTGGACTAGAAGACCTCAAAGGCCCCTTCCAACTCTGTTATTATATTATATTAACTTCATTTCGGTGGTAGGAAAGGGCTATAAGTGAGTTCTATGGGGCTTCTTAGTGAGAAATTGGAGGTCAGTATATCTGTGGTCTAGTATCACCAATCTTTTTCTACAAGAGCATATCTGCAGATAACTGCCAGTTTCAGGGTCATTCTTGGAAATAAAGAATATATTTGGGTTGGTGGTAGCATGCTTGTTCCTAAAATCAGGTGGAACATACAGTATAGAAGATATTGGGGGGGAGGATGGAAATCCAAGTCTCAATGGATGAAGGGCTGGAAATTCTGTGTTTTTTTCCAAAATGCTGAAATTTTCCCACAAAGCTCTTCCATAGCACTTTTATATTCCTAGCAATGGCATTTCTATCTTCAGTCTTGTAATAGTTATCTTTTAGCTTTGCCCGTCCTCAGCACAAGAAGAAGGAGAAGTCTTAGATGGCACATCTTTTGCAATTACATGAGATTATTTAATGTTACTAGAGATGTGGTTTTTAACCCCTTTCGTTAAAAAATGCAGACGGAAATGTTCTCACAGCAACTATTGTGCTCAATGAAATGGTCATTAGATTGCCTCATCTATGCAACTGCATTATGGGTCATCAACCACATCTAGCTGCAAGGCATAATGCAATCATTCATGTCCTGCCATATTTTTAAGCAGTCTTGATGAATCAGCCTATATACCTATACCACAAATGATGTGCTTTTTACAGAAAAGCAATTCACAAGTACTAAGAACCTATAATATCACAAATAAGGAACAGGCAAAACTTGATGAACCATAAACCCTTTAAAATGTAATGCTTTACCTGTGTTTTTTTTCTACAAAGCGAAGGGCAAGAGGGAGAAGCACATTCTCCAGATTTTAAAAAAAAACTTTGAGACTGTAATATAACAATACACTTGAATAGCTTTGAATTTCCAGAATGGTTCACACAATCAGAAGTAGAATTAGACTTTTCCACACATTAATTCCACATGTAAATTGAATTCCAGGAACCAGATTTTTCCCAGGAGTCCTATGCTCCAATTTCCATCCATCCATTCAGTGCAAATATAGCTGTCTGGATAAAAATTGTCCTACAGAAGGTGCAATCCTCCATGCCTAAGATCAACATCAAATGGATATATACCCCTGCAGAGCTGAATAGGCGTAAGAATTATTTTCAAAGATTCTGCTGAAACCATAGAGGTCATGGGGCAAAACCAGACAGCTCAACTTTCACACGAGATCTCTTCATAGGGAGAAGCTGAGTAGAACTAGAGTGTTGTTGGCAAATGTGCTGCAAGTTATTCTAGTGGCTTGTACTAAACCACTGCTTATTAAATAAACCCCAATTGTATAATTAACATTAACATTTCTGAATTCAAAAAAACCTTACACAATAGCCCGCAATCATTAGAAGTCCTTTACATCATAGAAGAGTATCCAGTATTAAGTTCTAAAAGTTCCAAGACTCTAAGTCCAACATTTTAGTCAATGTTATAGTAACTCTGTTACACCGTTTCTCAAACCCTAGAGAGCCTGTGGTTCTTATGAAAATAAGTAAATAACCATTAGGTTCTTCAGAGTCATGACACTGGGGAATAGTGGTAAAATCTTTAAAATAAAGGTTCTCTGGCAACCCTGATGTAGACGGGACATGCTTGCTCCATTGTATGACTCAGGAATGGTACTGAGGAATGCTTTGAAGTGGTTCAGACCAAGAGAGGCAGAGTATAAAAATGAGAAAGTCAAAAATACATCACAGTAGTTCTGTAGCACACTAAATGCCTTAATTTGTCCATCGTCTCTGAAATATCACAGGGAGGCCAAGCAAATCCAAACCTCTGGTTTGCTTCCGATTTTGTTTTGTCCTTTCCAAGTTCACCATCCCAAAGGCCACATAGTCTTAAAAAAAAAACGGAACAGCAAAACATATAAAATGAAAATGATCTGTAGGGCACTCTCTGAAGATAACTAAAACAGAGGATCATACAAACATCCAAAGAAATTATAGATGGTATAGGGTTTCCTGCTTCAGCAGGGGGTTGGACTAGAAGACTTCCAAGGTCCCTTCCAACTTTGTTAAATTAACCAAGCATATGTTGTTTTAAGCCACAATCCAATATGGAGTGAGTGAAACTCAATACTAAAATATTTGGTGGAGGAAGGTGTGCCATCATGGCACAGTAGTTAGAAAGCAATATTGTAGGCTAATTCTGCCCACAGTCAGGAGTTCGATCCTGATGGCTTCAAGGTTGACCCATCCTTCCATCCTTACAAGGTCAATAAAAAGAATTCCCAGATAGTTGGGAGCAATATGCTGACATACCTGGAGAGGGCTGTAAAGCACCATGAAGCAGTATATAAATCTAAATGCTATTGCTACCTTTAGAGAGAGCAGGAAACACCTGTGTGCAATCTTGGAGAATAATACAGTGAAAAACTACTGGTCCTCAGCATACTGGTAAAATTAGTCCCATAACCCTAAACAGCATAACATTATTTGAGAATGATAGACTTTGTGGAAGAATCAGGATTGACTAGGCTCATGTAGATATATTTAATCCAGGTATTTATAGCTAAGGTTCAGTAGAGAACAGAGGTGGGCTTCTGCCGGTTTTTCCCAGATCAGGTGAACCGGTAGTGGTGGCGATGGGAGGCTCCACCCACCTGCTTGGATGCTTCTGTGCAGAAGCATCATGCGCATGAGCGAACAGGTAGTAAAATAAATTGAAATCCACCATTGGTATACAAATGTCAAGAAAGATTCCTAACCTAAGTATGTCTAGACCTTTCAGCTAAGGTTTAACATGACAAAATTTTGCTTGTAGAGCAGGACAGATTCAAGAAGCAACAAATCGTTGGTCTTATTTTTCTAAGGAACCTTTGCAATGTGTCATGATACCTCTCTTCAATCTGCACTGGTTTGCTGTTAAGAATCAGAGCACACATATGATAAACCTATTGCAACACAAGATTAAACTTTGGATGGAGCTAAGTTGCCCACATCTGGACTATCTTATGGACAGCAAGGTCACACTTCATTTGCAATTTGCTTTGGTCACTTACTATTTCTCTCATTCAGAATGAAAAAACCAACGCTGCCATGGAGTGGACTCTGTTTTCTATATGTCAATATCCCAAACGAAATCTCAGTCTCAAATAACCATACTAAATGAAACACGGAAGCACTGAATCTCTCTCTTACAGGTTTCTGCTTGTACACTAGTTGCACAAGACTGCACTTCCCGTAAAAAGAGTAAGTTCACAAATTGGGAGTTCCTTGATTCTCAGATAGTACTGGGTTTGCAAATAGAAGTTGTGGAGAGACTATCCCGGCTATGTTGAGACTGATGGATTATAACATCTCTTGGCTGCTATTTATGTTTAATTTCTTTTTTTGTATTGTATTTTAACTTGGTTTTATGATTGTTCGCCACCCAGTCACTGTTTTGAGATGGGTGGCTATACAAATTGAGTAAAATAATAGAGGCCGGTGTGCCAGCTGCAACTCTTCCCAAGTGAATATTTGGTGACTGTGATCTATGTCTTGGTTACATTCCGACTTCCCTACTGTAATACATTCTATGTGGGGTTAACTTGTAAAAATATCTGGAGTGTGAAATTGTACAAAATTATTTATTTATTGCTATTAAACACTAAAATATAGCATTAAAAATATTTAACGTATGAAACACCAAGCAATCTACCATGACAATTTCACTCACTGGGTAAACTAAATCTCCACATCTCCAAAATCTTTCCTAAAGAGTCAAGTCTTCACAGCCCTTTGAAAGCTTAATAATGTAAAGAGGACTAGGTATCCAGAAGTAAGCTCTTCCATGAATGGAAGGCCATCCTCTCCAGATCCCAATGCCATATTCTTAAAGGGACCCTCAGCAAACTCTCTCTTTCTGATGTCCTTGGGTGGTCAATTTAATATGGAGAAGATAACATACATAAATACATGCATGAATGCATGCATGCATGCATGCATGCATACATACATACGTACATACATACATATGTCCTAAGCCACTAAGAGTTTCGCATATATACCTACGTTCTAAGCCACTAAGAGTTCAGAGGTGACAACCAGCATCTTAAATTGCACTGGGAGTCTATGTGGCAACCAATGCAGTTCCCAAAGTGGCATGTTACCTGATAAATTTTGGATCTATCCATAACCATGTGTACTACTTGTGCCAGTTGAAGCTTATGTATTATGTCAAGATCTTCAAGGACATGTAGAGTATTAACCCCATGTAGAGGGAAGTGAAATTTTGAAAAGGGCATGAGTTATCATACCCAAAGTTTCAAAATCCAGAAATGGCTACAATGGGCACATGAGATGCAATTGCATTAACCCTTTCCTGCTACAATTTCAACTTGCAAATAAATTAAAAGAATCACATGACGACTGTACTGAAATACTTAATTCTTTACTGATCAGACTGTTTAATTGACTCCTAATATGGTTCTACCTGGTAATTAACGAGATTCTCTTTTGAAGATACTTCTGCTGTCAAAAGTCCTTGATCAGGCCCTAGGAGAATATGGACTTCTTTCTGATTAGAAAAAGCATTAGAGGACCAATTCTCTAAGCATTTCAAAAATCTGTAAATATCTCTCTTTTTCAGCAAGTTTTTAACAATTATTTGAGCGCACTATTAATGGCATTTATTTTCATTTGCATTACATTAAGTTCAGTTAGCCATCTTGAATGTTCACCTAAGCAAAAGAATGAGTGAATGAAGACTTCATGATTTGTTAAATATTTCACAATGTCTTTGGATATTACTGTCACAGTACTATGAGATGGAACATCATTTATACAGCTCCTCTGTGTGAACTGAACCAGTGAACTGAACTTTTTGGTGAAATATTTCTATGACTTTCCTGGACTGATTCTGGCTATATCCAGATTAGTCATCAGATTCTATTGATCAGAAAAAAATCAGTTTTAATATAATTTAGGTAATATAATTATGTAATATCCTAAACTCTGAAACATCCCTATACATCGATTATGCTTTCATTAGAGTTACTGATTTCCAGGATTGTATATAGGACATGATTCCAAATAGGTACTTTGGCATGTGCCTTATAGAAAATGAGGCAACTATCTACAATTAAATTAGTCACATCTTTCCCCCATATTTGCTTTGGTATCTAATACAACTGCCATGTGATCCTGAGAGAAGAGGTTTTAGTGTGTATGCTCCTTCTGTTCTGAAGCATATTTTTAGAACCAAAGCTGATTCATTATTCAGACCTCCTGATTTGTCATTAGTCCTAGTTCAGACTTCCTACCTTGTCTGCTATTGCTAATTTATTTTTCAGATTACTAAAGATTACTGATTACTGACTCATTCCATATCTCTTCATTCCTTGTTTATCCCATCCATGATTCTGTCCGGACAGACAAGCGCGTAGTAGAATACTAATAGGGTTCCTAATAAGAAGTGCTCAGCTTAATAAAATCTCTGTCAGGCCTGTAGCCATATTTACTTTTGGATCTTTGGCCTGCCACACTTTCTATTATTCTACTATGCATTTTCTATTGTGGGGAAATGGGAGGGGGGATTGTAGGAGTGAGATGCGTTGTAGCCATAACAAAATTCTTTCTAGAAAACCAAGGTCATCCTTTGTCTTTGCACCTCTGCAGAACTGGATGGGTGGAACTGCCAGCATGGCAGTGGAAGATTAAACCATGTGATGGACTTGTGGGCGTGGGGGCCAGATCTTGAACTTTCAACTGGATGGGGAAAATCAGCTTTCAGATTCTGTTTCCCCCAGACGTACCAACATGGCTCTCCTAATAAATAGGAACTTTGAGCAATACTTTGCCTTGGACTCTGATTTACTTTTGGATGCTATTTGGATGCTCTCCCTCACAAATGATCATCCAGAGTAACAGCTAATGAACCGACAGCAAACAGCCCCAAGCTCAGTACTTTGATGTTTTGGGAGAGCAACTATGGCTGATGATGCTTCTTATTTTTCAAGGTATTTTCCAGACATGGAGTGGATGGTTAGGTATAGAAAAATCTGCGCTATTGTTTCAATGGAATCCGATCAACACAAAGGCATTTGAAAATTAAAGCAGGCGCCAGTCATTGAAGGTCACACAAACAAAAGCTATCTATTGCAGATCCTTGTATTTTACCAAACAACTCCATTTGCAGAGTGCAGGTCATAATGAAGAGCCTTGGTGGTGCAATGGTTAGAATGCAGTACTGCAGGGCTAACTCAGTGCTCACTCCAGGAGTTAAATCCCAACCAGTTCCAAGGTTGACTCGGCCTTCCATCCTTCCGAGGTGGATAAAATGAGGACCCAGATTGTTGGGGGCAATAGGCTGACTCTGTAAACCACTTATAGAAGGCTTTAAAGCACTGTGAAGCGTTATATAAGTCTAAATGCTGTTGCTAATGATGAAACATTCATGGTTACAGCTTTATTTATTCTTTGTACAATTTTACATTTTTTGCAAATTGGCAGAACAGAACTTACAATCCCTTCCTGGAGATAAAAGCATACAGGGAAAAGAATACAAATAAGAATATTTAATATGAGACATACTTGCCATATAGGACTTTTCTCTAGTACTTTGAAAGAGGGAGAAAGGTTAAAGTAGGATGGTAGCTAATCATCTTTTTTCTCAGTCTGATATGCCAGCTGGAAATTTGGGGAGTTGTATTAGACATTGGAGAATGTAAGAGGTTTATTGGACGTATTACTGCTGCCTAAATCAGAAAGAAAAGTAGTGTTCCCTTAAGCAATAAGCCTGCTGTTAGAGCCACGTAAATGTGCAACTCAGACTTTGTTCTTCAGAGCCCAGATTAGACCAACACTGAGTTCACTTTTCCTTTGCCACTGTTGCACTCCACCCTTGCTTGGTGGTTTCCTCTAGAACATGTGGTTTTGCTTCCAGTGTGAATACCCAACAAAGTTAGCAACGCCCAGGAGAGCTGAATGGCTTCCCAACTTGTGTTTTCACTCATGCCAGGGAAAAAAGACAGGTTTTAAAAATTGGAAGGAGACAGAATATTGTGTACTCTGCCATCAAATACATCTCAAAGTTAGGTTGATTGCAAATCATTGTAGCTTCTTCATCCAGGAAGAGCACAGCAGCTGCTTTCCTCAACAGCATTCAAGGCTGTTCTAGCCATTTCTGGCTTATTTTCTTGGGAATCCAGGCAACTCTCCTACTGCTTCCCCCCCCCCCAACACACACACAATGGTTGAGTGGTTTAATGACTGAGGGACCAGCAGCAGGCTCTGGACCCTGATATGAGCTCAGCCATATTGAATATCGATTACAGTCCCAAATTGTATTCTCTAGAGAGAGCTGGTAGAGCAGGAAGGATCCCACCTAAGGCTATTTGGCAAATGCAGGGAAATAATGGGATATGAGTGACAAAACATGTCTGCTGTTATCTGCTGTGTCACGTGAATTCTACCCATTAACTCTGTTGTTTACAGGTAAGGTATTTTTAAGACCTCAAGAGACCAGCTCAGAGATTCTTTTGAAGATACCAACTGCTAAAAGTATTGCAAAAACAGATGTCTCATAAACTTGCCATCAGTCCAGGGCTGAAAAATAATGAACAAAATAGCTTCAAGGCTCCCAGGGAGAGTCAATAGCTGGTTATTGTGTCTACAGCGGTGACAGGTATACAGTGGGCCCATTGTGAGCCTCTTCTTTTCCTTAGCAATCCATTTACACCTTGTCTTCAGCAAGTGGACCTCTGTGGAGAATGGTGGCTTCTCAGGCACACGCCATTAGCAGAAAAGCACCATGTCAAATATACTTGATGATGAAATACAGGGCCCAAGGGCAGCAACCTTCTAGTATAATGTTTCCTACCCAGGGAGCAGGCATATATCCAGGCCACTCTCTCCCCTAGCAACCGTACCCCTCTTGTTTATCAGCCAATCCTCCCTGTAGCAATATAAACATCTCCAGAGGACAAAGGAGTAGGCGGGAGAGCTTCTGCCTTTCACACAAGTTTTGGCATGAAAGCCAGTGCTAAACCACAACACACAGGCAAACAAAGCAAGCGGCCAACTTCCAGGACATAAAGTCATCCTTGAGCCACCAGCTGGGATAGGCTTCCCCACTCCTCCCACTCCCAAATTCCACCCCCCCACCTCCAAACTGTCAAAGTTCATGCAAAGAGGTAGCCAAAAGATCCATTCCTTTCTCTGGCAGAAGGGAAAAGCCAAAAAAACTGAAGGAAGCACCAATGGGATCCAAGAAGCCCAACACTGCTTTGCCCCGTGGTGGGTCTCCCGCAGCACCGTCTACTTTGAGATCATTCAGGAGGCGGAAAGGATAGTAGAGCTAAACCAAGGTCATCTGGGACTGCCGAAATGCCACAAGAGTTGTGTTGAGGGTTTTTTTCCCCATTACAGCCCAAACCACAGGAGGGGTGAATGGGGAGAAAGGCAGGATGAGGCACCACGTCTACATAGCCACGATTCCAGCCACTCACCTGTAATCCGGTCCCGGTCCATGACTGGGAAATAGATTTAGCATCCACGTGTCCCGAAGTCTATTTAATTACTTTCCCTGCTGCTGTTGCTGCCGCCGCCTTTTTGCCTCTCCGTCCAAACCAAGCTAAACAAACGTTCTCCAGCCGAATTTCTTCAATGGGTTGCAATCGCGAATGCCGTCCGGATTACCACATTTCCGTGCGCGGATCAGACGCTTCTGCTCCCCAACTGAAGCAGCTTTGCATCATTGAAAGAAAAGGAGCGAAAAAAGAGAGATGCCAAAGGCCTGACCCAGGAAAAAAAAATCGGAACGCAATTTCTCTTCCACCCCGCTATTCCCCCCTCCCCAACCAAACATATATTCCGCCACGTGCAGGACTACTGAGAAACCCAATTCCCCCGCAAGACTCTCTTAAAGGCACAGAGCAAGCACTTCCTCCGGGACGCCGCGGCTCGCTCGACTTGTCATTTAATCATCCGGAAGGCGCTGGGCAAAGTCGGCTCCTTGAAACAAAACAAGCCCCTAATCCATCGACATTAAACGGCGTCCTCGGATTTCTCCAGGCTTAATTCACTGCCGCCGTTTCTCCTTCTCTTTCTCTTGCCTTTTCTTTCTTTCTTTTTCTTTTGGCTGGAGCATAGAAAGCCCTCCAATCGGACTGACTCCTCCAGACAGCCTGGCTTTCAAACTCCTGATTTTTTCCCTTGTTTTTAAAGTCAGTTTCTATTTGTTCTTCTGTTCTGCTGACTTCAGTCTTCGGCCGAATGACAGAGAGGATCTCGCCCCGTCTGCTTGCTACCGGGGAGCTTTTGCAGCACTTCTTTGCTTCCCTGCTGGAGAGGCTTTCTTCCTCCTCGGCCTTGGCCAGAAGCCACAGGGTTGCCTTGGCACAGGGAACTGCCTGTCGGACTTTCCCTTGTCCCGCGGGCCAATAAGGCTGAGCGGTTGCAGCTAGCCTATAAGTGACAGGCTGCCTGGTTCTTGGGCTGCTCCTGCAGATATCCCCTCTCCCCCCCCCCCCCGCAAATTGGGCTTACTGATTACTGTCCAAAGGGCTCCGGCTGCGGGCTTTGAAAGCAGAAATGCAATTGTGCAACCGCTGTGACCTTCTCCACAAGATCGGATATTATGGCTCATTTCATAAAGGGGTTGCTGGGAGTTGGGGAGGCTCTGCTGGCAAAACCAAAAGCATTGTGGGTGGGTGGGAGATTTTTATCTCTTGGGGTTTCAGGGAAGAGATCTTGGGTGTTTTTGCAGTTGAGAGAAGGGCGCTGACCGTACTACCTGTCAATGACTACTTCAGCTTCAACGACAATAACACACAAGCACACAATAGATACAAACTCAAGGTAAACCGCTCCAAACTCTATTGCAGAAAATACAACTTCATCAACAAGAGTGGTCAATGCCTGGAATGCTCTACTTGACTCTGTTGTTACATCCTCAAACAATCACAGCTTCAACCTTAAATTGTCCACCGTGGACCTCCTCACCCCATTCCTAAGAGGTCAGTAAAGGCAACGTGCATAAGCGCACCAGTGTGCCTACCATCCCTGTCCTACTGTCCCCATTTATTTGTATCCATTTTCTGTGTTCTTATTCATGTTTATTCTTGTTCCTTGTTATCTTGTACATGTTTGACAAACCAAAGAAAGAAAGAAAGAAAGAAAGAAAGAAAGAAAGAAAGAAAGAGAAAGAAAGAAAGAAAGAATTGTTTTCAGCGATTGAATGAGCTCAGTCAACACAACCATGCATCAACTTCTTCTTGTGCCATGTCCAATGTCGTCAGATCCTATTATAGGATCCCGGAGATCCTATTTTTATCAACAACCACAGGAACACAACCCCTAAGTCTATCCAACAACCATGCCTCAACTTCTTCTTGTGCCATGTCCACTGTCATAGGATCCTATTATAGGATCCCGGCGATCCTATTTTTATCAACAACCACAGGAACACAACCCCTAAGTCTATCCAACAGGAGGGAACCAGAGCACTCCCAATGTGAGTTAGGCTGGTATGTATCACCTAGGCAGGTCTGGAGAGGAATGGATGGTTTGCTAGGGGAAAAGAAGTCTTTTAAGGTCCATTAGTAACTTGGGACTCATTAAACAAAACATGGGGCTTGACAGAATGCCCCGGGTTCAGCAAACTGCCTCATGCGATGCGTAGCTGGTGAGTCAGGCCAGGAGTTATTTAGTGCTTTGTTCCTTTTCAATGCTACGGTTCTGTCAACAAACTTCCCTTAAATTAATTTTAAAGATCCTCTGTCATAAGCAATCAAAAACATCCCCGTAAAAAGTTATACATGTTTTTTAGGAAGGGCTTATGGAGTAAACACAGAGATTCCTGCCAGCTGCTACTTACGAGATTGCCCTAGAAAAATTCAACATGAATAGCCAATACTAATAAGTAGGCCTCTACTGGAAACTCTCCAGAGGGAGCTCTGGAAGAAGTAAAATATTCGCAAGACTTGTGGAACAATGCTTAGAAATCTATTTCTGCTTAGTTAGTCCATAAAAGTGGCTGGATCCTCCTAACAAATTATCTCTAACAGTTTAATCACATCAATCAATTCATTAGAACTGATCGATACGTGGGGACCTCTCAGTTCCACCTTTTTAGAGGACAGAACTTGTAGGGCTTTATTGTGCTGCACATATACTTTACAGCACATTCAGTTTGGGAAGGTGCCTTCTCCAATTGTTTTTTTCTTTTGCTTTTCTGAGTCTTTCCATGGCTTGAGAACATTGACCAAAGCAGGAACTCTAAATTTAGGGCTGCTCTAGCCTGCTTGACCTGAAGTGGGATCATTGCACACTTTTGCAGCTACTCCCAAAAATGGCATTTATCTTTGGGTTCAAGGGGATGATACTGCTGTATTGAGTGAGTCATCGCCAGATTATTAAAACGGATGAATCATCTTCCCATGGAAGCAGAAAGGGCTGATAAAATCCCCTTCAGTACTGCAGCTTCCACATTTTGCCATGTACTGATTCACATGCATGCTTGCCTTTCTACATTTCTCTTAAATATAGCTTTCTGGTTACTCAAAACCCAGGGTGGGAAGTCAACTAATGCTGTTCCTTCAAAGAAAGAGGGGGGGAAAATGGAACCGTAGCCACTTTGGAAATAAATAATTCAAACTTCTGGATAATAATAGAAGCTCTTCATATTGTGACACTTGCATAGCTTCTAAAATTTTAGCAAGTTCTTTTTTTTTTGAACAAACAAACATAAACAGATATAAAACATTAAAAAAACATCCTCCAGTTACATACAGTGTGTCGATTGGTTACAAAACGTTTATGCTCTCTCACCACAGTGTTCATTTACAATTTTTATAGAATCTCATACTATCCATCTAATATACAGTATATGCATACAATTATTATCATTATTAAACATTTAGTCAAACATTTATTTGACTACAACCATTGTTACTTCCTTTTATGTGAGAAGTTTAAAATAAATTTACATTATGGCATTTCATCACATCATCCCAAAACCATCCCGTAATATTACAGCTTTTTTTATTCTGTATAAAATTGTTTATCTTTGGTTACAAAAATTTTACGTATCCTCTCTATAGTCCTCACTTACAATTTATATAAAATTTCATATTATCAATCTAATATATTATATATATATATATATATATATATATATATATATATATATATATAAATAATCATTGTTAATCATTTATATGACTATAACTATTATTACTTCATTTTATGTGTAATATTCTAAGTTTAACTAAATTTAAATTAATTTTTATTGTGCATTCTATTACATCATCCTGTATCCATCCAATGGTAATACAATCTTATATCTCTTGCCATTTGTAGTATTTGTGTTCTAATTATTTTCTTGGTAGATCTTATATGGACTTCTCTTGGCACCTTGTTTTTCACTGCATATCTTGTAAAGACTCGGAACCCCTCGTCTGTTCCTTCCATCAACTTCCCTTTGGTTATCACCGATGCTTCTGCCAAAATTTATATCATTACTTCTACTAAATTTTCTCCCTTTTCTTCTTCTATATTCTGGAATCTGAGATAAAAGTCTGATCTGTCGCTCTCCCATTCCAATATTCCACTCTTGTCTTTTCAACCATGCTCAATCTGCTGTAATATCTCCAATTTTATTATCTCTTTGTTTATCTTTTTCTTCATTTTTTGAAATCTGTCCTTGTTTTTCATCATCACGGTAAATATTCTCAATTTTTCCATCTATTTTTTCTGTTCTTTGTTCAATATTCTCCATTCTCCTTTCAATGACCTCTGTCCTTGCTTGTATTTTTTGAATTTTTTGCATAATCATCTGCAAAGTCACTTCCTTTTCTTTTTCGTGTTGGAACATCATCTGTATTGGTCTTTTCCTCCAGATAGTAATCACTGCCACTTTATAAATTCCAAGGCTTTTTTATTAAGTTCGAAACAAGTTCACTGCAATCTTCTCTCTTTCAAGTCAAGCTTTCTTTTCACTTCAGTCCAGCTACTGATAGTACCCCAGAAGAGCACCTATATAAAATATCTGTGCTCATCCCACTATCATTTTCAATAAACAAGCTCAAAGACCTTGAAATGTAGATCAAATGCTAAAGGGAAAGAAGAAAAACAATGTTTCCAAGCCTCCAAGCCTCTAAGTGACAGTGTTATTCTTTTCCTCTGCTTTTACTTCCTTCTTTATATTCCAACTTAAGGGGAAAAAGATTCTTAAAAGAAAATGCAATAGAGCATTGAAAAAAAAGAAAAAGTCAATCAATAAGTATTGAAAAAAGAGGAATAGAAGAGAGAAAAAACCCAGTCCAGTTTAAAAAATAAGAAGCATTTGTAAAAATTCCATCAATAAAAGATTAAAGAAAAATAGCACACTAAGTTTGACTCAGCTTTAATCTTGTCACCTAACCTCTTCTGTCTTCAATTTTAACTTTACTTTTGATCTTTTTGAGTGTTCTCTTCTCTAATAATAAAATTTATCTCACCAATTTGACACACTTTCTCTCCCACTTTCCTTCCATTCTGGAGCTGTCCCAATTTTCAGCAGCTTTAATGGCTACTTCTCTGTCACTGGAAAAAAGGGCTTCTCCTGGATCTACCTTCGACTTTGCGATGTCCCTGGGATCAGCAGGATGTGCCCTTCTCTATCACCATCTCTATGGGATAGCTTAGGTCCAAAAGGACCGTCCAGCAGCAGAGATATCGGCGGCAATCTTGGAGCTTCAAGATTGCATGTCATATTGTCGCGACTTCATTCCCGCCTCCCTGAAAATTTTAGCAAGTTCATAGGGCAGAAAGGACCATGGAAGTTAACTAATCTACTTTGTGTACACTGCAGGGTGTGTAACATCTCTGACAGATAACCCAGCCTCTGTATCCCCCAACAAATGAAATTTTGCCACTTCATGTGACAGCTGTCAGGCCTGCATTTATATTCCTTTTAGAATTTTGGCCTGCCATACTTTCTCTTATTTCATTATGTTGTTTCTTTAAGTATAGTCAATTGGGGGGGGGGGATTAGAAGGAGCAGGATTTTGGAATGTATTGTTTTTCATTCTTTGCTAGAAGCCAAGGTCATCCTTTGTCTCCGCACATTCACACCTGACCAGAAGAAGCTGGGCGTGGACGCCAGCGTGGAAGGAGGAGATTGGACCATGTGATGGATTGTGGGTGTGGGGAGAAGATCATGAACTTTTAACTGGGTGGGATTCTGATGTAACTTCCAGAGTTGGGATCCCACAGCTATGTGCCAACATGCCTGCTTTATTAAATTGGAACTTAAGCATAGTTTTGCCTTCAATTCTGATTTGATTCTACATGGTATTTGGAACGCTGACAACAGCCTGTTCTTCTCTCCCACAGCAAAAACAAAAGTTTCTCCTGAACCAGCTTCCTTGTGACTTTAACACATTGTTTTTTGTTCTTGCCCTTTGAGTAATAAGAATATACTGTATATATACTCTTTCTTCTATGTGACAACCTTCAGATATGTAGACTGCATCCCATGAGTGTCAAACTTGTGGCCCATGGGCCAGATGGATCATGTGCTGGCCACACCCACACCTGGTTTAGCGAAGGGAGAAAGAGTCATGATATGTCACGTGACGACATGAGTTTGATACTCCTAGTCTATCCTATCAACTCTTGGTTGTCTTTAAACACCCAGATCTTTTCATATGGCTTGTTTCTAGACCTCTTAATATCTTGATAGCCTTCCTCTGATCTAACTCCCATTTGTCACTGTCCTTTTGCACTGTCATACCCAGAATTGTTTACCATCATATATTCTTGCCTATAGTTTATAGACTCATACTGCAGGATTAGTTAATGTCTGTTGTTAGTAGATCCGTGGGGGTGCAATGGTTAGAATGAAGTACTGCAGGCTACTTTTGCTGACTTCCGGTTGCCAGGACTTCGTGTCCCACAGGGCCAAGGTTGACTCAGCCTTCTATCCTCCCAAAGTCAGTAAAATGAGGATCCATTTTTTGGGGTGGGGGCAATGTGCTGACTTTGTAAACTGCTTAGAGAGGGCTGTAAAGCACTTAGAAGTGGTATATAAGTCTAACTGCTATGTCACTGTTATTGTCTGTCTCATCAGTTTTTAAGATACATGGACTTCATCTCTCAGAATGCTGGCTGGGAAATTTTGGGAATTAAAGTCCACATACCTTAAAGTTGATAAGATTGAGAAATATAGAGATAAAGAATGGAGCATATGATCTAGCGGCCTCCCTATTTTTGATAAGAGCCATTTTGGCCTTTAGGACAAACTAGATTCCCTTCACTTATTTTGGGATGAATCCTTCTTGGTGACATAGCAACAAAACAGAACCATAGTGGAAAATGCTATAAAGCTAAACAATTTAAACCCATTGAATGATGTAATAAAACATTACGTTGAGTTCATGCTGTGCTAAGAGCTGAATTTCAGTAAACATTTTGTAAAGGTGAAATGAAACAGTCCACCTAGTAAAAAAAAACCAAAACAGATGCAGGGTGCTCTGTGTGTGTGTGTGTGTGTGTATTTTTTGTGCCCATCAGCTATATTATTATTCCAGGAAAGTACACCAAGGGGAAGTCTGCTAGCTTATTGCAAAATGTTAAGGTAATCTTGAAATTACTTCAGTGCAGCATGTTCATGACTTTAAATGACAGTGTCCACAGGCATGCTCTTCATATGACCCTACTTTGTCCAACTGAAGGTTTAAAGGCAGCATCTTAGTGCCATCCAACCCAAATGTCACTGGAACAGAACTCCCAAAAGTTGAGATTAGTGGTTGTTTCTAGCATTCTAGGGGAATTTTGTGATAGTTGCCATGAAACATTTAACCAGTCACAAGACATCAATTTACTGAAAGATGGATTAGTGAGGATTAGCCACCTCCTCTTCCTCCTTCTCCTCCCAGCTGCTGTCAACTCCCAACATCATTGTTTTCTAAGGAGTAAATGTTTAAATAAAGCACTAGCAGAAGCCAGCCACTATTTTTATCTTCTAAGAAGGCCAGTGAAGCTGAAGCTGTCCTTAGAAATAAGAAATGATGCCACGGGCTGACACTCTGCTTTGCAGCATGTCCGTTTCCCTCTTCTTGAATCTTGATAGGGAAATAAGTCAGAAGGGAAGGAGTTTGTTACAAACCAAGACAGAACACTACAATGTGGACTCTACCCAGTGGTGGGATTCAGCCAGTTCGTACCACTTTGGGAGAACTGGTTGTTAAGTTTCTGAGCTGTTTGGTGAACTGGTTGTTGGAAGAAAACATTAGGGCAGAGAACCGGTTGTTATGTTATTTGAATCCCATCACTGCCTATAACATAGAGGATTCTTGCATTAAGGCCCATCTTCTCTAAATGATGCTATTAATTCTACATTATCCTACTCCAGTAAAGAATACTCCCAACTGCTGCCATTCCCATCACCACTTGAGCTTCACCAGTTCATTCAAGAATTGTAGGGTAATGAGAGTTTATTTCTGTCTGAAATGCAGGGGACCTTCCCTTCAGCAAACGGAAATTTAGGAGGGCCTTCTCAGCAAACTTCCTGCACTGGTCAAATGAAACAGTCATTTCTTCCATTATCTTTCATCATCATAAGCAGCTGAATTGCATTGCTGCAATAGAAAAGCTTTTTTTTTTCTCAAAGGGGATGTGGAGATTGGAAGAAAAGCTAAATCCAATTATAGGCTAGTAGTTAGGGTTTGGATAGTGTTTGGCTTTTAAAAATAAATTTCAAGGCAACAGTGCTTGCAAGACAAATGAAGCATCCATTATGCAAACATACTGAGACGTTCAAGTAGTTTCAGAAATACAGAAGATACCACAACATTCCAACTTTGAGAATTATTCTCCCTATAAAGACTATGATGGAAGATAAATGAGCACAACTGTTTTCAATAGCTGTGATACATTCATTAGTCCAGTCATCATATATTGTAGTTAATAAAAGTCATTTATGGAGGATCCTTATGGCAAGCCAGACAATGATTACTAATAGTTTAACATTGTCTACTCTGAGATCCATGTGTCTGTCCCAACCCTGCTTTAAATGAAACACCATTCCCTATTTTAGTGTTAACTGGGATATGATTTTTTTTCTCCTATGCTTTGTTAATAATATGGTGACATTTTTGTAAGCTTCTAACTTATGCTTTTAATTTTCTTTCTTTCTTTCTACCTCTATTGCAAGGCACTGTAGTCAGCTAATTTTATTCCAAAAATCGATTGAATCGATTGATGAAACCTAGCATTTTTATTTCAAAAAATAGCTGGCTTCGTCAGTCAATCTTTTAACTAATCATCTTTTAACAGTGATATAGCTAACAATAATTTAGCTTATCTCACTTAGGGGCCAAAAGAGCAATGTTATAGTAATATGGCAGAAAACATCCAGTACTAAAGAATGTGCAGAGTCCTTGATGCTCTCTGAGCTTGGTTGCTTCCTTGCAGATGTTTTGTTACAAAATTAGGTACAACATCAGTGCACTAGAGAATGTTTATGCCCATGGTTAGATGCAAGGGGAAATAGGCCGAAAATGTCACTCAGCCAATTGCTGCCCCAATATCTCATATCAGATATCATATCAAGAATCAGTCTGATGTAGTGATTGTAGCATTGGGTTAAGAAATCAGGACTCCTGCCTTTGGCACAAAGCCAGCTGAGTGACCTTGGGCCAGTTGCTCTTCATCAGCCCCAGGAAGGAATCAATGACAAACCACAAAATATTGCCAAAAATATTTTATCTTACTCAGCAGTCGCTAGGAGTCAACACTGTCTCAAAGGCATACATTTATATTATACTAAATGAAGCTGATGAAGCTGTGAATAAATGGTATAAAGTTCTATAGGTTCAGTCACATACCATGCAATGTTAAAGTTTTCAATTTATGATGTAGCATGTCGGTGGAACTTTGATGCAGTTTATTCAATGGACTGGTTAAAGAAATCATAGCATAGTGTTCGAACCCAACCACTGGGTTTTCTCCCCAATGCTTCTTAATCTCACTATAGACCAGTGGTGGTACTCTGCCAGTTCTTACAGTTCAGGCTAACCGATTGCGGCGGCTACTGGAGGCTCCGCCACCTGCCCTAACATAATGCGTGACCTTCTACCCATGCGCAGAAGGTCGTGCATGTGAGCACACTCACATTTGCGAACCAGTAGTGAAGGTAAGTGAATCCCACCACTAATATAGACAGGGATATTCATTTGGAAATTACTGCTTTGCCATATATATATATATATATATATATATATATTATATATATATATATATATATATATCTATATATATATATATATATATATATATATATATATATATATATATACTACATACACACCACCCACATACACACACACACACAGCCTTGTTTCAATAATGTTAATACATAGATTGAAGAGAAATGTGGTTCCTCAAGGGATAATTCATGGGGAAAAGAGATGAACACCATTTCACAGTCTGATCTGGACCAAGTTCTAAAATCATAAAAGAAAAGAAAAGAAAAGAAATCCTGGGACAGGAAGAAACAGCCTGACTCCCACACCATGAATAGCTATGCTCCAAGGACGGATTTAGAAGTGGTATGTTATTCTGTGGCTAAGTTACACAATTAGAGGTTTTGGAATGCACCAGAGAGTCATTGAAGATCTTGTCTTTACAGCGCTTAAGTTCGTGCATGACCAGTAAAATTGCTCTTTTTCCTCTCAATCTCTCCCCTCCCCCCCTTCTCAATTCTGGAAACTGTTATTCATCTAGGAAAACAACACAGAGAAATGGAGAAAGACAGAAATCAGCTGAAGCATCAGTAAGCATGAGGAAATGTTGCAAGCCAATCCCAGAAATGAAATCTTTGCACGTGAGAAAATTGTCTGGACGAAGGGTTGGGTTGTTAGAAAGGTCAGGAGATAAGAGGACAAGAAATTGTGTGCAAGAAATTGACCTCCTTGTGACTATAAGAGGAGTCTTTTCGGTTGTCTTGGCAAGATTTTGGAAGTGGTTTACTCTTGCCTTCTTCTTAGGGGCCAAGAGACAATCAGCTGAATTTGTACTGAATGTAGGATTGGAACTTTCTCCCATTTTTTTAATCCAGAGTCTTTAACCACTACCCCAAATCAGCATACTTCGTATTATTTTCAAATTTGGCTTCCACTGGTCACAGAATTGTATGCCTCAGAGGACATAATTGTATTTCAAATTTACACTGAGCACCAGGCTGCACCACATGATTCATTTTGGGACACTTCAGAGACAGTGAAGAGAGATATATTGGGCCCTGATGCTGGAGATAATATAGATGTTAATTTTGAACAATCATGAAGAGTTTCTAGAAAGATTTGACTCCTGGGTTTTCTATTTCAACTTCCTTGTTTTAATCCTCTCTTTTCTGCAATCAAGTACAGCTATGCCAATGGCAGTTTTTCATTTCATTTAAATTTGAAAGTACTATGCTCATTGCTTCCATAACAGTGGTATCTTTTTGTTAATCATCCTCATCTGAAATAGTTAAGCAGTAATATAATTCTGCATTTTCTGACACAGATACGACTCTTTGCTGTTCCTATAGACCCCCAATTTCTCTGTACAGGTAGTCCTCAACTTGTAACCACAACTGAGCCCAAAATTTCTGTGTTAAGTGAGTTTTGGCCCCATTTTATGACATATTTTGCTACACTTGTTAAGTGAATTATTGCAGTTGTTAAGTTAGTCTCTTAATGCTGGCTGGGGAATGCTGGGAGTTGAAGTCCAGACATCTTCAAGTTGCCAGGTTGAGAAACACTGTGTAAAGTGAATGTGGCCTCCCCATTGACTTGCTTGTCAGAAGATTCTAAAAGATGAACACATGACCTTGGGACACTGCAACCGTCATAAATATGAACCGGTTGCCAAGCACCCAAACTCTGGTCATACTACCATGGGGATGCTGCATGGTCATAAGAGTGAAAAATGGCCATAAGTCGTTTTTTTTTCATTGCCGTTGTAACTTTGAGGAGTGCCTCTATGTTCCTGACACTTTTTCTCACATGCTTAAGTATGTTTTATTTTAACCATAGCTATTGAATAAATCTTTTATAATCTCATCTCACAAAACATGCATATTCATGCAATAATTTATCAAGAATGGTAGACTGTTGTTTGTGTAGATGTGTTTTAAAGGTGATTATCAGCTCCCCAAATAGTATTGTATAACTTGGCTGCTTTTGATGGATTTTTCATTTTACCTCAGTTTACACTTGAGATAGATTTATAGTTTGCAGCCTTTGCAGTGCATTTAGTTTCAACAGTTCTTCAGGGAACTGTTTATTGTTGTAACATCAGAAGATGTCCAGTCAACTGTTAACTATAATAGGCAAAGAATTCTGCTTCCATATCAGGTTTATGAAAAAGAAACTAGGAAGAACACATATTTCATAATCAAGGGAGCTGATGTCAGATGACCTACTTATCAGAAAGCTCTCTAAATAAAGCTGGAAGGCTGGGATGAGGGCTGCAAAAATCCTTGATCTTCTATTGATGTTTCACACTTTGAAAGCAAGATAGAAATGACTTAATAGCTTCATCATAAATAATCCATATTAAGTGGATTGGGAGACAATTGGACCTCTTTCCTTAAGAAGATATAAATGCCTTTGCTAAATGAGCAGAAAGTCCATCCAGCAGAGAAGAATAATATAATTGAGCACTGAGTGCCTTAACAGAAGTCGATTACAAATTGCTCATGGACCGCTGTCTACCTTCTGTAATAACTGTAAGGTAGAGCATGAGAAATGTTGAATACATCCCTTGTTTTGCTTTGGTTTTTCCTTAGACAAAGCTATTTCAAGATACTTGAATGCAGAGGAAAGGTTATGCAATTAAACACAGCACAGATCAAGCCCCAGCACCAGACAAATCTACATGACTGTAATGCCTATTCTGACTTTGTAATGTGAAGGAGGAATATTTGTCTTCACATTGGATTCTACACATATGCACGCTATTCCTTGTTCCCTCACCCTTTCCTCTACCACCATTCCCTCTGTCTCTTTCTGTCATACATTAGTCATTTCACTCTGAATTTAATATAAATGGAGAGACAGACAGTTCTTCCTCCTCCTTGCACAGACATAACCTACTCCAGATCTGCCAGCAGCAGAAAAATCTTTACCTTTCAACACCTTTGCTGTGAATTGTTCACCTCTGCTTGTCTGGATGCTGAAGTTTCTCAGAGTAATTCTGTTTGCCCAGCACTGTGAATTAGTCTGGTCGCCCTCCCAGTGTCTCTTCCCCTTTACTCCCAAGGCTAAGCATTCCTAAACAGATACATATTACTTGGCATTAAGAGATAATGAATGATTTATCTCTCTGCTGAGATATGGTGCCCAGGCAAAGGGTGAATTGGAATTCTACCAAAAGAATAACTGGATACAACTAAATTCCATTGTCCTTTGTTTAGTGTTCAATACTCCATGGAATCACAAAATGGTTTTGTTTCTAAACCATATCATCCCATCCTAAAAATTTTCACAGGCAATCAACGAAGATCCTTCCGGACTGAACTTTATTTCTTCCATATCTTCCTCAACCATTCATTTTTTTTTAAAAAAAACATGAGAATAATATCCAGACTGTATCCAGATAAGTCAATGTTTGGACTGTGGGAGCATAAGTCTGAGATCTCAGAAAATAGCAGGGTTGAGATGTAGCACAGTTATAGGGGAGAAAAAAAATCCAATAACCAAGAAAATAAAGCATATATTTTACAAAAAGAATTTATTTTTGTGGCGCATAATGCTAGGTTTCATTTTCTTTTTTAACAGTGTGCAGTTATCCTGGAATGCCATAGGGAAGGCATATTTTGCTTCTATAGAATAGACTAGAATAGAATAGTATAGAATAGTATAGAATATGGAAGGGACTTGGAGGTCTTCTAGTCCAACCCCCTGCTCACGCAGGAGATCCTATACCATTTCAGATAAGTGACTATCTAGTCTCTTCTTAAAAACCTAAAGTGATGGAGCACCTATGTTTTCTGAAGGCAAGCTGTTCCACTGGTTAATTGTCCTCACAACAAGAAAATCACAAATTGCTGGTATATGGTGCCAAAATTCTCCATATGACATTCTCTGAAACCTCAGTTAACTTGTCATAAAAAATGTTGTGTGACAAAAAGTTAAGAGAACGTCAGTCCTTATCCTCACACCAATTTATTTTCATTATCTGTATTTACCTATTTACACCCATGCTAGAGAATGTCAAATGTACTAGATTCAATCTTTAAAAATGTCTGAGGTCACACGATAGCATCATGACATTTTAACTTTTTCACGCAAGATCTTTCAAAATTTCTAAAAAGAATATGAACGATGTCAGGAATCATTAATGGAATCTAGTGATTTGTGATTTTGATTCTTTTTTAATTAGGGGAGGGGACCCTCAGCTTTTCACAGACTGCTGAATGGCAACCAATAGAGGTGGTTGTCGACTTACACCAATTCATTTAGTGACTGTTCAAAATTACGATGGCACTGAAAAAAGTGACTTATAACTGCAGCAGCATCTCCATGGTCATGAAATCAAAATTCATATGCTTGACAATTGACTCATATTTATGATGGTTGCAATGTCCTGGGGTCAAGGGATCGCCTTTTGTGATCTTCTTCTAGGCAAAGTCAGTGGGGAAACCAGATTCACTTAACTGTATTATTAACTTTAAATTCAACTTTACAACTGCAATGAATCATTTAACAACTGTGGCAAGAAATATCGTAAAATGGGGAAAATTCATTTAACAAATGTTTTGCTTAGCAACAGAAATGTTGGGTTCAAATATGGTCATAATCCAAGGACTACCTGAAATTCATGGGTGTTCCTGGAGGAACAGGAGAGTCCTTAGGTTTAAACTCTGTTTCCAGTGCAAGACTGCTGCATACAGTCTCTCTTGTACAGATTAAAGGGAAAAGGGCATTCCTAGATATGGTGTTGATTGCCTATGCAGCAACACGTGCAGCGCACCATTTCAGTATTTGGCTTTGACTTGGCTTTGGGGAAAACAAAACAAAACTGGTCAACCTAGGCAATCTTATGAGAAATTCTTTGAGCAAAGTTTTATTTTTCATACCATAAGTGCTATTTGCACAGAAAGCTCAGTGAAGAAAACATATTTGTCGGTCTTTTCATGCCTTTGTCATCCACATTTGCACCCCGACTTTCCCATATAGGCTGCAACTTTACCTTTTCTTCTTTGAAATGAGTCTTTTACTGCATTTGCCATATGACCTTAGGACTACATAACAAATGCATTGAGATTTCACTCTCTTTATTAGCCTAGCTCTGAGCAGGAGAAGAGGAACAGACAATTGGTTAACGTTTCCTTCCTTATCATGCTGAGCTGGGGAAATGGTTGCCTCCAAGTGTTGCATTGCAAGCCTTTTTTCTAGGCTGCCCTTATTCTCACATATAGCTGGGGCAAAAATGTATATGAAAATATGCATTCTATTGATATGTATCAGAAGGTACATACATCCCCATTCCCCATTTGTCCCAACTGATGGGCTCCAAGTGAAGATCATCAGATGACTCACCTCTACAACAACAACTGTCCCATTTTTGTAAAGAGGTACAATTTAACGTTGCAGAAAATAAGGGATGCATTTCACGGGAGGTGAGAACATTCACAAAACATATCCCTTTTTATAGACTCTGCAGTAAAATTACACTGTTTATTATCTCCCACTAGCATTGTCACCAGCAAAAAGAACTATAGACTTTTGGATTAGGTTTCATAAAAGTTCTGGTCACGAAAACAGACTTTGTCTCATGGAATTTAAAATTTATTGGCGCTGGGAAAGAGACCAAGCAAAATGTATTAATACCATGACTGTCTGGATAAAGTGCTATTGCAGTCACTAGATGTGACGGTTTCTAGCCTTGAGAAAATTACAATGTGTGTTTCAGGTAAAAAAAAAAGAAGGAAAAGCAACTTCTTAAATATATATTGTATATGCTAAGAGTACATTGTGTCGCCCAAGAATAAGGTAGAAAGCAATAGGAAAGCTTAGGCATGTGACCTACAAGCATTGTGTTAGCCCTATACATAGAGACGAAGAGATGCAGTATGTAATTTAAGCAGAAGAATGTAAATAACCATGTCTGTTGTACTGGACAGCCTATCAAGAGTCTAATTCAGAATGTAAAAGCAGAGGGACGGCATTTGCGTCCATCAACGTATTGAGGATCTTAATACCTCAGCATCCCTTACTATTGCCTATGGTAACTTGGGTTGAAATGAAATTACCCCTTCAGCTAAAAAGTGACCAAAGAGGTTTTCTTTTTAATTCGTCAATGATCAAAGCTGGGGTAAGCCCTAAAATAACCCACTGGGGGGAGGGGAATATATCTCTTATGAAATAATGTAACATGTCATATGGTTTTGATATAAACCTGAATGCACTTTGGTCAGTGCAAAATGATAGCCAGAATTTGTGCACTTAGGTTATAATAAGACTTAAGATATTAAATCTTATTAAAATAATAAGAATAAGATATTAGGAATGCCTAATATCTATTCCACAGAAGTTCCCACAGAACTTTGCCTGTGTGCCTGTCTATCTGCCTACAGTATCTCTAAAATGCTAGCTGGAGTTGTATGAGACGAAAAGATAAATGACTAATCACCAGCGTTGGCAATTAGCTAAATGATGAGAGGTTTGGGGATCCCACTATGCAGTAGGTCAATAAAGAAATGAACTCTGTGGCTTGGTGGTTTCTGGAAGGCTGTAGACTCACAGTGCAGCACATGCTTTCTGTTAGATACTTGCTTTAACTTTAGTGGTTTCCACCAAGGTCCTCTGTTCCGGTGGGAACAGAGGTTTAATCCTATTGGTCGAAGGGTCTGACACGTCCCTATAAAAGGGCTGCTGTCAGACACAACCTTTGCTGGATTGTTCTCACTTGTTGTACTTAATAAAGAGCAGTTGTTATCGTTAGCCTGTGTGTGCCTGTCCATTACCCGATCTAACACTTTCCATGCTGACAATTCCAGGTTTAAATCAGAATTAACAAGAAATAGCTTTAAACCAGCTCAAAATCAAGAATACTTAAAAGAAGAAGCTGAAAAGAGAAAGGTGGCAAGGAATCCCATCCCCAAGGTTGCTCAGAGAAAGACCTTTCAGCCTTCTGTACAGTACAGTATACTGTACTATAGTACAGTATACATGATATTGTATACAACAGGATCGGCTGCCCTACTCAAGATTAAATGAGCTATCCTATGTTCACTTGCATTCCTAAAATTGACAAATCCATTGAATACTGTCATATATATCAACATTTCTTAACCTTGTTGGCAACTTTAAGATATGCATACTTGAACTTCCAGATTTCAGCAACCAGCAATTTACCGTAAGTCCATACATCATAAAAGTTGCCAAGGTTGAGAAACACTGATATATGCTACAACATGTAGAGAATTGTGTTTGATGAGTGCCAGAATGAGAAATGATTGCTTGGGATGAAAGTGCTGCTGTAGATTAAGGAACTCAGGGATACATACTGTAATCCAGATTTTTTTAGGCATAGATAAATAAAAGAAAGCAAAACAGAAATAGGAATATCCAAATCAATAATGCAGCCACCAATAAACAAAGAATAACTGATACAAAAAATAACTGAGTTAAATCTGATGAAGAATGGGAAGTCACTAGGAAATCCCAGGGCTGTGTTCAAGATTGGGAAATTGACTAAATATCCCAGATGACAATGGTAAATCCCTTCCTAGAAATCCCTAAGATTTCCCGCATGGACTTGTCCATGAAGTCACAAGACATCAAGCTCTATATTTCAGAAAATATAGAGATTTCAAAGACATGTAAAGCAGCCTAACCTAAATATATAGAACTTCAGGTTGAACGCTCTTTCCCTCAGAGTAATTGTTGGTTGGGATTATGGAAGATGGAAACAGACATACTTGAGATGTGGAGATTAGGAAATGGCCAAACTTTTCTCTCCTTTTGGTTGTTGATAATCTTTCTCAGCATAATATGAGTGTTTTGAGCAATGAGCAAATTTTGTAGCAGGGAAACTGACTGTTCATGAGGTGACTCATCCAGCTAATGAGGCAAAAGGAGCAGACCAGCCACAGGAAATGCAAATGATCTCAGCTAAGAAGGCATTCAAAGCAGATGGGCAGCATCAGCCAACATGCAGCTAATTTGGCCATTGGCAAAGGAAAAAAGCACTGACTGAGCATGGATGAAAAATAAGGAGATCATCCTTGCATGTGTGTCCCATGGTAGTTGAATCAAACGCATAATTTGCATTGTGTCTACATTTGCCTTTCTACTCAGTTCTCCAATACATAAATATTCCACATTTGGAAAAATACTCTGGCTCCACCAATGCTTGCATGGGAAGGTTCAAAGCAAAAGTTGAACCTGAGTTTTGAAGTGGTATGTGTGTTTGTGTGTGTGTGTGTGTGTGTACGTAATTGAGTCTGTGTTCATTCAAAATTGTAATGGTTTGTGTAGGTTGGCCTCCCTTGCTGATGTTTATTTTGGCGTGCATGGGCTGCCAACTGTAATGTATGAATTAGCTTTGCATGTTGATCATCTGCTGCCAGTTATTAAAAATAGTGCATTTTTGTCTATTATTAAGATGGCACAACTGTCTTCCCTGGCAAGAGAACAGTGCAACTCCCATCTGCTACAGACCTACTGTCTCCCATCCTTCATAGCAAAAGGTTTCATCAGATCACAGAATGTCCTGTTTCAGGAGTGGCTGATATCTACTCCCACAGAGAATCCCAAATGAGGCTGGGCTAAGGTCTCCTTCTGTCAATATTCTCCTTTTGTGTCTCTGTTCACAGGGCCACTGGCCTCTTTGCATTGGAGAAGCTTGCAGAAAGGGAACCTTTCTGTTTTACTTTGTTTTAAAATGTATTTATTGGCCACAAAAGATTTCCCAGGGCACTTTACAAAATAATTTAATGTCACCGTCCAAAAATGTAATTTAAAAACAGCAATTAAAAATACAAACCAGAGGGGACCAATGATAGGTTTGCCTTGCCTGGAATATATTTTTCTGGCTACTGAGTCTTTGTTTGAAATTGGATGATTATAAGCATCAAGAGCTTAATTTAAACATACAAATTAGGTAAAGTGTGCTGCTCTCTGTAACATCTGTGATAGGACCTCCTACTCCTAAATCCTGCCAGGTCATGGAAGAAATTCCAGAGCACTAAACTCCTTCATACTCAGCAGCTGACAATGTCCCCACCCCCAAATGTTTCTCTTTAACCCCCCCCCCTTCTGTTCTTCTCTAGTCCTCTCTTTCTTCCATGTTTCCATCAACCCCATGCACATACTGTTCCCATCACTTCATACCACATTTTTCCCCAGTCTGGGTAGCCTCCAGGTAAGTGACTTCACCTCCCAGAATTTTTAATAATAACTATTGTATTCTGAAAATGCTGGGAACTAAAGTCCACATTGGGCAAATATATTTCAGTCTACTCAACTAATTCAAGGCCATGACAATTTGTCCTTTGGGGGTGATATACACATTTGGACCAACACTTGTAACTTGTAAGTGTTAGCCTGGCTTTTCTTCATCCATTATCAACATGTGAAATATTTTGCTAGGCTACAAACCATTTCACAACCATCTGATTCCATTTACTGCATCAAAAGAGTCTCTGTTTCGATTTGGAAGTATGCATCGATGGGATAATATGACTGAAGTTTCACTGAAACCAAGTTCCGTATAGCCCTATTAAATTTCACCTTGAGCTAAACATCAAATGGAATCATACATGTACCAAAGATTTTCAAACTATTTTTAAAAGGAATTTTTGCTTTTGGTTTTGGAAAAATATGAAACAATACTCTGCAAAAGGGAACTGATAGACAACATGTATTGTTTGCTCTTCTTTGCAGGTAATCCTCGGCTTATGAAAACAATTGAGCCCAAAATTGTTGAGACAGTTGTTAAGTAAATTTCCCCCCATTTTAAATTGGTTTTAACCCAATTTCTCCTTGACTTCAAGTTTTCTAAATATACTGATTGCAAAGTGTGGTGGAGCATTTCATGATTTCTGCTCCATCCTGTGATGCCAAGAAATCCACAGTCTTATGGGTACCGTATGTGCAAATGAAGTCTTCATTCAACATCTGGATTCTAAGGTGAACTAAGAAGAAAATGTGACAGGAATAACAGATGCGTCAAAAGGACAAACATCTCCAACTGAAGTTTGCCTGCTGTCAGCAAAAGTACATGATTTACTGTTAATAGCTCTGTGGTTTTATTAGAACACAAGTTATGTACTCTACATCCAGGAAGCCTCAAAACAAGCCATGCTCGGTCAGTGGCCAGATGCTGACGGTGCAGAAATGGGGACGGCAGCCTGCTGACACACTCTAAGCAAATGGCTACATTGTAGTTGGTTCCAACATAAAGCCTTTCTTTTAATGGTTTCATATTGCAGCAAGGGAGGAAAGTAAATTAACATTTATTTTCTAAAATAAAATCCCTTCCAGCAAGACCTGAATGCTGTTTTTTAAAAATCATCAAAAAAATGAGGACTCATCTTTCAAAATTGAAATGTTTTTCAATTCATTGTGGAGCCTATGACCCTATTTAAGAAGTGCTCACAGAGATGTACAGAGATGTCTAAGGGAAAACAGATTTGTGGCATTATCTGTGAAACAGTTTTGTCTACTTCTTTTTCCATTCAAGCAGAGTTATATGAGAGAAAGAGGTATGCTAACAATTTGAATAGACTTAAAAAAATTTTAGTTGTTAGGTGTGGGAAACGCACATTGCATTTTTCACAACCCTCTTTTCCCCTAAAGGGAAAACCTCACTAAACTACCTAGTTGTTTGTTTGTTTATAAAATTTATTGGCCGTCCATTTTACTTCAGGGTAACTCTGGATGGCTTACAATCATAAAAGTTAAAAATTGTATAAACTAAAAACATAAATAAGTTAATACACAAGAAGACACTGTTGATTGTGTTGTTTTATATTTATAGTAACAAGAATCTTTCTCATTTGCGTTAATTAAAAAAAAGTTACAGAAGGATGATGTTAAAATTGCTTCTCAATGTCTTATTTTTGTAAAAGTTATTTAAAAAAATGCTCAACTAGTGGCAATGGTGTGTCCATAACTTCCACTAAAAACAAAGCATAGGATTCTCTATAATCGTAGTCAGAATTACAGCTGATCTTGAAAAGGATGATATGATACAGGTCTTTATGCTGTTCTCTTTTGAACCTTTTCTCAAATAAGAAACCGGGCATCTGTGTTGCCATCAGTCCAGCTGAAGAATAGCATTCTATCAAATAAGTATGGTCCTTTGGAATGTGCAAATGCAAAAGGGCCTTTGGAAAGGACACATGTATTCAAAAGGGGTGGCAATCTGTCCCTGGCACAAGTCGTTCTTTGTTTCCTTCTATGATGCCATATTACAGAAGCAGCAGCCTGGCAATCAACTTCTTAAGCAGGCCTATGCTGAGCCCTTTGTGCCTCAGCACTATGCTGACAAAGTCAGCCATATTTGGAATGTTACTTTCAGAGCTCAAAGAGCCACCTGCAGTTTCAATCCATCCAAGAGACGTAGGCAGTGAGTATACATGGGGCATATTACTGAGTGACGTGATGTGCCATCTGTGCCAGGCAACCTCTTTCACAAAGGCATGGCATGCTTCAGAATACACTGAGCAAACAAAGTAAACAAATGAGAATTGTAGCGGACTATTTATTGAACCAGCCCATCAAACGATGAGTCAATAGGTCTAGTGGGTACAGCTCCACACACAAATTCTCTTAGGTTTGTGCAAACTGTCTTCAGTTTCTCTTCCTTGAAGACAGAATGGTTACATCTTTTATGGAAAAAATGATTTTCAGGGGAAACTATTATTATAGGTGTTCTTTCATCAGCATTTCATTTTCCTATGACAGGAGTGTCAAACTGGATTTCTTCAAGGGCCGGATCAGCATTATAAATCTCATCAGGCCAGCCGGGGTGCGGGGGAGACGGGACGGACACCTTCTGCAGCATCCTGTCAGCCAAAATGGGGCAAGGGGGGGGAGGTGCACATGGCTCATTTTGGCTGCCAGAGACACCGCAGTTCGGTCCTTTCGAATTTCCAAGCCAGGCCAGATTTAATCACCCTGCAGGCAGAATCCAGCCCACGGGCTTTGAGTTCAACATCCCTGTCCTATGAGGATGCCAAAGCTTGAGAGAGGAGGAATACCATGGCCCACAGAAGTACAACTCTTAGCATCTCTCTATGACCAGGTTCAATGAATTGCTGGGGCTTAGAATTACGCAAAATCAAGTGGTTTTGATCTAGGCAGAGTACATGATTCTTCCTATTCTGGAGCCATGGTGGCACCGTGGATTGAATGCAGTATTGCAGGCTGACTCTGCTCACTGCCAGAAGTTTGATTCTGACAAGCTCAAAGTTGACTCAGCCTTTTATCCTTCTGAGGTCGGTAAAATGAGGGCCCAGATTGTGGGGGCAATATGCTGGCATTGTAAACTATGCAGTGGTATATAAATCTAAGTTCTATGCTAGTGCTATTCTTGTATCCTCAAGGCATTCCCATGAATTAGCTTAGCCATGATAAAGTCAAGTTAATTGAAGAATTTCATAACTGAAAAAAGGAGCCCCCCGCCCCCCCTGCTGTAGTCCGGCAATCTAAGCTTCTGTCTCAGGTATATTTAATTCATCTGAAGCAAAATTAATTCATCTGAAGAAAAACCTGGAAGGTACAGCTTCTTAAACATTAACAAAAGAGATAACTATTTAAACTTATAACAGGTAGTCCTCGACTTATGACAGTTCGTTTAGTAACTGTTCAAAGTTGCTACAGCAATAAAAAAGTGACTTATGACCGTTTTTCACAGTTATGACCTTTGAAGCATCCCCACGATCATGTGATCAAAGTTCAGATGCTTGGCAACTGCTTCATACTTATGGCTGTTGCTGTGTCCCAATGTCATGGGATCACATTTTGAAATCTTCTGAGAAGCAAAATCGATGAGGAAGCCATATTCACTTAACAACCGGGTTACTAATTTATCAACTGCAGTGATTCATTTAACAATTGTGGCAAGAGAGGAGCAAAAATCACTTAGCAAATGTCTCACTTAGCAACAGAAATTTTGGTCTCAGTTGTGGTCGTAAGTCGAAGACAACCTGTAATATAATATTCTTGCTGTGATGAAATCTGGAAGTCTTTAAACATTCTTTTCTTTTTCTTTACTATAATTTCTTTTTTGAGGGATCCTTGGTGCTCTCTGAGCTTGCTTGTTTTGTCACAGACATTTTATTATCCAAATTAGATTAGTGCTAGCATTTATTTTTTCTGCACTTTTTATTCTTTTTCCATGATCTACCATCAGGTTTAGTCAAATTAGTTTTTTAATATTGCAATTTAAAATTCTTAATAAAAATATTTTTTCAGAAAATAAACATAACAAAGCAATTAGGAGACCAACTTTTTGTCAAAAGGATTATTCTGTACAAGAATTCCTGTTGCAATAAATATAATGCAGACTAGAGTAAGTAAGGCTTATTGTTTTGGCTATAACTTCTAAAAACAACCCAATACTCTTCTGATGTGGAATATAGGCTGCCTTTTCTTTCCATTATCTGTTATCTCCACGGAAGCTATTTCACTGCATTACTTTGCACTTCTAAAGATTACTGAGAAGGATCCTTAAGGGTTGTCTCTATGCAACAATCATCAGGGAGTCTATTTCTTTAGTCTAACCCTATCCAGGCAACTTACTTGGACTTGTTGGATCTCCAAATCTCCGGAGTCTCCCACTGGAGGTCCTTGAAGTTCCTGGGACAAAGAAGAAAATGCATGTGGGTGATTAAACAGATATTAGATTCAGGGCATCCTCTGGTTGTTTTGGCTAAAGCTAAACAATAAATATGCTTGGAATGTCTAAACACGCAGTTATAAATCAACTGAATGTATTCAGCACAACATAGATTATGGCTGCAATTTCATCAACAAAATCATAAATGGCAAAGATGACTAAAAATATACATGCTGAAGCATAGATTTGTTTTTTCTCCTCCAGCACAGACCAAGAGGTATTCAGATGTCTCACATCTCCATTAGAAAAATAGTAATTTAGGAAGGAATCATCAAAATACTGTTTCTCAAAACTCTTGAAAGAAATTATACGAAGGTACTCCAGTCACTGACTTTATTTTTCACAGAAGGCCTCTAATTTCTACAACACGACACACACTTTTAGAATGAATATCCCAAATGCTTACATATGTACTGGATAGCAAGATGGGCATTTGAAGCTATCATTAAGCAAAGTATTTTTGGGGTACTGATTGTTGTTCAAACACTTATTTATGTAGAAGAAGCATAACAGAATAACGGAAGAGACCTTGGAGGTCTTCTATGCCAACCCCCTGCACAAACAGGAAACCCTGTACCATTCGGGACAAATAACCGTCCAATCTCTTCTTTAAAACTTCCAGAGATAGAGTACTCACAACTTTTGGAGGCAAGCCATTCCACTGGTTAATTATTCTCACTGTCAGGAAATTTCTTTTGAGCTCTAGGTTGATTCTGTCCTTGATTAGTTTTTATCTGTTGCTTCTTCTGCTTTCTGGTGCTTTGGAAAATAGATTGACCCTGTTTTCTTTGGGGCAGTCCCAGAGGTGGCATTCTACCAGTTTGTACTGGTTCACCCGAATCATGGGTGGCTCCATCTACCCGCCCCAGCTCTACGACATCCCATTTAGGCCCTTCCCCCCCCCCCAAGTGCATGCGCGGAAGGCTGTGCACATGCACTCACATTTGTGAACCAGTGGGGAAGATAAGTGAATACCATCCTGGGCAGCCCCTGAGATATTGGAACACTGCTATCATGTTACCCCTTGTCCATCTTTTCACTAACTAGACATACCCAGTTCCTGCAACCATTCCTCATATGCTTTAGCCTCCAACCAGGGGAAGGGATCAAAAGAGGAGCCAGGCTAGAAGCATTACCTTTTATAAGCATATCAGAGTATGTACACTTAAGTATAATTTGGATAAAGTTGCAGCATTTATTTTCTCCAGGGGGCAGAAAGTTCACCCAGTCTCTAAAGTACTGAAATATACTATTAGTTCTATTAGTGACACTCCACAACAAATTTAATGCTTTGTACAGCAAGGGAGAAGATAGCTTGAGAGAAATATATGACAATTATCTCACTTTTTTTTTAACACTGAACTGGAAGCATCGGAAAATTAAAATATGACCATCCTGGAACATTCCACAACATAACTCTTTGCAAAATTACAGCGTTGAGGAAGGCTAGTTGATTTGTGGCTAAACATTACTCCTTGTGACTTTATGACATATGACTTGGCAAGCTCCAGCCCATTTTCCACAAGTCAACAATCCTGATAATTGACTTCCTTTTAACAGATACTTTTATTTGGGGTCAAGTATTTAATATGTAAATCAAAACACTCTTAAAGAAGTCTCCTACCAAAAGTCTGAAAACATTTTTTTTCTGCCCTATTCTTAAACTCTTGCGCTAATTTCTTTATTATATTATGAGTGAGACAACCACAAGTCATTCTTACTTCTACTAGTGCAGTATTTTCCCCTTCATTCCCACACTATCCAAGGACAGCTTCCAGGTGCATTGAATCTGCAAGAGTTTGTTCCCCATTAATCTTGCAAGGAAGTCAAGTGACTCTCAGAGGCTGGGGAGTGAGGCTATACAAGCAGGAGAAATACCAGCAGCTTTGCTCTATAATTCATTGCTGGTTCAAGGATGAGTGAAAAGCATTTCAACAGTCAGAAAAGGACCACAAAGTGTTATTCAATCATTCTAGTCCATTGGGGGTAATTTTTTTATTCCTTGCTTCAATTCTAGCAAGAAATTAAACACTGGACAGCAGCAGAGAACTGGTGCTATAAAAATGGGTGATGATGATGACGTGGTGGCGCAGTGGTTAGAATGCAGTATTGCAAGCTACTTCTGCTGACTACAATTTGGCAGTTCAAATCTCACCAAGCTAAAGGTTGACTCAGCCTTCCCTCCTTCCAAGGTGGGTAAAATGAGGACCCGGATTGCTGGGGGCAAGAGGCTGACTCTGCAAAACTGCTTAGTAAGGGCGGTAAAGCAGTGTAAAGAGGTACATAAGTCTAAGAAAATTATCCATTCAGTTATGTCTGACTCTTGACAATTCTATGGGCCAGGTCACTCTACATCTTCCCATCATGCATTACTTCTTTGCGTTGTTCTATGTTCTGACTGGTATCCAGCTACTGTGTTCTTTGGTGGCCTGGTTTCCTTTTGCAGCTAAGTTTTCCAAACACAATTGCTTTCTCCATTGAATTTCTCCACATGACATGGCCAAATCTTGCTGAACCCAGCCCTTTGCTGGACAAAAGAAAGAACTGTTATACACTCATGCCCCTGACTCTCCTTTCTGGCAATTGGGTTTTGCAGCAAGTGAAGCAGTAGAAAAAGGTTGCATAATTCATGGCCTAGATATAAGACACATTAAGCAAACCTGGGTTTGTCAGTGATGGTGCAACAAACTAATGAAGAAGAGTTAAGACAGTTAAAGCGGATGGAGAATTGGCTATTATACAGTTACTAAAATAAATCTCCCCTCCTGGAAAAGAAATTGTAACTGCTGATCTAAGAATGGCCCCTTCTGAAAGATTATTCTGGAATGTTTGTAATTATATCCACTTGCTTCCACCCCATGAAAACAGAATCTGTAGTTGGACTCTTCTATTTCCTATTGGGGCAAAAAGCAGCTCCCCCCCTCTCTCCCTCCCTCCCTCCCTCTGTCCTTCCTTCGCCCTCCCACTCATTTTCTATCTTCTACCTTCTATCTTCTACCTATCTTCTACCTTCTACCTTCTATCTATCTTCTATCCTCTTCTATCTTATTATTTTATGCAGATTGAGCCCAAAATTTTATCACTATTTTACACATTCACTCAGTATGATAAAATGTGTCTTCCTTTTATTACATTTCCAGCATAAATTTGAAGGAACTTTATACATTCTAGCCAATTTTTCCAGTGACATATGCCAATAATACATCATTTTATAAGAATTCTTTTTAAACTACAACATAGTGCAAATTTTAATTATTTCAACCATACTTTCAGGTTAATTTGGAGAATGTTCTATTACCATAGAACACCATTAGAAACAATTTGTCAACTTGACAAATACCATCTCCTCACTTTGAAAAATCCTTTTCTGACAATCTTTTTCTGCAAGCTTAGTTGCTGCTCTGAACATATGTCCAGTTCACTTATTTTGTGAAGTTTTGTACTTTACATATAATTTTAGGAAACATATATATCATGTTTTTAAAGGTTTGAAACACCAACACAGCATTTTATAAAGCCACACAACAGTGCGACAATCCATCATTAATAAAGATAGGGTTTAGATTGCCACATGATGTTCTGACTCCATCCAATGTTATAAATTAATAGTGAGTGGAAATATCCACTGTAAGCAGAATTCTTGTGGGCAAGCCTCTGAACTTCAACCTAATTCCAGACAGCATTTCACATGTCTCTGCCTCTCTGTCTTGCCTCAGCCTCTCTTTCTTTCTCAATCTCTCATTTTCACTTTCACTATCTATAGCTTCATTTAAACAATAACAATAATGATAACTAAACACAGTACTTAAAAATTCCATTATAAAGAATTGAAAAATATTGAAAACAACCAACAAAATTAACAAAAAGGCAGAAGAAAAAAATAACTCCTCTGACCCATGCCATAAATGATGCAAAATAATAATCATTTGTCTACCAAAAATAATATATTTAAATAAAGTATTTGAATCCATATTTGAAAACAAATTAAACCAAGACTATACAATTTCTTTTTTCTTTTTGTCAGTTTCCCATTGCTGCACTTAAACCAAAGGTATAAATCATGGTTTCTGGTTTTTACTCCTACCATTCTATTATTATGTTGTCATTTCAAACATTCAAAAACAGAAGCTGCTCACAAATTCCAAGAAAAGAGAATATATATTATTACAATATATGTATATAACAGGAGGAAAGAAACTAGGATTAATGGGAATGCAGGATTACAGTAATGGCCAAAATTGTGGAGACCTTTAGGGAAAAGTGTATTTTCTAAAACTAGCTAATAACACCACTTTTTTTTAGTAGTACCATAAACTAATATACCAGTGGAAAGATAATTTAATCAAGAATGTAATGCAATAACGTTTATGAAGGAATTGCTATTAGAATAGCAGTTATAAAGAAGAAAAGTAAAAAAGATATACAAAAATGATCACCATAGAAAAAATGAGATATGCAAAAATTATCACCATGTCAGTTAATACTTAGTTGGGTAACCTTTAGCATAAATTACGACCTTACAACATCTTCCAGTGCAGTGAACCAAGTCTTTTAGTTCTGCAGCTGTTATGTGAAACCAAAATTGAATGATTGCTCCTACTAACTGAGTTTTATTGTTGGCTCACTTCTGACTAACAAATTTATTTAGCTGGCTCCAAAGATTTTCAATTGGGTTAAGGTCAGGATTATTCCCAGGCCATTCCAGCAGTGGAATATGATTATCTTGAAATTACCCCCCCCCCCCCCAAATGTGGTGTTATTAGCCATCAAATCTCAAAAATATACTTTTCCCAAAAGGTTTCCACAATTTTGGCCGTTACTGTAGAGCTTCCCTCAATAACTACTGGTGCTTTGTTCTATTAACAAACTCACTGATCTGAAGTAAAAAATATCAAGACTGCCTTCCTGGCTATGGTGGTTTCCATAATTGGATTGTAAACCCATTGTTTCCATTTGACAGTTAAGGGTGGACTGGAGAGAATAGGAACCACACAGTCCAATGCGACTCTATAACGTCTTGAGGCCGTTAAGAACTGGATGAGAGCTAACAAACTGGTACTCAACCCGGACAAGACCGAGTGGCTGTTGTGTTTCCCTCCCAATAATTTGGCCAGTGTTCCACCACTCAGGCTGGGGGGTCAAATTCTATACCCCTCAGATAGGGTTCGCAACTTGGGAGTCCTCCTGGACCCACAGCTGACTTTTGACCATCATCTGTCGGCTGTGACCAGGGGGGCATTTGCCCAGGTTCGCCTGGTGCGCCAGTTGCGACCCTACCTGAATCGGGAGGCCCTCACAACAGTCACTCGAGCCCTTGTGATCTCTAGGCTGGAATACTGCAATGTGCTCTACATGGGGCTGCCCTTGAAGAGCATCCGGCGACTTCAGCTAGTCCAGAATGCGGCCGTGCGAGTGATAGTGGGCGCACCTCGGTTCGCCCACATAACACCTATCCTCCGTGAGCTGCGCTGGCTACCTGTTGATCTCCGGGTACGCTTCAAGGTGCTACTCACCACCCATAAAGCCCTCCATGGTAGTGGGTCTGATTACTTGAGAGACCGCCTTCTGCCGATTACCTCCCTTTGACCCATCAGATCGCACAGATTGGGCCTCCTCCGAGTTCCATCCGCCAGTCAGTGCCGACTGGCGACTACGCGGAGGAGAGCCTTCTCAGTAGCAGCTCCGACCCTTTGGAACGATCTCCCCGTAGAGATTCGTACCCTCACCACCGTCCAGACCTTCCGCGCAGCCCTTAAGATCTGGCTATCCCGTCAGGCCTGGGGATAAGATTTTCACTCGCCCCACCCGAATGCTGAATGAATGTTGTGTTTTATTGTTTTATTTTATTCACATATTATTTCATGTTTTGTCTTGCACTCCTTCCCCACGAATTGTAAGCCACCCTGAGTCCCCTCAGGGAAAAGGGCGGCCTATAAATGACAATAAAATCTAAATCTAAATCTAAACGTGAGGGCACTGGATTAGAAAAAATTCAGGTGAGGAAAAAAGGGAGAATGGATAAAATGCTGCACCTGCCAACATTCCCTATTCAAGCCAGTCACGAGGAATTTGTGGCCTGCTCTCCAACTTTCCCCTAAGACTAATAATGCAATAAGAGCAGAACCACATGGAAAGCAGCATCTTTCAACAGTGGTATATTAAAAATATTCCTGCTGGGCAAAATTATACAGTACATTGTGCCTGTTTTTTTTTTAAAGCACACACTTAAGCCAACTGCTTTCATTTTGAAGGAATAGCAATGACATGAAGCTCTAATCTAAAATGTACTCCCGATACAAACTGAGTTTCTATATCAACTTCTTACTAAAATAATCTTACTATTTGCCTCTTGATATACTTTTGTCACAAGAATTGCCATAAAAGGTACTTAATATTTAGCTATTTCTCCTAATGCTGCAAATAATCTGACTTATTTGTTAAATTTGTAACTCAGACCATTCTGTAGCACTCCCTTGCCAATTTTTCTCCACTGCAACTATATGAAGTCAATTAAACTGACAGTGAATGATTGGTCCAAAGTCACCAGTGACTTTTTATAGCTCATAATGGAATTGGACTTTGCTGTCCTCACTCCTACACCAATATTTTAGCCGTTACATTACCCTGAAGTGCTGCAGCTTTTTCCAAATCTTTTTCAGTCCACCCTTCCTTAACTTGATTTAAAATCATCCCAAGTCCTAGTGGACGCATCCATGTGGTTTGGTGGGTCCCTGAGGTGGTTGTTTTCTCTCTGAGCTTGGTTGTTTTCTTGGAGACAACCAAACTTGGCAACACATCAGTACTAGGAGGGAGAGGGACTTAATCTATATGCTAGTACAGTGATGGCGAACCTTTTTGGCACTGAGTGCCCAAACCGGAAGGTGTGCATGCCTGTTTTTTGGGCATTTTTCAGGCCATTTTCAGACAGTTTTGGGGGTTATTTTCAGGCCATTTTGGGCCATTTTCAAGCCATTTTTCTGGGCTTTTTTTTTGGCCCCCAAAAAGGCCAAAAACAGCCAAAAAAACCAGCCTGAAAATGGCCCCCAAAAGAGCCTCTTTTTTTGGTCCTTTTTGACTGTTTTTTAAGGCCATTTTCAGGCTGTTTTCTGGTGCTCTGGCACCTGCAAAGACCAGCTGGCAACAGCGTGTATGCCCACAGAGAGGGTTGTTAGGCTGTTTACTGTTAGCTTGTTTGAATTAGTAGATCCTTGATTGGGGCATTTACTACTTGCATGAGATTTGTTTGTCAACAATACAGAAGTATTTGTATTTGTATTTATTTGTCTTGTATGCTGCCCACTCCCGAAGGACTCCGGGCGGCTCACAATAGACAAGGGAAGGGGGAAGACTAGACAAAGACAACACTTTAAAAACAAAACCGCAACATTCACAATTTCCGTGGGACTAGATGTTTCACAGCCCCCCCCCCCCCGGCCTGCTGGAGCAGCCAGGACTTGGTGGCTTTGCGGAAAGCCGGGAGGGTCGTAAGGGTCTGGATCTCGACAGGGAGATCATTCCAGAGGGCTGGAGCTGCAACAGAAAAGGTTCTCCCCCGGGGGGTCGCCAGCCGACATTGGCTGGTGGATGAAATCCGGAGGAGACCTAACCTGTGAGATCTGATCGGTCTATGGGAGGTAATCGGCAGGAGGCGGTCTCTCAGGTACCCAGGTCCGATGCCATGTAGGGCTTTATAGGTAGTGACCAGCACCTTGAAGCGGATTCGGAGACTAATGGGTAGCCAGAAGTGTCTCTCTGTTGCTTTTTCCAGAATTGTTTTCAGCTTCCAAGTCTATTTATGAGATTTCTTCATGGATTTCCATTCACACCCTACCCAAATCCAATCTCACTTAGCTTTTAGATATTGGCAAAAGTTGGATATGTATTGGCAACTACTGTGATATCTTGTTCTAAAAATTCCAGAATTAAGGACAGGAGCTCTTAGAGCTCATTACCTGTATTCACAAAGTGAAAAGCGGATCTTCTTCAAAGTCTTTTTCACTGGGTTGTTGACTCATTCAAGAAGCTATACTTGTCCTCTCTACCCCATCAATCAATAAATAAACAAATGTGGACAAACAATTGTTGTCCTCTTTGCTTTCTCTTTATCTGATCAATTGAAGAGGCTTGTATTGTCTCAGTGTGCTGATTTGTTGTTTCATCCTTTTTATTATTCCTCTGCTTTGTAAAGTACCCATTTTCCCCCTCTTTGTTATATTCTTTTTTAAAAATAACTTTCATTCTGTTTGGACCTGAGAGTCAAGATCTTTTTTGTAGACATTTAATTAAAGATTGTAATTAGAAATAGCTGAGATACACTAACATAGAATAAAAAGAAACAAGCTACAAAAAGAAGGAAAACAGGAAAAATAGAAAAGAAAATAAGAATATAGTAAAGAAAAAAGAATATCAAAAGTGACTTCCCACTTTAATCACAAATATAAACAATTTTAGCAATTTAGAGCTTTCTCTTCAACTACAACAAATAATCTCTTCTTTCCATATTCCAGCTCATATTTACAATTAAATTTACAACACGTTATCATTTCAGTCCTAGTGTCAGCCCATTATCAACATATCTATTTTAACCTTGATCAAATAAACCACATTTATATTCTTTTTACTTCTAACAATCTTAATACTTAATAACAACTGAGCCGAGGTGGCACAGTGGTTAGAGTGCAGTGCTGCAGTCTATTTCTGAAGTCAGTTAAATGAAAACCCAGATTGTTGGGGGCAATATGCTGACTGTGTAAACCACTAGAGAGTGCTGTAAAGCAGTGTGAAGTAGTGTATGAGTTTAAGTGCTATTGCTATTAGTCCATGGAAGTAATGTAGAACTTGAGGTTTTTTTTTTCAATTTTTTCCTTTTTTGTCCCTTCTCACAAGACTCTTTGAAACTTCAATAAGCCTCTCTTTAAATCCAATTTAAGAAAATTATCCAATCACCCTCTTGCTTTATTTATACATCTCTTTTAATGGTTTTTTTTAAATGTCCAATATAACATCTTTTTTTCCATGTCATTCTTGTAGCCTCTCCTTTTCCAGCCACTTTCAGCTCAATCCCAATCTTGCTAGGTAGAACCTGTTATCTTTCCATAATATGTTTTAGATACTTGTAGATATTTGATACTATTAAAAGTTACTTCTGATCCAATATTCAAAAATGTCCTTCAGTTTGTCCAGTATTCAAATATTTTGCTTCATTTTCTAATTGTAAGATGAGTTTTATGTGTACTTTTCCTGGAATTATTATCTTTAGTTCCATCTAGTGTTCAATTATTAAAATATTAACTTATTGTATTTTTTTTAAAAAACAACACTTTTCCCCACAGAATGGATTCTTTATCATTAATTACAAAATCTTACTCCAAAGAGACCCTTAGTCCCTTTGTAACTTTCTAAAATCAAAGTTTAATCACCCTTTTATTGCATATTCCAAAGTAGTTTTTTAAGACCTTAAATTTGCATTTAAAAATTATTTCACTAAGGGTTGAAGGAAATTCATCTGCTGCTGTAAAACATGTTGATCCAAAAGTTCCTGGTGGCTGAAAAGCAGCTAACAAGCAATTCCCAAATGAGATTAGAAGCATGCAAACATATACTTCTAGAGTCCTTTCAAAGGCACCAACTATGGTTTGAGCACGATGGCTTTCCCTTTTCTTCCAGTGTTCTGAACCCACTGGAGACCACTGCGGGATATCTCAAGCCCTCTCTTTCTCTGGAGAGAGATTATTATATTATTATTACTATTATTAAGAGCCACAGTCGTGTAGTAGTTAGAATGCAGTACTGCAGGCTACTTCTGCTGATTGTTGGCTGCCTGCAATTTGGCAGTTTGGATCTCACCAGGCTCAATGCTGACTTAGCTTACTATCCTTCCGAGGTCAGTAAAATGAGGACCCAGATTGTTGGGAGCAATAGGCTGACCCTGTAAACCACTTGGACAGGACTGTAAAAGCACTGTGAAGTGATATATAGGTCTAGATGCTATTGCTATTATTGAAAAGTTGGTTTACATGCTGGCTCTTCGTTCCACTGTGGTCATCAGCTTTGTTTTTCTGAGTCATCTTCTGTCCACCCAGGACAGAAGATGACTCTAACACTACTGCTGGTTTGATTGTGTGCACACTTTGTGCATGCACGCTTGATGTGTGTGCATGTGCAGTGCATTTAAAATTGTTCTGCACATGCACAGAACTGAAAAACAATTTCCTTCTGGACATAATCTGGACCTGTGATTGAAGTTTGAATTTGAACCACCCTTATACAATTTTTCTTCTAATCTGCCCTAATTGGATACACGGTGGCTCATCTGGTTAGGGTTAACAAGCTGCAAGCCCTTGTTCGAGACCCAAGTGCTGCTGTGAGATGGAATAAGCTCCCATCTTTTTCTCCAGTTCCTACTGGGAACATGAAAGGAGCCCACAATTGGACATCCCCCGGGCAACAGTGATGTCACCAGTCAATCCTTTCAACCTGGAAGTGCCTCAGTGCTTCTGACTCAAGTGTGATGCAATCTGCCTAATCCTCAATTCAGCTATTGGGGTTTCCTTGAAATAGAGCTGGTAGCTACAAACTGAATTATATTTCAGTCCTAGGCCACCTCTTTGCAGGGTCAGTGGGGAAGGAGTTGAGGTCACCTCCCAGGCTGCTTCAAAGTTTTGCTAATCTGACCTTGCAAGAGAGTTGGATTGAGCATGGAGGATTTCTTCACAAAGGTGTTAGAAATCTGATGTAGATTTGTTTTAAAACAGAGTAACTGAGGATAAATGAGAAAGCAAGGGGTGAATGCAAAGTTTGTTGCTTATTGCTGCTTGCTATCACATAAAAAGGCACTTCCCTTTTATTAGCATTGAAATTAAACCAACAAAAGGAATTGGCAAAGCCACGGATGCTTTCCAACATTAATCAGAAACACTCATTGAAAAAAATTATGGTTTCTCAGCCTCTGTGGAAGGGAGGCCCTTGTCAAACATAAGCCAAGCACAGCTGCACTGAAAACATAAGCCATGTGTTGGGATGTTTTGTATTTCTTTTTGCCTGGCAGCAGTGAGAGGCAGGCGGCTCGCTCCACAGGAGGGCAAAGTGCCCTGGCAGCTTACTCTTCAGATTGGCAACAGCCCCCTGTGTGGCTTGAGGCCCCCATTTGCAGCCCATTGACTTACTTGCCGGTAAGATTGCCAGAGCCAAACCCTCTTCCTGGAGGACATCAGCCAGAGCTCCGATTGACTTTTGTGGCATATGTGTCTGGCTCTGAATGTCCTCTTTCCTGCTGCTGCCATAGATTGATTTCAAAGTCACATTTCCTTTCTCCCTTGAGTCCTGAAAACAAGAAGTTCCTCACAGAATCTGGAGTGCCTCTGTTCTTCATTTCCAACCCAAGTTTCATCCCGTCCATGACACGATGATTGAGTTTATTTATTCTGCTAAACCACAGTTTGTTTCACTATCGCTTATTAAATGAAACACAACAGGCTGGGCTTATAAAAGATGCTAGGCCATAAACCATGATTCATAAACCACAGTCACTGGATTTACACAATACACTAATATGTCTTGCCTTAATTCAAGAGGTAAAATAACTGGGAGTGCTTCAGTGATGAGATAGATACATTCATTTACATTTACATTTACATTTTATTGAGATTTATAGGCCGCCCTTCTCCCTGAGGGGACTCAGGGCGGCTTACAATCACAAGGGGAGGGGGTGCAATACCAAGAGACAAACAATAGTGAACAAAATAAAATGGTAAACCACAACATGCATTCAACAGTCAGCACTCGGGCGGGTAAATTGGAAACCTATCCCCAGGCCTGCTGGGAGAGCCAGGTCTTGAGGGCTGTGCGGAAGGTCTGGATGGTGGTGAGGGTATGAATCTCAACGGGGAGCTCGTTCCACAGGGTCGGAGCTGCAACAGAAAAGGCTCTCCTCCGCGTAGTCGCCAGTCGGCACTGACTGGCGGATGGAATTCGGAGGAGGCCCAGCCTGTGCGATCTAATCGGTCGGAGGGAGGTGATCGGCAGAAGGCGGTCTCTCAAATATCCAGATCCACTACCATGGAGTGCTTTAAAGGTGGTCATCAATACCCTGAAGCGCACCCGGAGATCGACAGGTAGCCAGTTTCCCCCTCCTGTTAGCAAACCCTGGGAATTTTGGTGATGTATCTGTTCCTGATCAGAAGCAAAGTAAAGAAAGGAAAGCCCCATGTTATGAACACAAGAGAAATTTGCACTCTGTTAACATAAAGTCCTAAGAATGTACACACATATGTAAATAGAAGGAAATGCCATTTTTGTGTGTATATATAACTGATGGCAGAATTATATCTGCTATGTGGATATGTATGTTTTCTTAATGTCTTCTGTGTATAATTTAGTAATAGAAATTGCACCAGGCCTGCAGGCAAAGCCTTTCTTCCTTAATCCTTTCTTTGTAAGAGTAGCTAATCTTTTCCCAACAGTTATTCATCCACAAGCTCTGTCACCATACATAGGAGCTGAAAAACAATTTGGAGTCCTAAAGATTTCTAGGGTTTACTGCTAGGGCAATTCTAATCCAAGACAATGATGTTCAGAAATGTCACTCACAGGTAAATGAGGATGGGATTGCAATTTAGCCAGCATATAAATATCTCAGGAATTGCTTACTTTAATATTGATGGTTTGAAGGCTAAAATACATGGCTTGTTATTCTTACCAGGTACAGCCATGGTAACAGAAAAGGAGGAAAGGCAGTTTTTATGGTTTCATGCACCAGTTTACACGGAGAGTGATTGACAAAACAAATGGAAACTGGGCAGACAAGCTGACAAGGAGAGGTAAATATGGATTATTGATTTTCAAGTTACTTGAAGACCTTGTTCATATCATCCAATAAGGGCTTATCTTTTCTCTCTCCTATGTAATCTTTTGCCAGTCTATTGTCAGGGCTTTGTCTATCTTCGCTGAGAGACCAATGATCACAGTTACCCTGTGGTAAGATAGGCAACCAATAACACTTATAAATACATTCATTCATTCATTCATTCATTCATTCATTCATTCATTCATTCATTCATTCATTTATTTATTTATTTATTTATTTATTTATCCATCCATCCATCCATCCATCCATCCATCCATCCATCCATCCATCCATCCACAAGGTGATGTTGTTCATATTATTGGATCATAGAATTATAGGGCTGGAAGAGACTTGTTCAACCCCTGCCTAAAGCAGGAATTCTTATACTATCCTGGACAAATGAATGCCCAATCTTTTCTTGAATACCTTCAGCAATGTAGCATCCACAACTCTAGAAGGTGAGCTGTTCTGTTGGTTAATTGTTCTCAATATCAAGAAATTCATTCCAGGAAGAATAGCAATAGCACTTAGACTTGTGTACCACTTCACAGTGCTTTACTTTAAGTGGTTTACAGAGTCAGCATTTTGCCCCCAACAATCTTGATCCTCATTTTACCCATCTTGGAAGCATTGAAGGCTGAGTCAATCTTCAAGGCTGAGACTCCAACTTCTGAACTGCTGGCAGTCGGCAATAAGTTGAATTAGCTGCAATACTGCATTCTAACCACTGCACCAGAACAGGTCTGAATTATTGTAAGGTATTCTAATAAAAATGGGGCAGAGAATAGCCAGGTTGTATTATGTGTAAATGAACACACACACACACACACACACACACACACACAAACACATTGTAAATAAAGGGAAACCATGAAATTGGATCAAAAGAAAGTGAGGAGACATCACTCCCAATCAGGTAGAACTCAACAGAGTTCACATTCATTTTTAATATGGTAACTATTAGTCTGGTCCCATGCCTTGTAAGGCTTTATAAGTGGTAACCAGACCTTGAATTACATGCAGAAGCCTGATGGGAGCCAGAAAAGCTCATGAACAGGAGTGTTATAGGAACATATCATAGTTTGTCCAAAATTGCACACACTGCTGCATTCTGGACCAGGTGCAGCTACTGATTGCTCTTCAAGAGCAGCTCTATGAAGAGCACAGTGAAATAGTCCAGCCAGGAAGTTACTAAAGAATGAGAGAACATAAGTACAGTTCATGATCCAAGAATAGGCACATTTAATATGTGAGATTAATCTGGGCAAAGGCCTTCCCAGCCACAGTTGTTACCTCTTTTTCAAATACGAACAATGAGTCCAAGACAGCCCTAAAATTGCACACCAGCTCTGTCTTGGGAAAATGCCATCCCATCCAGAGTCTGGGGGCGGGGATAAAACCCAACATTGGGAGTCTCTAAAACACAACCTTTCTTGGCCTTCCTCATCCATAACCTCCAGAACCTAGGAAAGAATCCTGACAGTGTCACTTGGGCAGCCTGAAGCAGACATGCACAACAGTTTATCACCAATATGTTTCATGTAGATGTTTAATGGGAATCGGGAAACAGCAGAATTCTGGGGCCAGGAGTCTAGAGCCAGACCCCTCCCCACCATACCAACAATGACTGGAACCAACGTTCCATCCCAATCCCTAATATGGACCAGATGGATCTATGGTTGATGGTACTGAAAGCCACTGAGAGATCCAGGAAACCAGGATGGATTACTGCCATGATCATTGAGAAGTGTGATCAATGCTTCTCAGTATCGTAAATCGGACTGAAAAGATTCAAAACAATCCACTTCTTTCAGGTGTCTTCCCCCCTAAGGAGGAAACATTGGAAATTGGACTACAGTTCTCCAGTACCACTGGATCCAGGATGGCTGTTTGAAGACAAAATACATTACTGATTCCTTCAAAGTAAGCAGAACCTTCTTTGAATCTGTGAGTGATCAAAAGATCCCCCAACAATGACTTCTGCTATTTACAATTTCATCAAGTGACACAATCTGGCTGACTTTGGGTTTAGAAGTTAAACAAGGTTGGGCCAATTGGGTATTCGGAGGCAGTGGTGGGTTCCAGATCCCGTTCCAACGGTTGGAACGGGCTGGGTGGCATCCTCATGGACGCCTGCAGAACGTGCGCACACGTGCGCAGCTCGTGCATGCATCTTAGTGCTTCTGTGAGCCTCTGCAAGCCTCTGCGATGCTCCAGCTGCTCAGCGGAGCATCGTCCAGGTGCTCTACGCACAACACACATGCGCAGAAGCACCAAAGACTTAAAAGACCAGTAAGGAGCAGGGGGGGGATCTGGAGCACCGTACCAGAATGGTATCTGGTGCTCCGGGCAGGCTCCGGTACACCATACTGGGGTGTACCGCCTGCAACCCACCACTGTCTGGGGGTATTTCCTAGACTGGAATGTTTAAAAAAAAATCCCCAAAATAAGCAATGGATAAAAAAATTTGCTTTTGCTTTTTTAAAAAAGGCTTTCACTTTGCATACTTAACTGTAGGGTTTAGTTTTAGCAAGTAAGCCATGCCAGGCAAATTCAGTTTTTTACATTAAAAGTTTTCTAATTGAGTAAATTCTGGAAGCCACCTCCTGAAATCTTGTGATTACCCTTGGTGCCTGAATCAAAGCTCTCAAGATGACCATTTAGTGATGCAATTCATTCCAAAGCCTGCTGATTTCACTCGGAGCATACAAACCATATCCTTGAATAATACAGAACTGACAATGTGCATAGAAGAAAAATATCTCCAGACATTCCCACAACCATTGCAATGGAGAGGGGAAACATCCATAAGAAGTGGGAAGAGTGATGAGAGATTCTTTTTTGCTTAGAGACACAGCTTTTCTAAATGTGGGGGGGGAAATGGTTTAATACATTTAAAAAACCTCTTTGGAAAAGAAAAGCCTATTCCCTAATATTAAGGAAAGGTCATAATAAATTGTAAAACTTAAAAAAGTCAAATTGATTTGTGCTAAAGCAGGTGGCAGCCAGCCCATCCAGCACAAATCTTTCTCATAGAAGGAAAACAGAATTTTAAACCAATAGTCTCATATTTGCCTAGAAGCCTTAGCTGTCCTCAGACTCCCTCTGCTGCCCTGCACTTCATTTTTCTCTCTGTCCTGAATTTTATGTTGGGAACATCACATTCTGTATGGAATCTATTTTATTCCTATAGCTGAGAACCTCTTCATTTTGACACCATGGAGAATTTTCTGACACAAAACAGCAATATGTTTTCTTAAATCCAACACTTGCTTTATCAAAGACATTTCTTTACGTATCTGCCAGGATCTTTTAATCAGATGCTCTTGCATTCTGGCTGCAAAATTTCCCCTGTGGCCCTTGGCTTCTTTTCTGTTCTGATTTCAAAAACACTTCATTTGTGCACTTTATTTAAAAAAGACTCATCTTCCTCTGCATCTCTCAAACTTTCAGATGAGGCTTCAGCATTAATTACTCCAATGCTGCAACTTCATGAACTTAACTGTCATGAGGATAAACGTGTGAACCGCTGTAACCTTTGTTGGTCAGATTCCAGGCATCTAATGTTGGATTTTCCCAGAAGAAGATCTATTTAGAGAAAAACATTGTCAGTTCTATTTTTCCCATGTGTTAGAGGCCAGTGAGAAATGAAGGGTAACTCATGTACTTAATTGTATCTTATCAAAGGCCAACACAAATTTAGATTGGTATACAATATTGGAATATTCCCAGAAGGTTCTGTTAAAGCAGATTTTCCCTTTGAATATTAAAAGAAAATGAGCCATCCCGACTAGGGAAAATGAGTTGTTCCCAAAGGGAGGAGAAACAGTACAGAACAGTGGCCCCCAACCTTTTGGGCACCAGGGACCGATTCCATAGAGAAAGGTTTTTCTGTGGATGGGAGGGGTCTTGGTTTTGCATGCTGCCTGCATCCTGTGGATGGGGCTTCGCTTGCTTGCGTCACCTAGTTTCTGGCATCCTGTGGTCTGGTGCTGGTCCATGGACTGGGAGGTAGGCACCCCTGGTATAAACAGCTCATCTTTATCATCACTTCCAGCAGCTTGTTATAGACCTAAACCTCTGGCAGATTTCTCTTTTAAGACTTCTGTTAAACACACCCTTTCTTTTGGGTATATGCACACTTATATAAACTTCCCGTATTTCAGGATCTGATTGTTAACTTCTAGTCAGTTTGGGCTTCTTAAACCAAAATTATAAAATTAGCAGTCATATTTATAAGATGTATCAAAACTTACATTGAAAGGACAGGCATAAAGAGAAGGGAAGGTTTGAAGGTTTGAAGGTTTATTAACATTTATAGGCCGCCCTTTTCCCTGAGGGGACTCAGGGCGGCTTACATAAAATCAGGGAAGGGAAATACAACAATAACGTAGACAAACATAGAGTAAAATAATGAGCAACATTCATTCATCATTCAGGAGGGGCGATTATCTTTGTCCCCAGGCCTGACGGGCTAGCCAGGTCTTAAGGGCTATGCGGAAGGCCTGGACGGTGGTGAGAGTACGAATCTCCACGGGGAGCTCGTTCCAAAGGGTCGGAGCTACTACTGAAAAGGCTCTCCTCCTTGTAGTTGCCAGCCGGCACTGGCTGGCAGATGGAATTCGGAGGAGGCCCAATCTGTGAGATCTAATTGGTCGCAGGGAGGTAATTGGCAGAAGGCGGTCTCTCAAGTACGCAGATCCACTACCATGGAGGGCTTTATGGGTGACTAGTAGCACCTTGAAGCGCACCCGGAGATCGACAGGTAGCCAGCGCAGCTCGCGGAGGATTGGTGTTATGTGGGTGGTCACTCACGCGGCCGCGTTCTGGACTAGCTGAAGTCGCCGGATGCTCTTCAAGGGCAGCCCCATGTAGAGCACATTGCAGTATTCCAGCCTAGAGGTCACAAGGGCCCGAGTGACTGTTGTGAGAGCCTCCCGATTCAGGTAGGGTCGCAACTGGCGCACCAGGCGAACCTGGGCAAATGCCCCCCTGGTCACAGCCGTCAGATGGTGGTCAAAGGATAGCTGTGGATCCAGGAGGACTCCCAAGTTGCGAACCCTCTCTGAGGGGTGTAAAATTTGGCCCCCCAGCCTGAGTGATGGAGTACTGGTCGAATTGTTGGGAGGGAAGCACAACAGCCACTCGGTCTTTTCCGGGTTGAGTACAAGCTTGTTAGCCCTCATCCAGTCCATAACGGCCTCAAGGCCTCGGTTCATCACGTCCGCCGCTTCATTGAGTTGGCACGGGGCGGACAGATACAACTGGGTATCGTCCGCATATTGATGGTATCTTATCCTGTGCCTGCGAATGATCTCTCCCAGCGGTTTCATGTAGATGTTGAATAGTAGGGGGGATAAGACCGAACCCTGAGGCACCCCATATGTTAGGGGCCTAGGGGTCGATCTCTGCCCCCCCACTAACACCGACTGCGACCTGTCCGAGAGGTAGGAGGAGAACCACCGCAGCACGGTGCCTCCCACTCCCACCTCCCGCAGTCGTCGCAGAAGGATACCATGGTCGATGGTATCGAAAGCCGCTGAGAGGTCAAGGAGAACCAGGATGGAGGGATGTCCTCCATCTCTGGCTCTCCAAAGATCATCGGTCAATGCGACCAAAGCGGTTTCTGTGCTGTAACCGGGTCTGAAGCCTGACTGGAAGGGGTCAAGGTAACTTGCTTCCTCCAAGGACCGCTGGAGCTGGAAGGCCACCACCTTCTCAACAACCTTCCCAAGAAAGGGAAGGTTGGAGACTGGACGATAGTTATTAAGAGCAGCTGGATCCAAGGATGGCTTCTTCAGGAGGGGTCTCACCACCGCCGCTTTTAGCATGGCGGGGAAGTTCCCCTCCCGAAGAGAGGCGGTAACAACCGCCTGGATCCAGCCTCGTGTCACCTCACTGCTGTTAGCAACCAGCCATGAGGGACACGGGTCCAGTACACAGGTGGAGGCACTTACAGCCCTCATGGCCTTGTCCACATCCCCAGGGGCAACATCCTGAAACTCAACCCAGAGGTGGTCTACTTCATCCTCTTGTGCCTCGGCTGGAACTGCAGAGATGGAGTCCAAGTCCGACCGAAACCGAGCAATTTTGTCCACTAAGAATTGGGCATAATCCTCAGCTCTGCCCTGCAAGGGTTCCCCCGCTTCCCTCCTATTTAGTAGGGAGCGGGTTATCCTAAACAGGGCGGCTGGGCGGGACTCAGCGGACGCAACCAAGGTGGCTATATAAGATCTTTTCGCTGCCCTAAGTGCCCTGGTGTATTCCTTGGTGCTGATGGTTACCATTGCTCGGTTCGATTCGGACTTATCGGACCTCCATAGGTGCTCTAGGCGTCTCCTCCGGCGCTTCATCTCCCGGAGTTCCTCGGTGAACCAAGGAGGTCTCCGGGATCTGCCGCCTCGGAGGGGCCGTAGTGGCGCAATCCGGTCAAGGGTCTCCGATGCTGCCGAGTGCCAGGCAGCAACCAGAGTCTCTACCGGACTGTGGGCGAAAGTATCAGGAATGACCCCAAGCTCCGTCTGGAACCTTAACGGCTCCATAAGTCGCCGGAAAGACCAATGTACTTTAATAAGCAATCTTGGTCCTTCCCTAATCAAGTAAGGATGGGCAAACTGCAACCCCAGGGCACTCTTGGAACTCCTATTGCTGCTGACCTTAAAGTTTCCTTTATCTGGTAGCACCCAGATTATGTATCCTTGCCATCATCCCTGCTCAATCAATCAAATAGTCATTAGTTTAATAATGTTTCACTTCTAACTTATTCTCCTAAAAGATCAGTGTCTCACCTTTATTAGCTGATTTAATAAAAACTGATCGGTCCTTGATTAACAAAATTATACATTCCTTGTCAAATTGTATTTAAATACAATTTTGAAATAACTGTTCCATGCAGCACTTTGGTCCAGCAGTTCACAAATTAAAACTATTCATCAGTGGTGGGTTCCGGATCCCGTTCCAACTGGTATGGTTGGAACGAGCCCGGTGGAGTCCACATGGAGTCAGCCAGTACCTGCCAGTGACCCCTTCCCAAGCCTCCGTGATGCTCCAGCTGCTCAGCGGAGCATCACGCAGGTGCTGTATGTGCCATGTGTGTGTGCGGAAGTGCCGAAGGCTTTAAAGGACAGGTAAGGATCTCAGGCAGGTAGGTGGTCCTCTGGAGCATCATACCAGAACAGTACCTGGTGCTCCGGGTAGGCTCCGGTACGCCCATACCAGGGTGTGCCACCTGCAACAAACCACTGCCATTCATCCTTAATTAAAGTTCACAAGGATGTTGAACATACAGTATATGATCATGTAGTGCTGTCTGTGAGAATTCAGTTCTGTTTATAAAGCAGAGAAGTGAAGAACAAGTAGAATCTTCTCCTGAGCAGTTTCCATAAAGGTCTGCTCCAGGCTATAACCTTTGCGTGCGTCTCTTTGTATTTATCAAAATAATTGCTCACTGAAGTTTGAGATCACGGGAAGACATGTGGTCAATTCACTTGCAAACAAAGTAGACTTTCATAGTCCACTATTTTAAAAGGCTCATTATATTATAAAGCAGCTGAACTAAAACTTCTGGATAAGCCCCTCACCCCTCAAATATAAAGTACAACGTAGACCAAATTGGGATTTATTTAACCCTATGGATTTTATCAAAAAGAGTAGCTGCAAAAAAAAGAGAAAAGAATAGAAGACATAAAAAGAGTGCAGATTGATGGGTTGAAGAAGATAGAAAATAAAGGCAACTCTACAACTGAGAAACAAGATTCATTAATAGACATTGTTTATTATCTTTCTCTTGGTGAGAAAGCTGAATAAGGTTTCAGCCTTGGTGAGGCTGAAACCTTATCAGGTTATCTGCTCTGCATACTCAAAAAGAACCAATCAGCAAAACACTTGTAGTTCTAGCAACTATGCTTTAAAAATTCAAAATTTATTTGAGTATCTTTTTTTTTCAAAATTTGCTTGAGCTTCTTTTTCCACTTTAAACTGCAAGTTCTCTATCCAAATCATAGTTTAAAATTATGAAATGTATTATAATGGAATCATTCCTTGGCATAGAAAGAAGTCTCCCCTAGATGCAGTTCATTCATGATTTTAACAGAAAACAAGAATGTTAAATCTTCATGTAGAAAGCCAGTTTGTTGTAGTGGTTAAAGCACTGGATTGGAGACTGGCAGTTCTAGTCTTGCCTTGGACACAAAAGCCAGTTGGGTTACCTTGTACCAATCACTCTCTCTCTCAGCCCTAGGAAGCGGGCAAAGCCATAGCACTTCTGAAATCTTGCCCAAAAAACTCTGCAGGGACTAATCCAAGCAGTTGCCACTGACTTGAAGGCACACATACCTAACCTTCATGTGCTCCATCTTCCTTTGATTGGGAGACCCCTTAGATTCTTCTACAGTTCAGCTTTTAAGGTTTAATGCGAAAGCAACTCCAGCTGAACTTGGAAAATATCAGGGCAATTCCCTTGTGCATTATATATGTGAATTCCATGTCACAACATCTGAGTAATTCTCTGTGGGTATTGTTTTCTATGCATGGCTAATGTAGGGTGTCATCACTAAGCATCAGTCTGTTTGGTAGATGGTAGCAGAGGTTTTTGCATCTCCACAAGAATGGCTTGTATTATTATCTGGAGCCTTTCTGCTCTGGGAGTATCCAGTCTAACAAAGCTTCTGTAGCTGTTGCTACCATAGTAGGAGTGTAAGATGCAACTAATTAGTTACTTGCTAATTGTTTCCATGAAATGAACCACAGTCACTTTAATCCACGGTGCTATAAAATGTATCTTTGAAAAATTAGATTTCTTATTCCTGTTTGTTTTTGTTTGCTTGCTTGTTTTTTGTGCTACAGCTTCAGGTGACTACTATAATCCTCATACCATAAACCAGTGATGTTGAACCTTTTAGACACTGAGTGCCCAAACTGTGCGCATACGCATGCCCAAACTGAAAGGTGTGTGCATGTGCACAAAGGCGCACATGCTCAAATGTGTGCAAATGCATGCATGGGTGAATGTTCACATGCGTGTGCATATGCAAATGTGTGCATGTACAGACATGCACACATGCGCAGCAGAGATCTGAAGACCCATTGCCAGCAGGAGACAGGGCATCCTCCATCAGTGTGGCAAGAGGTAAGAACTTTTTACTTTGTGAGCTTCTGTTTTGTCATTTGCATGGAAACAGAAGCTCATGTAAGAAATGCCACGGAGATCTGACCTGGGGTGATAGGTTCGCCATAAGCTATATAAAGGAGGAAGGAATTGCTTCCGGAGAACTAATATAGGACAAATGCACATATACACAGATTGTGTAGTAATCTCAGCATCCCAGTCAAAAATCATATGGTGATACAGTGATTATAATAAAATGTACATTAGATAGGAGAAAGGAAAGAAAGGAGAAAGAAAGAAGAGAAACACATAGCTAAATGTAATATAAAGCAGAACAATACAAGGCATAGCCAGGAGATGCCAAATTAAGATGGTTTAGTAATAGGAAGCAGAAGAGAGCAATTACATTTTCAGAAGAGAACAGGGCATCACCTTCCTGATTTTCTACCTACAATATTTCTTAAAAGCAGAGAAGCATTGTTAGTTCTAAAAGCATCCTTGCTCCTATTATTTAATTCATTTATATCTCTCCTTTCTTCTGTCATGGAACTGAAGGCAATGTAGTCATTAACTATGATAATGTAGTCATAAACTAGACTGTTACTAGACTAACAGTCACCAGATCTGCTTAGCTTTAGCAATATGGCTCCATCCCAAGCGTTCACACCCTATGTGTCATCCATGGAGGTGATACCCTTGTAAAGCAACTACATGAGACAAAAGGTTAATTTGTCTCAGTTGTGTCTTGCAGCTGAAGCATTCTCAATCTCAACCTATTTTCAATTGCTACCTGTTTTGTATTTTTCCCTGTAGGAGCAGACTACAGGATTATGCAATTAGAGTAGTTAACCTAACCTCCATATTAATGTGTAAGATCTTATCTTATATATGATGAAGAACTTGCATCCCGTTCTAAATTACTCAGCAAAGTACACAGATATTCTATTAGGTTTTTAAATGGCTTTTCTATTCTTTTAATAAGTATCGAGTTGAAATTTGGTGGTTCAAAAATGCTGCCAATTGGTTAATTCATTAATATGCCAGTCATGCACATTTAGGCCATGAGATTGAGAAACTTAATCAAAATGCCATCCAGAGTCATTTCTTGAAATGGACAGATATAGAAATCAAATAAATAAATAAAGAGATCATACAACTTAATTTGTCACATTTTTCCTTTCTACCACTTTAGGCCTACCAGTTCAAAAATCCAAATGACCATGAGCTGGCAGCACTGAATTATTCTACCACCCTAATTTTTGCAGACCAAATCTAGTCTACTTTAAGAGAAAACATAAGTGTATAAGGCTGCCTATCACAGATGACTCTGGAGACATTCATCTGTGAAAGAACCTAAACCAGACTTAGGATGAGGCCAAGGGAGCAATGAATCTATATGGTTCATTAGTTTATGAAAATCTTAATCAATCCTGAGAAAAAGGAACGCACGAGACAGAAACTCAAAACTGATTTTGTTTGAAATGCTCTCTATGTTTAAATTGAATTAGAGGATATATGCTGTTTATAGCAAAATATACAAATGGAGAAAATAAAAAATGAAAATTTGGTATAACTTTGAAGGGGCAATTGTTTATGTATTAAGAAAAAATAACTATAACAATGAAAAATAATGGAAGAGAATAATTTGGCTGAAAGTGAAAACAAAACTATGATGTAAAATGCTATGGAAATGAGAGGATGTAAACAAAAACACGAACAACACTTTGTTCCTATAATATGTATAATTTGTATTTAAAAAAATGAATTAAAAAAAACTGATTTTGTTTGGTATAAGGTACATAGAAAGAAATGGGTGGGCTTTCAAGATTCTGTTACTCTACTCTATAACATCCCAGCTGCTTCTGTTTCTTCACATTGCTAACTTCAGAGTGCTGACAACACCAACTCATATCTGTTTGCTTGGCAGCCACTTAAACATGTCATCACATAAAGACATCCAGCAATGAGCTCAAAAGGCAGGGGCACCAAGAAATTCATGGTAGGGCAAAAAGAAGCAACAAAGATATATCTACATTTTCCTTCTCTAGTCTTTATTCCCTGTTTGTTTCACTCTCTCAATTGCTTTTAATCAAAGAAGTGGCCATGGCCACTTAAAGTGTACCCCTTCTTGTGAACGAAGGTGAATATACTTGTCTCAGGATAATGCTGCAGGATCCAATCTGGGTCAGTCACTGGGACTAGAAGGTTAGTCTTCCGAGCTTTTGGACTCATACTAGAACCCATCCTCAGGGAACCCCCCTCTCTCTCTTAGGGAACTTCTGGTAGTATTCCAGCATGAGCCCAAAAACTTGGAAGATTAAACCTCTGGTCCCGGTGACCAACCTTGATTGGATCCTGTACCCCTAAATGGGAAGAACTTGTGATCCCGTCTGAAATTGCAGGTTTGTAACTCCCAATCATTTTTGACCATTGGTGATACTAATTGAACCAGAGGAAAATTGAGAATTCAACTGTCTTTGAGTAAATCTCTGTCAATGTAACTTGTTCCCTCTACCCCAAATGCTCATACTCAAATACCAAATAGTTTGAATCTGATCTCAAGATAGTTAAAATATAACATAGCAGAAGCCTCAGAGAACTCATGTTTGAGGTATGTTTTATAAAACTTTCAACCTAGCTTTATTTTTTTTCCTTCTGCCTTAAGCAGTGCTCTGTGTGGGTGGAATTTCTACCTATAACTTCATAAGATCTTCAACATTCCCTTTCCAGCAATCCCTACCACAACAGGATATAGAAAGGGGGGAGGAAAAAAGTCTTTTGCCAATTATTTTGTCTTTTTAAATTGTATTCTTTGACAACAAGGTAACAAATTGAAATCAGATTCAACCTCAATATTCCCAGAAAGGGAGTGGATTGGGAAAAGCAGGGGTGGGGTGAGATGGGGAGGGAGTTATACTATATCCAGTTTGGTGGGAAAAGTTGAGATCACACAGCTGCATCATTGAAGAAAATACCCAGCCTGGCTCCCACAATTTCACCAAAATGCTGCCTTCAGTCATTTTGCAAATCAAAACCAGAACAAGAAATTATATTTTGGGGAGTAAAAAATAAAATAAAATGAAAAACACCTTGCTTTACTTAGAAAAGGATGAAGAGTGCTTTCTTGGGGAATATTATCCTCTAGAAAATCCAACCATTTTGCTAAATTATCCTAAAAGAATCTTTTGGGAAAGCTCCAACCAATCAAGGGGGTGGATAGGTCAGAGATATCTAACATATATCTCATTTTTTTCTATTTCTCTTTATATCTGATAATAATCAATATTCTCAAATACTGAGAAGACATTAAAAGCCAAAGCAGTGTGTTTGTGACCATGGATAATACTTTTCTCTATGTAAGCATATTATTGGTTTCTCACTCATCAATCAAATAAGAAATATCTTTGGAATCAAACTCAGCATCTTCATGGATACATGAAAAAAATTCTTAACAATTTTTTAAACTTCCCAGCTGGGTCCTTAGTTGTGAATATACTGTATACCATTTTTTTTAAACCATGGCTTACTGTAGCTGTCCAACTCTGCTTTAAAATTCAATGTAATATAAATTTCCTTCTGCAAACAGAAGGAATATTCCAGATAACTGTTTTTATTACCAGGACGCAACATTTTTGAAAAACAAAACAAAAAGCACAACTGAATGTCATTTCCTTGAAAAATTAAATTTTGCCCTTTCCTAATTCCACAAGTGGAATTCCATAAGTGGAAATTCTAGAGACTATGCTATTGATGTCTATCATACTTCCCTTGCCAAGATTACTACATAAGCAGATAGAATGCTGCAAATCACAAAGATACTCCTGGGCAATTCAAAATGTACTGTTCAACTTGGGACATCTGGTTCATTTCTGATACTTGGAAGGTTAATTGCCATAATCCTGTGGGTTGCCTTCTCTTTGCATTTTGAGAAAGCAGTTTATAGAGGGAGAGCAAAATGAAGATTTGCTCTGGTTAGAGTTCAGAGCCACAAGCATTGTGACTGAAAATACATAGCAAATATAAATAATACTAGGAATAAACTATAAAAGGCAGTTGAATCTTTGCAACAATAAAGATTTGACATTCTAAACCACCGTTTCCTAAATGTGAGATAGTCAAGACTCCATACCCTTATGAATAATAATATCTAAGAAGGTTTCCTTGGAAATTCTTCAGAGGAATGTGCTCCTCCCCGTTTTGTTCTGTTAGTTGCTGATCTGACCACACATCCCAGCCCAAAAGAGTTATAATCAAGACATTGACATGCAGAGATGCAGCAGAGAGCTTTGAAGGCAGCTTGCTCTGCTACTTCTCTGCAAACCACATCCAAAAGAATAGTAGAGACATCTCTGCATCGGTATTAGTATTATTTAGATGGTTAAATTGCACTCATAACAATAATCAGTAACCTTACAGGCAGACAAAGATGTCTAGCAGCTTTTATTGGAGTTTGGTATTTGGGGATCACATGAGGAGTTTTTAATATAATTATACAATGTGTTTTAGAATGTATTGACCTGATGCACACTGGACAGATTCTTCTCTGACCTTCCTTGTTTCTGTAAATGCTCTCACAATGGAAAACCAAGAATGTGTGTTATGAAATCGATATGTACCTAATCTCACAATTGTTACAAAAGCTACGAGTGACTCAAAGAGCCATGGAAAGATACACGCTCGGCATTACAAGACAAGATAGAAAGACCTGCATATGGATTAGAGGACAAATGAAAGTATATGATATCATCAAGAGAGTAAAATAGAATGGATCCCACTTGATAAAAAGTGTCCACAAAAGGGACCTAAACCAAGATGGGTCAACAACATCAGCAAGTATTGTGACCAAATAGATGGTGGCTGAAATGATGATGATGATGGTGATCATTGATGTTGCACACTGTTCGTTTTCTCCTTTGATTACGTTATATTAGATACTCTGTATCTAACCCAGAGGTGCACAATCTATTCCTCTAGGACATTATGTCTTGTTGACTTTGGGCTCAAACTCTCAAGCCTATCAAAAAATTTTCATCAAATTTTAACCGTCACAAAAAATTAAAAAAAATGCCTGCATGAGATATTATCAAAGGTTGTAGCATTAGCTATAGGGTTATGCATGAAATTTCCTTTGTTTGCTTTGAAGTAATGAGTAAAATGAGCATTTTTATGAGAATCAATATGCTAATAAATATTGGTACCATCCCAGAATACAACATGAGGAACAATTCACTATTTTTAAATTTAACTATAATGTTCATTTAACACTATTAAAAAAATAGTTCTTTGTCCTGGAACTACTCATTCCTTTGGAGTTCAACCCCAGCATAACCCTCATATGCTCTGGAAGAAGTCTGGCTAGAGAAAATTCACCCTGCAATAGGGACAAAGAACAACAAAATATTTCCTTCCAGAAGTTGTATTCTGAGCAGCTTTGTTACATAACAGCGATGTATTTCTAAGAGATCCCATTATTTGAAAGCTTTCTCTGAAAGACATGAACTTTACATAGAATGGAAAGTAGCCCCAAGGCAGCAATTGCTGTTTTGTTTTGCTATGTAACATGCTTCCCAACTTCTACTACTAAAAGACAGCTCAGAAGCACTAAATTACTTCCTTTGTTTGGGTTTTCATTTGCTTCACTTTTCAGTTGTGGAGCTGGATTCAGGGGTCATTGCCTATATCTCTTGTGCTCTTTCAAAAACAACCTATTATAAATCATGTGTCCTTGTATTAAATCATGAGAGGGGACAAGCTTCTAATACATCTAATACAGATGTAGCTATTAGGAGACATGATAACACTACAGCATTTACTTTACAGCTTTTACAATGAGTAACTTGTTTTTCCTTATGCTTACTTGCCTTAGCCTATGCAAAGGGAAACATTATCTTTGTTTTAACTTCCACTGGGAGGTGCTTCATGTTCACCCAAGGAACTCTCAATGCAGGAACTCCTATTTTCCTCATAACCCCCAAGTCAATGATCTTTTTGGCTTGTAAGACGAGAAAGGCGAACAAGCAGGAAAACAAAATGTTAGCCTGCCTGAGCTGAAAGTTGTTTAGTCATTCAGTCACTTCAGGATATAATTTTGCCAGGCTTGACTATCAGTGATTGTTTCTTGGAGTTGAATTTGAATAGAGCTGGAAGGGAACTTGGAGGTCTTCTAGTCCAGCCCCCTGCTCAAGCAGGAGAACCTATACATATACATATCAGTGGTGCGTTCTGGATCCCATCGCAACCAGTATGCTGCGACGGGGCCAGGCGTCCACCACATGCACATGTGTTGTGCACACATGCGCACCCACCGCTTTTGACTCTCCAGCTGCTTGGTGGAGCATCACGCAGGCACCGTATGCTGCAGTGTATGCGCAAATGGCCCAGTTGGGTCAAATACAGCTCAGGAATGCGGGTGGGCCCTCTGAAGCACCATACTGGAATGATGCCTGCTGCTCCCAGCAGGCACCGGTACATCCATAAAGTGGCTTACCGCCCGCAACCCATTACTGATACATACATACATACATACATACATACATACATACATACACACACACACACACACACACACACACACACACACATATATGTATATATATGTATATCCCTAATTGTATAGCTAAACGTCTGTAGATTTGGGGTAAATACCCTTTGAATGGTGTGGGAGTAAGAATAGATTTCCAAGAAAAAATTGCAGAGTACAGGAACCAGGAGCACTACTCAGGTGACCCTGAGGAAAAAGATAAACCTCCAAGTGCTTCAATGACCCTGCAAATGACCAGCTGTCTGCAAGGGGTATAAATCCTTCCATTCCCCACTATCCTGTTAGAGCTGTAGAAGCTTCTTGGATGATAAGCAAAACATCTTCAAAACAAGTCCAGTTGCCTCCTGAAAAAAGCACCTTTGGGACAACCATGATCTAAAGACTGAGACTGTCTACAAACTTCCTGAATCATAGGAGACATCGACAGTAGAAAGGGGATTGCTTGGTTTTTCTACCCTTCTCAATTCACTGTATGAAGCACATTATTTGTTCTGCCTCAGGAGGACGGCAGACTGGCCTCACATGCCAGGGGCCTAAATAATCTTGGGCATTGAACATTGAACTTCAATCGGATGACTAAAGAAATGACTGGGGAGAAGTTTGCTTCACCGTATCTTGGTGGCATCCTCATTCTTTTCTATTTACACCAATGACATCATTTTCCCACACTGTCAATAATCCTGGGCAGTTTCCCACCACCTAATTCATATTGATTAAATTATGCTGCTTATCCATCCATTGCTTAATCCTCAGTTTTGGCTTGTACTGTAGTTCACTAGGGTTCCTCTGTAATCTTTTGCAGTCATTTTTGTACATGTCCAGACATTGTCTCTTGAGTTCTTGAGCCACTGAGTTTCTCCAATGGCTCAAGGAAATTTGTACTCATTTCCTTCATTTGTCCTGTCAAGTAAAAGAAGATGAAACCTCTTCCTCTAATACCTCTGATCGTTTCAGAAATAAAGGCTTGTGGAATAAGCTTGCTTCCTGCCAATGTTGCATGGATCTTGATATCAGGTCTTGAATCCAAAATAATACGGTATAGAATGCAATAAAGGCTAACTGTCAAATATACCTGACCTTCTAAAGCAGGGGTGTCAAACTCGATTTCATTGAGGGCCACATCAAAGTTGTGTTTGACCTCGGGGGAGAGTGTGGCCAGGGGAGACATGGCCAGCTCGATGTCACTCATGTCATGGAGCCCTGTTGTGGCCTGAGCACTCTACTAGCAAAAACAAGCTCCCGAGGTCTGTTTTTGGCTGCAACGGACTCTTGCAGCCCTCTGCCAGTGAAAATGGAGCTCGGGAGGGCCGCACGTGACCCTCCTGAGCTCCATTTTCACTGGAAGAGGCACCACAGGCCTGTCATTTACTGTTTCTAGGGTGGCCTCGAGGGCCAGATCTAAGCACCCCATGGGCCAGATCCGGGCCTTGGGCCTTGAGTTTGACACCCCTGTTCTAAAGTCACCCATCCACCATGGTAAACAAGTCAAAGATCTTATTGTCTGGGCTGTTGGTCTGAGCTCAAGCTTGGCAACTTGGAGCTCAGGCTCACAGCCCAACTACCAACCCAAGGTACTTATATTCAAATACATTTTAATCTTGTTATATTCCATCACTGAACAATAGTAATAGCATTTAGACTTGTGCACTGCTTCATGGTGCTTTACAGTCCTCTCCATGCAGTTTACAGAGTCAGCATATTGCCCCCAACAATCTGGGCCCTCATTTTATTGACCTCAGAAAGATGGAAAGGTGAGTAAACCTTGAGCCCATGAGACTTGAACTGTTTAACTGCTGGCAGATGACAGTCAGCAGAATTAGTCTGCAATACTGCATTCTAACCACTGCACCACCACAGCATATGTTAAACTGAGCCTCCTTTCAACTACAACACCATGTTTGATTATTTTAGTTTTGCTGAGTTTCTTTTCAGGGAAAAACAAGCACCAATCAATTTTACTTGTCCTGTGTATTACTAGAACAGTATTTGACAGTAACTCACAGCAGAAATAATAGAAGCAGATTAGAAATTGGCAATGAAACCACACTACCACATACCACAAATTTTCACACCAGTAAGTGTTCTGCTAACTCTAGAATGGGTGCATAGTTCTCTACTCAGCAATGAGTAGATCTTTATTTTGCTTCACTGACTCTTGATTAAATCATGTACTTTTGAACCAACTTGTTCACCCTAAAGGCATAGCTCAAGGCCTGTTATCTGAAAAATAATCTTGGAAAGTCTATGTCACAGCGAAGTCTTTTTGCTGTAAAATATATATTAACAGTAAAAATGTTATCAAGCTAAGAGGCAGAATTCAACAAATTGAAATTGTTCCTATCCACATTAACCCATGGAACAGATTTGTTGCAAGTTCTAACATGATACCATACTTGCCTTCTCAGTGATATAATATTGTCTTTTGTGCTCTACACACACACACACACACACACACACACACACACAGATCAGCACCAGGAAATTCATCCCAGCAAGGCATTTCATCTTCCCATTTGAACAGGAAAGACCACCCAGATGAAAACATTCCTTGTAACAACTTTTGCCATTGTTAAATGTAGCTGGCAGCTTTAAGTGGCTTAAAAATTGGCACTCTTAAATGGCTATAATGGAATCAATGTTCCACAGCTGTGATACTTCAACTAGAGAAGCATCTTTCTCATTTTCCTGGCTAAATTATGCTTATTTATTAGTGAAGTGTTTATATTTATCTACCAAACTCTGTTCCCTAGAGAAGAGATGGGGGGGATATCATAATTGTGGGCCCCCTTAAGTGCAAATACCTTTTAGAAAAGCAATAATTATACAGTATATTATACTGTTAAAGGTATTATGTGTTTTCTATTAATTTAAGGAGAGTGCTACATTTTTGATCTACTCAAGTCTTATACAGTATGCATTAATTGTTTTCACAGCTTTGGAAAATGCCAGGATTCTTCAGTATTGCTTGCTCACTCTCATAGTATTTGAGAAATAATAGGATGGAAGAGTTGTTTTAAGTGGGGAAAGGAGAGAAATTAATTTTTCGGTGAACTTAATATAGGAATCCTGACTGCAACATTCTCTTTCTAAAGGGATCTTATGATCATAATTACAGTGGAAATGTGGTACCTTTCTTTTACTTTTATTTGTTAAAAGGCTTGTACCTGAAGAAGCTTCTTGGATGAGAAGTGAAATGTCTTCAAGGAAAAACAAAGAAAGTCCAGTTGCCTCTTGAAAAAGCACCTTTGGGACATCCATGACATGGATGACTGAGTATCTCCACAGATACTCACAGCTTAGTAACAGTGGTAACTAGGTTCTTCCATTACTGTTGAGCTATTTGGTAGATTTTCTATACATTGGGGGATGGGGAAGGGTTCCACCACTATGTGATTATGTCACAACATTGTGTAGTCATTAGTTTCTGTCCACTTCTAGTCAGATAGAGTTGGACTTAGTAACATTTCCAGTACTGATCTCCTCAGTGTTATTGGTATTCAGACAAAGACAAAGCAAGCGAAATTTTCCTTCAACGTGACTTCACTAAAAGGGCAAAATATTTTAATTCAATAATTAAAACCAATTTGGTGAATGAAATTCTCTATGGGAGCAAGCAATTCCTGTTCAGAAGAGAGGTGTGATCTCAAACAATATGATAGCTTTAAGGCTAGCATTCATTTTTTGCCCTAACCTGATTTTGGTGCAATATGAGGAAATGCAAGTAAGTTAAGGTAGGTTTTGTGTGCACAAATATTTTGCATGTTATTTATTGTACAAATGTTTGGACTGCCCTGCCACTGAGAATATTGAGGTGATGGACTAATACAGTACAGAATTGTTACTTACTGTTCAAAAATTGTTTTTTTGAACAGTACGACCAGAAATTGTTTTCCTCATTTAAAAAGTCAAGTAAAAAAATAATCTGGGTAGGACAAAATCAATCAAGTGAGTCTCTTTTAAAATTTGGAGAAATTAGGAACTTTCATCATGGGGGACTAGGTTTTGCTTTTGCTGAAACGTGAATGAATGCCTTAAATCAATTGGAAGGTTAATGTATCTTTTATTTTATTTTATTTTTTTATTTCAAGCCCAATTATAGAGGGACTGTCAGAATCCATCTGGGAATAATTCTAGGTTTTTAAAAGGACTTTATTCTTAAATCCCATGAATCAGCCCTAAAATGGTTCATCATATTACAGGTCAAATCTTAACAGTGGTGGCATGCTAAAAGGGAACCAAATGTTTGACTAAAAGAGAAAAAGCTAGGTTTGCCATTTATTTTCTGACAACCATCCAAAATTCTGAGGTAATTATGAAAAGTTATTTGGGATAACATTTTTACCATGATACTTGGGTTGTTTATTGATCATTAAGGACAAAGAGGGTAGCGCTGAACTAAAAACATATTTTTAGTCATCTCCTCAGACTCATAAATTTCATTGTCTTATTACCATTGCCTAGATATCCAGTTTGGTATAGCAGTTAAGGTGCTGACTGAGAGAGCAGGAGACGGTGAGTTCTAGTCCCACTTTACACGTGAAAGCCAGTTGGGTGGCTTTGGGCCAATCATTTCCTCTCAACCCAGCCATCTCATGGGGTTGTTGTTGTGAGGAGAAATAGGAGGAGGAAAGGCCAAAGGTGCATTTTCAAGAGGCAACTAAACTTACTGGTTTTTCTTTGAAGACGTTTCATTTCTCATCCAAGAATTTTCTTTAGCTCTGAGCTTCTCTTGAAGTGAAACGTTTTCAAAGAAGAAAGTCCAGTTGCCTCTTGAAAAAGCATTTTTAGGACAACCTAGACCTGGATGACTGAGAATCTCCATAAACAGGAAGGAGTATTATGTGTTTTCTCCCTCTTATAAGTTACTTATAAAGTAATGAAGATGAGATAAAAATCTACTAAATAAATAAATTGCTTTTATACGGATGTTTTTGGTTAACGTTTCTGCTAATTGGATAATATACACCCACATATACCACAGCTGAGATGAAAGTGCCTAATTAAAATGCAAATTAAAAACTGCGAACTAAGAACACTTTGAGATTGTGCAGGTATTTGGGACAGACTCAAAATACAGATTAGCTCCTTAATCTTCAAGGATTGATTCCATTAACTAATGTTGTTAGTCTGAAAAGATTTTGAGTGCTCTAAAGAAAAAATGGCAAGAAACGCTCCAGCATTGATTACAGCACAAACATTCAACTAAATTTGTAGCAATACCAAATCATAAAGAGCTCTGAGAAAACACCAGCATCCTGGGATCTGGCCTCATTGAGTACACATATAGATCAATCGTGGGATTCAATTTTTTTTACTACCAGTTCTGTGGGTGTGGCTTGGTGAGCATGGCAGGGGAAGGATACTGCAAAATCTCAGTTCCCTCCCCACTCCAGGGGAAGGTTACTGCAAAATCCTCATTTCCTCCTGATCAGCTGGGTGTCAGGCCTGCAATTAAATTCCTTTTTAGGATATTTGGCCTGCCACACTCTCTATTATTTCATTATGCTGTTTCATTAGTGTACTAATTGGGAGGGGGAATAGAAATCGTGGAATGTGTTGTTGTCATTCTTTTCTAGAAGCCCAGGGTCATCTTTTGTCTCCACACCTCTGAATCTGACCGGAACTAGATGGGTGGAAATGCCAGTGTGGCTGAAGAAGATTGGACCATGTGATGGATTTATGGGTGTGGGATCATGAACTTTCAACTGGGTGGAATCCCAGGAAGCTTTAATTTGGATTTCCACAGATGTGCCAACATGTCTGTCTTATTAAATTGAAACTTTAAGGATAGCTCTGCCTTGGACTCTGATTTAATTCTGCATGATATTTGGAACACTGACACTGAGATTCTCTGAGGCAGAGAATAGAAGGGGGCGGGCCAGTCAGAGATGATATTTACTGGTTCTCCAAAGTACTCAAAATTTGCGCTACCGGTTCTCCAGAACTGGTCAGAACCTGCTGAATACCACCTCAGATACAGATCACTAGTGGGTGAATAGACAACTTTGCTAAATTCCTTTGGCCTTTTGCACGCAGCATTTTCCTGACTGCCTATCCTGTAAAAAAAAACCAAATAATTATTGTTCAACAGCATAAAACTGTTCTTATACACCACAGTCAAATATCTAATACCCCCTAAAAAAGGAAATATCACAGTATTTTTACAATTCTTGCATAACCAAAATTGAAAATAATTTTACTCTGTCTATACAGAGTAGACAATAGATATTGCATTTGCCTTTGTGGCATGTGGGTGTTTCTTAATTCAAATAATATTTAACAAAGGTAATATCTTTGTGGGAAAGACAGGTCCTGGCTGTTACAGCTGTGGACCAAGGGTTGAGCAATTGTAATAATAAAGCTCTATAATTTTTCCTCTAAACATTGTAAGAATGGACAGGAAATCCTGTCACAATGAATCACAAAGGCCTCAGGATCATAATTAAGCAAAAAACAAACAGGAGAAATCATAGGAACAGGTTTAAGTAAGGAAACGACACCCTGTTAGTCAAAGGTTCTAAAGTTGGGCATGCACGCCAGAAAAGTTACTAACTTGAATATCGAACTAAAAATTCTGCAACAGATTTCAGTGAAGAAAAGCTGTCAAAAAGAAGAAAATAAATAAAAATGGAAAGTATGTGTTTCAATAGGAACTTTTAGAAGAATTAAATAACTTCCCATCAACGTAAAACAATTATATATAATCATTTTTTTTCAGAATCTTTGAAGTTAATTTTATCACATAGCACAGCCAGTTTGGTCTAGCAGTTAAGATGCTGGACTATGAGTAAGAAAAGTTCAGTTCTAGTCTGACTTAAGGCCTGAAGCCATTTGGATGTCTTTAAGCCAGTCATTCTTTCTCTGCCATCGGAAGACAGCAAGGGCATACCACTTCTGAAAATGTTGTCAAGAAAGTGCATTGATCTGTCTATAAAATCACCAGGAGTTAAGATTGTCTGAAAGGTACACACACATGTAGACATATTCTTCCTCTGGGATGATGGCAATTGCCAAGAGGGCAGCCCCCTCTAGAGGGAAAACTCTGCTGTGACTTTCTGTAGTATAAATTGTTTCTCAGGGCATGTGCATAAACTATACCCCATAGCTTCCAGAGCCATTATGGTGAACCTATGGCACATGTGCCATAGGTGGCACACAGATCATTTTCTGTGGGCACACGAGCCATCGCCCCAGTTCAGCTTCACCGTGCATATGTGCACACCTTCCGCCAGCCAGCTAATTTTTGGGTCTCTTCTGCACATGCATGGGAGGTGGGATGCATGCACTGGGGTGGGGCAGGGGTAGGCTGCCACTGCCAGTTCACTCAGGGATGCACTGCGTTCGCACTTGACGTGTGCTATGCACACATGCGCAGTACTGAAAAATGCTTCTGTGCATGTGCAGAAGCAAAAACCAAGATGGCAGCACCTATGGCACCGCCGATAGAACCGGTTTGGGTGGCGTTGCAGGCCGAGTTACTACCTACTTGACCAAACCAGTCTTAACTGGTAGGAACCTACCTCTGGAGTGGGGGGGTCACATGCACATTGCATTATGGGTGTGCACATGGACATGCTTTCAAGACGCAACAACAAAAAGTTTAGCCATCACTGTTCCAGAGGATACATGTAATTGGCAATATTACCTCTGTGGTATGATTATCGAAAAGGATGCAGAAAACAGAGGACAATCAGTAACATCTCCCCATCATTTGTTTTATCCAGGTCTGACCAGATCTGGATGCTATTATTGAAGTCCCTTATTTTAGCCTCAATTCCAGGAACAACTCTTCTAAGCGGATTGCTGACTTGGGCTGTGTTTGTAGATTGCTGGATCATTTGAATGCAAATGAAGGACTGCTGGCTGGAGCAAGCCAAAGAGAGAAATTTAATAATGAATGTATTTTTGTTCCGATGCCCCCCCCCCAAAAAAAAACATTTGCAATACACTAATAAAAAAAAGAAACCAGAAAAGGACAACTTTCTATTTTCATAAAAAATGTTTAGTCAAACCAGTGGATAGACACTAAAACTAACTAAAAAACACATGCCTTGGTTTATCCTACTCGATCTCTGGCTCTACTTTAATATCTATCAATTATATTCTAATCGTGCATACAAAAGACACATTCAGTGTATTTAAATAAAAAACTGCTTTATGTTAACATTGCTAGGCCTTTTATGAAACATATCAAAAATAAACAAATGAAATATACTTCAAATGCATTGGGTTGTACAGTCTCGGATTAGCCAAGTGACTTTTGAAAATCTATTCTCCCACTGGAAGAGGGATAGCTGTGTGCCCTACTTTACAGAAGACAGTCCTTTTCTTGAAGGCATCCTTTCAGTTCTGCTTGTACAGAACTATCTGAAAGGAATATAGATAACTGAACTCTCCATCAATTCCGGCCAACTGCTTTCAAAGGCTTACAAATTACTTTTCCTGTCTACAGAGGGATGTGTTTTATATTTTTCTATTGGCTTGGCAGTAACACATGTAAAATTATCTGGGGAGGATTGTGAACCACAAGTTAAAGATCAGTCAACATTGCAATTGTTGCAAAGCAAATGGCATTCTGGGATGCATAGAGTTCAGATCACGGGAAGCAATTCTTCTACCGTTCACTGCCATGGATAGCATCTTACTTGGAATTCTCCATCCAGTTCTGGGCACAGTAGTCAAAAAAGGACAGTGACAGATTTGAATAAGTTTGTAGGAAGGCTCCCAAATTAGTGAATGTCTGTAAACCAAGCCTTGTGAGAAATAGTGTATTTTTAACTTATAGAAAATAAATTTAAAGAAAGATATAACTTTTTCAAAAAAAAGTAAGGGTTGCAAGGGGCTTGTCTGGTAATGGCCTTGGACAAGATTAGAGGTAACAGGGTAAGACTACAAGAAAACAGGTGAAAGCTAGACATCAGGATTTCTTGGTTGTATGTTGTCCACCAGAGGAACAGACCCATATATAAAGTGATGAGTTCTACCTTGCTGGAGGTTTTCATACAGAGATTAGATGGTTATTAGCTACTAGATGAGACCTGATGATCTTTAAGTTCCTTTTTTACTTATAATTCTATTATTACAGACTGAGCCATGTGGTGCAGAGGTAGAATGTAGTACTGCAGGCTAACTCTGCTCACACTGGGAGGAGTCCAATTCCCTCAATCCTGACCGGCTCAAGATTGAGTCAGCCTTCCATCCTTCTGAGGTTGGTAAAATGAGGACCCAGACTGTTGGGGTCAATATGCTGACTCTGTAAACCACTTAGAGAGGGCTGTGAAGTAGTATATAAGTCTAAGTGCTTTTGCCATTATCAGATCTATTCTGTGGAAATCTTCACTTCCCAAGAATGACTATAAATTATGAATACTGTTTTAAATACCTGTGTTTATGAAATTTGTATTCCCCTTTGGCATCTTTCTTGCTGATTATGTAAATGGAAACTTTTTTGGAAATACAAATTAGAGTTCAAAATATACCTGAGAATGTGTTTCAGGTCATCAGTCAATAGCCAAACATTGAGTCAATATTCTACAGAGATAGGAATGCTATGAAGAAATAAGAAATACAATTCTCCTAACCACAGGCTTCATTTTCCAACACAACAATACAAAAGGATATTGAAATTAAGATTGTCGTTAGCCCTAAAGTTGGAGGTGACTATTGAATGAGTCTGAGAAGTGTTCTACATGAATTGGTTCTATTTCATAATCCCAAAATCCACAGGTAAATCTGACAGTGCACTGTGACTTTTGTTTACTGGCATTACAGTGTGACTGTACCATCAAAAATAAAAAATAAAATAAAAAAAGCTTAAACAAGGGCACAGTGTTTTCTATGGAAGAAACAAAAGGTGCTTTTCAGTTTTAAGGAAGGGCTGGGGGAAGGAGACTGATGCATAGAAAGATTGGAGAAAAGAGCTGACCTCTAATATGATGTTCTAAACTCAAGCTGCTCCAGTTCACATAATTGTACAAAAAGACGCCACAGGAATTTCTTCTAGTATGTTAAAGGAAAAACACCAAGTTCTTCTTCACACAGTAGAAAAATTACTGTTGCTTGCAGATTAAGAGAAAGCAAACATTTACTGTGGGTTTTCTTTTCCAATGATTCAAAGGGGGGGAGAACATGTTATTTGAAAGCTAAAAGGAACTTGTTTGTAGAGGACTTTTCACCTGAAACAAGCTGAAATTGAAATGAAACACCAAACTGACCAATTGTTTTTAAATCACTTGAGATGTTGAACTTTCCAAGGTGAAGTAACAATAAATCAAAAGTAGAGCAAAAATCTGGCATTTCACAGCTTATGGCTCAGGCCAGACTAATTTCTAACATACTACCTAACAATTAAAACTTTCACTCAGATGAACTTTTGCATTATGTCCTGAGGGCAGGGTTTTTTTTTTTTTTTTGTTATTTGGAATTCAATTCTTCTCCTGAATCACCCCATTTTCTGACCTTAGAAATTCAATTGAGTGAGACCATTACATGCTTTTATTTATTTTGTGCCAACATTTTTCTAGAGGAATTGGGCACCAACTACAGATAGTCCTCAACTTACAACCACAATTAAGCTCAACATTTCGCTTGCTAAGTGAGACAGTTGTTAAATGAGTTTTGCCCCATTTTATGCATTTCTTGCTGCGTGAATCATTGCAGTTGTTAAGTTAGTACCATGGGTTGTTAAGTGAATCTAGATTTCCCACTGACTTTGCTTGTCAGAAGGTTACAAGAGGGAATCACATGAACACAGAACATTGTAACCGTCAATTGCCAAGTGTCTGAATTTTGATCATGTGACCTTGGGAACACTGCAATGGTCGTAAGTGTGAAAAATATATATTACAACAAAAAATAATCATAAATCACTTTTTTCCCCAGTGCTGTTGTAACTTTACGTGATCACTGAATCAGTGATAGTTTTCAGCCAGTTCGGGTGAACCAGTAGCACCCTGTGAGATGCTATGCCATCCAGTATAGCCATGTTTTCTAAGCTGTGGGCATGAGTGCAAGCTGCGTGCACTCACATTTTTGGTGCATGGCGAACCAGTGGTAATTTTTTTTTTTTTATATATATTAAATGTTTTATTAGTTTTAGTTTAAAGCTGATACAACATCTTTCTTAATATATCAATCAATTACAGATAATACAGAAAAAAAACAAAGACAACAATCAGAGAAACAAAACAAAACACAGGTATCTATTATGAAAAAATAGGAAGTATATCAACTGGTTACAACATGTTCTGGTGCTTCTCTTCGATTAACTCCCATTAATTCAAGTATCTTAACTCGAATATTTGCCATATCAACATCATTATACCTCCGGTTTTAATTATTGTAATTATTTAAACATCCTTCATCCTTAGTTATGCTAAGGAATTAGTCCATAACACATGCTGGCAGTTCATTTACTTATTTGTAAGATCCTCTATTATCATCAAATCCTCATATTCTATTTTAACTAGACATCCATAATATTCAATTATATCATATATCCTAACATTTTCCCAATATTGATTAACATTTAATTATATAGATTTTATTTAATTTTTTAATAGTGCTAATTATTATAGTTAATACTCTTTATGTATACCCTAAAGGTATTTTCTCATATCCAATTGTTAGTTATCATATCGACTCCACATTATATACATTACTATTAATATCAATTATTATTCAACAATATCTGTTACACAAAAAAGCAATTAGATTTAGCTAATTTTCAGTTATATTCATCAATCTATCAACCAATTCCAAATTATATATATTGCTATCTATATCAATCATTATTCAGCTATATCTATTACAAATTGAAGTGATCCAATCTAGATTCTATTTTAGCTAAACATCCATAATATTCAATTATATCATATATCATAACATTTTCCCAGTATTAATTAACATTGGATTGTATGGATTCTATTTAGTTTTTTAATAGTGCTAATTATTATAGTTAATACTCTTTATGTGTAATCTAAAAGTATTTTCTCATATCCCATTGTTAATTATCATGTCAACTCCACATTATATATATTGCTATCAATATCAATTATTATTCAACAATATTTGTTACACAGAAAAGCAATTAGGTTTAACTAGTTTTCAATTGTATTCAACAATCTATCAGCCAGTTCCAGATTATATATATTGCTATCCATATCAATCATTATTCAGCTATATCTATTACAAATTAAAGTAATTTGATCTAGCTAATTTTAGTTTTTATTGTCCTATCTGTCAGCCTGTGTCCCTCCAGCCACAAGGTTTTCTCCGTCCAGTAGCCATTCGTTGAATAAATTTACCAAATGTTTCCATAAGCAAGTCCAAACAAAAGTATTTCGGCACCACCAGTGGTAAAATTATGTGAAACCCACCTATGCACTGAATGAACTGTTGTGTGTCAAGGACTACCTGCACAGACCTATGAAGATTTATGATGTTTATTGTTTTCATTGAAAATGTAATCTTCAGTAATAGCTTTATCCAAATTGTTATTTTCTGTAAATGTCTGGCAATTTGGGGGACAGATACCAAATACATAGAAAATAACAGGCTGGCAATTCTGTTAATAATGTCTAAGGGCTACATCCCCTTGGTATGAAGAACCCTTGCTTCTTTCATACATTTTAATCAGAGGTGGCTTCCTACCGGTTCGGCCCAGTTCATCCGAACCGGTAGTGGTATGGTGGCCTGGGTCGCTGGAACTGGCAGCGATCCAGGTCTGCCATGTCCCTGAACCAGTTCCCCGGTCAGCACTGTCGTCAGCGCCATCTTGGTTTTAAGTTCTGTGCATGCGCAGAACAATTTTAATTGAACTGTGCATGCACATGTAGCACGCACACATGTGAACCAGCAATAAAGCCAGCCAGAACCCATCCCTGATTTAAATCCTGCCTTTCTTCCATAGCAGAACTCAAAGCAGGCAATTCTCTGCTCATCTTCCATCTCACCAAATCAAGCCCTCGTTAGTTTAGCAAAGAGACATAGAGGAAATATCAGAGGGCAACTAGTATCAAACCTCTTCTCTTGTTTAACTCTCCCCTCATGCTTAACTGGAATAGAAATTCTCAAAAGACACAAATATTCTTGAGATTAAAAAACAGTAGATTTCCATTAAAATAATACTGTGTTTTATATCTTATTATTGTTCAATTATGTTACTGTGGATATGCTGTCAGTGTCTAGCAATTCTAGGCTGCTTATATTGTAAAATAAAACAATTAGCATGCTAAAAACATTAAAACCTCAAAAGTCATGAAAATCAGCTCAATTTTGATACAATTCTATTGGCAAACATTTCTAGTCTCCATACATCCCCAAGGATATGTCAGGACAAATGCTTCCTTATGTTTGTTTAAGGTATCTTTCTTTTAACAGCAACTAAATTCACAGTTACAAATTAAGAGCTCAGCTGTAGTTAGTTTCTGGTGCTGAACGTTATCATTAGAGTTAAAATGAACATAATAAGCAGTGTGTCTTTTTTTAAAATCTGAATCAATAAAAAGCCATACATGTATAACCACTCTTCTATCTTCCAGAAACCGAACATGTTGAGGCAGGCTAAATTTCATGCCAAGGTCATGAGTAATATGGCATTCATTTAAAAATAATGTTTAACCAAGGCATGAATAGTTCCTGAAATGCGATAGTTGTTTTATGTAAAATATTGTTTTCGTTTTTAAAAAAAATCTTAACAGAGGTTGCTTTATCTGTAATATCTTATGGTCAACTGTAATGTGAAGGGCAACTGTTGTGGTTGGGAAATCCAGCTGTTATCTACTATTTTTGGTGAGCATGGCTAGCCAGAAAATGCAAGACTGTTAATTTGCAATTATAGAAACTTTATAGCAGAGCAGTTGTTGTAGATTTCACTTGCATTTCAGTAGCAATTGTTGCTATTGAAGAGTTAGAAGGGTTTGCTGTCAAACCAAATGTAGGCAACAGCTGGACCTCTTCAGAAGATGGGTCCAGAATGGGGTGATCTCAGAACTATTGATAACATACTTCTGGCAAACATATATGTTTGTGATCTGTTGGCCGCCAACCTCTCCAGCAGCCAAATCAGATGAGGAGGAAGTGTGGGAGTCAGGATCAGCATCAAGGCAACCTGAGTACTTCAAGGGGAAGAGGGAATGGAGCTGTCAGAGAGACATAGGCGGTACCTGGGCCATCCATCAAGCCCTTAGAATGAGAGTGAATATCCCCCCAGGTCTGGAGGTGGCTGATGAGGAAGAAGAACAGCTGGGTCCAGTGCCTGATGCACGGATGTGCAGAAGGCAGAGGAGAGCAGAGCAGTGGAAATCTGTGGGCCACTCCTTGGGACGAAGAGCCAGCTTTGCTAGTGAAGCCCCATCCTAGCTCTGGGGATAAAAGGCAGAGGGCAGAGATGAATAGATGTAGCAGTCAACTATTCACTTCCCAGCTGGACTGACTTGTTAGCCTGCATTGAGAGAGAAACTTTTAGCTGGGGCTGCTGGCACTCCTAATAAAGGAATCATTGATTTAAATACAGAGTGTTTGTTGTATTTGGGGAGCTGGGTCAGAACAATATGGCATTGCTATCCAGAATTCTTAAATCAGATTCTCATTCATTTCATTTCATTTTGCTTTATTTGTATGCCGCCCTTTTCCCTGAAAGGGACTCAGGGCGGCTCACAACTCAAGGGAGGGGAAAAACAGACAAGTTACAAAACATAAAGACCATGCACAATTAAAAAGCACAACAATCATACCATTCGAAGTGGGGCTGCAAGTCTTTAGCCCCAGGCCTGTCGGAACAGCCAGGTTTTAAGGGCTATGCGGAAGGCCTGGAGGGTGGTGAGGGTACGAATCTCCACGGGGAGTTCGTTCCAGAGGGTCGGAGCAGCCACAGAGAAGGCCCTCCTCCGGGTAGTCGCCAGTCAACACTGGCCGGCTGATGGAATTCGGAGGAGGCCTAGTCTGTGGGATCTTATTGGTCTAGTGGAGATAATTGGCAGTAGGCGGTCTCTCAAGTACCCAGATCCAATACCATGCAGGGCTTTGTAGGTGACGACTAGCACCTTGAAGCGTACCCGGAGATCAACAGGCAGCCAGTGCAGCTTGCGGAGGATAGGTGTTACGTGGGTGAATCGAGGCGCACCCACGATCGCTCGAGCGGCTGCATTTTGGACAAGCTGAAGTCGCCGAATACTCTTCAAGGGCAGCCCCATGTAGAGCACGTTGCAGTACTCCAGCCTAGAGGTCACAAGGGCATGAGTGACTGTTGTGAGAGCCTCCCGGTTCAGGTAGGGACGCAACTGGTGCACCAGGCGAACCTGGGCAAATGCCCCCCTGGTCACAGCTGACAAATGGTGTTCAAAAGTCAGCTGTGGGTCCAGGAGGACTCCCAAGTTGCGGACCCTGTCTGAGGGGCATACTATTTGACCCCCCAGCCTGAGAGATGGAACACTTGGCCAATTAGTAGGAGGGAAGCACAGCAGCCACTCAGTCTTATCTGGATTGAGTACAAGCTTGTTAACCCCCATCCAGTCCTTAACAGCCTCGAGGCCCTGGCTCATCACGTCCATTGCTTCATTGAGTTGGCACGGGGCGGACAGATACAGCTGTGTATCGTCCGCATACTGGTGGTATTTTATCCCGTGCCGTCGAATGATCTCACCCAGCGGTTTCATGTAGATATTAAAGAGGAGGGGGGACAGGACCGAACCCTGCGGCACCCCATACGTTAGGGGCCTAGGGGTCGATCTCTGCCCTCCGACTAACACCGACTGCGACCTGTCTGAGAGGTAAGAGGAGAACCACCGTAAGACAGTGCCTCCCACCCCCACCTCCCGCAGTCGTCGCAGAAGGATACCATGGTCGATGGTATCGAAAGCCGCAGAGAGGTCAAGGAGTACTAGGATGGAGGCATGACCTTCATCCCTGGCTCACCAGAGATCATTGATCAATGCGACCAAAGCGGTTTCCATGCTGTAGCCAGGCCTGAAGCCCGACTGGAAGGGATCTAGATAACTGGTTTCCTCCAAGGACCGCTGGAGCTGAAAGGCCACCACCTTCTCAACAACCTTCCCCACAAAGGGGAGGTTGGAGACTGGATGATAGTTGTTTAGGACGGCTGGATCCAAAGATGATTTCTTCAGGAGGGGTCTCACCACCGCCGCCTTTAATGCGGGGGGAAAGACCCCCTCTCGAAGGGAGGCGGCAACAACCGCCTGGATCCAGCCCCGTGTCACCTCCCTGCTGTTAGCAACCAGCCAGGAGGGGCACGGGTCCAGTACACATGTGGAGGCACTTACAGCTCTCATGGCCTTGTCCATGTCCTCAGGGGTAACAGCTTGAAAATCAATCCAGTGATGTCCTACCAGATTATCCCTTGGTGCCTCAGCTGGTTCTGCGGGATTGGAGTCCAGGTCCGCCCGAAACCGAGCAACTTTATCCGCAAGGAATTGGACGTAGTCGTCAGCTCTGCCCTGCAAAGGATCCCTCGTATCCCTCCTATTTAGGAGGGAACGGGTTATCCTGAACAAGGCGGCTGGGCGCGACTCAGCGGAAGCAATCAGAGAGGCAATGTGTGTTCTTTTTGACGTCCTAATTGCCCAGATGTAGACTCTGATGCTAGATGTTAAAAGTGCTCGGTCCGACTCGGACTTACTGGATCTCCATCGGTGCTCTAGGCGTCTCTTTTGGCACTTCATCTCCCGGAGTTCCTCAGTAAACCAAGGGGCCCTCCTGGATCCACTGCCTCGGATCGGCCGTAAAGGCGCAATCTGGTTAAGAGCCCCTGTCGCTGCTGAATTCCAAGCAGCAACCAGAGTCTCCGCCGGACTGCGGGCGAGAGTATCAGGAATAACCCCAAGCTCCGTCTGAAAACCCGATGGGTCCATAAGTCGCCTGGGGCGGAACCACCTGGTCGGTTCCTCCTCCCTACAGTGGGGGTTTGGTCTCCGAAAGTCAAGCCTCAGTAGGTAGTGGTCTGACCATGACAGGGGTAAGATCTCACTACCCCTCAGACCAAGGTCACAACTCCACTGCTCCGAGAGAAATACAAGGTCGAGCATGTGACCCGCCAAGTGAGTTGGGCCCCGGATTACTTGGGTCAAGCCCATGGCTGTCATGGAAGCCATGAACTCCTGCGCTCCATCAGAGTGTTCACCGAGCGAGGGCAAATTGAAATCCCCCAGAACCATAAGCCTGGGGAACTCAATTGCCAGCTCGGCTACCGACTCGAGGAGCGAGGGGAGGGCTGCTGCAATGCTGTTGGGAGGCAGGTACATTAACAGCAAGCCCACTTGATCCTTGAGGTCCAACTTCACCAGCAGGGACTCACACCCGACAAGCTCCGGAGCAGGGATCCTACGAGGTACTAGAGACTCTCGGATAACAATGGCCACACCCCCACCCCTTTCCTGCCCTCGCGGCTGATGAAGCACCTGAAAGCCCTCTGGGCACATCTCTATGAGGGGGACTCCTCCCTCTGGGCCCAGCCAGGTTTCAGTAATACATGCCAGGTCTGCCCTCTCGTCTAAAATTAAGTCCCGAACGAGAGGAGCCTTATGAACTACAGACCTGGCATTTAGCGACAGCAGCCTGAGACCAGGGTCCTGATTACTCGCGCCATCTGGCCTTGGAGTGGGACTCATAGGGCCGGAAGGAGGGATCTCTGTAACGTAGCGAGCCCTCCTTCCCCGGTAATGGCCAGCCCTAAAGTCCCCGCCATATCTGCCCCTCCCGGTTAAGACCGTAATGCTCCGGCCCACTCCCGTGTCCGTAGTCCCGCCAACCACCCCTATGGCCCCCGCATTTCCCGACAGGCCCTTCGAATCAATCATCCTCTCACACAAACACAGCCGCTCATCCATGCATTCCCCACATAAGTCAGTTAAAACACAAAAAATACAACAATAATGGGGTTAAAAAGTGGGTACAGTCATCAGTCAAACATACCAGTCACACCTCATACATAAAACATGGAAGATTGCGATTGGCGCAGTTTGGAGATAAATAGTAATAGGACAAGAGAGGAAAAGTCTTCACACTCGGGAGCTCCTCTTCCACTGGATCAAATAGGAGGGACAAAGTTCTACAGTTTAGAGTAGGTGGGGGGGTTAATCCCGGTGGCAAGGGGAAAGAGCAAATTCCCTACCCACGTCCTCTTTGTCCTCCACTTTCCTTTTCTGCAAGAGTTGTAAATACAGAGTGGCATGCAAAGCTCTCGGCGAAAACGGAGATCAAAGAACTCCATTGCCGAGCAGCAGCAGCCAGAGTGGCAGGGGGTGATAGCGGTCGAAAAATGGAAACAGTTCAGGTGGGAACAGTTCAGGGAGGCAGCGTTGTCTGCCTCCCGAGAACAATCAGAGATGGTTGCAGCAGTGGTAGTGAGAGTTGGAGGCAAAAAGTCGGCCACGGGGATCACAACCGTGGAGATTCGTACCCTCACCACCCTCCAGACCTTCCGCACAGCCCTTAAAACCTGGCTGTCCTGTCAGGCCTGGGGTTAAAGACAGTAACCCATCAAAATTGTATGAATGTTGTGCTTTTAATGATGTACTCTTATGTGTTAATCTGTTTGTTCTCCCTTCCTTCCAAATTGTAAGCTGCCCTGAGTCCCCCCAGGGAAAAGGGCGGCATATAAATAAACTACTACTAAACGATCTGTGGCAGCGATAATTAGATGATAATTAAAGTCAGAAAGCCACGATGGAGGGGGGGGACGCACTAGGATCAACCACGGCGACGATGAGAAGGCCAGTCACACGGATCCATAGTGCAGAGTAATGAATTCCCCAACCCTGCCCAACCCCCCAGGGCAGTAGATGGCCCAGCGGCATCCCGCCGATGAAAAACAGGGCCACAGCACTCTGAACTCAAACCAAAACAAACTGCCGCCGAATGGAAAAAGCCATCGTTCGTGGGGGGGGGGGCACCCACAGGTCGTTCACCAGCACCCCCAGAGACCATCCACAGCCGTCAAAATACTGCCCCCAAGCAAGGTGTCCCTCCGCGGCCAAACTCAGGCAATGCCGTCCCAAAATCAGTCAAGCTTGTTAATAGCCGTTCATGAGGGGGGGCGCTGCCCGCCCACGCAGCAAGATCATTCAAGCCACAAGATCGTTCAAGCCACAGCAGCACTTTCCAAGCACTTTCCAAGCACTTTCCGAGGTAACAAGCAAAGCACCGTCCCAAACTCAGCTAGCGCTATCCCAAGCTAGATGCAGGAAAGACATATCTTCAGAGCAGTGGTGAGTTTCAAAATTTTTAGAACCTGTTCTGTAGGTGTAGCCTGTTTTATGGGAGTGGCTTGGTGGTCATGTGACTGGGTGAGAGTGGTTTGGCAGTCATGTGACTGGGTGGGAGTGGCCAACTTGTAAAATGTGGTGAAACTCACTTAACAAGGCTCTTGCTTAGCAACCAAAATGTTGGCTCAGAAACTCTGGCATTGAAGTGTGCAAGTCTTAAAGCTGTCCAGTTACAAGACCCTTGCACCCCTAACCCTTTAGAAAAAAACCCCAGGGGTATCAAACTTGACAGGTTTAAGACTTGTGCAGCCGTGTCCGGGCAGGTGCTGGACCCCTAGAGAGGTCACATGGCAGTGGCACGTGGGATGCTGACCATCCCAGGGCCCGCCTGGTTTCTTCTGGAGGGGACAAGCAGACGGACAGCATCCCCCCACCTCCCTGGCCGCTTGCAGCCTTGGCTGGGTGGCCAAAGGAAGTGGGTGGGAAGGCAAGCATGGTGTGGACGGGCAGGGGGAATGAGCAGGGGGGCAAGTTAGGGGAGGGAGTACTGGGCCTCCAGAAGAAGGGGTACGGGAAGGCATGCTAAATTTCACCAACCAGTATGCCTGTACTGATGCGTACCAGCTGAAATCCATCCCTGCTTCAGAGAATATGAAAGGTTTCAATTATAGTTCTTCAATTGTTTGAGGCATGTTTTCTGAAACCATCTATTACTGGAATCCACAAGTGGAAGGTTACAAGTTGCAGCTAGCTATTCTGCACATAGAATTTATGTTCTGCCATTAAAGCAGAATAATCTCAAAGAATGTGAGACATTCTTTGTCCTAAAAGGTTCTTTATTAAAAGTAAATGGATATATGTAGTAATCAACTGAACAAATGTTTAATTATCTCAAACAAACAATGAACAGTTTTGTAGAGATGCTCTGGTTTCCCAAGAATAGTGTTTAATTACTCTACAAGAGTCTTCAAAGTTGTAAGTGTAATAAGTTAAATAAGTTAAATAAATAAAAGATTTACTGATAATGTAGTATAAGTGCTAAAGGCTTGGCAGTCATAGAGATATAATACAGAAAAGGAACTTGATTCCATGCAGGCTAATGTTTTGAATTATTCTTTTTCAGTTTAAAATATTCATTACTTATAAATATACTTTTCTTATCATACTTTTCTTTTTAAACTCAGTATAGATGCAAAATATTAAGTTTAAAGGAAATCATGGTCTAACTACCAAATTTGCTTCATATTCAGAGATGCTAAAGCCTTTTGGGATTGTATACCACAAAAGTCTTAATATATTGGTTCTGTTGATATTAGTGATATTACTATTTACCCCTGGTGTACTTAATTAGTGGACCAGCTGTCTATTTCCAAAACTCCAATCAAATCCTAAACTGTGACATTCAGTTCTGATTTCCCCATATATGAACTTCAGATATAGCTTAATAGATCTGGAAAAGTCAGTAAAGTTCTTTGGAAAAATATTATTTGTTGGATTGTTGAAAAGCCTAGTTACATCTAGCTTCAATAATATAATGCACAGAATTAGCATTCTATTTATCCAGGAAAAATGAACATAGTCAACGAAGGTGATTCTGTTTTCACATTGAATAGGGTACAGTTATTGGTATATACCAAACTAGCTCTTATTTACCTGCAAAATAGTTAATAGCATTCTCAAGACAAAGATTGCTTGCTACTCTTTTTATTACTTTGCTGGCTTTGGGGAACAGAATTTGGACCAGCCTTTCCCACTATAGGTATGCTGCATTTGCCTTCTGAAATTTATTTTTGGCCAGTGAAAAGTAGTTTTAGTGTCACCTTTCTAGAGGCCAACAGAATGGGGAATGTCTCTGCGAGTAATTCATGTACAAGGTGCAGGTTTTATATAAAGAATGTCACTTCTGTGGCAGTACATAAATGGCCATCCTGTATAAAAGAATGCCTTGATTGGACAAGTCTGTTGCTTGCAACAGTTCTTGCAGTTCATTGTAGTTCCCTAAAGGTACTTTTAGAGTTTATGACACATTGGTTTGATTCGCATGCACATTATGCTAAGCAATTAAACATGGTTGATAAATATGATTCATACAAAACCAGCCCAAATCAAATCAAATCAAACTCATTTTAACTTAGTTCAATCTGTAAATTTCCTTTTTAAAAGTTTCAGAATGAAAGAGTTCTAGGTTTTAGAAGTCTTTCTTCACAAAACTCTGCTTTTCTATTGGGAAACTCTTCTTGGCTTTGGGAATGTATTATGAGATCATCACACTCTACTGATCATGTTTCATTCTTCTCTTCTGTAATCTGCAGACTTTGCAGATATCCAAAGAACCTGTCAAAAAGTACTATGTAGTGAAGTTTTACTATATCAGCCATTTAAATGATAAGTCCCCAAGGTAGGTTTCCAACCAATACAATAATGTTCCTTCTGTGATTATAAACTAAGCCAAAAAAAAAAAAAAAGATATTTATTCAATGGCTACTGATGCTAGAAGAGCTTAAACTAAGGAACTTAGTTTTAAAGATTGTGTTATGTTCTCTCTATCAGTCACTTGGATTGTCACATAGCCTTTTTCAATGGCTGCAATAGATGATTTATCTCTAGGAGACTTCCCAGGTCATCTATAGTTCAGGATAGATAATATGGATATAGGTTTATAGGTTTATAGGTTTATTTCATTTATATGCCACCCTATTCCCGGAGGGACTCAGGGCGGCTAACAAACCCAGGGTCCCAGAGAGCTGTAGGAAAAGTTTAGCGTCCTGCTTACTTCTGTGGAATTTTATATGTACCTTACTAACATAAAAGAGATTTAATACATCCTATAGCAGGCCTGTCAAACTGGCAGCCCAGATGCATCATGCTCAGGCCATGCCCACCCCAGCTCTGCAAAGGCAAAAAATGTCATAATACGTCACAATACATCACGTGACGCAAACGAGTTTGAGTTTTGCTTTAGTTTTCATCCAGTGCTGAATAAATAAAATGTATAAAATCATCTAGACTGAATTTTGGAACTGTTGGCTACAGAGGTCTTTCTGGAATCAGTTTCTCCTTACATGGATGCTATAATTCAAGTGTGTGTAAATGAATCTCTATTTTCCTGAAAAGAAATTCAGAGAGGAAACACCTGCTTGAAACTTATTGAACAATAAATGAAGAATGAGAGATGATTCAGAACTGTTTTTTTTTAAGGAAGCAGGCCATAAAATAAGTTACACACTTTTGATATACAGAGTTGGCCTATGTATAATTAACATCCTTCTTCCTCTAGCAGAGTTTGATTAACACTTTGGCTTACCAAGAAGTTGAGAAATATGGAGAGGGAAAATCTCTTAAAGTGGCATCACAATATTGAGAGAACATAGGCACTATTTGCAGTGGTGGGATTAAAAAATGTTAGCAACTGATTCTCTGCCTGGTTGCTGGGTGGGTGTGGCCATGGTGGGCATTGCCTACTCGTCCTCCTGCACCACAGCGGGTGGGGACATTTATGCCCTCCCAGACTCCGGAGGCATTCCCCAAGTTTCCAAGAGGGTGAAAATGGCCTCCCCTGGGTTCCGGAGGCCCCCAGAAGTCAGAAACAGGCCCATTTTCGGACTTCCAGGGGCCCATTTTTCGCTCTCTCAAAGCCTCTATGCAGGTTCTGCACTTACGTGCCATGATGAATGGGCCTCATGGAGACTCCTGGAGGGGAAGGGAGGAGTGGGCATGGCCAGCTGGTCCTTGCAACAACAAATTCAGCAAACCAGATGCAAAATTAACGTCTGGTTTGCCCGAACCATTGCAAACTGGCTGAATCTCACCACTGCCTATTTTGCGGTGTAGCAGATGAAGACAAACAGGCAAAGGGAAAGAGGACAATGGAGGGTCACATGGTTGCTTCTCCTCCCCAATCTCTTCCACCCAGCAGCAGTTGCCCCCAAAAGTTTCCCCTTATCTTCTCAGTCAACCAATGTCTCTCTGTCCACCCTGGATGACTGTTAGATTCAGATGGAACCTCCTCTTCTCTTCCCTTCCATTCAAAACAGATCCCTGAGTGGGTACAATGCATTTCGGTAGCTTTTGATGGTAGTGTTCATGGTATCTCTCTGACTTTCCTGGGGGCACTGTTGCATAATAATGCTTAATAATAATAACCATAATAATGGTTCTTTCTGTCAGAACATGTTCAGAAGTTGATGCTAGATTGATTATTGCTCTGCCTGCTTTTCAATGGGAAAATTCTGTTCTATCTTATTCCTTATGTTGTTAAAAACAAGGCAAACAATAGCTGAGGGAGATAATTCAAAGCTTTAAAGTGCTCTATATCTTCAAACTCCAAAGAATCAATTAGTATCATTATTAAGAATGTAGCCTAATCATAATAATGGTTGGCCTGAACAAGCTGAAATTAAATCCAAGTAAGAAAAAAAACCTAGATTTGGGGATTGAGGTCAAGCTCACTCTGAATAGGGTTTCCTTCTTCAGAAAGAGCAGGTTCTCAATTTGGGAGTGAATCTTGACAACCAACTATTTCTGCATTTGTAGATACTGGTTGTGGTGAAGAATGTGTTCGCACATTATTTCCTCAGCCACATCATTTTATCTTGAACTGATCCTGTAGGTTGCAAATGATGCAAAATGTGGTGTGCTTAAGCTGCTAACTGATGCAAGAAACAAGGATCACATGATATGAACATTGAATTATTTGAAGTGGCTGCCAATTGCCTACCACTGAAGGTATTGGTGTTGAACTTTATGGCTTAGGAACTGATTGTCTTGTGGCATCCCATCTTCCATTAAGAATCTGTCTAATTGCTCAGACGAGCAGAAGCAGCCCTCTTGAGGATGTCCCTAGTGTCACGTTTGGTGGACAAGTGAGGTTCTTCTCTGGTATGACTTTTGAGCTATAGAAATGTGAACTCCAGGGAGATGTGTTTGCCCCTCATTCTTTCCATTTAAGAAAATGGCAAAGAAAACCCCACCATTTCTTTTATCAAGCTTTACTTTATTGATTTTTAATCATAATTATTTTTGATTGTAATATTAATGGTACTGCTGCATTTTGTAGATTGTAACTTTGTTCATTGCTACAAGGTACCCAGAGGGCTTACATAAGTAGAAAAGTGGAATATACAGTACATGTTATTATCATATATGGCTTTTGTTAAGCTGCTAAAATGATTGAAGCAGCATAATATCATGTTACAAATAAATAAGATGATGACATAATGTGAAATTAGGCTGAGGTCCAGCATCAACACCCAATAAATCTGGGAAGCTTCTGGGTTAAGCCTCAGTTACCCTTGTTTCTTACATTCCACATAACACTTTCTGAGGTATTACGAGAAGTATGAAATACTGGTTCAGCAATTCAGATATAGCTTTTGGAACAAACTGCAGAAAGAGATCAGAAGAGTTTATTCTACCTAGAAGTTACCTTAATTAGGCTTGTGAAGCACAGATACTGTGGTATAATTTTATTTATTTATTTTACTGTTTTATGATTCTCTCAATTTGAAACAAAAACGTTTCTGGCCAGCATGCAGAGTTGACTTCCAATGCACATATCAGCCTCATTTTAGCAATTAAAAGAAGAGTTATTACTGTTAGATATAGATAGGAAGAAAGAATCCAATTAGTCATGATCTATATTCATCTGGAAAGCTCTAGGCAGGCCCTTTTTCTCACAACCGATTGAAGCTTGGCCAAAGCACACAGGGGCTGGCTATGCGGAACCACTCCACAAAGGCTCATAGTCACTGTGGACAAGTAAGAGGGGTTAAACAGAGGTTCAAAACAGGCTGCTTGCCAGGAAGTCTAGTCGCCTCTCATGAATGCCCCAAGAGTGGGCTGGTGCCCAAAAGTTAGGCTTATTTCTGAGGGTAGGGATTTTAAGGGACCCAGTTGGTGCTTCAAAACTTGCTGAGGCTCCAAGCAACTGTTTCACTTCTTAAAATTTCCTCTCCCCTATTCTCCTACCCACACACCAAATAAGGCTATTTTGAACCTGGTCCATATTGTTAAAGCTTGGCATATCTTTTAAGCCAATGTTTTTTTTAAATTTCCTGAATCAACAAAATACACAATAAACTTTCCCAGAGTTCTCAACGAAGGAGCAAATCTATGGTCCACATACCCACTGCCTGGTAAAACATGGTCCTGCAATTCCCAGATTTTGCTGAGTGCCATCTCTCATATTCTTTCAGACAGAATTCCCTGATCCTCCCTGGGACACTTACAAAGGTCATTCCTTTGTATGTTTGCATTCACCCTTGCTACTCATACCCTTTATGAAGAAGAGTAGTTACAGCATTCTTACAATTGTCCAGCCTGGGTACACACTGATGTAATGATTTGCATATATAACAATAGTACTTAGACTTATGCAGGGCTTCACAGTGCTTTCCAGCCCTCTCTAGGCAGTTTACAGAGTCAGCATATTGCCCCCAACAATCTGGGTCCTCATTTTACCCACCTCAGAAGGATGGAGTCATCCTTGAGCCAGTGATATTTGAACTGCTGAACTTTCTCTGTACAACATATCTATGTTTATTTCATTTCATTAATTCATGCGCGTTGTCACTTACCCCTTACATTGTATATTGGTTTTCCTTATGCCATGATTGCCATGAGATAAGTCTACCTGCTACTCATGTATGCCTTTGATCTAACACTTGATAAAGAGGTAGTCCTCAACTTACAACCATTCATTTAGTGATCATGTGGCCCTGAAAAAAGGGACTTATGACCATTTCCCACACTTATGACTGTTGCAGTATCCTTATGGGCGTGTGATCCAAATTCAGACTCTTGGCAACTGTCTCATATTTATGATGGTTGCAGTAACTAGCGATCACCTTTTGCAACCTTCTGATGAGCAAAGACAATAGGGAAGCCAGATTCACTTAACGTCCATGTTACTGACTTAACAAATGCAGTGATTCACTTAACAATTCAGGCAAGAAAGGTCATGAAATGGGACAAAAAGTCCCTTAACAACTGTCTTGATTAGCAATAGAAATTTTGATTTCTCAATTGGGGTCGTAAGTCGAGGACTACTTGTACAGTATGTATAACATATAGAGTTACACATACATATAGAGTAGGAGTGGACTTGATTACCAGCCTAATTCATACTGATGCCAAGTAGAATATTTCCTGCAAACAACAGGAACAGTGTCTTTTTAGTCAGTATGCCACAAGTGCAATCAAATCCTAGTTTTTACTATATTTGTTACTCTATGCAAGCTAGGATCTCTGGAAATACTTTCCAAATTTTCACACAGTTATCAGCAATCCAGCAAGAAAGAGATACCTGCAGAATATTGACATTCTCCATCTGTTAAATTGTACATTATTTAAACTTTATGCAATGCCTCCAGTATGCAAATGTGTCTGCAACCTTATGACAAGTTTCTAGTCCTCAGAGTTACAGAGATCAGCTGCTCCTGGAACCTTAAGAGCTCAAGGTCTATGATGCATTTTCAATGTATACATGCAACCTATGCACTGCAGAGCCCAAGAGTTAGAAAAGCAAAGAGGACGGCGACTGCTGTACGAAATAACCCAGAAAAGCACTGTTGGAGCCTTGAGTGGCAACACTTGTTGGGCTGGTTTCTAGATAAAATAACTACCGTTTTAAATGTCAATTTGTTATATATACAACAAAGCTTTTGGCTACCAAAGGCTATGTTTGATCTGTCTATACACAGATATTTGCCTTTCTATCTTAGAATTTAGCATATGCTTAATTCACTCAGGGTTTTTTTGTTTTATTGCCAATGCCCTTCCTCTCCTCTCCCCTGAAACCCACTTGCAACTTTAAAGAGTTGAGCCAATAGAAGACAGGCAGTAGTTTCTCGTTCTGTGCAAAGAAGGAGAATATTCCCGAGGAAATATTTTGCTTCTACTCACCTGTATATGATGTCTTTTTCATGCTGTCCTTATCCCAGCTGTTACATAGGAAGGGAAGAAAGTTTCTCCAAGCTGCTCTCCCTTGTAAATAATCCCCAAGGGTGCTCTGAAAGGGGCTCGATAATCCTTTGGCTGTAGCAGGCAGGGCTCCACAGAGGAAGTGCTCTCCTCTTACAGGTTACATACAGACCTAATCACAATTGCAGCTGGGCAGGGAATGCACAGCACTCCCATTCATTAGAACACACCTTTTCTAATCCGTGGGTTGTTCCAACTAGGCTAAAGCTGAGAGAGGCAGTTCAGGGAAGAGTTCAGCTGCAGGAGAAAATTCCCCTCTGCAAATAAACCAGCCCTGGCACACACACACTCCTCTTCCTGCCAGATGATGCCCCTTGCCCCCACCTGAGTTGCCTTGCCCCTTCTCAGCTGTGCTGGCTGCTCAGGTTGGAGGCAGGACTCATTCCAGCAGGTTCCAGTTCAAAGTACATTGTGGCTTGTCTGCCCGTTTACTGTAAACATGACTTCTTTTCCTTCTTGGAAAGGCCCAGAGAAGGCAATTCAATGCTCAAGGCTGTTGGTTGTGTAAATGTGTCAACCCTAAAGGGACGCAGCGGTTCAGTGGCTAAGACACTGAGCTTGTCAATCAGAAGTGTCGGCAGTTCAGCAGTTCAAATCCATAGCGCTGCGTAGCAGAGTGAGCTCCCATTACTTCTCCCAGCTTCTGCCAACCTAGCAGTTCAAAAGCATGTAAAAATGCAAGTAGAAAAATCGGAACCATCTTTGGTGGGAAGGTAACAGCGTTCCATGCATCTTCAGCATTTAGTCATGCCGGCCACATGACCACGGAGACATCTTTGGACAGCGCTGGCTTTTTGCTTTGAAATGGAGATGAGCATCATCCCCTAGAGTCAGGAATGACTAGCACATATGTGTGAGGGGAACCTTTACCTTTACTTATCAACCCTTGTATAAGTGCTGCCATTCATGGCTTGGGAGAGAAATGGGGTACTGACAAACTTGCCTTGCCATCGCCACAAAATCCCCAAGTAAAAAGAGGCCAGGTAATGGTGTCTGTGTGTTTTTCAATATTAGATTACTTAGCAGACATGAACATTTTATCTGGAAAAAAAAGATTTTGGGAGGGGAATAAAAAACAAGAAAGGGGGGAAATGTTCAAATATGTGACTAGGCAATTGATATTTAGTGAAATGAAATGAAATCCTATATGCTTTTTGCTCACTCTCACTTCTTGGAGCATTGCCACTTGAGAAAGATATATATGTATTTAGGACTAAAGCATGATTAATATTTGCAGTATGTATCATCAACTGACTTTGCTTTCTATCCTTTCTTGCCCTGTCTTGTCAGAGGTAGTTGTAGTAGTTATTGTTTTCTATTTTGTTAGCTGCAAATAACACACTCTACAAGTGTATATGTGTAAAACTTAAGTTTTACTCAATTTGACTTCATGTCCACGTTGAAGTTGGTTCTTTTGCAACAGTGATTTGCTGTTTCTTTTTTTTCTTGATGTCTTTTTTAACTTTCCAGTATATAGTATATGGATTCTTCCTGGTGGTCTCCCATCCAAGTATTGAATAGGTCTGACCTAGTTAATTTTTCATAATGCAAGCTTAAATTCTGGTGTAGTTTGCTACATACCGATAAATCGTAATGTAAAGTCATAATAGTATCCGCAGATTTTTGATAGTAAGCAGCCTATATAATTATGAAAAATTCCTCTTTCTATTGGAGGGAATGAAGATGGAGGCTTCTTTTTATTTTTGTCAGAGAAAAGGATAAACATATTATTTGCCTTCCATAAATCCATTGAAATTGGTAAGGTACCATTTAGAAGCAGCTATTTTATATCCCTATGCCACAAATGAAGGAAGGGGTGTCAAATACAAGCTGTGGTCGGATCTGGCCGGAGGGGGCCGTCCTGGAAAATGTAAGGGGCCGGCCTATGTGGCTTCGGCCAGATCTACCCAATGTGAAGAGGAAATATCGGCCAGCATAGCTTTGTCCCGGGCTACCCCCTTGTGAAGATGAAACATACCAGCAGTTTGGAGAGTGGCATCAAGCTGACCATATGCACACAGTTGGACACACCCAGTGAGTGGCATCAAGCTGGCCACACCCACCCAGTTGGACACACCCACCCCATTCCCTGAGGTCAACGACAGCCCTGATGAGGCCCTCAATAAAATTGAGTTTGACACCCCTGCTCTAAAATAAATTAATAACAATTTCTTATCAGCATCAGTGAGAATGCATGTAGCTCGTGAATCAGAGGAGAATTCTCAAGAAATGGACTTCAGCCATCAAGCCACAGACACTCCACCAGCAAAATGCTATAATCCCACCCCACCCTGTTTTGTATTCCAAAACAGGCAGCAAAAAAAGGTTATCAGATCTCCGGGCAGACAATCAAGGTGCGTAGCCTGCTGACAGAGCTGTTCCAAATGAAAGCAAAATAGGGGAGGTGCACCCAATGGGCTAATGCAGGCAACTGCTTGAGGCCCTCAAAGGTTCATCAGGTCCGCTGAGTTGAAATGTACTCAGTGTCTCTCTGCTCACCCCTGTTTCCCAGCCGTTGTGATATTAATAAAGAGAAATTAAAAAGGGAGACTGCAGAAGTGAGAGATTGACATCCTCAGACTGGAAAAGCCCACAAAACCATCCCATAGCTTTGTAAAAAGGATTTCAGCAAGTGGCATACAACATTTGGCACTGTGACTTTTTGCGCTTATTGTGCAGAAACATTATTCCAGATAAACCTTGGCAAATGTTGCCAATCAGCGCTTACGACATGCCCATGGGCATATTTTGCCATCAGTTATAAGCAGGCTTCTGCAACATCTCTATAGAGCAGGCAGGGGTGTCAAAGTGGTGGCCCACTGGCCAGATGCGTCACACTCAGGCCACACCCACCCAAGCTTTGCAAAATGGAAAAAGTCACTTCTCATTGAAGAAGCTTCTTCAGTTCTGTTAGCATAGAGTGTGTGCTAATGACTAGATGACTGCAAGGCGAAAGATTTATATGATCTGAAGAGAATCCTTCCATTTTCCACCATCCAGTCAGAACTGAAAAAGTTTCTTCAATGAGAAGCAAAATGTATTCAAGAAAAAAAACAAAGAAAGTACAGTTGCCTTTTGAAAAAGGACCTTTGGGATTCCAAATATTAGTACCCTTCCCCAAGCCTGCCCAGACTCTCACATCTACGTAACCTAAACACAGTCCCACAAATGCAATATTTCTGAGGATGAATTCTTTTCTAAGTGCAATGGACAGTAGGCTTGTTCCGTTGTTACCATGGCCTGGCATATTTCTTCCACTCTGGGAGCCAAAAAAGAAAAAGAAAGGATGCAAAAATGTCAAAAAGGATTAAAAAAAAATAAAAAAGAGGGAGGCCACAGAATGAAGTCATTTTTTTCCCCTGCTGTTTCAGAATGATTCGGAGACCAGCACTTCTTTTGAATGGGCAAGTTAATGTTTCATAAAATGCACATTTCAGAAACCCTCAGAAGGGAGGTCTTTATATAACTTTCTCTCCTACTTTTGCAAGATTAGTGAGGGAATATATAGTTCATTAAAGAAAGGGGGATTTGGAGCAATAGCAGGAGCCAGGTGGAGTGTAGTCATGCCAAACAGCTCAGGTCAGCCCAGAAAAATGCACAGAATATGCCAGCTGGGTCAGGGCTTTTTCTGAGAGCACCCTTCATTTTCCTAATGTTGGAATTTCTGTCCACAACTTTTTAAAGAAAAGCAGATCTCTGTGGGAGCTTGGGTTTTTTTTGTCAGGTCAGCCTGCTTTTGAGAAGTGCTTTCCATTGTCTCATGAGAGGCAAAAATCTAACAAGTAAAATGCTTGTTTTGTTTGCTTAGTTTCATTTTTAGTGGAACTACATATTTGCTTCTGGTTAATTGTCACTCTTTAAGAAGCTATTGAAAAGGTTCATAAGTAAGGTCATTTAACATTATTGTGGTCCTTTGTCAAAGCACACCTGTAACAATTTAACATATCTGCAGTACAGAAGATTTATATGTATATGTATACCATATGTAATAATAATACAATACAATAGCAGAGTTGGAAGGGACCTTGGAGGTCTTCTAGTCCAACCCCCTGCCTAGGCAGGAAACCCTATACTGTTCATACACACACATGTATATGTGTATGTGTGTGCATACTGTATGCACTACCTAAAGCTTTCAGAGACGAGGTGTAACCTGATTTAGGAGAACTAGAGGAAGCCAATTTGGTATAGTGGTGAAGGTGCTGACTAGAAACTCAGAGATTGTGAGTTCTAGTCCTGCTTGAAGACCAGTTGGGTGACTTTGGGCCAGTCATTCTCTCTCAGCCCAGTTCACCTCACAGTTGGTTGTTGTGGGGAAAATAGGAAGATCAAGGAGTATTATGTATGTCTCCTGTCTTGAGTTACTTATAAATTAATAAAGGTAGAATAAAAATATACTAAATAAATTAGCCCACATTTGTCTGCATGGCAAGCTGTGATGCAGCATGATCTATGTAAAAAAGGGAACTCTTCATATGCCTCTAGAAAGAATTAAGAAAAAAGAGGGTTTACTGCTGGGATATTTGGGTGTCTGAAGTTGCAGCACAGCTTTCAGGTGCTCAAAATCAGAAAACCTAAAAGAAGTGTGTCTTCCTGGTTAAGAATCTTCTGAATCAAATTTCCAATATCCAGCTTTTCTGTTTCATGTTCGGCCATCTCTTTGGGCTTCTCTCTAATATACCTTTCCTATTAAATATACAAAAGATGAGAGGATATCAGGTGGTACCAGTTAACCTCAGATCAATCATTAGGATGATCTGAAGTGGAAGTTGACTTGTGTTCATCTGAATGGGTTCTACATAAGAACTTGGGTTAGAGTTATGCCTGTGGGTATGCAAAAGCATCACAAGTCCTACATCTCCCTTGTCCTAGAACTATACCTGTGCTAGAAAATTCTCACAATAGCTACTCTATTAGTATTTATCCTTTGCTTTAATTCCTAAAATATAAGTCTTTTCTGTTTTGGGTGTTATTTTTCTTTCTTTCTTTCTTTCTTCCTTCCTTCCTTCCTTTCTTTTTTACAATTATTACTTCTGAAATTGAGAGAGATCTGTTATTTTTTTATTTTTTTTACTCAATCAATCAATCGATATATATATATAGCCCTCCTCCCTGAATCTCACATTTCTAACTCTGAGCAGCTTACAATTAAAACATAAACATTACTCAAATCCCAGTTAGGGGATAACACAACCATACAAATAAAACAAAATGTTAAAACAATTAAAAACTATACTGTATGGTCTCTGGATAAACACAGTTGTTCAAGAACAGTACAGTACAGCCATTTTATCATCAGGAGACAGAACTGAAGAATCAAACAAAAAAGACAATTTTAGTCTTACATTGATCAAATAAAGAGTAGAAATTCTCGTACTCTCAGAGTAGGGTTGCAGGAATTGTTTTATCCCCCTGGGGCACAAAGTAATATCTATATTAACTCACACAAGCAGCATATTACATGTTTTTACCCCATCATAGAGCTAGGGGAATTACAGAATCAGAGTTGCTGCTGGCAACTTATTTCATATGCAAATACACATTGTGTGAGATTCGATTTTTCTTGTTGACAGATATTATGAAAAAGTTCATAATAAAGATGGACTTCTACTAGTTTCTGCCTTATTCTATGTAATAGTGCTTCATGGAACATTTTAGGGCAAGAAATATGAGGGCTTCTTTCAGACAATTGATGTCCTGTCCATTGGAGTTAAACAAAAAGAAAACACTCTATGTGTGTTGGTGTGTGTCAGATTGAGATTTGTACCATTTGCACCATTTCCTCGACTCTTGTGGTTTTATTAATACTGATTACATTTCTTTGAGATTCAAAATGAAACAAAACCCTGAAACTCTTAATAGGTTACTTATTATGTAAATACATCAGCTGGAACTTCTGTTGACCTTTTGGTTTCTTCCATGTTAGCTCTTCCGTGATGTACAAGAGCTTTATTAACACTCTTGTGTTAGATGTAACATGTTCCCCAAAGGATCTCCAGAGTAGAAATGTGTTCCATTCAAGGTGGAAAAGTATAGCAGAAAAGTTTCAAGGGGAAATGACCAGATGTCTTCCTCCTGTGACAGAGTTGGGGAACCAAAGGGTAGATGAACTGCATGGGCTACTAGCTGCCAAGCAACTTCATAGTATGTGGGGAAACAGCTCTGTTGCTGGATGTGAAGATGGAAACCAGATTGATGGGCCTGTAAATCAAGCATATCCACCTCCCCACTCCTGTGTTTGTTTTACCTCTGCCCCTGCCAGCTTCATTTAGCACACAATCCCTCTTCTTCCATACCTCCATGGTTGGAAAGTTTTCCATCTGATTTGCCTTCTTGTCAGGCTATCCAGTCTAGCTTTGGCAAAACAGAGGGATAAGGGAAAAACTGCCAAAACAAACAGTAGATGTGCAATGCCACCCAGTGGCTGGCAGAAAAGGAACCAGAAAGGAAGGGGAGGGGGGAACCACCCTGAAAATTAGCTGTAAAAGGATTTAAATAGCAGAAACAAAGTAAACAAATGGAGATGGCATCAGATTTCAGCTGCTGCTCCAACTCATAACAATTAAGGGGCTTTCCCAGCCACTGCCAGTTTGCAATCCCACCAGCAATCTTGGCTCCCACTAATGGCAGCACCCAAGTGCTGACTTGTCAAATGCATTTTGGTAAAGCTAGCAGGCCAGCGGTTCCTAAAAAAAAGGGAGGCTTAGCAATATTTCTTAAAGAATCCGTAAGATGTCTGTACTGTGAAATTTAATTTAATTTTATAGCTGGGTCAGGCGGGGTGGGGGGGACAAACCTTGCAGCAAATTATCGCAGAAGATGCCAACCACACCAAATCTGTGCCTGGGACCTGAATCACTATAGCCAAAGTAATTTCAATGACGAATAATGTGCCTATGTATAAGTTTCAAGCTATTTTGTCCTGGGCTTCAAGGCGCAGATTGTTATCCTAGATAAAAGCAGCCTAAGGTTAATGAGATTTATATTTTAAACAACCCTTTTAGTTCATTATTTTGCTGACTGGATATTTCATAGGTTCAAGCAAAATGAAGAAATGACAGATCAGTATGTGCACTGCAATGAACGGATTCATATATTGTTTTAAACCAAGTGTTCTCAAACTCTGAGTCAGAATATAAGTAGTAAGTAGTCAAAGCGTTTTATACAACTGATTGCGGATGTGAAGATTAAGTGGGAGCATTGTCAAAAATCACTCTGGATCCATTTCATTTTTTTTACCTGTATATAAGCCTAAAGTAGGTAATTGAGTTACTTGTGATTTATGCATCCACATTAATGTAAAATGTATATTTATTTTGTTTTGTACAACCCAAACCTTAATTAAATTATTCATTTCAATCCAAGGGGAAGTCATGCACAATTACTTTTCTACCGAGGGAGTGTTCCCAGCAGGAAGAAGGGGGCAAATGGGCAAGACATAATTATCTGTGTTATTATTTATATCACTGTGTAAAATATACAGATACACGTACATACTGTGGCATTTGTGTGGTGACATAGTCCATGCGTGTTGTCAAGTTAGTGCCATTGTGGTTTTCTGCTGATGACTCAAGAAAATGCTACCACAAAGTTTGAAAACCTTGAGTTAAATTATCATATGTTTCTTTGCTTTTGGTTAGCATGATGTTGGAACCCACTCAATTGCTGTTGATTAGGTAACTGTGTTTAATCAAATCATGTGTGTGTACCCAATCATCAAAGGAGAGAGGGGAGTTAGAAGGCATGCAGGGCTGATGATCTCCAAATCATCACTGTCAGTGCTGTCAATTTTGTAGGCAAACACAAATTCAGTAAGATTATGGTTGAATGCTCTGGCAAGAAGAGGAAGAAGTATAAAACAGATTTTTTCCCCCCCAAGTTTCCACAAATTAAGTTACCCAAACTTGTTGAGTCATAACATTTTAACAATCTTTCTTTCTTTCCCTTTCTGAAGGAAAAAGAAATATGAGTCTACTATATTTATTCTGTTTTCTACCCTGTAAAAGGAATTAAAGTTAGCCAGTTGTCCTTCAGGATGATTATCTTTGCTGGTAAATGAAAAGAGGACATTGCAATTGGTTTATATACAGTTTTAAAGTTCTGGATTCCATTTTTCAGCCAGTTTTCCCTCTCAGTGCTGTGGCACATATTCTCCCCCCCTCCCCCCCCCCGGTTTTAGAGCTTAATATCATCAAAAGGATCCTTTTGTAAAATGTGGAAGACTGGACCTCACAAGTCCCATTTCCATACCACACACATTGGAAAACCATCAGGGGTATATGCTGTATAAAGTAATACAAATACAATAGGCCTATCATATCTGAGCTGCAAATTTAGGGTTTACCACTAGATAGCAACCAAGATATATAGGAAATTCTGACAATTGATTGCAATTCAGATTGTAAATTTTAATTGTTATTGAACAAGACACCCAGATGACACACTGTTTAATGGAAGATGGATTGTTTGAATTAAAATAAAATAAAAAATTCAAATGGTTAGATTGCAATTCAGATATAGCAAATGCATTGAGAAGAGAATATCTGTAGCTCAGAGAGCACCAACAATTCTGTAGTAGGAACAATATTTTTCAATACTATGTGGATTTGAGTGTCAATAGCACAAAGAAAATTATTAACATTAGAATATTACAAAACAAAAGCCATCCAATTCAATTAGTGGTCTTGTCTGTTTCTGCCTATTAGAAGGGAAAGCAACTCAATCTGTGCGTCTCCTTATTTCCCAAAGAAGAGTAATAGCAATAGCAGTAGACTTATATACCGCTTCATAGGGCTTTCAGCCCTCTCTAAGCGGTTTACAGAGAGTCAGCATATTGCCCCCAACAATCTGGGTCCTCATTTTACCCACCTCGGAAGGATGGAAGGCTGAGTCAACCCTGAGCCGGTGAGATTTGAACCGCTGAACTGCTGATCTAGCAGTAGCCTGCAGTGCTGCATTTAACCACTGCGCCACCTTGGCTCTAAGAGTGTAACTATCTGGGTTTTACTGCCAGGAAGAAGGCAACTCCAGTTGATGTAAGCAAGTGAGCCAAATCCAAGATTACTGGACTCCATTACAGATGAGTAGCAGCACCAATTTTCAGTTCAGGTAGTCCTCGACTTACAACAGTTCGTTTTGTGACCGTTCAAAGTTACAATGGCACTGAAAAAAGTGACTTATGACCATTTTTCATACTTATGATCATTGCAGCATCCTCATGGTCACTTGAACAAAATTCTGATGCTTGGCAACTGATTCATATTTATGACCGTTGTTGTGCCCCCAAGGTCATGTGATCCCCCTTTGCAACATTCTGACCAGCAAAATCAGTGGGGAATCCAGATTCACTTAATAACCATGTTACTAACTTAACAAATGCAACAATTCACTTAACAACTGTGGCAAGAAAAGTCATAAAATGGGGCAAACTCACTTAACAAACTTAGCAACATAAATGTTGGGCTTAATTGTGGCCATAACTCAAGGACTACCTGTATTCTTCATTCTTAAGACATTCAGTGGGGGGAACATAGCAACATTTGCTTTTAAACCATATCCAGAAAAACATGACATTCCTTTTTCTGCCTATTTGTTAGAATCTCATTGCAATTCTATAGCTAGGGCTATAGTTTGACATCCCATTGCAATTTTATGTCTCCATATAATTGTGATTTTTATTATAGTTTTACTTTAACGTAATAGTTTATCTCTTATATAATATTGTCAATATATCATTTATATATACACTATATATGTATGTGTGTTTGTGTGAGTGTGTGTGTGGGTTTGCTGATACTTTATTTAAACTAAATTTGTATATCAGTGACTGCATGGCCTCTGTAGCTGCCATACACTTCTTCTTCTTGTGCCGTACCCATCCTCGGACGTTGGCGTTCATGTTGGCGATCCTATTTTTATCAACAGCCACATGAAAAAGTGCTGCTGAGTTTTGTCCAATCCAGTCCCTTAGATTTTGAAGCCATGGTGTTCTTCTTCTGCCTGTATCTTGTTTGCCTTCAATCTTTCCTTGGAGGATTAATTGCATATGCTAATTAAATAAACAAAAGTTTGATGTCTCCAGCTCAAATAAATCTCCCCTCATTTTGCAACTATCCCCAGGTGACTCCCAGGTCAGTCTTTTCATGTTCTGTTGCAGGTGCTCCATGGCATGGAGATGCTAGAGTTCTGCCTCAATGGACAACATCTAACAGAAAAATATCCTATTTGGATGAGTTTCAAGAGGAGCTTGCAGAACAGCCTTCTACTCATGGCTACACACAGAGCAGCAGGGAATTTCTACTACATCCTTTTGATCATTGGAGTGAATGTACATTGTGGAAAAAACAGAAGGAAAAAAATCTATCAATCTAGACAGATGTAACATGCATTTTCCCCCACAATATATAAAGTAAGCAAATAAATAAGTTTATATTCAACTTTGATTCTTTCAGAGTTTTGCTGTTCAAAATGGGATAGAACAGGGTTAACTAGAAAGTGCTATTTGTAATTAGGTTGATACATAATGGCCAAAGAATCCACTAGAGCTGGGTGGCTAGTAAATTTAAATAATAATAATATCTGTGTCTATCACATCAATTCATAGGATAAGTACAAAAGTAAACAAATTGTGATGGTCAGACTTATCACAAAATTTGGCCTAAAGAATTGAGCTGCAGATGCTCAGTTTTTGAAACCAAGGAACAGGACTCCTTCTGTATTTATATCTTTTTTTTTAAAAAAAAGAAATTATTTTCCCTAGAAAAGGCTTACATTTAGAAATGCAAGTTGGAATCTGTTTAGGTGTATCAGTTTAGGTATTATATCTTAAAACAACAACTGCCATAATTATTTATTTTATTTATTTACAAACATTGTGTGTGCTTCATCACTGGATGATTTTAAGATGAGATTGGACATCCACTTGTCTAAAATTGTATAGAGTGCCGTATTTGAGCAAGAGATAGGACTACAAGACATCCAAGGTCCCTTCCAGCTCTATTCTGATTGATGGATTTCTATCCCAGCAAAACCCCTTTATACCAGTAGTAACTTTCTAAGGTAGGCTGGTCTGAAAGAGAGTGACTGGCCCAAAGTCCTTTACTGAATTTCCCTGACTAAGGGTGGGCTTGAGTCTCCTTAGACAAACATTTGACTGGCTCTCTTAGTTCAGATTTCTCCAAGCAGAGAATTTCTTGTGAATGCCCAAGAGCAGGAAGACCTAAGTAAGGTATTTCTCTTCTATTCCCTTAATCCCAGATGCCTCTGTAATGAGGCCTTTGAAGAAATTGCTATTCCTTTGAATGAGATATGTTCAGATAGTTCACCAGCACTCAGCTACGGTGCAGTTAGGTTGAATTCTCAGGATAGTGTAGATGAAAAGAATAATCTGAGGGCAGTGCATACATTCTGCAGATGGAGAGAATGCAGGCGGTGCCAGGCTTGCCGTGTTGATGGGTACACCGGGAAGATACAGAACTAGCAATTCACCTGCAGCAACAGGGGAATTGGGTGGAATTTAATGAAAGCGCTCAGCTCAGCATAAATCACCTCCCACTCTTGGCATGATTTAAGAGATGTTTAGACAGCTCTGACTTTTCTTTAATCACAGCGGGAGAGGTAGGTGTATAAAGATTTAATAGGAAGGGGGAATGTATGCCTGTCTTCTCTGGGCCTCCACCCCTTGCATTCCTTGAGTCTTTTTGGCATTGCATTACAGGGGCAAATGCCGAATAAATGGACACACAAAATAGGCAATATTGAGCTTGCAGGTTACAGTAATAAAACAGTTTGGAATGGAGGCACTATTGGTTGGAACAAATCTTCCACATAAGCAGAAAGACCCTCTTGTGAGTTTCCCCGAGGCATGTGGCTGGTCTTAGGAAGACAGGAGATTTTTGCCTGATCCAAAAAAGATCTTTTTATGATTATGCCAAATAATAAGCGACAAATACCAGGCACCCCCAAACAGCCTTCACTTGCCACCTCATGACTACAAAAATTAAAACATAATAAATCTGTGATTTAAAACATGTATTTAGCATGCAATTTTCATAGAAGTACTGATCATACATGTAGGGCAAGGTTTTTAGAATGCTCTATTTATTTATTAATTAAAATTGTGGTGGTGGTGGTGGTGATGATGAATGCGATGATGATGATGATGATGATGATGATGATGATATCCATTCATTTGTGTCCAATTCTTGACAATTCTATGGGTCAGGTTTCTCCATGTCTTCTGATCTTGCACTGCTTCCTTGACTTTTCCTATGCTTTGGCTGGTGTCAGATTTGATGGTGTCCAGCCATTATGTTCTTTGTCAGCCAGATTTCCTTTTACTGCTAACTTTTCCCAAACTAATTGCTTTCTCCAGTAAATTAAATTTATATGGTGCTCATCTCAGTTACAGTGACTCTGAGTTACTTATAATAAAAATATTATAAAAAGGTAATACAAATGATTAAAAATGAAGAGGATTAAATGAGAAACTAAAAATCAAGAGGATGGGTGACTTTTTAGAGAAGAAATGATATGATTAATTCCTTAATTTTAACCATGGGCTTTGAAGAGAGTTAGCAAATACCTGAAAAACACTTGTAATTGTGCAAACCTGTACTGTAGTTCACAATTTTCATTTACATTCTACCCAAAATCTTCTACTCAGAAGATTTAAAGATATTGAATTTGTTCTAGGTGCCTTGTTGTATAAATTATAGTCCAATCCACTGGGAGATTGTGAGATTACTATAATCTATATTAATAAAGTACAGTTCCAGTAAAACATCTGAAATCGGTTTCTTAAGATGATCTACCTCAAAGGACAGATAGATCATTTGGCACTTAAAAATTGTTCAAAATGGATACATTAAAATCTTGGCTTATCAAACCTTGACAAATGGGCTTCATATACAATAAGCCATTTCCTTGCACCAATGTTCCTTATCCATCTCATTGTTCATTATTTGTGTAATGATAGTTTCTAAATGACTTAAAATAATACAAAAACATATTTTACACCATTTGTGCAATGATGCCATCACCAAATGTGATAAATTGTCACAATGCCATGCTCTTCAATTTAACAGGAATTTGGAAAAAACTGACACTTCTTCTCTAATTGGGCCATATCAATTTCAAGTTCAATCTTGCTTATTCATGCTTCTGATGGAGCACATATTCTCTTCTTGCAGAAGACTAAGGAAAAATACTGCTTCTTCTTCATTAGGTGCTAGCATTTTAGTCATCTTCATGCAGTACAGTATTTTGATATCTTCGTCCCCTTTTATTGTAATACAAAGAAATCCCTTTTATTCATAGAGCCAGGAATCATGTTGGGAATAGGATCAATAAGCATATGCAAAGCCAATGCAAATTTTACAACAAGAACCTTCTTTGTTAAAGAAACTGAAACTTATTGGTGCATTGAGGTACGGTAATTTCATACACTGGCCTTAATGGAGATGGTGGTGGTGCAGTAGCAACGGGAAGAGTCTGTATAGTTGCAAATATTTCTCAGCCATTGAATAAATTTATATCTAACAATAATGCTAAATCTTAAAGTAGAAATCCTTGAGCAGGAGGATCACCAACTGCAACAGGAGGTTATTACTGTTTGACTTGATATCAAGCTTTGACTTTATAATCATGTCATTTTCATGATGACAGATGTTAATATTTGAATGTCATCACATCAATGCAAGTGATGCTCCCACTCCTCCAATCTCCTCATTGTAACTATATTGAACTGATGCTCGAAAAATGGTTTACAAACTCCAGAATTGGTGTTCAAGCCACATGAAAAGCTAAAATCTAATATACCATTTTCTGGTGTATCAGTATGCTTGAGTCAAGTTTTAAATCCCATGGTAGATGTCTATGAAGCAAAGCATTGATTAGAATTATGAGTGATAGAAATAGAAAACAAATCCTAATCTGGGTAAGTATTTGGGAAAGCTCATTTCTAGATGGAGGTAATATGGAATGTGTAAGCATTCTCTATGTATTGGAGGATATTATACCTATGTTTAACCTGTATATTTTGAAATAAATCCAAAGACCATGAGTGCTTAATGGAAGAAACAACGTTATGCTAGCAGTGAAATCTAGGACTACTCACTTTATAATATCACTCTTCTTTTATTGATCTGCATCACAATGATAGTTGTGTATCTACTCCTTCCCTAAAGATTACTGTTTTGTTAGCAATTCCTGAGTAAAGGGCAATCATTTTTAGTACGACAATTCCTAGAGAAACATTGCCCTCTCATGTTCAACACTAAGTGTTGCAATCTCTCCCCCCCCCCACAATAAAATAACTGGAATGTGAATTCTCAAGCTCCAAGGAATATCAGTGTAGTTCATCAGTCAGTGCACAAAGTCATAAATCTAGAAGTCAGTGCCAGAGACAACGAGGTTACTGGCATAAAAGAAATCTGTGTTAAAACTAATTTAGGATATTCTAATATGAAAACTATACATCATTTAATATATTTTCAGCTGTCAGGTATCCAAATTAATCTAGCTGCCATCTAGAGGGGAAATAAATTTCTTCTAACTCTAAAGCTGATATTTGTAAACTTTCAGACAAGCCATTCCTCAGCTCCAAACTTGTATATTTCTTTATGACCCAAGAAATCTCATGGGGTACAGATGGCCAGTTGCCACTCAACCATTTGCTGCTTTTCTGCAATAGGAGAAACGATAACCTTTTATTTTATTTTCTGCACTGAACAGTCTTTGACACTTATACACATCTCATACACAGACAAGTGGACCTTTTCTCATCACTCAGAGTGCTTGGAGTTTAGGAAAATGTAAACTTGCTGAATTTGTCAATGAAAAGTCAACAAGCCTTTTACAAAAACATGTGCAACAATGGTTTCCATCTTTGAATTTAAGGGAGCCAAGGTAAGCATATCAATTGCCCAAGAGCCCTTTCTAAAACCATATCAGTGAATGTCAGCACTCTGCCTTCACAATATTATTAAAATCCATTAGAAAAGCCATTCTAAATAAGTCAAATTTATAGAACAACTGGAATATGGAATCAAAGATCAACGTTACAATAGGGCTCACTCCAGTGGTGGGATTCAAATAATTTAACAACTGGTTCTCTGCCCTAATGACCAACTGGGCAGGCGAAGCTTGATGGTCATGTGACTGGGTGGGTGTGGCCAGGTCAACGTCACTCACATCAATGGGCGCTTTGCGTTAGCTGTAATACTGCTTAGAAAGTTAACAACCGGTTCTCCCGAATAGATGCGAACTGGCTGAATCCCATCACTGGCTCACTCTGTCCACCCTTGATTTTACAAAGGCTGCCTTTCCACTTAAGGAGAGCCTCATAGAATCAATCAGTCATCTTTGAAGGGATATAAATCCTGTCTTCATTATTGTTATTTTGATACAACAATGACTGGATTGTTGGTTTTAATTGTCCATTCTATCTCTCTTAAGGAAACAAGTAATCTGCTCTGAAGGAAATCCTTTCCTCTCCTCTCATTTTTGAGTTCCACCATTTTATTCCAATGGTATTTTTAAAATGACATTCTTAAAGGACAGGGCTTGCTTGCATGTGACCAGTACTTAAACTTCTTCTTCTGAAAAAGAAAATGGAGTTGCAGAAAATAATTGAGCCAGGTAACCTCACCTCCCCGCCACCCTCCCATTCCTAGCAGGGATGATTTTTAAAACATGTCAAAATTATGAGCTGGCATAGGAGCTTCCACATCTATTTCAGAAAGGATGCCTGTTCACTTTTTTAAAAAAAGTTTTTATTTTTAGACATAGACAAACAAAACATAAAACATAAACCCATCTTCAATTACATACAGTGTGTCGATTGGTTGCAAGGTTTTTGTGCATCCCGAAAGGATGCCTATTCTGAGGATATCTCCTCCAAGAATAGGAAATGAAACTTGCAAGGAGAGAGACTGAATGAATGACCCACACATGCAATTGTTATTATTTTTTTTATGGCAAAGCTTCTTAGAATGACTCATCAGAGGCTGCTTGGAGAGAGATGAAACTAAGACAGTAAATCATCCAAAGTAGCAGTGAGCAGACTCATTGCTTCACATGCACTTTAGACTCATCTGACCATTAAATGATTATTTTATTTGGCAAGACATGGCAACAATTCCTTTTCAACAAGTTTGGAAATTACCACTAATGGTCAGTAAGGGTTAAAGTTCCTTAGCAGAAGAACAATAAACACCGCTGGCTGAATTGTAGGAGGTGTAAATGAGAGGGACAATGCTGGAGCTGAATAAAAATATGAAGCAATAATCCACGCTTGCAGTTGATTAAGCAGTGGCTGGCAGGCTGAGAGGTCTACAAGCAGATGACCTTTACTAGCCCTTTCCTTGAGCAGCTTAAGATAGAAGAGCTATTAAACTACACTAACATAAGGAAATATTGATTTCAGGATGGTAACTATATTTCTTGTCTCCTCTCAGCCCAAGGGGATATTTGGAGAGGTGTTTTTAACTTTGAGGCCAGTGGGAAATCTCATTTTATGATCAATGGGTTGTCCTTCTCCCACATTCACACAGGAGCATTGATCCAATCCTCTTTTTTCTATATACTGTGCGCACATACGCACAACAACAAACAAATACACACACGCACACACAGAAAGACAAATACCTCTTTTTGCAGCCATCTTCTTCCTTCTCTGGTCATTTTTTTTGATGAGGTCCTGAGAATATTGTGACAAAGAACTATAATGCATAGTGTTTTGCAGATAAAGGAACTGATGGCAATGTTCATACCATTTAATGTGCACAGTGGTAAAATTCCTTAGTTCTTTCAAACAACAAAACTGAAAATTTGAGCAAAATGCATATGGAGATTCTCAGTCATTCAGGTCATGGCTTTCCCAAAGGTGTTTTTTCAAAAGGCAACTGGATTTTGCTTTGTTTTTTTGTTTTTTTCATTGAAGAGATTTGGTTTCTCATCCAAAAAGCATTTTCAGTTCTGACTAACAGACCAGTCAGAATTGCAGAAGCTTCTTGGATAAGAAGCGAAACATCTTCAAGGAATAAAAAACAAAGTCCAGTTGCCTTTTGAAAAAACACCTGTGGAGCAGATTTTAGCCATTTTCTAAACCTCCTAGACACATTTAAGGGGAAAAAAACCAATAATGATTTTTTCCATCTTTTTTTATTTAATTTTTCATATTTTTGTTACATAGACAACACATATCCACAACAATAAAAAAAACAAAAAAAAACCAAAACAGAAATAAACACACACACACACACACACACACACACACACACACACACACAAAACCATCATCACATAAAGCTTGTCGTTTGGTTGCAAGTGTTTTAACATTTATCATTCTTATACATTTATTATTTCATTTAATAGGTTATAATATACAGTTTGGGTTGCTTTGTTTATCATCCCTTCCTCCTGTTATAACACCACCTTATTTTCCCTTTCTTTTCTCCCTTCCTCCCTTCTCTACTTTCTTCCTTCCTGCTCTCCTTTTCCTTCCTTCTTCCTGTACCTTTCTCCTACTCCTGCTCTTCCTCATCCCCTTTCTACCCTCTCTCCTTCCTTTTCTCTCCCTTCCATCCTCCTCTCCTTACCTCTTTCTTTTCACCCTCTCTCCCTTCTCTACTTTCTTCCTTCTTCCTCTCTTTCCCCTTCCTTCTTCCCTTACCTCTCCTTTGCTCCTACTCTTCCTCTTTCCCTTCCTACCCTCTCTCCTTCCTTTTCTCTCCCTTCCATCTTCCTTTCCTTTCCCTTTCCTTTCTCCCTCCCTCCCTTCTCTACTTTCCTCCTTCCTCCTCTCCTTCCCCTTCCTTCTTCCCGTACCTTTCTCCTATTCCTGCTCTTCCTCTTCCCCTTTCTACCCTCTCTCCTCCTCTTTCTCTCCTTTCCATCCTCCTCTCCTTACCTCTTTCTTCTTTCCCCCATCTTCCTTTCATTCTCTCCTCCTCTCTCCCTTTCTTTTTCTATTGTTGTTGGTGTGTCTATTTTAAATCTCAGTTTATGTTTCCTTGGGATGGTACTTCCGCCAACCCAGATATAATTTAGTATCATTTCTTATTCCCTAATCTATCCTAACTATATTCCCCCCACTTTGTATCTCTCTATTGTATATATACTTATATATTTGATACACACAACAATTAAAAAAACACACACAAAAAAACACAAAACATATTTTATAAAAAAGTATATCAGCTGGTTACAAAAAGCTTTTGTGCATCTCTTCCATTAATTCATATTAATTTGAATGTCTTAACTCAAATATTTACTATATTAACATCATCATACCTCCACTTTTAGTTGACTACAGTTATTTAAACATCCTTCATCCTTAAATATACCAAGATTCAATGCATAACCACATACTGGCATTTCATTTACTTATTTATAAAATCCTCCATTAACATTAAGTCCTCATATCCATTTTTAGCTAAACATCCATAATATTTAATACCAAAAATTTCTAATCCTCCATGTATATAATTTATTATCATTCTCCTTTCTTTATTTAATTATATCCTATATCATAGCATTTCCCCCTATTAGTTAAGATTTAACTGTATATAGTTTTATTTTATTTTTTATAATAATTATTGTTGTTATTAATAATCTTTATATATAGTCCAAAGATATTTCTAACCTTCCCTTCTCATATCCAATTATTACTTATCATATAAACTCAACATTGTATACATTACTATCATTATCAATTTTTATTTAACTATACCTATTACAAATGGATTTAAATAAGTTTAGCTAATTTTGAATTATACTCTTCCATCTATCAACCTGTATCTCTCCAATAACAGAACAATCTTATATCTGCTGCCATTTGTGGGTCCAATTCTCCAAACATCTTTATAAACAAGTCCATACGAAGAAATCTTTGCACCTTCTTGTCTGTAGTGCCTCTCATATAATGTTGACGCCCTCTTTTTATTTCCTTTATCAGCTTGTCTTTAATTCTCAGCAGTGGTATCAAATGTTTTGCAAATAGTATTTCATAAACTATAAATTCTTTGATGTTTCCTTCTCCTCCTGTACCCTGTCTTTTGAAGTAGATTTTTTCTCCATTTAACTCCTCTTCAAACATTCCATTCTTTCCTCCCTCAGAAGTAATCCAATTGTCACGAATATCAACAAGTTCAGATTCTTTATCTCCGTCATTCTTATTTGTATTTGAAAAACATCCTCAGTTTTTTCCTCATACTTTGTTACCAAAAACACCAAATAATCCAATTTTCTCTGAATTCTGTCTTCTGTATCAGACAGTGTCTGTAGGGCTGAAAGAATCACTTGAAAAGATGCTTGAATAGACGCCATGTTTATACGCAGTTAGTATTCTTTCTTAAGAGCTCTGAAGTATTTGCAAGTAAAAGCAGACTGAAAGCTGTACAATCTTATCAGATCTTAAGCGAAAACAACCAAGCAATAAAAGTGTCAAGATGTAAACAGACAAATTATAGTGAATTGGTTTACAGCCCGCTTGCAGAAAATCAGAAGAGATGTTGGAGTAATCTATCCATTATCCATGTGAATAACATTTTAAAAGTAAGATAACCACCATCCAAAACCATTAAAAAGATCAAAATCACCGCTAGATTCTTCTATTCTTTAATTTAAATTAGTTTGAATTTTTAGGCAGTCCGTTTTTCTCTAAACAATAAAATGTTTTTACCACCTGGAAACACTTTCTCTTTCTTTAGGGCTGTTTGCAGTTTCAATAGCCTTGTGGCTAATCCGGAAGTCACTGGCAAAGAGGGTTTTCCTGGGTCCCCAGAGACTTTGCTAACGTCTCTGGGACCACTGGGTCTCCCCCTACCTTTCACTGTCTCTTCGGGACAGCTTGGGTCCAAAAAAGAACCATCCAGATGCTCCGGTATAGAGCCTTCTTCCAAAAACCAATAATGTTGAAGTAATTGTTGACTATTTAATTTTTTTATAGATTAAATATACCTTTTTCATCAGTCTTTTCTTACATTAGTGTAGTAATAAATTTCCACAGAGACTGTGTAAACCATCTATTACTGAAGTCTAGATTGCATAACAAGAGCCTAAAGTAATGGAAATAACAAACTGCACATAACATTTTTAGTCAATTTCAGTCCTGATTATGCTTGCTTTTTAGATTTCTTTAAAGAAATGTCTCTCTTTCTCTTTAAAGAAAATCTGAGGTTGACTCAGCCTTCCAGTCCTCTGAGGTGGGTAAAATGAGGACCTAGATTGTTGGGGGCAATATGCTGACTCTGTACCCACTTTGAGAGGGCTGTAAAGCACTGTGAAGCGGTATATAAGTCTAAGTGCTATTTCTAATATAGAAAATATATACTATTATTAATATATTATTATTATTGTTATTATTATTATCGCAACAACAGAATTGTATCACAGCGGCCAGTTGTTTCGCCGTATTTGGCATTGATTACTAGTCGGGCCCCACCCAGTGGCTTAGGACGTCATAACATATTTTCATAATATGCGTGCAGATCCAAGCAGTGTGGTTTTTTGCATTTGACTGATACTGCTTTTGTCAATTTTTAACTGTTTTAAATGTAATTCCAGTGCTTTTTGGCACCCAGTGTGCCAATTACCACTGCTGGTTTGTGCCATAATCATTGAATTTCAATTTTAAGTCCTAATATTTTGTGATTTTTTTCGTGTTCCTTCTCTCTATCACCTGGTATTGCGAGGTCTATGATTGTAACCTTCTTTTTCTCAACCAGTGTGATGTCTGGTGTATTATGTGCCAGTATTTTGTCCATTTGTATACGAAAATCCCATAAAATCTTGACCATCTGATTTTTGGTGACTTTTTCAGGCTTATGTTCCCACCAGTTTGTTGTTGTTTTAATATTATAATTTTTGCACAAATTCCAGTGGCTCATTTGTGCTACTGAATTGTGCCGCAATTTATAATCAGTCTGCACAATTTTTTTTGCAGCAGCTGAGTATGTGATCAACTTCTTTGCAAAGTCTGCATTTGGGATCATCAGAGGATTTTTCGATTTTGGCCTTAATGGCATTTGTGTGGATAGCTTGTTCTTGTGCAGCCAGGATTAGTGACTCTGTTTCTTTCTTTAATGTACCTGCTGTTAACCATAACCAAGTTTTTTCACTGTCCACTTTATCTTTTATTTTTTCCAGAAATTGGCCATGCAGTGCTTTGTTCTGCCAACTCTCCATTCTTGATTTTATCACATCTTTTCGGTATTGTTTCGTCTGTTGGGCCTTCAGTAGATTTTTGTTCTTTACTTCGATTAATAGATGTTCTTGACTTTCTTTTAAATAATCAGCCACTGCATGTTTTTCTTCTTCAACTATTTGTTTCACTTGTAATAATCCTCTGCCACCTGATTTTGGGGGCAGGTATAGTCTATCAGTATCACCACGTGGATGTAAACTGTAGTGCATTGTCATTTGTTTCCTGGTTTTTTGGTCCAAAATGTCCAAATCAGCTTGTGTCTAGTTAACTATACCAGCTGTGTATCTTATAACTGGTATTGCCCAGGTATTTATGGCCTTGATTGTATTTCCACCATTCAATTTAGATTTCAAAATTTTCCTAACTCTGTTGGTGTACTCTCCCCTGACAATCGTTTTTACTTCTCCATGCTTGATGTTATCCAACTGCAGAATGCCTAAGTATTTGTAGGCTTCATTTTCATTGCATTTAATTAGTTGGCCATTGGGCATTTCAATTCCCTCACATGTAGTGATTTTGCCCCTTTTTATGTATACAGTGGCACATTTTTCCATGCCAAACTGCATTGAAATATCGGTGCTGAATACTCGGACTGTGTTTGTCAGTGATTGGATTTCTATTTCTGACTTTCCATAGAGTTTCAAATCATCCATATATAATAAATGCGAATTTTTTTTCAGCTTCTTTGGCTGTTTGGTAGCCTAATTTCATTTTTTTAAGATTACTGATAGTGGGATCATCACGATGATGAAGAGAAGAGGTGAAAGTGAATCACCCTGGAAAATTCCTCGCTTGATATTAACCATTCCGTAGTTCTCATTCCCTACTGCCAACTCAGTTCTCCATTGTTTCATCGCCTTTTCAGTAAAGGATGTAATATTTTTGCTAATGCCAGTTGTTTCTAAGCATTTTATGATCCAACTATGTGGCAATGAATCAAATGCCTTTTTGTGATCAATCCAGACCATATTCAAGTTCGTTTTTCTGTTCTTACAATTTTCTAATATCATTCTATCAATTAGGAGCTGATCTTTTGTGCTCCTGCTCCTTCTTTTGTTGCCTTTTTGCTCTACTGGCAAGATGTTGTTTGTTTCCAAATAATCCATCATGTTATCTGCAATAATGCCTATGAGTAATTTGAAGGTTGTTGGCAAGCATATTATTGGTCTGTAGTTTTTAGGTATTGTTCCTTTAGTTGTATCTTTCTGAAATCAAGTATGTTTTTCCAGTTGTCAACCATTCATCAATTTGGCCCTTTTGTAAAATTTCATTCAATTGCCTGGCCAATATTGCATGTAAACTCGTCAGATATTTGAGCCAGAAACCATGTAATTGGTCCTTTCCAGGTGATGTCCAATTCTTTACTTTTTTTACTCGATTTTTGACCATCTCAGTTGTTATTTCTAATACTTGCATTTGTTTATTGCCAATGCTTTTCTCAAAGTTATGTATCCACTTTGCTTCCTTATTGTAGTCCTTTGCATTTTCCCACAATTCTTTCCAGAATTCAACTGTGGCCTGCTTTTCTGGTTTTTCACTTTTGGTGTCACCATTCACATTAAGACTTCGATAAAAACGCCGTTGGTCTGATCGAAATTGCTGATGTTGTTTATATTGGATGATTCGTGCCTCATATCTTTCAATTTTTCTAGCTGTTGCTGTTATCTGTGTTTTACAATCTCTACAGCTTCATTGATGTTTCTTGAATCCAATCTATATCTTCTGATTAGCTGATCTATGATTTTGCTATTTTTAAGCCGTTGCTCATGCATGTTCTTTAAGTTGCTAGCATTTGCCCTTAATTTTTTTGTTTTTTTGTTCTAATCATATTTTCCACTTTGGCTTTGATGTTTTTTCCATTGTGTGACTAGGTACTTTGATTTTAATGCCTAGTTCATTGGTGACTATTACAGCTGCACTTTACATTAACTGGTTCGTTTCCAAGATGGATCCCGATTCAATTGTTGAAAACACTGCATTAACCATTTTCATGATAGGGGCCAAAATTTTCTTAGACACAGGTTTTAATGATGGTAAACGTTGCCTTTCCTCATTAAGCAGAAAACGCTCCATGATCTTATCCTTCAATTCTTTTTGTTTTTGAGTTAGTTCATCAGTTGGTTCTGTGATAACTGGTTCTAGTGGTAGTGTTGTTATTTCCTCCCCAACAGCTTCTTCTGGGAGTTCTACTACAATGTCTTTAGTTGTGTCTTGAATATCAGTTATTTCCGCTTGTGATGTTGTTTTTTTAGTTTTGCAATTTGCCTTTAGTTTTGCCTGAATTTCCTCAAGTTCAACTTCACTAAACACTTTATTCCGTATAATAAATCGCCTTTGATCTGCTAGTCATTGTTCACTAACATTTGAATCTGGATATTGTTGTTTCCATAATTCATACATTTGCTTTAAATAACTTCTTTTTGTAGTAACAGGCCATTATGGCACGGTTTTCATCTGCACTATATTTTTGTCATTTTGTTGGCTGGTCCACTTGTAGCCCACTTGTCGACGGATGTCCAGGGACCTCAACATCCGCCGCGGCCCTTGTTAACCTATGCAACGACTGATGCCGTAAGGAAATTTTATTCATTTTTTTCACCATATTGCATGGGTTGGCGAGTTTTTTATGGGGGTCAGGTTGGCAACCCTCCTCTTTTCTCATCCAGGCTTGGCAGACCAGCAATGGCAGAGTTGTTGTTGTTGTTGTTGTTGTTGTTGTTATACTATTAATATACTATTATTAAAGATTCTGGCCTTTCTTCATAAGTCTTGCCTTGAATCTTGATTATTTCTTGATATGCTATTTTGATTCTTGAAATTGTTTTTATATATTTGTGTTTTATATTAATGTGTTTTCCCTTCCAATCTCTGATTTGGCTACATAAACTATTTATAGTATTTCCCTTTTTAATGTATTTTTCTATTAAAGAAAATTTTAAGGAGATAAAAACAATACAAATTTTAGAGAAGAAATAAAGAAAAATACTGTTAACATTTTCCAAGTGCTGTTGAATCCAACAAGAGTGCTGTGTAACAGAAATAATTTGCACACTATTTAGGAGAATAAATGGAGGGTTTAATCAATAGGTCAACACTGAGAAGGGAGCTATACAAGGATTGGATTGTCCCAATATATTTCTGAACAAGCCTATAAAGAATGTTTGTGGTGATATAGATGTCTTGATTGGGAACATAAAAGTGCAGGTACTTCCATAAGCTGACAATATAATAAAGGATAAGAACATAAATGTTTTGCACTGAACATTAAATATATTTCAGGAAGTAAAAAAGAGTATAAATCTCAACATTAATGTGTCAAACACCACAGTAGTTTTATTTGACAGGGTGAAAGATGTGAAATATTACAAGCTATATATTCAGGAGCTGCCACAAAGAAGAGGGAGTCAAGCTATTCTCCAAAACACCTGAGGGTAGGACAAGAAGCAATGGGTGGAAACTAATCAAGGAGAGAAGCAACTTAGAACTAAGGAGACATTTGCTGACAGTGAGAACGATTAATCAGTGGAACAGCTTGCCTCCAGAAATTGTGAATGCTCCAACACTGGAAGTTTTTAAGAAAATGTTGGATAACCATTTGTCTGAAGTGGTGTAGGTTTCCTGCCTAAGCAGGGGGTTGGACTTGAAGACCTCCAAGGTCCCTTCAACTCTGTTATTCTATTCTATTTTGCAGTAAATGACAAAAACCTAGAGCAAATATATGGAACTATGCACTTGAGTAGATTTTTTGCAAATGATGAATGGGTCAAGAAATTTGACTTCTTGATTTCTATTAAAGTCCAGTAAAGAAGAAAAATTGCTGAACTGGAAATGGTTCAAAGTATTCACAACATACTTCAGAAAAAGGTGTACCATGTTCCAGAGGAGAACAGATTGATAAATCTTATACATCCCTAAATACAAACTGTTATGAAAAGTGAACATTTGTCAAAAGAAGTAAAATGGTTGTATCTAAAAGCATGATTCTGTCCTCTTTTGTTTCCAATTTGCTATATGAGCGGAAACAGAAAAAATAAGTAGAATTCAGGAGAACTGGACACTTAAAAATGTTTGTGGTAGAACAAGAAGAAACACAGTCCAAATGAATGGGTGCTAAATGAATGTGTACTGAATTGAAAGCAAGTGACCAGCATATTTGAGATGTTGCAGGATTTAATCTGCACCGGGACCAGAGGTTTTGTATTCCGAGCTTTCAGACTCGTACTGGAGCCCATCTTCAGGAAACTTCTCTGTAGCAGAGTGTGAGCTGTTCTGTATGTAACATTTATAGTGCTTGTTGTATGTAGCTTTTTAGATATCTATGGAGATTTTCAATCATCCAGGTCACAAAGGTGCTTTTTCAAGTGGCAACTGGACTTTTTTGTTTTTATTTGAGGATGTTTTGCTTCTCATCCAAGAAGCTTCTTCAGCTCTGACTAGAGGGTGGGGAATGGAAGAATTTATATTCATTTGCATTCTTTTAGAGAGTCATTGAGGCCACTTGGCTTTTTAGATGTTGATTGGGGTATGTTGATGGTTGGCGTTTAAGTCTTTGCAGTACTTTGCTTGTGCTCTCCAGCCCTCACCTTTTAAGTACTTGATAGGCTGGTGGTAAATCAGCACTCCTGTTGACTGACCAGGGGCCTATTTGAGATGGTTTCTTCAGATGGACAGAATTAAGGGTCAAATTACAAAATAAACATTGGAAGAAAAGAAATGAAAAGATGTAAAAGTCATAGTTGGATGAAGTTGTTGACAGAAAGAATGATGAATAAAATCAGCCACTTTTGAGTGACAGGGACAATTTCCACCTGACCTTTGTTTAGGCACCAATCACCCACTTTTTCCATTCTGAGAACTAACTTTCAGTGTGCAAGAATGAATAGGTCAAAAGACCATAGATAATGATGTTGGTATGAACTTTTGCTTCATTTCCTTTCTCATCTGAGCTCTACAATTTCTTTCTCTTATTATTTTTACTCCTACTCATTGTTTTGCAATAGTGACTCCTCTTGCCCACCCACACCAATAGCATGGTAAGTATGCATGTGTGTCTTTATTTTTTTGGATGGTGCATGAAATTCTACTAGAATTTTATTAGAGTGACACTTCTACTTTATTTCAAGTATTTATTGGAGGCCCTTACTGCAGGTTTTGTTCTCCAGTATGATCAGAATTTAGCTTAAAGCCTTTTTTATCAAGTTTAAGGGAAAGGGAAAGGTTTCCCTTGCACATATGAGCTAGTCATTCCTGACTCTAGGGGGTGGTGCTCATCTCTGTTTCAAAGCTGAAGAGCCAGCACTGTTGGAAGACATCTCCGTGGTAATGTAGCCAGCATGACTAGATGCCGAAAGCACACAGAATGCTGTTACCTTCCCACCAAAGGTGGTTCTTATTTTTCTACTTGCATTTTTACATGCTTTCGAATTGCTAAGTTGGCAGAAGCTGGGATAAAAAACGGAGCTCATTCCATTTTGGGATTCAAACCACTGAACTGCCAATCTTTCTGATTGACAAGGTCAGTGTCTTAGCCACTGAGCCACTGTGTGATCAAGTTTACATCCACATTTTTACTGGATCTTGCAAGATGCAAGAAGATCCTCATCCAGATATTTCGGCAGATGATAAGAATGTTACCTGAATCCCTATCTTCTTGAGTTTCCTCTGTAGAACTTCACAGGCCATGATGATAGAGCTATAGCTTTTCTCAATACTGTTATTTGTTCTTACATGGAATAGCAGGAAGAAAAAATTGTCAATGAACTTGATAAATTTTGGAGCCTCTTTTGTCATCAACCTAATCCACATTTCTCAGAGATAGCATGCTGGTTTGGCCAGTCTCATTTGTTTCTGTCCTTTATAATAGTGAATTGCCAAATACCATCACTGTTGCATTGAAGGGGACTCTTTAATATTTCAACATCCTGTCTCCAGTTCAATAGTGTGTCTTTCTGGTTTTTTTTTTCTTCTCCTCATCTTTGAAGATGCAAGGATCATTGTTTTCAGCAAGACTTTGAACACTGTTTCTTTCCAGGAGCAGAGGTTATAGTTTTGATTGCCGTTGTTTAGTGTTTCCATTCGTTGATCACTTTCTCTTTAAACTCCTGTTGTAGACAAGATTCCCATTATGAATTATACTATTGTCTAAAGTCACTCAACTGAGTTGTGCCAATATAAATGAAATTATATTCAAGGCTTTCAACAATAATTAGGTGACTATATTATTAAATAGTACTTTCTCTGTTAGTCCAATAAATCTTTGTTCTCTCTCTACTACTCTGTTCTAATCCTGTACATTTTCTTCAAGCCCTATTACAAGCTTCTTTGACTGCCACAAACTTGCTTTCTTTTACTATAATTATGTGTCAGATTGTCACAGCAGTAGATGAATTCATTTTCACTTAAGGTGCCTTCAATAGAAGATAATTTACTTCTCTTTGTTCCCTTCTCAGGCTCTCACCTAAATACCAGCTGTTAAACCAGAAGAAAAATGTGTCTAGTGTCATCCCTTTAAACTCATCCAGTGCCAAACCCTCACTAAATATCCACCTCTACTACTGTTTCTACAATCCTGGAAGAATGAGATGGAGTTCCAGAGCTAATATTGATGTCTCAGCAAGAATTAAAAGTGATCCCTAGCACAGAAACCTCAGGAGATGTTGAGACTTTAGGCTTTGACCAGGGGTGGGTTTCTCGCCCCGTTCCAACCGGATTGGTTGGAACGAGGCCGGCGGCGTCCTCACGCACGCACGCGGCGCACGCATGCACGCACGTGGCGTCCTCGCGCACGCATGCAGCGTGTGCATGCATATTAGCGTCTGCGCAATGCTCCAGCTGCTCCTGGAGGATCGCGCAGGCGTTCTGCGCATGCGTGGAAAGCGCGAAATTCAAAAAAAAACGGGTAAGGAGCGGGCGCGCGCGGGCACTGGGGGGGGGCTTCGCCGTTCCCGGAAGTTACTTACTTCCGGGTTCGGCGACCAACCGGATCGCAGGGACCGGTGCGAACCGGTTGAAACCCAGCCCTGGCTTTGACTCAGGAGATGTTGAGACCTTCCATTTATGCTATGAGTTACCATAGGATTTTGTTCCCTTCAGAAGAGACTCAAGGCCAAACTCTAGTGAGTCTTGATCCATTTCTGTTGTTTTTAGAAACAGATTATAAATGTGTGAATAGAATTGGATCATACCTGTGTGGATTCTCTTTGCAAACAGATCCTGGTGGTCAGCTTGTTTATAGTGAAAACATGTGCTTACAACAGTGTTGGGAGAAGGCAATAGAATAGATTTATATATCGCTTAATAGTGCTTTACAGCCCTTTCTAAGCAGTTTACAGAATCAGCCTATTGCCCTCAACAATCTGGGTCCTCATTTTACCCATCTCGGAAGGATGGAAGGCTGAGTCAACCTTGAATCGGTGACAATCGAACTCGGCCAGTCAGCAGAATTAGCCTGTAATGTTTCATTCAAACCACTGTGCTACCACATCTTCCACCACCAAGGCAACAAATGAATGAGGGACATGAAATTAATTGCCACTTTAGAAGGGAAAGTAATCTATACAAGGGTAAGAGAAGAGCCTCAGAAGAGATCATAGTGCAACCTTAGCACTATGCAGCATCAACAGCAGCCATACTAGCAAAAAGCAACCACATCCACAGCTACCCTAACTGGAGAACAAGGCAGCAAAACTCAGCAGAGCAGTGGGAAAAAAAGAGAAGGCTCTGAGGGAGAAGTAGCAAAATCAACAAGGGATGGAATGAAAGGTCTTGGAAGGCCTGAAGTAGGTGGCAGCAGCAGGAGCAGGAAGTGTGCCTTATATTCTCTCCCACATCACCAACAGGTTCAAGAAAGGATCAAACAGAGGAGAAAAGATTCGAGTTGGAGTGGTCCAGATGTACTCAAAGGCCATGATGTGGCACAGGGCCAGATAAACCAACAAGAGTTGTGGCAAGATCCATGACTAGAAAGCATGAACGTTATGATGTCAAATCACATTAGAACCAGTTCCAGTGCTATGATGGTAAATTCAGCTGAATTGTCTAACAGCAGAGACCAAACCAGCAATAAAGACTCCCATGGAGATAATTGGTAGTTTCTGGGACCTCTGTTGTATATGAACTAACATTTGAAAGCTGCAGGATATAACACAGTGACAGTCCTTAGATAAAGGATTAACCAAACCCGAGGATTTGCATACAAAAATTGAATTCTCTGGTGTATATGCTGTTTAAATTTAATCAAGTCATTAATGCAAATTAAAAAGTATTTGAGAATGAAAAATATATTTAATACCAAGATTTAAGCATTTGTGCTACATTTAATAATAGATAGATGTAAGAATAATAATCTATTAAATGAATATATAGGGAACGGTTGATTACCTGTTAATTATAAGGCTAAAGTCTCTTTCACAGTATTTATTATTAACCCCTATTTTGGTATTAATTATGCCACATTTGATAATAAAGAAGCAAAATCTTATTTATTACATATTTTGAAGTTCTGTAATTGATGTGTATCTTCAGCCCACTTGTTAAAACTGTTCTTTCTGACTTAATTATTTCATTTACATGAATAAAAATTTCCTCCCTACAGAGATAGTCTTCCTTCTTTTTTCTTGCTTTTATTAATTTTTTATCAGTTCTGGACTTCCTGTAGACATATGTTTAGAAGCAGGAAGATTTGTAACCTTATTTTAATAGCAAATAATAATTTTCTAATTACATTTTTTCCTCAAAATCCCCAACTCTGTTAAACTAACATTTTTTGGGGGGAAAGGAAATCTTTTCAATTGAGATTTGGGCTAGGCATAATGTGGAGGCACCCTCGATCACATTTCTGGAGGTCCTGTGTGGAGTTAGGATGGAGAAGGCTCAACCAACCTTGCACTCCTTGATATCTCAAGGATTTTTTTAGTGCCCTCAGTCCTGATACCCATTTGAACCAACTGCTGGGAGTGGGAGTAAGAAGTACAGTCTTTCTTTTCCTTTTTCTGTGACCAGTTGCAGTTGGTAGGAGGAAAAACATCAAGATGTTTCAACATCAAAAAACTCATGGCTCTGACTCCTATTTAACATCTGCATGGGGCCATTGGGTTAGGTCATCAGTTGACTGGGGTCAGGTATTGTCAGTATACTAATAATAATCAATTATACATTTCATATAGCTATCATGTTGAAGCCAAGGATTTGGATAAGAGGAATAAATTGAGACTCAATCCTAACAAGACTGAATGGCAGTGGGTGCTTGGGGGCCCTGGTCCTGTGGTTCTTTTACCATTGGCCATGAATTTGATTAAATTATCCTATTGGATGGTTCCTAATGAGAAGGAAGGACTCTTCAATCTCATTAGGAAGAGCCTAATGCTGGGAAAGATTAAGGGCAAAAGAAGAAAAGGACGACAGAGAATGAGGTGACTGGATGGAGTCACTGAAGCAGTGAGCTGAAATGGACTCCAGAGGATGGTAGAGGACAGGAAGGCCTGGAGGAACATTGTCCATGGGGTCACAAAGGTGGGTTTCAGGAAGTACGGTATGGTATGCGCATACCGGATCCAGAAATCCAGCGTGCATTTGCATATTGGGTTCTCCAGAAGCCCAGTACCAGAACTCTTCTTCCCCTGGCCTGCCCCCCGCTCGTTCCCCCTGCCCACCCTGCCTGGTTTCCAATGAGATGGGGAGGGAGAGAAAGAGAGAAAGTTAGAGAGAAAGAGAAAAGAAGAAAGAAAGGAAGGAAGAAAGGAGGGAGGGAGAGTGAGAGAGAGAGAAAAGAGAGAGAGACAAAGAGAGAGAGACAAAGAGAGAGGAAGAAAAATAAAGAAAAAGAAGAAAAGAGAAAGAAAGGAAGAAAGAAAGAAAAAAAGAAAGAAAAAAGAAAGAAAAAAGTGGGAGAGAGATGAAAGAAAGAAAGAGGGAGAGAAAGACAAAAGGAATAAAGGAAGGAAGGAAGGAAGGAAGGAAAGAAAGAAAGAAAGAAAGAAAGAAAGAAAGAAAGAAAGAAAGAAAGAAGAGAAAGATAACTTATGACCACAATTGAGTTCAAAATTTTGGTTGCTAAGCAAGAGTGTTGTTTAGTGAGTTTCACCACATTTCCAAGTTGGCCATGCCCACCCAGTCACATGACCACCAAACCACGCCCACCCAGTCACATGACCACTGAGCCACTCCCACAAAACAGGCCACACCTACAGAATAAGTTCTAAAAATTTTGAAACCCATTACTGGTCAGACAAACCTTCGCAACTAACAACTTTGGATGGTAGTTTGGCTTGGTTGTTTGAGGGAATGTCTGTCTCCCATATTTTTTGCCAATTCTGTAAGATCTCAGAGAGTTGGTTCACTGTTGGTCCAGTCAAATCAATGTGATTTAGCACGACTTAGGACAACGCCCTTCTCAGTCATGACAGAATGAACTGCATATGATGAAATTCTTTCCCCACCCCCATGCAATTCTGAAAAAAAAAACCTTCCCTACCATGCAGTTGACAAAAACAGTTGCACATTGGCCCCCCACCTTTCTAGGTAAAATTATAGGTGCCTTCTTGAGATCAGTTTGAGATATCAAACAACCACAGAGAGAGATTTCCTTTCAACTGCTGTCTTTCACATAGCTGTTAAAGCTTCTGGAAATCTAGAAGGAAGAAAATGTGGCTTTGAATACAACATCACAAGATTGTTGCCAGTTGAAACTCAGACTAGATTTACAGCCACCTGTCACATTGTCCTCACCTTGGCTTGTCTGTTTTATTTCACAGATTTGGGCGGTGAGAAACAGAGGGCATCTAATTGGATGTCATTGTGAGAAAAAATGCAGCCCTTACTGATGTTGCTGAAGAGCATAACATTTGCATATGGCCTTCATGCATTCAATGACAGTAGTAGGTCCTTTGGCAAGCTTCTCTTACTATATATACTTGGTTGTCCGAGAAAGATGGCTGCCGGGTTTGCCGCTCGGCTTCTGCACTGACAAAAATTTTGCAAAGAGGAGGATTTGGCATTCTGGAATTGACCCAAGACGAGGCGAGTTTGCCGGAACATCTAGCGGTCCTGGGGCTGGCAGCAGCAGTGGAGAATTCGATCCCTCCGAGCTGCTAGCTCGGAAAGACACCGAGCTCTAGAAAGCGCCGAGAGACATCGTCATCGCGGGCCGCCGAAGCTGCTGGCCGCAGACACCGCCCGTCTCTTTCTATCCAGGCCGCCTAACATCGCGGCCCGAATGAAACGAAATAAACGTTGGGAAGCGTTGCAGACGGCGGAGATTGAATCAAATAAAAAGAGAGCTGGTGAGAGGGGGAGTTTGGGAAGCGTTGCGGACGCTGAGGGACGCTGTTTGTTGCTGGCCGCCGACATTGCCGGCCGCGGATGCCATCTGACGCCGCCTAACATCGTGGCTTGAACCGAAGAAACCTGTGGAGACTGCGGAGATTAAAAGAGAGCAAAGGGAGAGCTGGTGAGGGGGAAATTGGCCCCTGGGACTGACTGAGGGAGTGGGGGAGCGTCCTGTGATTTGGAGCTGGCAGCGGATTGGTAAACCTCAATTCTCTGAGCTGCCAGCCTCGATGGACGCCAACATTGTTGGCTATTGACACTGACCACCTTTGGACTTGTTTTTCTGACGCGTTGGGCCCTTAAGAACGCTGGGCCCGATCATTGAATGGAGCGTCCCCCCCCCTTCCATCGGAGACAAGCTTCCTTCCCTCCCTCTTTTGACTCTTTTGATCCTTGGAAATATGAACGTACCCATTAGACTTCTTTTTATCATGGTTAACTCCCCGGTTCTCATTATTGCAGTTGACTCTCGAACTCTCTCTACCCCCAGCCCCTCCCCTCCTTGGACTATACTGAACTTCTCAGAAGAGCCCCCCTCAAGGTGGGCCCTCCCTTAGGAGAGGGCGGAAGACACCTTTGGACTACCATAAGCTTAGTATAGTTTCTGTGAGCCTGCGCAATTTTTAATTTTAATTTTTAATATGGTATGCTGAGTGCATGGGATTGCCTGGGATGATATGAATGATCTCACTTTTATTACTATCATTGCTGTAATTTTGTGTTTTAATTATTCTGTGAGGACTGTTTGAGTGAGACCTTGGGTATGACTGATTCGGAGGACCTGCCGGGGTATGCGGGGGTCACCGGGGTGGTTGGGGGGACTACAACCACGGGAGAGGGTCGGAGCATTGCGGTCATAACAGGGAGAGGCAGATATGGCGGGGACTTTAGGGCTGGCCATTATCGGGGAAGGAGGGCTCGCTACATCACAGAGATCCCTCCTTCCGGCCCTATGAGTCCCACTCCAAGGTCAGATGGCGCGAGTAATCGGGACCCTGGTCTCAGGCTGCTGTCGCTAAATGCCAGGTCTGTTGTTCACAAGGCTCCCCTCGTCCAGGACTTAATTTTAGACGAGAGGGCAGACCTGGCATGTATTACTGAGACATGGCTGGGCACGGAGGGAGGAGTCCCCCTCTTAGAAATGTGCCCAGACGGATTTCAGGTGCTTCATCAGCCGAGAGCCCAGGGAGGGGTGGCGCTGTGGCTATTGTTGTCCGGGAGTCTTTAGCACCTCGTAGGATCCCTGCTCCGGAGCTTGTCGGGTGTGAGTCCCTACTGGTGAAGCTGGACCTCAAGGGTCAAGTGGGTCTGCTGCTAACGTACCTGCCTCCCAACTGCGTTGCAGCAGCCCTCCCCTCGCTCATCGAGTTGGTAGCCGAGCTAGCAATTGAGTTCCCTAGGCTTATGGTTCTGGGGGACTTCAATTTGCCTTCGCTCGGCGAACACTCTGATGGAGCGCAGGAGTTCATGGCCTCCATGACAGCCATGGGCTTGACCCAAGTAATTCGAGGCCCAACCCACTCAGCGGGTCACACACTCGACCTCGTATTCCTCTCGGAGCAGTGGATTTGTGATCTTGGTCTGAGGGTAACGAGATCATACCCCTGTCGTGGTCAGACCACTGCCTACTGAGGCTAGACTTCCGGAGGCCAAACCCCCACCGTGGGGAGGAGGAACCGACCAGGTGGTTCCGCCCCAGGCGACTCATGGACCCTTTAAGGTTCCAGACGGAGCTTGGGGTTATTCCTGATACTCTCGCCCACAGTTCGGCGGAGACCCTTGTTGCTGCCTGGCACTCGGCAGCATCAGAGTCTCTTGACCGGATTGCGCCACTACAGCCCCTCCGGGTCGGCGGATCCCGGAGACCCCCTTGGTTTACCGAGGAACTCTGGGAGATGAAGCGCCGGAGGAGACGCCTAGAGCACCTGTGGAGGTCCGATAGGTCCAAATCGAACCAAGCACTTTTGACAGCATGCACCAAGGAATACATCAGGGCATTAAGGACAACTAAAAAAACACACATTGCCACCTTGGTTGCGTCCGCCGAGTCCCGCCCAGATAGATAGACAGATCCTCAATCCATTCCTTAAAATGAGATATCCCATCTATTGATGTAAAATTATTGTCTTTGCTAGGGTCACTGAAGTTTAAAATATATGCGATAGCATTTTAAGAATATGGTTCAACATCACATTATGGTTCTTATCTATAATACTTCTTCCCCCCCATTGTATTGACATAGGAAATGATTTGAAACCAAAATGAAGCTATATCTTGATCCATCTACATTATATGAAATAAAGAAACATCAAAAATTTTATAATGCCAAAACAAAATATCAATCTGTCTTGCAATACCCTAATTATTTCTATCTCTGATGTGAAAGCCAAAGAGAACAAGTAGTTAAATACCTAAGCACATAGATATTTCTTATGGAAGAGTTTGTTTTCAGCATCTTCCTGATGAGAAAAACACAGACTTTTAACCCATTCCAAAATGGCCTGAAATATTTCAGGATACCAAAAGGAAATCCAATGCATCTAGGCTTTCACATTCAATTAAAAAAATCAAAAGTGTAATTGCATATTTTTTATTTTATTTTGGGTATGTTCAAGGTCCTCCCCAATTCCCTAAAAATATTTTCCTTGAATCTCGATCTTAATTTTAGATTGGTCTACCTTTGTTCCTGTGTTCCAATCATACTCATGGATTCCTAATCTTTTTTTTCCATCTATGCTAGTTAATTTTGGTGGTTTCTTATCAATAACATTTATTTTTAAAGCTACTTTAGTGTAACTTTGTATCTTTGATTCAGTATCATGCATAAGAAGGCCTAGCATTTTCAGACTGACTAGACTTAAAATGTTTTTTAATCAGAAATCATTTTTCTTCTTTTGGGCTTCTCAAAAAAGGATGATGTGGTAACAATTGGAGTTGAGACAGTATTTGTGATCTTCTGGCATTTAAATAATACAATTTTGACTTATCAATTTTGCTCTACATTAGCCATATACCCTTGTTCTCCAATTATCAGTCCTGGACTGAAAGTTAAACCAAGAATCCTTAGTAATCTATTATGTCAATTTAATTAACTGTTTTTAGTTTGGTGTTTTTAGTTTAGTTTAGTTTAGTTCAGTTCAGTTTATGTTACATTCATCTTGCTTTTGAAAAAAAGTTCTTAAGGTTATGTTATATGCTTACATCCACAAGCAGATATATGGAAGTTCAGACAATGAAGAATTACCCATGATCACTTTGGGCAGCATGTTTAGAACATACATGATTTATGTTTTTGAGTTTGCACTACATTATTTGCAACTACCTGTTGACCACATCCTTGCTATGCTCAATTTACAGCCTGAGAAGATGCAGTTGCCTAGACTTTTGAAGTATGTTTCTACGGTCAGGTATCATGCATTATTTGCCTAAACCAACCCAAATAGTAATTTTAAAAATATCTTTATAAATATCTCAGCCACACAGTACTTGGTTCCATCATCACATTTCCTGATTAAACACTGAAATAAGAAAGTGGGCTCTGTGGTCATCTTTGGTGGCTCTGAACCCAGGAAGTCCTATTCTGGTCAGGTCTGTTGTTTTCAGGTTCTACAACACCTGCCTCCCTTTCAGGATTTTTACTTGTTTGCTATCTGTGTTTCCAGTTCATGCAATTTACAGCTATTTTGGAGCTCACAAGAACATGAAGATCCCACTAAATCAAACCAAAAGTTCATTTACTCGGGTGTTAAGACCAGCCAGATTCCTAAGCAAAGTCACAAACAGAACCTGGGTGCAAACAGCAAGCTTCCACTTACGTTTCCTAATAACCAGCATTAAGACAGATAATTATTCTTGATCCTAGATATAATATACAACCACCGGGATTGGGAATGTTTGAATCAAGTATGACTTTGTCTATCCTCTTCCTAGTGTGTGTGAATAGCCTCAAACTTTTGGAATTGTGAGTAATAGAAAGGAAAGTGTTCTTTGTATCTCCATTGGGTTGCGTACAAAATGAAAATGTCTCAAGCTCAGAACAACATTGACAAGGTTCCAGCAGAACAAAACTTGAAAAGCTTTCAACAGCTGTTCCTCTCTTGTTTTTCACCACAGCACCACAAGATCAGTTATGTCTATGCCAAATGTTGCTTACCAGCCGATCTGCAAAATCCTTGGCTGGTGATTATTTTAAAAACTTTTTTAAAGCATTAAAATACACCTTTCTTGTACTTATCAACAAACTAAGGACAAAGAGAACTTAATCAATCTCATTAATTCACCAAGCGCAAGTTTCTAAATTGCATGAGTCATATTAATATTATGACCTGAAAACATAAGAACTGCACATGAACTGAAACTGGACAAACTACCTCAAGCCACTATACATTTTTTTTTTGCATTTTGAATATGTTCCAAAGCTCAGAATGAATGCAAGCATGTGCACAAAGGTCATACAGATGCAAAGTACAAAAGTTTAATAAATCAAAATATTTACATTTGTAAACATGAGTGTATGAACACCATGTATATATGCAGCACATTTGATCTGGCAGGAAAATAAAGTACAGCATCCCATAAGATGCAGGCACTCCACTACCCGTCTTATGGATGTTGACTCTCTATGGCATAGGGCAGGGGTGTCAAACTCAAGGCTCGGGGCCCGGATCCAGCCTGTGGGGTACTTAGAACTGCCCATGGAGCTGCCCTGCAAACAGCAAAGGACCAGCCCACAGTGCCTCTGCCAGCAAAAATGGAGCTCAGGAGGGCTGCACATGTGGCCCTCCCGAGCTCTGTTTTTACTGACAGAGGGTTGCAGGAGGCCATTGCAGCTGAAAATGGAACTCAGGAGCCTATTTTTGCTGACGGAATGTTTGGGCCATCACAGGGCTCCCGACACAAGTGATGTTGAGCTGGCATGCTCACCCCAGCCATGCCTCCCTGCCTTCCCCCCCCACCCAAGATCAAACACAACCCTGATGTAGCCCTCAATGAAATTGAGTTTCACACCTCTGGCATAGGAATTTTGTTTGTTTGTTTTAAAGTCAGCAATAAATTACCAAGAAGTCTGGCAGACATATAACTTTGAGAACTTTCCTATGTGATCAGGTTCTTAATTGCTTCTTTCCTGCCTAAATTCTGCTCCTTTATTTCTATTTGGTCAAAATAATAGCAGTAAAGACATGAGTAATCGCTATATTAGCAAAACTGGCAAAATTGGAATCGCTATATTAGCAAAAAGGTGTTTTTTTTTAAGAAAAAGAAAGCATTCACTACCCCCACAAAAACAGTCACTCTGCTTAGAACAGTCAAAACATTCAAAATGGCATTGCCACATTTTTTTCACACCTAAAACACTTAGAACAGCTGGTTTAAGGTCAGGATGCTTCAATGTCAAAATAACTTGCACCTCTGTACTCTCCATCCTTTACAAATCTAAAATAGTGGTTTCGCTCTTCCTAGAGTGGTTCTACATATGGCTGATTTTTCTGATGGAACCTTATCAATGGAGGTTTTCAAAAATAGACAGGACCATTTGACTAGGATGATGTAAGGCTCCTACCTTGAGCAAGTGGTTGGACTAGAAGCTTTCTGAGGTCCCTTCCAGCTCTGTGATTCTCGGGTTGCTTTCAGGGCAGCATGGAATATGGCATAGTCATCAGATGACTATAGTCTAATGACTATACCATTATATATCCTGTGTCAGGCCTGCAATTATATTCCTTTTAGAATTTTGGCCTGCCACACTTTCTCTTATTTCATTATGCTTTTCCATTAGTGTAGTAGTTGGGAGGAGGGAATAGAAAGGAGTAGGATTGTGGAATGTATTGTTGTCATTCTTTTCTAGAAGGTCATCTTTTGATTCCGCATCTTTGCACCTGATCAGAAGCAGCTGGGTGGAGACGCCAGCATGGAAGAAAAAGAGTGGACCATGTGATGGATTGTGGGTGTGGGGACAAGATCATGAATTTGGGATTCTGATGTAATTTCCAGAATTGGGATTACACAGATGTGCTAAGATGTCTGATTGGAACTTTAAGGATCGTTTTGCCTTGGACTCTGATTTAATACTACATGATACTTGGAATGCTGACATCCTGCTTCAAATTTCTTTGACCTCATACCCAGATGGCATCAGTTCTTCAGTTGAGATGTATTTTACCACAGGATCTAATCTGGGTTGATTACTGGGACCAGAGGTTTTGTCTTCCAATACATCTTTTTCAGATTCATGTTGGACTCCATCCTCAGGAAACTTCTCTGTGTCTTTGTGTCGCAGAGAGGTTCCGTGAGGATGGACTTCAGCATGAGTCTGAAACAGGGGTGGGTTCCGGCTTCTTCTACTGCTGGTTCACTCAGGGACATGCTTTGGGCGCACACGTGCACTTAATGCGTGCTATGCGAGCATCACAGTGGGTAAAAAAATGCTTCTGCACATGCGCAGAAGCAAAAAACAAGATGGCGGTGTCTATGGCACTGCCAATAGAACCAGTTTGGGGGTGTGGCCAGCCGAGTTACTACCTACTTGGTCAAACTGGTTTGAACCAGTAGGAACCCAACTCTGGTCTGAAAGCTCAGAAAGTCAAAACTTCTGGTTCTGGTGACTGACCCAAATTGGATCCTGCATGTTATTGTTTAAAACAACAATCATTCCATGTGCCTCATTATATGTGACCTTTATTTTGTTATTTGTTTGTTTGTTTTATAAACTACCTCATTCATCACAGCAACTCAAAGTGATGCACAATACAATAAAATCAATTTAAAACAGCCAACAAAGAAAGATGACTAACAGTAATTAATAATTAATAATAACAAGAATTAAAACCAACAATTCATCAGTAATATTTGTAGAACATGAGTGTATAAACACCATGTACTATATGTGCAGCACATTTCACCTGCCTGGAAAATAAAGTATGGCATCTCATAAGATTGATAAGCATTGGTCCATCACCGCAAGATCAATATTCAAAGTGGAGTCATCAATCATCCTACCACAGGGTGTATTGAAACATCTTATCGCATGGATTATCATCTGTATATTTACCTGCCATTGCAGATAGTTCAAGAAATGTGGGTAAGTAAATGGAAAGAGAAATGTGCCCAAGCTGATAGGATTCCTAAGAATTAAATATTAGTTTCTTCAGTAGAGTATGCCAGGTATGTGGATGTGCACAAATGCAAGATATCAGCAAAACAAATAGCATTTCTCCGTACCTTCTGCCAGTGATACAGTCACATTTCTCAACTATATACCGTAGAGAAAAATGGAAAAGAAATGGTAGAGAGACAATTATGGCGAACAAAAAATGGATAACTCAAATCGACTCATAAGCTATATAGCTGTGTAAATTCATGCCATCCAACATTTTTTCTGAGAGAAAATAAATGCTAAAGTTTACTGAATTTCATGTCTTAAGTTTCTCATTATTTGTCAAACTGTGTGATTCAAGTTCAAATTTTAAATTCTTTACACACATGTTAGATGTAAACTGGTACTTAAAGTATACACTTTTTGATCACTTTTTTAAAAAAATGAATCTGAAATAATGAAATAATTACGAATTTGTTGGAATTTCAACAATATTTTATTATTCAGCATTTAATATTACAAAGTATATTGATGGTTTTGAGTCTCTGTGTTCTTGCACCTCAGGCTATAAGTCATGTCTTCATAGATAAAATTTTGCCTTTTCTTTGCCTTGTCTTTTTGGAAGCATTTCTTGATCTATTTATAAAGACAACAAATAAGAGGCATTACCCCTAAGGGATTTGTTTTTTAATATTTCCAAATTACTTAACAGTTCCTTATGCTATGTGTAGATCAGAGGTGGATTGCCAATTTTCTCACTACCAGTTCGGGGGTTGGCGCACAACGTTTCTGCGCATGCACAGAAGCGTCTGGGTGGGTGGGTGGAGCCTCCTACTGCCGCTACTACCAGTTTGACTGATCCAGCAGCAACCCACCTCTGGTGTAGATTTGTTGAACCATATAACATAAACAAAAACTAAATCCAACAATTCTTAACAAATTTTTAAAAAAATGATAATTGCAATATGTAAATCATAGTGTAAAATAAAAAATCAATATGCGGGAACTGTAAAATAGGCTTGTAATGCTACAGGTTTTCATTTCACTAAGTATTATACTTGAACTGAATAATTTCTGCATCAGCTATTATAGGAAGGAGGACATAGCTGGACATTTTCAAGATAGCAATGACAACTACCTGTCAGCAAATATTAATGTTGTATTGTATCACAAAGCTTTTCTTTTCAGCTTGCTCTGATTTGATTAAGGTTATACATTGGTACAGAATAATTGGAACAAAGAAACCTCCAGACATTTAGATTAGAAAAAAAAGTGTTATAAATATTCCTTGCTATACTACAATTATGCAAGTTATTTGAAATTATTTTGGATATTTCTTGACTGAGCTACATAATTTTTATGAAGGAAAGAATGGAAATTGATGGAACTTAGTTAATACAATACCTTGTAATTAGCCATACTTACCGGTACATTTGCATGATAGATGATACATGATCCAAACATAAAAAACAAGAGCATTAACACAGAAATAAAGATATACAGCATCCAGGGAGATTGAAAATTCTTCTTTGAAGGTGCTATAGTGAAGAAAATGGGACATGAGGTTTACCATACTGCTTTATACCTGCTTTCGTAGCCTCCAAATGTGAAGAAATAATATAGGTAGTTCTCAATTGAAGATCACACGTGAGCTCAAAATGTCTGTTGCTTAATGAGACATTTGTTAAGTGAATTTTGCCCCATTTTACAACCTTTCTCTCTTATCTGATTCACAGCAGTTATTAAGTTAGTGGCATGGTTGTTAAATGAATCTGGCTTCCCCATTGAGTTTGCTTGTCAGAAGTTCGCAAAGGGGAATTGCATGATCCTGGGACACTGCAGCCATCATAAATATGAGTCAGTTGCCAAGTGTCTGAATGTTGATCATGTGACTTCAGGGATGTTGGAATGGTCGAAAGTGTGAAAAACTGTCATAAATCATTTTTTCCAGTGCCATTATAACTTTGAACAGTCACTAAATGAACTGTTGTAAATTGGGGGCTACCTATATTTCCTCTAACCATATTAACTGAAACACCTGGCATTTGTATTTGCCAATCCATATGGAACCTTGAAGAAAGCTTTAATGGACCCTAGCCCTCCATCACTGAACATCCTTTTGTTCTGTGGACTTCAACTCCCACAATTTATTAAACTTAAATTATTAATATGCAACATCTCAGGTATTTATATTTAATTATTTTAAAATATTATTTTATCGTATGCATGGGCATACAATTGTATGGTGTGTGTGTGTGTGTGTGTGTGTGTGTGTGTGAGAGAGAGAGAGAGGGGGGGGGGGAGAGGTTGGTATCGGTTCATTGCACATGTGCTTCGCTCATGCATGCGCATACCATGTGTTGTTTGAGCATTCGCAATTGACTGTGAACTGTTCTGCGCATGCACAGAAACTTGCCAGCAATGGCAGAAGAGACTGGTGAACCAGTTTGTGGGCATGGCCAGACTTGGTCACTGCCGGTTCTGTGATCCAGGCCGAATGACCACTACTAGTTTGGCTGAACCGGGAGCAACCCACCTCTGGTATGTGTGTGTGTTTATGCAGAGTGATTTCCTTATATATTCTGTAAACTCCTTAAGTCAAATTAGACTAAAGCAATGTATCAACTTTATAAATAAACAAATCAATCAATCAATATGTTGACTTTCAAAGATGATCAATTTCTAAATTAAGATTGCAGTGTAGGCTTCAAGCTGAATTAGAAAGTTTCCAAACAAAAAAGAGGTAAATTAAGCAGTTATCTGAATAACCGAATCAAGGCCTGAATTGAATCTTCTGGTCTATAAGTTCAATTATTTAAGAGTCTAGATTTTTCCAGTTTAAAATTCAATCCATTCCATTGTCAAGTTTCTCATTTATCTACTTTCTCAAATATGTATTTTTACCGTATATACAAATATATACCATATGTATATTTTATTTACATGTTTGCTCAGGGTATATTATTTGTTTCTCATCCATCTCAGAATAATGTATTTTATATGCTCTACTATACTTTCATTTTGTAGGCACTTGACTCGAATAAACACATTTTGTATTAGTCTAGAACAAAATATGAAGATGCTGAAGTCTAGAAGGGAAAGGGAACAAGTTGCCACTTTCCCCAACTCTAGTGACATTAGGTTTATTACTTTTTTTAAAAAAAGATATCACCTTAATTTGTATCCAAACTCTCCATATTTACATTCCTCAGACTTTTAATACAACATGATTAAATAGAGTTCAAGATGTCTAGATAGTACCAAATTGGGGAAAATGGTCCATGATTTATAATTGAAAAATCAAGCTGCTAACCATATGACCTTTTGTGTCCACCCTTACCTTTTATTGCCAAAAAAATATTCACTGTGCTATTCTTCTGCTTAAACCCAGAGTCTGTGGTCAAGTTTGCCACACACATATATACATTGCTGTCATTTTTCTTCAGTTGCTTCAGTGTAATTGTGGCTGTGTTGTTCATCTCAAAATACTCAGTGCGATTTTCATATGTAGGAGCTTCTGTCTTGATTTTGCTATGGGTAACATAAAGCACTACCGGGATGTTTCCATAGGTTTGTTTCAGGTACAGACCTTCAATCCCATACATAAACTGGCAGGTGAGATTGACAGATTGCCCTTCTTCAGCAATAAGAACCATCAATTCTTGACTGACCATTTTATCTGGAAAGAAAAAGATCTCCTGAGTGAAGGTGATGGTGAATATTATTTATGCCCTTGCCATATTGATCTTAAGTGTTATAGTGTGCGTAAGTTCCTATTCCAAGTCTATTTAAAAATACAAAACTCTGAAGATGAAGCCTCATTATAGGATCCTTTCAGTTGTATTTCAGTCTTGATACTGAGGAGAAACCGAAATTATTTTGAGGCATTTAGCACTCACAATGCAAGTTCCAGTTAGTCCTTCACACAGCCTGGCTTATGTGCCTTATTCCTGTTATGTACCTCTGTTTCAGTGGTGGGTTCTGGATCCCATTGCAATTGGTACAGCAAAAGTTGGCTATGGCTTATTTAAGGAGTTACTGACAGGTATAAGGTGTGCATAACATCTCAATTTTTCTCCTTGGAACCTCCTATTTTGACAGTTTAATCTGAGAAAGTTAGTATTATTTGCTTTCCAAAATCAATAACAAAGATGAAATATGAAGTAATAAAAATGCAAGGCAAGTTCATGACACAATTTAATAATACATGAAAGGCACAATCTCTACCACACATAACTACTCGTAGAAATTTGGCAGAAATTGATCAGTATCCAAAAAGGGAATTTCGGTGCCATTCTGGCAATAAAAAATTCTTATGACACCATAAAAATTAATAGCATAATTGTTTCCATTACTTTTAAATACATTTGGAAAGGAAAGTTCTCACATTTCAACAATACAACTATTTAGAATTTATATGTAAAAGTTAATTTCTGGTAACATTCGCAGACATTTCTCAACCAAACCTGAATATACTACTTTGTATACCACACTCAGACATGCATCTTTATGCTTTCTCAAACATTTTGTGCTTTTACACACTCAACTTATCTACTTTACTGTACATGAACATAGCCAAGAATGTACAGATGCCATGATGGCTATGGGGTACCAACACAGCTATAAAACAAAAATAATTGTTAACATCTGGTTATCAACCAGATGAAATGGAAACTCTTTAAAAAAAACATGAAACCCAGTTGCTAGTCTGTTTTTTTTTTGTTATTTACACATCCTGCAAGAAAAGAAAGAAAGAGAGAGCGATGGGGTACCAACACAGCTGTAAAACAAAAATAATCCTTAACACCTGGTTATCAGCCAGATGAAATAGAATCTCTTGAAAGAACATATGAAATCCAGTTGCTAGACTGGATTTTTTTTTTGTTATTCATACATCCTGCAAGAAAAGAGAGAGAGAGAGCAGCCTTCTATCAGGCATGCTAAGGAAAGCATTAGGATTTTGAAATAAATCATATATAAACATTCTCAATATTCATCGAAAGAAAATGTTAATTTATACCAATAGGCTAAACCCAGATCTGATTTTTTCTCCTGCAATCAGCCAAAACAGTGTCTCTCTTTATATCATTAATAAAATAAAGATCCATACAAATAAACAATCTTTTTGAACTTATCCTACATCAATAATTCTCAGTAAGGTTAAAATCAGTAAAACAACTTTTGGATATCTTCTACCTTTTGGTTCTGCATTTCCAGGAGAAAGCAGCAATAGAAAATATGCAGAAAGGATCCAGAGCATTTTGCAACAGCTGTTTTTTCTACCTTAATGCAGCTACTCTTTAATCACAGCAAAAATTAACTTCCCACTTAGGTGATCATGTGATTTTCTAATGAGAACTTGGTTGAGTGTAAATCATAACCGTATATACTGTCGAATCTAAAGCAATGACTAACAACCCACAAATAAAAACACATTTCTGAGAAGGTACAAAGACATGTATTCAGCCTTAGTTCTTTTTTTAACAAAATATTAACTATCACAAAAATCTTCATACTAGTCCCTCAGAAGCAAAGTTTGCTTCCACTTTATTCCACCCAAACATACGGATTAAGTATTTGAAGTATTTTTTAAAATAGGTCAAAGGAGTACTAAAATAAAAACAATATTTATTCATTTATTTGTTTCTTGGTGATCTTTCTGAATTCTCCATCTTTTTTATCAACAACTTGTCTGTTAGATTAAGAAGAGGTCATTTACCTTAAATGTTTGGAACTTAAATGCTTATTTAGGTTTATTCCGATGTAGACAAGGATAGGAATACACTGTTAATCATAACTGGCATATAGACTTTATCAAATGAACCTTAAAGTTTTAAAACACCTTAGGATATCCATCAAAACATTTATCTCCAGGATGTGATGTTACATACAATACAGGAAAAAAATGTAAATAGATACAGTCACATTTCTGAACTATACACTGTAGGAAAAAAACAGAAAAGAAATGATAGCCAGACAATTATGGCAGACATAAAATGGATGACTCATATTCACTCATAAACTAAATTACTGTGTAAATTCCTGCTACCTAACATTTTTTTCTGGAGGAAAATACATACTAAAGATGACTGAATTTCATGTCTTAAGTTTCTCATTTTTTGCCAAGCTGCCTGTTTCAGTTTATCATAATTCAAGTATTTCCGTTATCTAATCCAACTATTATTTTTCTTTATAATGGTATTTTTGCATATACCTCTCAAAATATACACTATCCTTGCTATCATTTTCCCCTAATAAAAAGTGATTTGTTTTTTACTTTTAGGTGCAATTTTGTGTTGATTTTTCTCTCATATATGATTTTTTAATAATACATTTTGCAGATTTGTAGAGGTAAGTCTTTTAAAGGATTAATCAATTATACATATTCCAAAATAAGAAAGAAATACTCACATTCAGATTTGTCAAATGTCTGTATCTTTAATGTAAGGACATAAGGAAAAGCAAATGATGGAATATAAACAGTACTGCTTATATACAACCAAGATATCTTGAAGCCTTTATTGCATGTTTTGCTCTCCCTCTCTCCCTCTGTCTTCTCTCTCTCTCTGACTTTCTCCCTAATAAAATAACTCCATGTTTTTAACTTATAAATTTGGTTTAAAAGCTGAAAAAGTAGAATATACTATAGAAGAATAAACAGACAATTCTGCAATTATATTTTTTATTCACCTTACGTACAGAAACACATGGCAACCTACATAGGCTTCTTTCTACTCCCCCCCCCCAACGCATCAGCCACCTTGTGTTAGGGAGTTGTTGGTCTGAAATCATGAGGTAAAGTACTAGGGCTGAGGATGAATGACAATTTGGCTCTTCGCAGTGCCAACATGATTACCACTACACCACATTGGCTTTTTTGCGCATATTGAAATATTAAAGTTATATCTCTTAAAATGTTTCTACTGCATTGTAATTGTACAAGATAAAAAACATTTTCAACATCTTCCCTTCTAAATACTTGCTAATATTTCTATAATGTTTTCTACAGATACATCTTCAATAACTGTGGATGTGGAACTCAATGGGAAGAATGCTATATTTTAAAAACTGCAATATATTTTCCACTTGTATTCCTCTTCATTAAACTCGGTTTTGAATACTTTCAATAATATATTACATATAAAAAATACTGCAAATATTTACGGTAATGACATCATTTCAAAATACATACTTATATAACTAGCACTAACCACAACAATTATAAAGTTAAGCCATATTAAGATTAAGATAGGTAAGGACATATATAAACCTAGTAAGAATTTAAGCCACCCAGATTAAGGCTCCTGCGCTGTTCTTTTTCAGGTTTTTAGCTGAATGTATGAAGGGGAAGTAGGCTTGACTTGGGTTGAATGATAGCACACTTCTCTGAACCCAGAAGTGTAAAATTATAAGGTTGGAAGGGATCTTGGAGGTCTTCTAGTCCAACCTCTTCTCCAGTGTAGGAATCCTCACCACTATTCAGGACAAATGGCTCTCCAGTCTTATTTTGCAGATCTCTAGCAATGCAGCACCCACAACTTCATGAGGTAGGCTGTTTCATTGCCTAATTGTTCTCACAATCAGGAAATTCTTTCAAGTTTGGAGCTCTGTTGTAGTTTTTCCATCCAATGGTTCTTATCTCGCACCAGGGGTGGGTTTCTCGCCCCGTTCCAACCGGTTCGGTTGGAACGGGGCCGGCGGCATCCTCGTGCACGCGCGCAGCACACGCATGCGTACTAGCATCTGTGCGATGCTCCAGCTGCTCCTGGAGGATGTATGTGTCCTGCGCATGCGTGGAAGCGCAGAACTCGTCAAAACTGGGTAAGGAACGCGGGCGGGCCCTTTGCCGTTCCCGGAAGTTACTTACTTCCGGGTTCGCCGACCAACCGGTTCGCGGGAACCGCCGCAAACCGGTTGAAACCCACCCCTGTCTCGCACCCAGGTACTTGGGAGAGTAAATCTACTTTTCTCTTCCTGGGAGGTCCCTCTATGAAAATTGCTATCGTGTCTCCACATAGTCTTTTCTTCTTCAACCTAAACAAGTTTCAAATTTAAGATTTGGATTCCAAGCCTTTGCCATCTTTTTTGCTCTTCTATGCATGCTTTCTAGTTCTTCCAGCATAAAGCAGTACTGTCACTTTCCATGATTTTGATGCTACGGTTTGATGCTAGGTTGACTCAGCCTTCCATCCTTCCAAAGTGGGTAAAATGATGACCCAAATTGTTAGGGGCAATATGCTGACTCTGTAAAACCGCTTAGAGAAGGCTATAAACAGTGGTGGGATTCAAAAAATTTTACTACCGGTTTTGTGAGCATGGTTTGGTGGGCATGGCATGGCATGGCTGGGTGGTTGTGGGTTGGTGAGTATGGCAGGGGAAGGATGCTGTAAAATCTCCATTCCCACCCCACTCCAGGTGAAGGTTACTGCAAAATCCCCATTTCCTCCTGATCAGCTGGGACTTGGGAGGCAGAGAATAGATGGGGGTGAGGCCAGCCAGAGGTGGTATTTACCGGTTCTCTGAACTACTCAAAATTTCTGCTATCGGTTCTCCAGAACTGGTCAGAACCTGTTGAATACCACCTTTGGCTGTAAAACACTGTGAAGCAGTATATAAGTCTAAATGCTATTGCTATTGCTATACTTCTAGCGATGCAACCCAAAATAGCATTGGCACTTTTGGTAACTGAAGTATGGTGTCAATTCCTGCTTATATGTGGTCTAGCAAGACACCTTGATTTTTGTGGTAAGCATTCCAACACTTCTAATAAACCAGAGTCTCTAATTGCACTGAGTGCTATTTTGACATCCAAAGGAATGCAAATTGGATTCTCTTCAGATCTTCAGCTAAATGTGTGTGCCAGGGTTGACAGTGTGGAAGTCAGAGGAGGTGGGATAAGTAGGTCCATTCTTGACTCAGTTTGTGCCCTTCACACATGTAATGGGGCTACCTGAATGGAGCTTTTGAACCTTAACTTTCAAATGCAAACTGATGTTCAAAGTGTACATGTCTTTATCGCTTTAAAAAAAATAATGGAACAATTATATTTTTGTTGGAATTACAACAATATTTTGTTATTCAGCATTCAATATTACATATAGCATAAGGATTTATTGTAGTCTCAGATTTCTTGTGCCTCAGGCTATAATTCATGTCTTCATAGATAAAATTTTGCTTTGTCCTTGCATGTCCTTTTTGGAAGCCTTTCTTGTTCTGTTTAAAAAGACAATAATTAAGATGCATTACTCCTTCTTTTTTACATTTCCAAGTTACCTAAAAATCTCTGTGCTTGGTGCAGATCTGTTGAAGCATAATATAAACAAGATATAAAAATAAATACAACATTAACAAATAAAAAAAATTGAAGTATGTAAAATCATTGTATAAAACCAAAATCAATGTGTAGGAACTGTAAAATGGATTTGTAATGCCACATGTTTATATTTCACTGGTCTTGGACTGAATAGTTTTCAGCATTATCCATTATAGGAAGGAGGGCATAGCTGGACATTTTTAAGGTCACAATGACAAGTACCTATAGCAAATATTAATGTTGTGCTGAATCACAAGGCTTTTCTTTTCAGTTTGCACTTATGTGATTATGATTATTATATTGATCCACTGCAGTCCTTACATTGGTATAGAAAAACCAGAATAAAAAACCTGCAAACCTTTAAATTAGAAATTCTTTTGTATTACAAATATCCAATGACCTACAATTATGCAGGGAAGGACTTATTTGTCATTATCTTGGGACATTTCTTGACTGATATACATAATTTTTGGAAGAAAAGAATGGAAGTTGATGGAACTTAGTTAATATAATGTCTTGATATTAACCATACTTACATTGGTACGATAGATGATATAAAATCCCAGCATAAAAATAAAGAGTATTAACACAGAGATAATACTATACAACATCCAGGAAGATTCAAAATTCTTCTTTGCAGCTGCTGTATGGAAGAAAATGGGACATATAGTTTATCATAATGCTTTACACCAAGGATGTCAAACTCAAGGTCCAGGGGCTAGATTCAGCCTGCAGGGTGCTTAGATCTGGCCTGCAGGGCTGCCCTGGAAACAGCAAAGGACTGGGCCACAGTGCCTCTACCACTATTGTCCCCTCAATGTGCAATTTTCTTTTTAAATAAGCTTTCCTTGGTTATGTACTTTTTAAAATGTGTACATTCTGAAGTGTGTGTGTGTACAGAATGTACATATTCAAATATATACTGCAAGCATATTTTATATACATGTTTGCTCAGTGCACATTACTTGTTATTCATCCTTCTTGGTATGTGCATTTTTATATCCTTTAATTATACTTTGATTTTGTACAAACACATTTTTGTATTGGTCTAGAACTAAATGTGAAGATGCTGGAAGGGCAACTGAATTTTAGTTTATGAACTATCACTTTCCCCAAACCCAGTATTATCAAGTTTATTACTTTTTGTAAAAAAAAAAAAATCACTTTAATTTGTATCCAGATATTCTACATTTACTTTTTCATTTCATGGAATTCTAAGAAACTATGGCTAATGGAAGTTAGAATCCAAGTACCAAATTGAGAAAAAAATGGTTAATGATTTGTAAGTGAGAATTGTCAACATGATCTTTTTCTCCATTCCTACCTTCTACTGCCAAAAGAATAGGAGAGCTATTCTTCTGCACAAGTTCATTGTTTATGAACATGCCTGCCCTACACAGGTATACATCACTGTCATTCTCTTTCAGGTGCTTCAGTGTGATTGTGGCCATGTTGTTCATCTCATAATACTCAGTGCGGTTTTCATATGCAGGATCTTCTTTCTTGATTTTGCCATGTTGGGTAACATAAAGCACCTCCGTGACTTTTCCAAAGGTTCGTTTTAGATATAAACCTTCAATCCTATGCATGAACTTGCAGGTGAGATTAACAGATTGCCCTTCTTCAGCAATAAGAACTTGACTGACCATTTCATCTGGAAAGAAAAAGATCTGAGTAATGAATATTATTTATGCCCTTGCCATATTGATATTAGTGGATTTTAAGTGTTATAGTGTGTGCCAGTTCCTATTCCAAGTCTATTTAAAAATACAAAACTCTGAAGAGTTCATTATAGGATCTTTTCAGTTGTATTTCAGTATTGATACTGAGGAGAAACCCACATTATTTCCAGGCATTCAGCACTCACAATGCAAGTTTCAGTTAGTCCTTCACACTAGAAACATCTTGGCTACTGAGCATTATCACAGTTTTGTAGCTTTCTGCAAATGCCACCTGCTGAATACCACCCCCTATTCTCCTGAAAGGTGGCAGACACAATAAACAAGCCCATTTTAATTTTTCATTTTGTCTCATTTAGCTTTTTATTATTGTCACTACATCATAGAATGAGAGCTTCTGCTGCATAGCTTTGCTAAGAAAAAAAAATTCTTTGAATCATGGAACTGCTTTAAAAGCAGTAGCTATCACTTTCAAAGTGCATTCGTTAAATATTACGTTTTATATACTATAATAAAGATAGTATACTTTGAAAGTAGTCCTTAGCATCCCAAAGATCTCAAAATTTAATGTTTATATGTTTAAGATACATTTCGGGGATGCTTAAAAGTATTTTCTTCTAGAGTTATAATAGAGCAGAAATTCTGGCAGAAAGAACTATAGTTCCTCAATGTTTGAATATCAGTATCAAATTCCTCTGATTCCTTACATGCTTCAGCAAAGGGACTAGAGCTGTGCAGAAATCTGTATTTGAAGGGGAGAAGGTGACTCAGAGCATAATTCACCATGAAACACATTTTCCCCTTAGGATTGCATGGCAAGAGTTGGCCAAGGTCAGGTCAGATGTGGCTTATTTAAGGAGCTATGTACAGATGTGCATACCTTCTTGATTTTTCTCATTGGATTTGACAGCTTAAACTGAGAGGGTTAATATTGTTTGCTTTCCAAGACCAACAGAAAAGATAAAACATAAAATATTAAAAATTACAAAGCAAGATAATGAAACAATTTAATAATGCAAGAAAGGCAACAATCTCTGCAAACCATAGCTATTCATAGAAATATTGCAGAAATTGGTTAGTATACAAAAAGGAATTTCAGTGGGCTTGTAGTAATAAAAGACTCTTTGACACATAATTTGAAACTAATAGCATAATTTGTATCCATTACTTTTAAGTACATTTGGAAAGAATCTTCTCACATTTTAAATATATAATATTCCTAGACATTTCTCAGACAAACCTGAATAGCCTATTTTGTATCCCACATTCAGATAAAATATATTTATGCTTTTTCAGACAATTTCTGTTTTTATACACTGAAATTCTCTACTTTACATGTGCATTGTCAAGCCTGCACAGATGCCATGACAGCTATGGAACACTAAGGCAGTGTCAAAACAAAAGTAATCATTAACACCTGGTTTTGGCCAAATAAGATGGAATAACTTGAAAGAAGATATGATTGTCTGGAATTTTGAATAAGAGTTCTCAAAATGTCACCATATTTTATTGCAACTCCTACTTAGCTACAACCACTTGCTAGACTGGTTTTCTCTGTTGTTTACTCATCTTGCAAAAAAAAAAACCCCACACAAAATATACTTCTACAAGTCATGCTAAGATATGAATAAAACCTACAAATTCTGAGATAATTGATATGAAAATTCTGAGTATTTACATTATTCAAAGAAAACTTTGATTTATACCAAAATGCTAAACCCAAATCTGATTTCTTCCCCTCTAGTCAGCCAAAACAGTTTCTCCCTTTATATCATAAATAAAAGCAAGATCCAGACAAATAAACAGTGTTTTTTTAACTTAGCCCATGTTATTAATTCTTAGTGAAGATTAAACATCAATAAAATATTTTTTGGATATCTTCTACCTTTTGATCCTGCATTTCCAGGAGAAACCAGCAAGAGAAAATACACAGAAAGGATCCAAAGCATTTTGTAACAGTTGTTTTTTCTACCTGAAACCAGCTACTCATTACCCACAGAGCAAAAATTGCCTTCCCATTTGGGTGATCACATGATTTTTTAACCAAATGAGTGCTTGGCCTAAACCACATCAGTATATACAGTCAAATCTAATGGTATGAGTAACTATGCACAAATAAAACCATATTTCTTACAAGATATAAACAACATGTGTTCAGCCTTAGTACTTGTTTTAGCAAAATCACAAAATAGTTATAAAAATGTTCATGCTAGTCCTTCACAAACAACATTTGCTTCCACTTCATTCCATACCCACCTACAAATGATATATCATAATGTCTATAAAATAGATTGAAGGAGGACTAAAATAAAAACAATCTTTATTAATTTCTCTTTGTGTTGCCTATTGTCCTTTTGTCATATCCTTTTCATCACAATTTTCAGAGTTCTGTCAAACGCCTTCCCAAGTACACATGTCAAACTAATCTACAGTATTTTTTGCATTCATACTTGAAAGGGAGGGGAACAATAATAGTATACTTCCAATCATCAGACCAAGGTAAGGTGACCAGATGTCCCGATTTTGGCGGGACAGTCACGATTTATAACAATTTGTCCCATGTCCCGGGGCTTTTTAAAAAAGTCCCGATTTTCTGGCTTCATGTTGAAAGCCCAGTGGATTTGCTTTAGAAATCCTAACTGGGGCAAGACAAAAGACACTCTGTCTAACCTCTCTCTCTCTCTGTCTCAGTACTTTCATTGAAAATATTAAAACTTTAAAGCAAGAAAACTGACCCCCCCTGCGCCCTTTTACCTCATTTTATAAGAAAAAATGACCCAGTACCATAGAGCTCCAGGAAATACTTGGCTAGAGAAGTCACGAGTGTTCCTTCCTGGATTTCCCAGAGGGGAGGGGCACGGAGGTTGGAGGTCAGCTCGTATGGGAACAATGGTGGCAAAGTTTCTTTGAAAAATATATCCCTGACTAATTTCACCATTTTAATTTGCTCAGTTTTTTGTATTAACATCTACATCATTCTGGATTGACCTGGAGTGCCTGCCTGCTGGTAAGTGAGCTGGGTTTTTTCTTTTATTTTTTTAATGTATTTTAAAATAATATTTTATTTATTGTCCATAGGATTTTTTAAAGTAGTTTTATTCTGTGTGGATTCTTTTTTTAAATTGTCTTAGACTATTTAAAAAAAGATTCTATCCAAAATAAATTGAAGTGAAACCATTTTTAAAAATTCTATGCACAATACTTTGAAATATATTGTGCATAGAATTTTTAAAAATATTTTTACTTCAATTTATTTTATGTGGAATAGCTTGAAATGTTTTATTTCAATTTATTCTGTGTGGATTCTTTTTTTAAATTGTCTTAGACTATTTAAAAAAAGATTCTATCCAAAATACAAAATACCAGCTGCAGTTATTCACTTAAGAACTGTGGCAAGAAAGGTGGTATAGTGACCAAAGTTACAATGGCATTAAAAAAAGTGACTGATGATCATGTTTCACACTTACCGACCATTTTCACACTTAGCGACCTCATGGTCACGCGATCAAAATTTTGATGTTTGGCAACAGATTTGTATTTATGATGGTTTCAGTGTCCTGGGGTCATGTAATTGCCTTTTGTGACCTTTTGACAAAGTCAAATGGGGAAACCAGATTCACTTATGTTACTAACTTATCAGCTGCAGTTATTCACTTAAGAACTATGGCATGAAAGGTGATATAGTGACCAAAGTTACAATGGCATTGAAAAAAGTGACTGATGACCATTTTTCACACTTAGCGACCATTTTCACACTTAGCAACCGTTGCACCATCCTCATGGTCATGTGATCAAAATTTTGATGTTTGGCAACAGTTACAATTTATATTTGTAAATATGTTGAAATAAAAAAAATTACAATACTATTTTTGCGTTGTATGAAAATTTTTGTTGCTCCGTATAAAATTTTTAATCAAACACACCCCCTCCCCCCCGGTCAAAGGTGTCCCTCTTTACCAATCTGAAAATCTGGTCACCTTAGATCAAGGTGAAGTTTTTATACACATCATTAAATAAATCACATGGTGATGCCATGTTCAAACTACATTTAAAACATTATTAATGAAAAAACAACACTTTTAAAAAAGGGGATTGTTCATTGTTTTTTGGGAGCATCCTAAGATTACTATGTAAGTAATACTAATACTATTAATATTAATACTATGACCATAGAAGTTCTTAAAATTAAATAAATATATTTTCTTGCCAACTCATCTACCCCACAGCCTTATCAGTTACAATGTTTCATAATAGTTATTTCATTTCCATCTGTTTGTTTCAATTCTAATTTGACATATTTTCTCAAATTTTTCCTTAATAAAAAGTTTCCAGAATTCCCGCTGTAATATTTCAACACTTTCAATTCTATGAGCTTTCATGGATGCTTCTTGTTTAACTTACCTCTCCAGCTTCCAAAACAACTTATTTCCCTCAAAATCATTCATTTTGTGGGCCATATTTAATCTTATTTCCTTATTTCCTCATATGTAGCTTCTTTCAATTCATCATTTTATCTAATGATTCTCATTAGACTATCTCAATACACTTCTCTATTACCCTATATCCGTGATGGCAAACCTATGGCAGAACCATTTCTGAGGGCACACAAGATGTTGCCCTGTAGCTCCAGCACACATGTGTGCACTGGCCAGCTGATTTTCAGCCTTGATTTTTGACCATTTTTTCACTCTCCGAAGGCTTCCCAGCCCAACGCGCAAACCAGAAGTTTGGGATGGACTTCTGGTTTGTGCATTGGGCTGTTTTTTGCCCTCCGGAGGTTTCAGGGAAGCCTCCTGAAACTTCCAGAGGGAGAAAAACAGCCCAATAGGCAACCTGGAAGTCCATTCCCAAACTTCTGATTTGCATGTTGAGCATTTTTGCCCTCCCCAGGCTCCCCGAAAGCCTCTGGAGCCTGGGGAGAGTGAAAAATGGACCTACTGGGCCCACCAGAAGTCAGAAAACAGGTTGTTTCCAGCCTCCAGGGGCCCTCCAGGGGACGGGGAGGCCATTTTCACCCTCCCCAGGGTCCTAGAAAGCCCTGCGTGCATGTGGGGTGGGGAGTCACACATCCATACGCAGGAGGCATGGTGCAGGGTGGGGTATTAAATTATGGAGGTGGGTATGCACAAGCACACAATGGTGCGCATGTGCATGCTTTTGGCATCCAAGGTGAAAAAGGTTCGCCATCACTGCCCTATACATTAATATAATTATTATTCCTACTTCATGCAGCTATCCAATTTTCTTCTATTATGACCCGTTCCCATAATAGAAGAAAATTCCCTTCTCATTCTGATGCTAGATTAGTTTATCTTCTAATATACAGCACCCATGCCTTCTTTTTCTGCAGTCATTCTACTTTCACTTTATTTTCTTTCACTTCCTTCCTTTTCCTCCGTGTCTACCCCCCCCCCCAAGGATTCATTATTGACACTAATAAATATAGCACACATTCAGAATATCTAATCATTCTTGTACTCAAAATCATTTCTTTCTGGACCAACTTGGGCCACACGATAAAGTTCCACATAACCAACAGCACTCAGTATCTCTGAATTAGTATCACGAACTTTAGGTATAGCAAACAGTCAAACTACCAAATCTGCACTGCAGACGTCCAGACATAAAAATCGTTTTACTGTCCTCTAGTGGTTGTCTAGTTCTTTTGCAGCCTATACCTGGTAGCCCTAATGTACCAAAGTGCAAAGATCTACTCAGAAAGCTTTATTCACTCATTTTTGATTGGCTTCTGCCTTCCACTCGTGCTCAGCAGAGCAAAAAACAAAAAATTGAAAACACTTTAAAAATATTTAATCTTGCCAGCCATCTAGCATCTTGGAATGCAAACAAAGTAAGATTAAATAACTTGCATTTTCTTACATACTGAGTAATGCATACTGAATGGTTTAATTTTTGATTTATGACACTGGGGATCCTAAAGGAAGTTTCATGACAAATTTGGTAATTCTTCTTCTTCTTTTTATCCAGGGACAAATATAGCTTTTTTTCCAAACTTCATTGACACTGGGGATCCTAAAGGAAGTTTCATGACAAGTTTGGTACTTCTTCTTTTTTTTATCCAGAGAAAAATATAGTTTTTCCCCCAAGATTCGTTGTCCAGCTTCTTAACAAAAACTAGTGATCACAGTCATACAATGTTAGATACTCCATATCCGTGTATTTGTATATCTGTAGCTCAGATTTGAACTGTGGAGCCTTCGCTGCTCTTTGAGCATGGTTGTTTGCTTGCAGATGTCTTACTACCTTACTGGGTAAGGGCATCAGTGAGAATAAGCATGGGATTTGCTCCGTTACTGGTATATACAGTAGCTTCACCTATCAATGTTCTCCTTGGTAGTCTTAGATGCTCATAATCTACATCAGCGGCCTCCAATTTTTTTGGCACCAGGAACACAGTTTCATGTGCTGCCTGAATCCCATGAATGGGGACTTCTCTTGATTGCAGGCATGCTGCAGACCGGTGCTGGTCCATGGACCAAGGGTTTGAAGATCCCTGATCTAGATAGTGATTCCAGAGAATCAAGGTTTAATACCCAGATAGAACATTCATTATACAGGAAGATAACAAAGGAGTACAATTCACACATACATGAAACTTCCAAGAAGGCTTGGCCACCTTAGCTTTTTCTCATAGGCAAATGAAATAGGTTAGAGTGCCTTTCACTAATTCAGTTCATCTGGGAATTGCCTGATTTTAGAGAATTACCTTTTGTTGTGGAAACTATGCCTTCTTCTTTTCTTCAAAGTCATCAGTTTTGACAAACTGCATCAGCTGAAATCTCCCAAAGGAGATTTTTGCTTCCATGGCTGCTTTAGGTGGGTCTCATGAACTACACTTTCCATATATGTCAATTGACAAACACATAGCATAAATCTACATATACTTGTGTTTGTTTGCTGTGTTTATATACGGCCATATTTAGCAGAAATAACTCCTAATGGATTATAACTCCAAAACATAAAAGCAGAATGAAGCATAAATGCCAATAAATATTGAAACAGCCATAAAGGTTGCTATGTATTAGTGACCACACATTTCCCAAAGGCCCTCCAGAATAGCTCTGTTGTTAACAATTTCTGTAAATCAAAAGGGAGAGTGTTCCACTACATGGTCACAGTAGCACAAAAATGTTGCCTGTAGGTTTCAGCCCCTTTCATCTCCCCTACACGGGAGGCCATTAAATAATGTTGGCTGGAGATTCACAAAGGGTGAATTGAGTGTTATCCATATGCTGTGGCAATCTACAATGCTGATGGTATATATAATCAGTGGAGGGATTTAACTAATTTAGCAACCGGTTTGCTGAAAATGTGAGCGTGCACATATGGCTTCCACGCAAGTGCGTTCACGGCTTCCACACATACACAGCTTCCGCCATGCAGTGCAGCTCAACCAAACAGCCTTTTGGGGCCTGTTTCCCTCCATCTCTGCTCTCCAGGGCAGCGACTGTTTCTCTCTGCATTGCTGAGAGAGCGTCTTATGTATGTATGTATATGCATATGTAGAGTATATACCATATTTTTCAGAGTATAAGATGCACCGGAGTATAAGACGCACCAAGATTTTGAAGAGGCAATTTTTTTTAAAAAAGTAGGTAGGTAGGTAGGTAGAGGGATATAGAGGGAGAGAAAGAGAGAGAAATACAGTAGGTAGGTAGGGAGAGAGAGTAGTTAGGTAAGTAGATAAAGAGATAGAGACAGAGACAGAGAGAGAGAGAGAGGGAGGGAAGGAGGGAGGGAGGGAAGGAGGGAGGGAGAAATATAGTAGGGAGGGAGAGTGGGTAGGTAGGTAGGTAGGTAGGTAGAGGGATAGAGAGAGAGAAAGAGAGAGAGAGAATACAGTAGATAGGTAGGGAGAGAGAGTGAGTAGGTAGGTATGTAGGTAGATAGAAGGGAGAGAGAAATACAGTAGATAGGTAGGGAGAGAGAGAGAGTAGGTAGATAGGTAGGTAGATGTTTCCAGGTGTATTTATCCATGTGCTGGAGAAGGAAATCACTGACAATCTGCAGCATCTAAGACTTTGTTTCTGCTGGCACAGCACTTGATCAATGTAATTCTCAACAATCAGTTAAAGAGTTTTTCAAAAGGGGGAAAAAAGTGTTTGCACTCTGCAAACCTCCCCCAAACGGCCTGTTTTTCACGAAAACGGGCCTGTTTTTTTTTTAAAAAAAGGCATGAATAGCCTTGGGAGGTGCTTGCAGAGAGCTCCTGGGGAGGCCCAAAAATGAGCATCTCGCCCCGTTCCAACTGGTTCGGTTGGAACGGGGCCAACGGTGTCCTCGTGCACGTGTGCGAAGCACGCGTGCACGCACGCGGCGCACGCATGCGTACTAGCGTCTGTGCGATGCTCCAGCTGGTCCTGGAGGATCGCGCAGGTGCTGTATGCGTCCTGTGCATGCGTGGAAGCGCAGAACTCGTCAAAACCGGGTAAGGAGTGCGGGCGGGCAGGTGCGCCCTTCGCCGTTCCCGGAAGTTACTTACTTCTGGGTTCGCCGACCAACCGGTTCGCAGGGACCGCCGCGAACCGGTTGAAACCCACCCCTGCAGAGTATAGGCTTAGTACTGTGAGTTGTCAATATATGTTAGCAGATATTCATTATATTTGAAGTAATCACTTGATTTTTTTTTAAATGTGAGAAATTGTGAGAACTGGCAGGGAAGACTTCAACAGATGTAGGAAGAGATGGTAGGAAGGGTCTAGCAGTAAGAATGATGGAAATAAAATATTTCTTTTTAAAATAATATCTTTATTAAGTTTCAATTTCACATATTAAATTACAAATTATCGTAAAAAGGAAAGGAAAAAGAAAAGAAAGTTTTCTTAAAGTTAAAGTTTCCAAAAATAGAGCTAACAAATACAACAAAAGTGCCTCCTATCTTTTTTTTTTAGAAGATATATTAACAATCTAATCAAATGATTGTCAGGAAGAAAATGCTTGAAAGAGATATGAATGACCTTAATTGACTTGAAGTCTACCTTTGGGTTGTTCCCTGAATATCATTGTATTACAAGGAGATTATATATATATATATTATATTATATATATAATATATATATTATATATATAATATATACACACACACACACATACACATACATACACATACATATACATATACATATACATATACACATACACATACACACACACACACACACACATATATACATACATACATACATACACACACACACACACACACACACACACACACACACATATATATATATATATATATGGGGTTGGACTTAGTCCACTTGTATAAACATGGAGACTTTAGAATGCTTCTTATTGTTTTTTTGCTGCTGCTCCTTCTCTTATAGCTCCTGGTTCCATCCCTGTGGATACTTTTTGTGTATGAACTCTGGGAGGAAGCCAACAATATAAGCAAGTGACACAGTCCAGATTCAAACAAGCGTAGATTAGTTCATGAGACTTTTTTGCTTCTGTCCCTGAAGCTGTTCTCTACACCTCAGCATGAGGGTCGTTTTTATTGCACTGGAATCAGACAGCTCCCACATGTTCTCTTTGCAAATCCAAAGTCAGTCTCTCTCCCTCCCTCCCTCCCTCTCTCTCTCCCTCCCTCCCTTGATCGGATTTCTTGGAGCGAGTTCCAACATGTTACTCCTGAGGAAGTGGACAAGGCCATGGGAGCGGTAAGTGCCTCCACCTGCCTGCTGGACCCGTGTCCCTCTTGGCTGGTTTTGGCCAGCAAGGAGGTTACACGAGGCTAGTTCCAGAGAATTATTAACACCTCTTTACAGGAGGGATCTTTCCCGCAGCCCTTGAAGGTTGCAGTGGTGAGACCCCTCCTTAAGAAACCTTCTCTGGATCCAGCTATTCTTAATAACTATCATCCAGTCTCCAACTTCCCCTTTGTTGGGAAGGTTGTTGAGAAGGTGGTGGCCTTTCAACTCTGACGGTCCTTGGATGAAGCTGATTGTCTTGATCCCTTCCAGTCGGGTTTCAGGCCTGGTTACTCCACCGAAACTGCTTTGGTCGCGCTGACCGATGATCTCTGGTGGGCCAGGGATAGAGGACATTCCTCTATCCTGGTGCTTCTTGACCTCTCAGCGGCCTTCGATACCATCAACCATGGTATCCTTCTGCGACGACTGGGGAAGGTGGGAGTGGGAGGCACCGTTTTACGATGGTTCTCCTCTTACCTCTCGGACAGGTCGCAGTCAGTGTTGATTGGAGGACAGAGGTCAACCCCTAGGCCCCTCAAATATGGGGTGCCACAGGGCTCGGTCCTGTCCCCCCTCCTATTTAACATCTACATGAAGCCGCTGGGTGAGATCATTCGCCGGCACGGGATTAAACACCACCAATATGCGGACAATGCTCAATTGTATCTGTCCGCCCCGTGCCAACTCAGCGAAGCAGTGGAAGTGATCTGCCAGTGCCTGGAGGCTGTTAGGGTCTGGATGGGAGTGAACAAGCTGGCAATCAATCCAGACAAGACCGAGTGGCTATTGATGTTTCCTCCCAAGGATAGTCCAGATTCTCCATCTATCAGCCTGGGGGGTGAAAGTCTTCACCCCTCAGAGAGGGCCCGCAACTTGGGAGTCCTCCTGGATCTGCAGCTGACATTAGAACATCATTTGTTGGCTGTGACTAGGGGGGCTTTTGCCCAGGTTCGGCTGGTGCACCAGTTGCGGCCCTATCTGGACCGGGAGGCACTTCAAATGGTCACTCATGCCCTCGTCACCTCAAGGCTCGATTACTGCAATGCACTCTACATGGGGCTGCCCTTGAAGAGTGTTCAGAGACTACAGTTGGTCCAGAATGCAGCCGTGCGAGCGATATCAGGTGTACCTCGGTACACCCATGTTACACCTATCCTCCGCGAGCTGCACTGGCTCCCTATTGGTCTCCGGACATGCTACAAAGTGCTGGTGATTACCTTTAAAGCCCTACATGGCCTTGGACCTGGATATCTGAGAGGCCGCCTCCTGCTACATACCTCCCAACGTCCGATAAGAACCCACAGGCTAGGCCTCCTCCGGGTGCCGTCGACCGGACAATGCCGGCTGGCAACCACTCGGGGGAGAGCCTTTTCTGTAGCTGCTCCAGCTCTGTGGAACGAGCTACCAACAGAGATCCGGACCCTTCCCATGCTCGCGGCCTTCCAAAAAGCCACCAAAACTGGCTGTTCCAACAGGCCTGGGGTTGCTGATGTATAAATCAGGTCCAACTCCCAGCTAAGCCAAATGTATGTTGTGTTTTTTAAACTGTTTTTGTTTCTCCCTCCCTATTTGTAATTTTATTTTATTTCGTATTTGTAAGCCGCCCGGAGTCCTCCGGGATTGGGCGGCATATAAACTCATTAAATTACGAATTACGAATTCCCTCCCTCCCTCTCTCCCCCTCCCCGCTCTCTCTGTCTTTCGTCCCCTCCCCCATTTTAGCAGTCCTGATCCTAGGTAACGCCAATGCAAAAGCATCTATGTTCGATAACATATAAGAATGATTTTGAGGCGTCCAGTCTGAACTGAAATTGCTTTGGTAAGTAATTAGGTAGGTGAATAAGGCAAAGCTAAGCTATTGCCAATTTAGAAAAGTCGGGAAAGGGAGGAAGGGGCAAGAGCTGGGAAAACTGGGAAATCTAATCAGTAATATTTGCCATGTTGGCAGATTCCGAAAGGAAGGAAGAGATAGCAAGGGCAATGCATACCAATCTGTCTGGATTTCATTTAGTTGAAAGCTGGAGCCAGAGCATTTGAGATTCTGTTCCTACCGACTTCCTGGGAGGAGCCTACTGGTGAAGGCAGCAAAAAATCAGCTGCCTCCGAATTCCTGGCTACGTACCTGTTTAGAGGATCTTCCATCTGACGTCTAATCAGGTTTTCTTATCCTTCAGGCAAGAGGGAAAGAAGAAACTGTTTTGCTGGCAAATGCTCTTCGATTTTTGCAGCTTTTGTGCTTGCAAGGAAAGGGGGGCTAGCCCAAGGCAGAACGGCTGTCCGTGCTGGGAACTTCAAACTGCCTTGTGCAGGACAAAGTAGGTCTCTCCCACTCTGCTCTAAGTTTTGTTTGATTTAATCTTATCACGAGCTGAATCCGTTTACTGCGAGGACAATAATTGCTTATCAACATTTTAGCTTCTTCTCTTTTTCTCCTCCGAAAAATTATTTACTCAGAGGCTTTTAAAATGGCGCCGAGCAGGCTGGTTTCTCCGGTAATAACGAACACTTTTTGCTAATTCTCACAAGACTTCAAAAGAATTCAAAACAAAAGAGATAGCTTATCATATGTTTTGGTTTCACAATAGAAGAATTTTACTCCTTCATTAACTTTGCTTATTTGGAAGTTAAATGGTGACGAATCTGTTGAACGGTCTTGTTACAATGTTTACTCACTGAAACTTTTGCCAAGCCTTAAACTTCAAAATAAAAGCCTCTTTACTTAAAGCTGCATATTTAGGCAATAGAGTTTTATTAACTGCAGGCAGACAAATTTTGAAATGGCCTCAAAACCAAATATTAACTTGAAGTCGTCACCCTCCACTTCCAGGGGCACATCCTCAGTGCCTGGCACAAAGCTGCAGCCTCCGCTTCCTACGCCCCCTGCTGGGGATGTGTTAACGAAAGAATTTTTTCTGAGTAATCTAAGCGAGGCTCTTAATGCACAGACAATTAAAATGGAAGATAAATTTAGAGATAATAGAGAGGAGGGAAAAGAGGAAATAAAAGAAATGAAAGAAGAAATTAAAAGTGAAATTAAAAGTGAAATAAAAGGACTTAAACAGGAGTTGTATGAGAAATTTGAGGCTAAGGTTGATAAAATTAGAGATGACATGCTGAGTCTTGTAACTGTATTAACAGAACATATTTCTGGAGTGGAAGATACTCTAGAGGTTCTTAATGATGCCAATGCTAACTTGACATTGAAAACAGAGGTGGTGGAACAAAAAGTGGAAAATGCTGAAAAAGAAATTATTATGATACAGTACCGACAAATGGAGTTCGCATTAAGAGTAAGGGGGCTGCGTGAGGAGAAACAGGAGAACCTGAAACAGATCCTATCGGAAGCTTTTGACCGCCTGATGGGAAGACCAGGGACCAACCAAGGCTGGCAAATTGACAAAGCTTACCGCGTTAACTCCTGGCTGGCAAAGCAGAAGCAGCTTCCTCGAGACATCGTTATATATTTTACTACAAGAGAGTTCAGAAATATGGTACTGCAAGCGTCTTATAACACTAAGCTTCAAATTGGCGGTGAAGACCTGGCTGTTTTGAAAGAGATACCACCTCAAATGTTAAGAGCCAGAAGAGACTACGCTTTTTTGGTCGAAGAACTCAGAAATCGTCAGATACAGTATAGATGGGATGCACCATTCGGCATCATATTTACATTTGATAAGCAAAGGTACCGCCTCAACTCTGTATGGAAAGCCCGAGATTTTTATTATAATATATTGAAGGCCGGACACCCTGCACCATCTGGACCTAGAGAAAGACCACAAGAAGGACAGGATAGACAGCAAACTATACAACCACCAGACAAGATGGAGCATCTCTCTTCTCTAGAAGTGCAAGGTGCTATGGAACCAAGACCTAGCCGCATGACTACTAGACGTATGGAGAAACAAGCTAAGAAGCAACAGCATCAACAATCATCGGCCATCGATCAAGGAACTACAACAACAAATCTGGAAGCAGTGGGAGGAGCTAGACCTAAGGTTAAACAGGCCGTGCAGGAAGCTCTAAAAATGCTTCAACCAACCAAAGATGACAACTAAGATTTTAACATGGAATGTCAACGGACTGAACTCTCCACAGAAGAGGAAGAAAATATTTCATTATCTTAAACAGTTTAAGAACGATGTAATTTGTTTGCAAGAAACTCATATCAAGTCAACTGATCAAAAATATTTGATCAACTCAAAACTTGGTCAACATTTTGCAGCTTCTGCTATGGAAAAGAAGAATGGTATAGTTGTATACTTAAGAAAAGATATGAAAGCTGAATTAATAGAAGCAGATCCCTTCGGAAGATATATTGCTTTAGACTTAATCTTAGAAGGGAAAAAGACATTACTTTTGGGAATTTATGCTCCCAATCAACAGCAAGATAGATTCTATAGAAATCTTCATGCTAAATTAGTACAGTGGGACTATAGTTCCTGTATACTATTGGGTGACTGGAATGGAGTGATAGACACTAAGAGAGATAAGAAGATTTCCCGCCTAAATACCAAGATGCAAGCAAAGTTACCCAAATCTTTCTTTGACATTATGGATGATTTCGAATTGAGAGATATCTGGCGAGAAAGAAATGCAGAGGAATATGACTTCACTTTCTTCTCGGACAGGCATCAATCCCTTTCAAGGATTGATTTTATTCTAACCACTAATGATTTGCTTTCTAGGGTCAAGAAAACAAAGATTGCAGCTAGAGTCCTTTCGGACCATAACCCAGTTTGGATGGAGTTGGGAAGGGTAGTGCAGGCAAGAAGGTTTTGGAGACTGAATGAAAATTTATTTAGATATGAAAACTATATTAATGATTGTAAAAATTACTATCTGAATATTTTGTTTTGAATATGAATAAGGGTACATCTATGGAATTTGTATGGGATGCAAGCAAAGCGTATATGAGAGGAGTTTTGATGAATATAAATAAAACACATAGAAATAAGCAAGGGTTAAAACGAACAGAACTGGAAGAGGAAATTAAGAGAAAAGAGCTGGAGTTAACAAGGAAACCAGACGATACAAAGGTTAAGGAAGCTATTAACATATTAAAATCTCAATTCGACATGTTGATCTCTGACCAGGTAGCTACTAATTTATTATATGCAAAACACAATACTTTTTGTAATGCAAACAAACCTGGCAGATGGTTAGCTTATCAGATTAGGAAAAAAAGGAAAACTCGAAATATATCTAAACTGATTTACAGAGGGAAGGAGGTGTTCCAACAGGAAGAGATTCAAAAGGCTTTCTGGGAATTTTTTACAGAACTGTATAAAGGGGATAAAATTAATGGTTTAGACATAGACAAATATTTAGACAAGGAGAAAATACCTTCAGTTAGAGAAGAACACAGGCAAAAATTGAATCAACCAATAACCTCGGGGGAAATCCTGCAGGTAATTAAGCAATTAAAGCCAGGGAAAGCACCAGGTACAGATGGCTTGACAGCGGTTTACTACAAAAACTTACAGTTAGAAATGGTAGAACCTCTTAGAGAATTATTTAATATGATTCAAACGGAAGGTAAAGTCCCTCCATCTTGGAAGACAGCGTTTATATCTTTGATACCCAAAGAAGATCAAGATACTACTCAACCCAAAAATTATAGACCCATTTCATTACTGAATGTAGATTATAAAATTTTTACTAAAATATTAGCAAATAGGTTAATGTTGGTCATTCAACAATTGATACATACGGACCAAACAGGTTTTATACAAGGGAGACAGATGAAAAGTAATGTTAGATTAATTATTAATGCATTAGAATATTTGGGAAAGAACAACCAGATCCCTGCTGCGTTTATATTTTTGGATGCTGAGAAGGCCTTTGATCGAGTTAATTGGCAATTTCTGTTGAAGATACTGCAAAAAATGCAGATAGGAGATAATTTTTTACAGTCAATTAAAGCAATATACCAACAGCAAACAGCACAAATCATAGTCAATGGAAGTCTGACAGACTCTTTTCAAATTGGAAAAGGTACAAGACAGGGCTGTCCTTTGTCCCCATTATTGTTTATTATAACTTTGGAAGTATTGTTGAATAAAATACGGGGCTTGGATGGTTTAAAAGGGATCAAGATTAGGCAGCAAGAATATAGAGTCCGCGCTTTTGCGGATGATTTGGTCATAATATTGGAACAACCGCAGGAATCCAGTATGGTTTTAATGAATATGATTAATCAATATGGTCAAGTGTCGGGCTTTAAAATAAACTTAGGAAAAACAAAAATATTAGCTATAAATATGAATATTAAACAAAAGGAAGAATTAGGAGTGATGCTAGGATGTGAGGTAGTTAAAAAAGTCAAATATCTTGGAGTTAACATTTTAACTTCAAATGGGAAATTATATAAGCATAATTATGAACCACTTTGGTATAGCATACAGACAGAGATGAAAAAATGGGAGAAATTGCACTTATCTTTGCTGGGTAGGATAGCGGCAGTGAAAATGAACATTTTACCAAAATTTTTATTTCTCTTCCAAATGTTACCTATACTTAAAAAAGATGTGAACCTTTTAGAATGGCAGAAGGGTATCAACAAATTTGTGTGGGCAGGAAAGAAGCCGAGGGTAAAGATGAAAATAATGCAAGATGTACGTGAGAGAGGAGGATTGAAACTACCTAATTTAAAACTATATTATGATGCAGTGGCATTATCTGTAATTAGTGATTGGATTCATTTAACTAATGATAGAATATTGAACATTGAGGGACACGATCTGGTATTTGGTTGGCATGCTTACCTGTTATTCAGCAAAAAATTGGATAAGACCTTTAAAAGTCATATTTTAAGAAATGCTTTATTGCGGGTCTGGAAGAAATATCAATATAAATTAAATGACAAGATACCCATGTGGGCAATTCCTAGACACGCAATTGAAAATATGAATACAGCACAAAAACAGGACAGAATTACTTACAGACAGCTTCTTACCTCGGAAAGGGGGGTATTACAATTAAAATGTTTAGAGGTATTAAAAGAGGAGAAGGTAGTTCAAACATGGTTCCAGTATGGGCAATTACAGGCTAGGTGGAAAATAGATCAAAAAATTGGTTTTATTCAAGTTGAGGATAATCTGTTTAAACAAATAAGAGATCAAAGCTTAATGCATATAAAGAGGATATATAATGTATTAATACAGATGGATTCGGAAACAGAATTAGTTAAAGATTGTATGATAAAATGGGCTCAAAATATTGAGGAACCAATAATGTTGGATACATGGGAAAGAATCTGGGTAAGAAATGTGAAATTTACACAAGCTCAAAATCTGAGAGAAAATTTTTACAAGATGTTCTATAGATGGCATTTAGATCCTAAAAAGTTGGCTTCTATGTATCCGAATGTACAGCCTAAATGTTGGAGGTGTGGTTCTCTCGATGCTACATATTATCATATATGGTGGACCTGCCAAAAGGTTAAGGCATTTTGGATAAAAATATGGTGGGTCATGCAAAATGTTTTTAAAAGAAGGATAAAGTTTAGTCCTCAGTTATTTTTACTAGGTATATGTACTGATTTTACAGTGGTAGAGACCAATTTGACTCTGCACCTGATAACTGCAGCAAGACTGTTGGTGGCGCAATATTGGAAGAAGGAAGACTTGCCTACAATCCAAGAATGGACATTGAAAGTAACAAACTTAGCTGAAATGGCTAAAATATCGGCATATCTCAAAGATCATTCAAATGAGAGATATAAACGAGACTGGAAAAAATGGATTGACTATATACAAAATAAATACGGGACTAAGAAATTCCAGTTAGCCTATGCTTAAGATCAGAAATGATTTAAACTGTTAAAAGTCAGTTCAGTAAGAAGAAGCTAAGGTCAATCTAGAATGTCATTAATTTCTTTATTTCTTTTTTCTCAATAGATTTTAGACTGTGTTAGTTAAAAATCCATACCGTGTACGGGTTCTGGGAAGTCGGGGGGGGGGGGGGAAGGAGGAGGAGGGGTGGGGGGGTGGAGGGAGGGAGGGATACACACAACAAAAAAAAATTGTACTTCAATGTCTTAATGATTGACAAATGATGACATATTTGTGTTTTTTTTTTTTTTAAAGAAAAATAAAAAAGTTGAAATACGGAGATTCTGTTCCTACCAAATTGTAAATGATCCAAAATAGTTCAGGAGAACCTCTACAATGCAAATTTCTGGAATGTTTCCTATTTTGTGTAGACTCTAGTAGTAGCTATTAAAAAAAGTCTCATTGGGCTGTCAACAAAATAACCTGGCCTCTAGGGGCTGGGCTGGAGATGATGAAAAGACCAAAGAAACTACTGCCAAGTCTATCAAAGTAAATTCATGATAACATTTAATCTTTGTAGTTCACATTTTTAATCAGTATCCAATTACAACTTCTTAAATTAAAATGCTGGTCTTGTTGCATTCAGGTCTTTTCCCGTGTAAGATTGATCTTACACGGGAAAAGACCCAAATTTTGAGCTTAAAGTGTGATCGAACCTGCCATTTTTCTATAAATCTTGGTGGGGGTGTGTGGAGTGCTGGCTTTGTTTCAGTAAGTGGAATGATTGGTTGTGTGGTTATATCATGATTGGTAAATTGGTGCTGATTGGTGCTGGCTTTGTGTTGTTTCGTGTTGTAATGGCCTGGGTGGTGGGTGGGGCTTGTTTGTTGACTAGGGCTGGTTTCCAGATATCTGGTAGGCGGGAGGTATCGTTTATTGTGGGGGTGTTTCTCTATTTTGATGGCTTCCATAATTATTTTCTTGTTGAAGTATTGTTTTGGAGATTAACCTGGTTCCTTCAAAATTAATTTCATGTCCTGTAGCTTTGACTTTGAGTTTATTGGTCTTGTATGCCGCCCACTCCCTAAGGACTCCGGGCGGCTTACAATAAACAAGGGAAGGGGATAAATAAACAAAACAATACTTTGAAATACACAACATTCACAGTTACCGTGGGGCTGGATATTTCACAAGCCCCCCAGCCTGCTGGAGCAGCCAGGACTTGGTGGCTTTGCGGAAGGCCGGGAGGGTAGTAAGGGTCCGGATCTCCACGGGGAGGTCGTTCCAAAGGGCTGGAGCTGCAACAGAGAAGGCTCTCCCCCGGGGAGTCGCCAGCTGACATTGGCTGGCAGATGGAATCCGGAGGAGACCTAACCTGTGAGATCTAATCGGTCTATGGGAGGTAATCGGCAGGAGGCGGTCTCTCAGGTACCCAGATCCGATGCCATGTAGGGCTTTATAGGTGACGACCAGCACCTTGAAGCAGGTCCGGAGACTAATGGGTAGCCAGTGCAGCTCATGGAGGATAGGTGTGACGTGGGTGCACCTGGGTGCACCCACAATCGCTTGCGCGGCTGCGTTCTGGACTAACTGAAGTCTTCGAACACTCTTCAAGGGCAGCCCCATGTAGAGCGCGTTACAGTAATCCAGTCTTTTGTTTTAGTATATTTTATTTTCATTTTCATACACTCACATGTCTACCCCATGCAGTATTAAACAGTAATTGCATCAATTCCTCTTGTCGACAATGCCCCAGAAAATAAAAGCCTAATATACCTCTTCCGTTCTCCATGCACCTCTTTCTTCCACCACCCTCCAACTTTCTATCTTCCCTCCATCATCCCCCTCTACCCTACTTCCCCTCGCCCTCTACCACTCCTCTCTCCAGATCCGCTCCCCCCCTTCCCTTTCGCCTCCCCCCCCACCCTCTCTCCCATCCCTCTCTACCCATCTTTCTTCTTTCCTACTCCTCCTCCCCTCGGTGTATTTCCACTATGTTAATGTATTTGGCTTATCCTATTTTTAAAGAGAAAAATTGGAGAAAAACAGTATACATGTGAAGTCACATTGCATTGAGATCTAACACATTGTGTTTAGCCTAATGTACATCCCTCCCTCCCCCTCCCCCCTCCTCCTCCCCCCCCTGACTTCCCAGAACCCGTACACGGTATAGATTTTTAACAAACACAGTCTAAAATCTATTGAGAAAAAAGAAATAAAGAAATTAATAACATCTCCACCTTGATCTTAGCTTCTTCTTGCTAAGCTAACTTTAAACAATTTAAATCATTCCTGATCTTAAGCATAGGCTAACTGGAATTTCTTGGTCCCGTATTTATTTTGTATATAGTCAATCCATTTTTTCCAGTCTCGTTTATATCTCTCATTTGAGTGATCTTTAAGATATGCCGATATTTTAGCCATCTCGGCTAAATTTGTAACTTTCAATGTCCATTCTTGAGTTGTCTTCCTTCTTCCAGTATTGCGCCACCAACAGTCTTGCTGCCGTTATTAGATGCAGAATCAAGTTAGTAAAGTCAGTACTTATACCTAGTAAAAATAACTGAGGAGTAAACTTTATCCTTCTTTTAAAGATATTTTGCATAATCCACCATATTTTTATCCAAAATGCCTTAACCTTTTGGCAAGTCCACCATATATGAAAATATGTAGCATCGAGAGAACCACATCTCCAACATTTAGGCTGTAAATTCGGATACATAGAAGCCAGCTTTTTAGGATCTAAATGCCATCTATAGAACATCTTATAAAAATTTTCTCTCAGGTTTTGAGCTTGTGTAAATTTCTCATTTCTTACCCAGATTCTTTCCCATGTATCCAACATTATTGGTTCTTCAATATTTTGAGCCCACTTTATCATACAATCTTTAAGTAATTCTGTTTCCAAATCCATCTGTATTAATACATTATATATCCTCTTTATATGCATTAAGCTTTGATCTCTTATTTGTTTAAACAGATTATCCTCAACTTGGATGAAACCAATTTTTTGATCTATTTTCCACCTGGCCTGTAATTGCCCATACTGGAACCATGTTTGAACTACCTTCTCCTCTTTTAATACCTCTAAAGATTTTAGTTGTAGTATCCCCCTTTCCAAAATAAGAAGCTGTCTGTAGGTAATTCTATCCTGTTTTTGTACTATATTCATATTTTCAATTGCGTGTCTAGGAATTGCCCACATGAGTATCTTGTCATTTAATTTATATTGGTATTTAAATACAGTAATCCAGTCTTGAGGTCACAAGGGCGTGAGTGACTGTCTGAAGGGCCTCCCGATCCAGGTAGGGTCACAGTTGGTGTACCAGGCGAACCTGGGCAAAGGTCCCCCTGGTCACAGCCAACAAATGGTGTTCTAAAGTCAGCTGGGGATCCAGGAGGACTCCCAAATTGCGCACCCTCTCTGAGGGGCGTATAATTTCACCCCCCCCCAGACTGAGAGATGGAATACTTGGCCAATCTTTGGGAGGGAACATCAGAAGCCACTCGGTCTTGTCTAGATTGAGTGCCAACTTGTTTACTCCCATCCAGACCCTAACAGCCTCCAGGCACTGGCACATCACTTCTATTGCTTCACTGAGTTGGCACGGGGCGGACAGATACAACTGCGTATCATCCGCATTTTGGTGGTACTTAATCCCGTGCCGGCGTATGATCTCACCCAGCGGCTTCATGTAGATGTTAAATAGGAGGGGGAACAGGACCGAACCCTGCGTCACCCCATAATTGAGGGGCCTTGGGGTCGACCTCTGACCTCCGACCAACACCGACTGCGACCTGTCTGAGAGGTAGGAGGAGAACCACCGAAGGACGGTGCCTCCCACTCCCACCTCTCGTAGCCATTGCAGAAGGATACCATGGTCAATGGTATCGAAGGCCGCTGAGAGGTCAAGGAGCACAAGGATAGAGGGGTGACCCCTATCCCTGGCTCGCCAGAGATCATCGATCAGTGCGACCAAAGCAGTTTCAGTGCTATAACCAGGCCTGAAGCCCGACTGAAAGGGATCCAGGTAATCGGTTTCATCCAAGGACCGTCGGAGTTGAGAGGCCACCACTTTCTCAACAACCTTCCCAACAAAGGGCAGGTTGGAGACTGGACGATAGTTGCTCAAAATGGCTGGGTCCAGAGATGGTTTCTTCAGGAGGGGTCTCACCACCATGTCCTTTAGGAGGAGCGGGAAAATTCCCTCCCGGAGAGGGGTGTTAACTATCGTCCGGTTCCAGCCTCGTGTCACCTCCCTGCTGGTCGAGACCAGCCAGGTGGGGCACGGGTCCAGTATACAAGTGGAGGCACTCACCACTCCCATGGCCTTGTCCACTTCATCAGGAGAAACAAGTTGAAACTCAATCCATAAAGTATGCTCAAGACCTTCCCCCGGTACCTCGGCTGGTACCATGCAATTGGAGTCCAGCTCTGTCCGAATCCGAGCAACTTTATTCGCTAAATACTGAACAAATTCCTCAGCTCTACCTTGTAAAGGGTCATCCGCATCCCTCCCTTTCAAAAGGGAGCGGGTTATTCTAAACAAGGCGGCTGGGCGTGATTCAGCGGATGCAATAAGGGTGGCAAAATGCGAACATTTCACCGCCCATATTGCCATGAGATAGGCTCTGATAAAGGCTCTCATCAGTGCTCGGTCTGACTCAGATTTACTGGCCCTCCAGCGGCGCTCTAGGCGTCTCTTTTGGTGCTTCATCTCACGGAGTTCCTCAGTAAACCAAAGGGGCCCTCCTGGATCCGCTGCCTCGGAGAGGTCGCAAAGGCGCAATCCGGTTTAGAGCCCCCGCTGCCACTGTATTCCAAGCAGCGACTAAGGACTCCACCGGATTGTGGACGAGAGTGTCAGGTATTTCTCCAAGCGCCGTCTGAAATCCGATAGGGTCCATCAGGTGCCTGGGGCGGAACCACCTAATTGGTTCCCCCTTCCTACAGTGTGGGATTGGTTTCCGAAAGTCAAGGCTCAGTAGGAAGTGATCAGACCATGACAAGGGCAAGGTCTTAATGCCCTTCAACTCTAGATCACATCTCCACTGCTCCGAGAGGAATACGAGGTCAAGCGTGTGACCCACTGAATGAGTCGAACCCCGAATTACTTGGGTCAAGTCCATGGCTGTCATGGAAGCCATGAACTCCTGCATCCCGTCAGAGCGTTCACCAAGTGTAAGCAGGTTGAAATCCCCCAGAACCATAAGCCTGGGGAACTCCACCGCCAACTCGGCTACTGACTTGAGGAGCAAGCAGAGGGCTGTTCCAACGCTGTTGGGAGGTAGGTATGTTAGCAACAAACCCACTTGACCACCAAGGTCCAACTTCATCAACAGGGACTCACACCCAACAAGCTCCAGAGCAGGGATCCTACGAGGAACTAAAGACCTTCGGGCAATGACAGCCACTCCCCCACCCCTTTCTCTGGGGTTGCGGCTGATGAAGCACCTGAAATCCTTCTGGGCACATTTCAGTGAGGGGGACTCCTCCCTCCGGGCCCAGCCAGGTTTCAGTAATATGTGCCAGGTCTGCCCCCTCGTCTAAAATTAGGTCCTGGACAAGGGGAGCTTTGTGAACCACAGACCTGGCATTTAGCAACAACAGCCTGAGACCAGGGCCCTGACAGTTTTTGCCATCTGGCCCTGGAGTGGAACTAGCAGGGCCGGAAGGAGGGATCTCTGTGATGTAGCGAACCCTCCTTCCCCGGTAATGGCTAGCCCTGAAGTTTCCATTATACCTGCCTCTCCCCATAGTGACCGTAATGCTCTGGCCCACCCCCGCACCTGTAGACCCCATATCCCCTCCCACAGCCTCCGCTCCATCCGGCAGGTGATTTTTGTCACTCATTCTGGGACGGGAGGTAGGCCTGGGCCCCCTAACACTTCTGCAATAGCTCTCAGTGGAGGAGGCACCAGGCTGTACTCTCAGTCCTCACATACATACACAGCCACTCATCCATGCAATCCCCACGTATGTTAATTAAACACAAAAAATACAACAATATGAGATTAAAAAGGTGGGTACAAACATCAGCCCGGCACACCATTTACACTACATTCCTAAAATGTGCGGAGCACTGCGCAAGTACGGTTAAGATAGTCAATGGTGCGGAAGGAGGAGGGAGAGCTGCTCTGCCCCTCTCCCTTCCTCAGGTCCTGAAAAGCACCCAAAGTCCAGGTCCAAAAGAAAGCCGTGTTGGGTGGGCGATTGTAAAATAGAGGGCAGATGGAGTGATGTCCCTGATAGTTGGAATAATATTCTTGGGGTAGCGGTGGGCAGCCGTAGTCACAACAAAAGGAGCAGGGGCGTAGCTCTGGAAGTCCGAGAGTCCAAGTTCGTAAACAAAGTAAACAGAGAGAGCCAGATGGTAAAGGTGGTAAAAGAAGGAAGGAGGCTCCGTAATCGCAGAAGGTGGGGGAGGGTTGCAGTGCAAAGAGGCTCTGATCGAGTAGAGCCAGGGGGGTGGGGGGATGGTCGCAAAGACACCAAGAAAAAATCCGCCGCCCCCTTCTGTCCAAGGCTGCCATCCAGTGCCGCGTGAATAGGCCACCCCACTCCCCAATGCTGATGATAGACTGGTGCAAATCCACAGGCTCCTTCCAGTCTCGTAAAAGTAAATAGAAAGCCGGAACAAGACCGGCAGGGTCGCCGCAAGCCGTTGAGGTGATATGGGGGGGCGCCTGGGGGGGCATAACGGCGACAACGAAGCCTGCCGATCGATCCCCTTTGGCGCCATCCGGGCCAGCTACCCCCTCCCTGGCATGATAGTCCCCTGTACAGTACAGTACAGAGTGGCTCTGCTGTGTCTCCCGACCAGGAAATAGAGTTGGAAGGCGCCGGCCTCGTTAACACTGCCGGAAGTGGCATCGCCAGCATGAAACCGCCATCTTCGCTGCTCGGCCAAAGAAACGAGCGAAAACACCGCATAGGCTGGGAGCCAGCCGAGAACGGCGACTCCCCAGCTGATCGCCTGCCCGAGTCCCCTGGGTCATACTCTGCCATTAGGGCTCCTTTCTGGAAGACTCGTAGCTGAAACTGGTGGTGTTTTCAGCATTCCTTCTGCCTGTCTCGCCGGAGCGAGAAGCGACCGACCATTCCGCAGCTCGCACATGCGCAGAGAGGTGCTGGAAAAGGGAGGAAGTTTTTTCTTACTGCATTCTTGTGTTCTGCGATGCAGCCATTTATTCTCCTGTTCTTTTGTCCTATGTATGTTGCAGGGCAGATTTTGCATGGTATTTCTTAGACTCCTTAGTTTTCTAGCTGGATTTTGTCTTTGGGGTTTCTTAAGATGTTGGCTATTTTTTGGTCAGTGTTGAAGGCTGTCTTGATATTGTGTTTGTAGAGAATTTTGCTGATTTTATCTGTAGTGCCTTTGATGTAAGGGAGAGGGTGATGCCGTTGTCCTGTTCTGTGTCTTGGTTTTGGGGGGAAGTCTCCCTTTGGATTAGGTTGGTAATTGTTTTTCTTTGGAATCTGTTGCAGATTAATACATTTGTGAGAGTGTGTAATTCAGTTTTCAGGTGGTCTTTGTCAGCTAGGCGTTTGGTTCTGGAGATGAAGGTCTTGGCTTAAAGACCTAAAGACCCATAAAAAGATACATTATATACTTACATTGAATTAGAAGAAAGGAGGGAAAACTCTCTATTCTAATACATGGAATTCGTTGAATAAATTTCTGCCATTTCTGCACAATAAACAAGGAATAACAAATAGTGAAATTAACAAGACCAAGAAAAGAGGTAATGAGTTTGCTATCTATTTTTAATGAAGTAAAAAGTCTACTTTTATTTTTCATTTTTAATTAACCTTTATTTATTTTTATTTATGTGGACTAATGGACTGTAATTTAAATAAAATATAATTTTTGAAATAAATAATATATATTATAACATACAATATGTTTTATAATTGTTCCCATTCATTCTCAGGGCTTGAGTATTTGAAATTATTTAATGAACCCATGCTTTTTCTTTAAGGCAATTAGCAGGCCAAAGTCTCCTTTTAATTAAGCATTTAATAACCTATATTCAGGCAGCCGTGCAGTGTTAACAATTGTATAAATATGGTTTACTGTTGTTTTCTTCTGAGATTTTGTTTCCTAGCAAGAAAAATAAATTCAAATATAATCTCAAGATTTTTTCATATTATAGGATTTCCCATGCAATTATTGGGAAATGATATTAATAGATAAAATACAGGTAGAAAAAAACTACGTGGACATAGGATGCAGTGAAAAGGGTCGGAGTTCCCCATGACCACTGTGGCTTATGGGTTGGTGATTTATTGGATTCAAACCAAGGAAGTTAACATTGGGTCCATTCAGATATATTTCAATATTTTCTAGGCACCATAGATGGAATGTTTAAGTATGAGGATAGATTGAATGTTTAAATATGAGGTCTCAGAGGTGATAAATAATGATGCTGATGCAATGTTTTCATGCTGAATAAGAAAGCCCCAATGTTCTTTTTCTTTCTTTTTGCCATGTCTGGCTTTGTAGCAATGGTTAAAGTAAATGGTCATTAGGTATTGAAAAATATCAATCTCTAGTTAGCCCTTACCTGTAGAAGAGGTTTTCCTCCTTTTTCTCCACATCACAGCCAATAAAATGCAAAGCAATGAAATAATCAAGGTGATAGGTATTATTATCCAGGTTGTATTCAGAGTGGTCTTTTCTGCTTTAAGCGTGGAAGTTTTAACATTTTGAAGTATCTTACATTCAGAGACTGTATACAATTAAGAAAAGAAAATGGAATTAATTTTCCACCTGGACAATTAAAAGGTACTATCTTCTTGAAGTTATGTTAAATTCCAGGTAATTTCATGGACATGCCCATATGATTTTCTTGGCTACTGCACAGAAATATTTCTTTCAATTAGTCTAATTATGGATTTTCTTGGTGGTTTTAAATCCAAGTATGAACTTTGATCCTGCTTAGCTTTTTGGATGCAACCAAGTTAAAATGTATGCTGTTATCTAGCAAAGCATATGGTGCTTATCAAAGATACAACATAGAAGAAAGCCATTTGCTTCCCAAAAGTGTCTACAAGTCGCTGCTTTGCCATTAAACTAAAACCATTGTTCCCATTTTGTTGAAAGAATCTCTTCTCACAGGTCTGTCAATAAAAGTGCATCCTATTAGTTTTTGTCAATCATTCAACCAAATGGAGTTTCTTTTATATTGAATACTAAATGATGACCTGGTGTTGCCCAGGTTTTTATAGACGTTGAAACATTTGTCTGACAGGAAGCCATTGAGAGGCCTTTCTTCCCCCTACTCCCATGCCCAACATCCCTGCCCTCTCCCTTCCCTCTCTCATGCACTCTTCTTTCCCACTGTGTCTATGATCTTGGCACTTTGTAGGCCTACTGTGTGAGGGGAGGCTCAGGCCTTAAAGGCCCACTGTTTGAGGGAGCACAGTCAATCAAAGGCCTCTCTGTACTGGCCTAATCAGGCTCCCTTCATAGGTCTACTATGTGAGGGAGACCTAAGTCTTAAAGGCCCAGTGTGTGAGGGAGTACTCTGAATCAAAGGTTTCTGTACTGGCCTAATCAGGCTCCCTTTGCTTCATAGAGCTACTATGGAAGAGAAGCCTAGGCCTGAGTTGGGGTGAAGGATGATCCTGGAAACACAGGGAGAAGCTGTTTCCTGCAAAAATGGGCTGTTGCAGTCAGGTGGGAGTGGGCAATCTGCTTAGGCCATGGCATGATCAATCAAAAGACTCTGTACTGGCATAATCAGGTTTCCTTTCCCCTCCCATGACAACATGAACAATTGCTGCTCTAGGATGTCGCACTCACTCTCCTTAAAGGCCCAAGCTTTTCAGAGTTATGCTGGAACACAGACACACAGACACATACACACCCCAAGGGTGTCTTCCTCCCAGTATTTGTTTCCAGAGGGTAAGTCATCTGTGTACTAAGTTTGGTCGAAATTGCTCAAGGCGTTCCAGATCTATGCTGGAACAAACATACATACGTAAGTATGTACGTACATCCATATACATACATACATACATACATACATACATACATACAAATATGGGAGGGAGCATACTACTTCCCTTTTGCCTTTCAGCTCCACCCTAGGAGCCTTCCAGGCAGGAAACCATTTTGTGTTGCATTTGTGCTGATAAATAAATAAAGGGAGACTAGTATAGATCTATTTCAAGGTATTTAGCTCTCATCAGCTAGCCATACCCTTACTGGGATTTGAACCTTGGCTGCTTTTACATGTTATGCAGTTGTATTAGCCACTAAGCTACAACACTTACTTATTTCCTTAATTCAGCTGATAAGGGAGAGCTTGTGGCTTAGTGGCTAATACAACTGCCTAACATGTAAAAACAGCCCAGGTTCAAATCCCAGTAAGGGTATGACTAGCTGATGAGAGCTAAATACCTTGAAATAGATCTATACTAGTCCCCCTTTATTTATCAGCATAAATTCAACACACGCACACACACACACACACATATAAAAACATGAAAAAACACAATTGTCAACCCTGTCTTGGAAAAATATATTGTGCTAACTGTTCTTTTAATTACCTATGTTTCTTGATTGGTAGAGATGGTTGTTGACAATTTGAAGTATAGACGTGACAATGAAAAAATGAAACATACCTGGTTTTCTGTTAGGAACTCTTGTGGGGTTGAAAACACAGCAATATTCCGTTTCAGAGGGAGCAGATTCCAGTTGAAGGGTATTGCTCAGGTTGAATGACCCATCCTCATTTTTCACAGACTGAGATGCTGACTTATGGGTCAGATTAGTTCCAGCTTTAGAAACCCAATAGAGCTTCTCCTCTGGGTAACCTCCAGATGCTGTACAAATAAGATTACCCTCCTGTTCCATTATTTGAGGAGTCGTATATGGTGCTGCAAAATATAACAATGCACTAATCAGAACAGAACTACATCACTCATAGACTTTAAAGGAATACCAGTTCATTCAAGATCTACTGTTTTTCCAGTTATATTTGTGTTACTCCCACCTCTTGTCTCTCTTCAGGAATGTACAGATCCAAGCCAGTTATCATTAAGGTCTAATTATTTTCATTGCATTATTAAAAAATAGAATAATGTGACTGCTATGGACACCCACAGGATAGTCTCAGAAGCATCATAATTGGCAGACCAAAAGCATATAATTGATGGGGGGGATTTAAAATTAGCTTTTTTCAGGTAATATTATATTCTATTTTGCTGCAATAATATTCTAGACTTTAAAAGAACAATTATTCCTTCCTTTCCTTCCTTCCTTCCTTCCTTCCTTCCTTCCTTCCTTCCTTCCTTCCTTCCTTCCTTCTAAGCCTTCCAACTAATTAGGGGGAGTAATTGTAGGGAAAATAGGAGGAAGTGATATTAGGTATGTTCTCTACCTTGGGTTATTTATAAAAAAAATAAAGGCAGGGTAAAAACAAACAAACAAACATCATTCTGGATTGTACATTTTTTTTAAATGTACCAGAACTCAGTTTCCTAGCATCTAGCCTGATAATTTAATCACTAGACCAAATAGTCATTTCTATAATGGTATTTTGAAGGTTATTTCAAAGAATCCATGACACTCTGTTCCATATTTCTAAATGCTTGCTTAGTGAATAGGCAGATTGGAGCTTCCTAGAAGCATCTGACTGATATTCCTGGAAACAATAGTGAAGGTCTAGATGGGCATATTTTGTTAACCTGATTTTTGTTCCTGTGACAAAATAAGGTCTAACATACCAATATAATTTTCATTTTGTCTGTTCCTAATCATATATCTGCTAAAATAAAAACAGAAATGCAGAACCAAATTTGGGAATAAGAAAAGAATGAATAAGCTGTAAAGGAATTTTGAAAAATAAAATCACACAGTCTTAAGGAAAACATAAACTAAAATTACCCCATGTTGATTTTGTTTAGTATATGATAGGTAAGAGATAAACTCTGACAAGATTTGGAGATTCTGTTATTCTACCATCTAAAATAGTGTTTGGCACTGAGTGCTGAAACAGGAGTGCATGCACGCACACACATGCCAGAAATCAGCCACCTGGTCTTCTGGTTTCTGGCGTGCATGCACACACAAAGAACAGCCAGACAGTTCACATGCATGCCAGAAACTGGAAGACCAGGCAGTCGGTGTGCATGGATGCACTGAAAACTGGAAGATCATCTTCCCAGCACACACATGTGCATCGGCTGTCTGCTCTTCCGGTTTCTGGCACTCCTGTGCTCATGAAAACCAGCTGGCCGGCCCACTGCACCCGGAAGAGCAACACAAGCGATGGCTCACGTGCTCAGAGAAATGGCTCTGTGTGCCACTTCTGGCACGTGTGCCATACGGACCTATAACAACAAAAAGCACTGCAGAACCCTTGCCACACTTGTTTCTTCACTTTGCCCCCTCCAAATTTCTTTCTACCTCACTAAGCAAACTCAAGACAGGATTATTTTGAGTTTCTTTCTCACCCTTTCATCCTCCTCAGGACTGTATAATATTTTCTCCAAGTTCCCTTTTAATGGCTTATTCACTCATCTTCCTTCCCAAAGGTAGATCTACATAATGTCAGGAAGAAAACTGACATTACCTTTTACCTTGGATTGCAAGGTAGCACACAAGTATGTAAGGGCTGGAGTGTATGTCAGGATGGGCATTTAGTCATTGGTTTCATCCCTCCCCTCCCCCTGCGCAGATGCTTATGATGAAAGCCAATATTAATAGTGAAATTTTATGAATGGCAGCTGCTATAGCAACTGATTTTGACCAACAGACACTCAAATCTAGCTTCTTGAAGTTCAATGATCATAGACTCAGACTTACCAAACACTTCTAGAAATATATTCTGGTTATTCATACAGTTTGCACCTACATGACCTAATTTATAGTTTCCTTCATGTGATATCTTTATTTGGTTAATACTCAGAGAAGCCGTATTGTTGTGAAATTCCAGTGTTGTTTCACCATCAGTCAAGGTAATATTATTTTGATAGATGACACCTTTGGCAAAACAGCGGTCTCCCTTGAGGGGGCAGAAACTCATTATCATAGATACAATGGGTACATTACTCTTGCATATAATCACAGTTCTTTTTCCAAGTTCTGCAATGTTGTGTTTTGAACATGATAAACAATCATCCCCTGAAAAAAAAAAAAAGCAGAAGATGCATACAATTGCACTGCACGTTTTTCATATACCAAACCTAAATTATTAGGAATTAAGAACACTATTTCTACAGCCAGAAGACATATATGGATAGAAAAATTTCAGTGCCTAATACGGCTAATAGGAAAGCTCTCCTAAAGTTTGGCACAATTGCTGCTATTCCTCTGTTTTTTCTGAAGCATGGATAAACTGAATTCATAACAGCCATTAACTGGATTTTTAAAAATGGCAATTAAAAATAATATATGATTAGCTGAATAACTATAGGCTCTTTCCACATTATGTTAAGCCACAATGCCTGGATTCACACAAACTCTAAGCCACAATCAAAAATGCTTCTTGTGAGTTATGAACTCAGCCATTATTTAGTGATTACTGGAATGTGCTCTATGCAGGCTGCCATGGAAGATCTTCCAGAAACTACAACTGGTCCAGAATGTGGTGGTGTGTGCAATTATAGGGATTTCATCACAGATGTGTGAGCTGCACTGACTTCCAGTTTCACCTCAGGTGCAATTCAAGGGGATGGTTATGACCTTTAAAGCCTTAAATGGATCTGAGTTACTGAACCTCTTCCAACAAAGGAGAAAGAGGAAAAAATCCCCAATGCCAATAGAAGAAATTTCATTTGGCCAAATAAAACTTTTTTTAACTGACATTTGTAGTTTTTACTTTCCATTTTATGTACTTGCACCTGTCCTTCTTAATGTCTTGATAGGCATCAGTTCATTCTTGAACTCAAGGTCCTTAAAATGTACATATATTCCTGTAAGTTGGATTTAAGGAGGTATTTCGTCATCTCCAATGATATACTGGTTGTTTTTGTAAGCAGGAAAAATTGAACAATAACTATAATACATTCCTGAATATATAACAATGAACAAGAATATCTAGTTTTTCAGCTACCTGTTAAGTAATATTTATCCTTTTTAAAGCTTTATAAAAATCATATAAGCAAACAAACACATAAAAATAGATGATCTGTATCCTATAACTGAATTGCTTTTATTGATTTGACTTACATTAAGTTTGTAATAATTTCCAAAAATCATAAGTTTGGCATTTGTCCTTAGCATAAATTTGCAGGATATTCTTTCTCTCTGCCTGGCTAGTGTATAGTGTATTAGTATTTTATGATTCGACACAGCTAACCTGCATTAATAGGAACACACCTTTTCAATTCTCTAAAAATACAGCAGCTGTAACTTTAATGTTAGAAATGGAAGTTACTCTTTTTCCTTCTCCAATAAAAGGCAAAGCAAAATAAGAGTGAAGGAAATGCAGTTGAAGGAATCTCACCTATGTCCTTAAAAAGCAGTATAAAAATATTGTAGCTATAAAATAAACTGAGATAATAGAAAAAATTACCTGCTTGAATATCACTTAAAACATTCAACAGGAACAGGTATGGTAACGTTCGGAAAGACGCCATATTAACACCAGTTGTTTCTGCTTAGAATCTCAGTGGAAGGCATTTCAGAAATAGCAATCAATGCTTTTCCTGTTGAGAAATGAGGACGTTAAGTATTCCTTCTACATCTTGCTCAATTAGAATAATCTGTGAATAAAATTATTCTGAAATAAACCTTTACCCTGTATTCTGGATTAAAGCCTTTCTTTAAAAAAAATGTGACACAAAATTTTGTAGAAGAAAAAAAATATCTCATCATTATTTTAGAAAATGATAATTTGAGAGCCAGTTTGATCTAATGGTGAAGGCACCGGGGACTAGAAACCAGGAGAATGTGATTTTTAGTACCACCTTAGCCATGAAAGCTGGCTCAGGTTATTTTTTGCTCAGCCTTTTGTGTTAGGCTCTGGTGACAAGCTTTTCTGTCCGTTTTGAGTCAACATTTGTGAGTCAACATTTGGTTAATGGGAAAAAAAGCAGGCTATGCAGTTGCAGGTAAATACTAGGATACAGTGACGTGCGGTGACCTTCATTGCCGGTGAGGCGGAGAGAAAGAGAAAGAAAAAACACGGCTGTTCTTTCCCTCCCTCCCTCACCCCACCCCACCACCTTCCCAAAGACTGCAACTTTGCCCCTCGCACCACACAAAAACTTTCCTGCTCCAGATCTGGCCAAAACACCCCTCGCTCCTCCCCACTTGGTCAAGCCTTATCCATTTCACTTGGAGAGGGTGGGTGGAGATGTGGGTCTTCCGTGGCACATGCAAGCACGCGCGATTCCCTCCCCCACGTGTTTTTCTTACTCTGCCCCCCCCATGCCTCCAGGACGCTTCTTCACCTGTTTTCTCTGAGGACATCGCGGCGGCTTGGCGAGGCAGAAGGTGGATTTTGGGGGGAGCGGAGTGATGGGGTGGGGAAAGAGACCTGAGAGATGGGAGGGAGGATTTCTGCGTCAGCAGCCCCCTTTCCAAAGGCGCCCTCCTCTCTCTCCCTCTCTCTCTCTCCCCAAGAGAACCACGCGGTCCTGGCTTGTGAAGATGCGGTTTGCCAATTATGGAACGGGGAGGAAACAGAGCAAATTAAAGGAACAGGCGACTCTCCTCCTCGTCCCCACAACCCGTTAGATTGGGCTCAAACCGCCTCTTGTTTTTCCGCTCCCCCCCATCCTTTTCCAGCTAGGTTGTCGGAGGGTCAGACTCTGCGTTTGGCGCTGCCCCAACGCGACACACACACACACACACGCACGGTTGGCAAACTCACAAGCCCTGGCTTTCCCCAAACTGCAGCTGATCTGAAGCAGTTTTGCCTTCAAAATGCACATCACGATCCTTTATTAACAGGAGTTTCAAGTACAAATCCATTCAGACCACAGAAAGTCTGTTCTTTTCTCTGATTTGATCTAACAACTTTTCCTAGCTGTTTATGTTGAATATGGAAATGAAACAAGATGGCTTGGAGCCTATACAGAAACTTTGTATTAATGTGCCAATTTTAAGCTTGTAAGATTGCTATTGTTTCAAACCCCCCTTAAAATATACTTCTCTAACAAGCTGTATGCTTTCCTGTCCGAAGGTTGTTGCTTCACTCAGCCCGGAAGACACTTTAAAAAATAAAACACACACACACAGGCACACAATAAAAACAAATTACAATTACATTACAAATAAATTGAATTCCTCCCCCCTGCCCCGTCCCTCTGACCCACATACCTTCCAGCTGCGCCAAAATTCCAGATTCGGTCTAGCCAGGCTCCAGGGCCAGGCAGGCTAGGATAGTGGCTCCTAGAGCCACCACGTGCCCTCTTCAGGAAGAGGCCCGAGAACTATGGGCCTCATTTGCATACTATTTTTTTTGCTTTTTAACCCTTGCGTAACTGTTAAAAGGCAAAAAATTCCTTAGGCAAAGGAGGCCCATAGTTCTCTGGCCTCCCCCTACAGTTAGCACTAAGCAGACTCCAAGTCACTGTGAGTTCGACTCTGGTAGCAACTAGCTTGGCTTTAATTATTTTAAAAAAATCTTTAAAATTCTTTCTTTTTCTTCAGGAAACTGGTGAGGCCCCGCCTCCCCTGCCTCTAGTGAGTGCACGTCCCTGCTAGGATAGGGCTGTCAAACTCATGGTTTTCCTCCCCAAAATCTAGGTGCGTTTTATTGGAACATCTTATACTCCGAAAAATATGGTAGTTTTAGAAATTTTTTGAATGTTTTGATGTATTTCTTTTCAGTTCCTCTGAGTTTTTATTATTAACATAACCACCATACGAGATATAATTTTCCATCTCTGTTATGGCATTTCCAACATTTGTTGTTATGTGCCTTGTCTGTCCTGGCAATCATTGATGGAGTTATGCACCATCTGTAAAATATTTATACCAAATTTCTCTTAAATTATAGGTCAGAGTAACTTTTATAGATTTTTTTTCTGTAACTCTTCCTGTTGGGCCACTGTGATGGTTTCTTTGAACTTTAATATCAATTTATACTACAGCACTTTTTATTTGTTCTGTGTCCATGCTGTATTTCAGCAGTAATTTGTAAATACATCCTAATATTTTAGGAAATATTAAAAAGGTAGAATATTATATTTCCCCTAAAAGAGAAATAGAAATGTAAGGGAGACAGAAACTCAGAGCTTCAGCTCCATGCTATTTGGTGATATTTGGTGCCCATTGAGAAGGACTGGACTAGCCTATCTACAAAACAAAAGATCTTCAGCTCCAGGGTGATGGGGTTAAGACATGGCCCTCCCGGACATAATAGGATTATCTAGCAGCAGGGCTCACTACATTGAAAAATCACCTGGGGACATTACATCACTCTCCAGGCTTCAACCAAAGTTGATTCAGACAAATATGACCCCACGTGGCCTCATGGGATTATGACTATAGCCAATAGAATACATTTCTTGCACAGGAACAGGAAGCTCAAGGGCACGGCCCAAGTGAGGGTATAAATAACCCTCACTTTGCACTCCATGTAGTCAGCTGTGCAGGACCTCAAATGGTCCTGTCCATCAATAAACCATCTTTTCAATCAACCTCCATGTTTTCAGTGTCTTTCTCCCCACTTGGAACTGAACCAGATAAATAATTTTTCCAACACAGGAAATATTACTGTACATGCAGTAAGATGAGGACTTTTCTGCAGAATTTGCACTTAAAATTACTGTGCTTGTTTCCCAGGGGCATGTGTTATCACCTTTTAATTAAAATATACATGTTCAGTCTATATTAAAATTAGATAATTGCAGTAATTAGTATTGTAGCATATTTTTCCCACTAACACGATTATTGCATGTATGTAGCCAAGTTTGTTGCATGATTAAGGGTACTTTTACAACTAAATTGGTGTACACACAGCAATTTATTACCAGAATTAAACCGAAGTGAAAGTATTGTAGCAACCTCTCAAAACTCTTCTAACTTTACCTTTCCAGTCTGCCCTTAGCAAATAATTGTCCCTTTTTTCCTCCCCTCTCCCTCAGCTGCTTTTCACTCAGAAAGATAAGGGAAAGATAAGAAGATAAGGAAGTTGGTTGGTTTTGGTGTACACCTAAAATCATTCTTTGTTCTTTTTTGGATTCTGACATACATTCTTCCATAACTGAAATTGTGTAATGCACCCCCTTCGGAGTCTTCTGCCCAGTTTTGCCCTGTGTGGCGCTTCCCCAAATCTCTGATTGTCTGTCTGCAGGCAACAATGACTCTTTGTCCCCTTCCACTTTGGGTGTTGGGTGAAGCACATCCCTTTGTCTATTTGTCACTTCTCTTGTCCCAAGAAGCCTCTGGATGACATCTCCAACTTTTTCCTTCCTCTGGAGGCAGGAAACAACATCTGCACACTCCAGTGGACCAGGACACTGAAACAATCTCTCTCTCTAGCCATTGATTTCCCATATGTCTCTCCTAAGGCCTTATGCCTCAGAGGGCAAAGACTCAAATGTCACATGCCTGTCCATTCCATTTTCTCCCCATCCCACTCTCTCCCTTTTACTTTACAAGCAGCAGCAATTGAGGAAGTGAGGATGCCCCCTGGACATTAAACTCCAATGCTCATATATTATGTCTGGCCAATTAGAATGCTTCCTCCATCTGTCTCACAACAATCCTAGCTAACAACTAAAGCAACTTGTACTTGAAGGCCTAGTGCAAAATCACGTAAATATGAGTTAGCAGTGTGCTGCAGCTGTCAAAAAAGCCAACAGAGTCCTAGGCTGCATTAATAAAGGACAGAATCAAGATCATGTGAAGTGTTAATACTACTTTATAATGCCTTGGTAATTCTACACGTGGAATATTGCATCCAATTTTGGTTGCCATGATATTAAAAAGATGTTGAGACTTTAGAAAGAGTGCAGAGAAGAGTAACAAAGATGATTAGGGGACTGGCGTCTAAAACATATGAAGAACGTTGGGGCAGGAATTGGGTATGTCTAATTTAATGAAATGTGTTCCAATATCTAAGGGACTGCCAGAAAGAAGAGGGGGACTCAAGCTATTCTCCAAAGCACCTGAAGGCAAGACAAGATACAATGGATGGAAATCAATCAAGGAGAGAACCAACCTACAACTGTAAGAAGTTTCTTGACAAAACAATTAATCAGTGAAACAACTTGCCTCCAGAAATTGTGGGTGTTCCAACACTGGAGGTTTTTAAGAAGAGACTGGACAACCATTCTGAAATAGTATAGGGTTTCCTGCATGAGCAGGGGCTTGGACTAGAAGACCTCCAAGATCCCTTCCAATTCTGTTATTTTGTTAAGGCCATATCTAAACTTCTCATTTTCCCCCTTTTTCTCTGCCAACTCATATCAGGTCAAAAGTATCCAATCTGGCCACAAAACCCACATGCCACAGATTTCATTTGATATTTCACTATGCCTAAATTGACCCCTGTCAACTAGTCAGAGTCAAAAATAGGGAGATAGTTTATTCATTGTGTGGAGCATAGTGATTGAATGACTGTGTTGTAAACAGGAGGAATACAGCATCCTCCTGTAAAGGTACACCTACTGTATCTCATGTTCACAATTTCAGCAGTTCCAAGAAGGTTCCACACCCATTTGCACTCTGCAGGTGATCCTGAGGACACAGATAAACCTCCAAATGGCCTCAACAACTCTTTAAAAGAGTGCTAATGATCAGATGATTAAAAGAAACATAAAACCTTCCACTGTCCATCAGTCAGAACTGAAGAAGCTTCTTGTATGAGAAGTGAAATGTTTTGAAGGAAAAATAAAAAAGCACCTTTGGGACAAACTTCCTCCTTTTAACATTCCATAAGGGGTATTTATTTATTTATTTATCATATAGCATCTACAGTGCAATCACTGAGACACAAATAAATTGTCAGCAAATATATTTGTATATTTATGTGTTGTGGCCCGGCAGGAGCCACTGGAGCTGCCACCAAACTCCGACAGTGAGGGGCCCTATGAGTTGGCCCTGGAGGATGTGGAGGATTCTGGACAGGGTTCCGACTCCAAGCAGGGCGCAGAGAGACTGGTTGGCCACCAGGTGGCGCCTGAGCCTTGGATCAGTGGGGAGGAGAGAAGAGAGAGTGATCCAGAAAGCACCTGTGGGTTGTTCCGGGATGCACGCTGTCGAAGGGCTACTCGGCATCAAAAACAACTACTTAATTACAGGAGGTAATTACGCTCAGCTGGTGGTCATTAAGCTCCTCTCCCAGACTATAAAAGAGACTGCTTGTGCCATGCCCTTCTTGCAGAAGTCAATGTTTGACTAAAGAGAAACAAACTTGGCAGGCTGGATTGCTGCCAGAGTTTGTTTGCATTGCTGCCAAGGTTTGTCGGACTTGCTGCCAAAGTCCTTATCTGTTTGTTTATTTGGCTTTCAGCCACCGAGAGTCTGGTCTTGTTATTAAAAGACATTCCATTTTACGCTTGTCTCGGCTTTCGTTACTGGATGGAGGAGGGGGACAGAACATTTATGTATGCATGATATGTGGACAATACAATGTAAGTGATAATATAAGGGTCCACAAGAGCTGAGGATCTTTTAAAAACATATAAAGATCTTTTTATTTGACGTGTGTGTGTGTGTGTGTGTGTGTGTGTGTGTGTGTGTGTGTGTGTGTGTGTGTTGGGGCTGTTTATATCACCTTGCTGACAGTTTCTAGTTTACCATCTGTTTTAGTAAATATGGTTATAGCTGCACTCTAACATATTATAAGCTATTGCCCCAGATAATTGCCGTACTGGGTTTAATTGTAATTATTTGTTTGACTAGTTTCAAGTGCAGCTTTTGTCTGGGTAGAATTTGGCAATTGTGCTTTCCTGAATTGTAGCATATCTGGATAAAGGCATATTATGACTGATCACACAATCAACTAGATATCTCCTCCATTGCCTCCTGCATACTTGCCACCTTCCTGTCATGCATCTGCCAATGGCCCAATAAAAGAAAAACATATTTTGAAGGAGGAGCCAATGTCGTGATGATACAACATGCGGGCTTGACACTCTGAGACCGCTGGTGATACTTTTGCCGCTGGACAGTCCATTTGGACCTAAACTGTCCAGCAGAGATGGTGATCAGGAAGACAAAGCCTTGCTGGCCTCAGGGACACCACAAAGTCCCTGGTTGACCCAAGGGAAGCTCTTCAAGCCGGCGGTAAACAGGCAGCCCTAAACTGATGGAGTTGGGATGGCTCCGGAAGGAAGTGAAAAGAGAAAGTGAGTCCATCTGGTGGGGTATTTTTTCTATTTTGAGAAAGACTGCCCAAAGAAACTTTTTTTAAGCCAAATTAAATCCTTAAGCAAAAGAATTAAGCGGGAAAATTAACCTATATTGGATTGCTTTTGAAAGCTTTTTTTCCCTTTGTAACTATACTATGTGGATTGAAGTGCTCGCAACATTTTTTTGTTTCTCCTTTTAAAGTGAATGGATTAATTTTTCTTCTTCTGTTTTTTGTTACTTTATTTTTTTACTTTTGGATTAAAACCTTCCTTTTTATTTTAACAATTCTTCCTATTACTTGTTATTAAATTTCATTTAAGAACTTTGTTTCCTATAAGCCAGAGATAAATATTAGAAAGTGAAAGGTAGCAACACTGTCACTCACAGGTCAAAGGCTGGTGTTTTTGAAACAACGTATTTCTTCTCTTTTCCTCTTTGATCTTACTGACTTTGTAGCTGAAGAGTTTGCAATTTGTTTACAGAAACTGATAAAGAGCTAAGGGCACAAATTGTTTTTGCAGGTGCTCTTTGTGAACTATTTTGGCAGGGGAGAGAAAGGGAAAAAACAGAACACTTCTCCTTTGAAGAGCATAAAAGAACTTGTGTTTAAATCAATCTAAAATAAAAATAATAAAAGAGGCCTGGAAGGCTAGAGTGGCACTGGTTATTAGTTTTTCTTTTTCCTCCTTCTTTTTTGGAAACATGGATCAATACTCAGATGAGGAAACCTTAAAATTCCAAAATATCTTTGCTGGAATTCAAAAGCTACTGGAAGGATATGGGAGAATTGAGAAGAAGTTGGAAAAACTAGTGTTCCTCACAGCAAAAGATGAAGGGGTTGGAGCCCCAAAAATTAAAGGGGAGAATGAAGACATAGAAGATAAAGATAAGACAATAGATGATTTTATTAATGGAGCAAATGTGGATGAAAGTGGAAAGAAGGGAATATGGAAAAGGGAATTCGATGAACTCGAGCTCTATCTCAGATTCCAAAATACAGAAGAAAAAAGAAAAATGATGATGGATTTAAGAAGAGAAATTTTTTGACTGCTTTGTTACTGGAAAGATACAGATTGACAATGAAAGTTGATAATAAAAAATTAGTTAATTTTGGTGATCAATAAGTAGGAGTTTAGTAATTTTTAGATTGTTTTAAATTGTTATTAAATGTTTATCTGTTAACAAATAATTAATTATAATAACAATAATGAAATGATAATGGATACAGTTTAATGTATATATACGTTTTTGGGGTTTGACAAGAGGAGGTTGGATATAAATAGTAAATGATTTTTAGCCAACTATAATAACAACAAGGAAATGTCAATGGATATTGTACATATATATACATATACACACACACACACACACACACACACACACACACATATATATATATATGTATATGTATATGTATATGTATATGTATATGTATATGTATGTGTATGTGTATATGTATATGTATATGTATGTATGTATGTATTATATGTATATGTATATGTATATGTATATGTATATATGTACATATATATGTATGTATGTATGTATGTATGTATGTATTCTGGGTTTGGCAAAAGAAACTTGGATACAAACTCTAAACAGTGAGTTGGAAAAAAAGGGGGGGGAAATGTTTAGAAACTTTATTAATTGACTTTTACTTAGAACATGTCATAAAGGTGTAATGTTATTGGAGGATTTTTGAAATAGCTAATGAATGTCGTTATGTGGTTGTGTCTTTAAGTATGAATTATTTGAGGTAAAAGCACGTTCAAATAATTGTAGTCAAATGAGAATTGTGGTACATTGATAGTAAGATATACAAAGATTTTTGATTTAAAGTGTATAATCTAATATGAACTATAAGTAATGACTGTGGAAGAAATGCATGAAAGTTATCTGTAACCAATCAGCACACTTTCTACAAGAGGTAATGAAGGATGATTCTTTTTGTGTGTTTTTGTTTAATGAAAATAAAAAAAAACTTTTCAAAAAAAAAAAGAAAATCATATTTTAAAATATTTTTTATATATTTGGTTCAGAAGGGGAAAAGGCAAAGGGAGGGAGGGAAGAGGAAGGTTGGTTTTCTATATCAATATATATATATTTATTTTTTAAATGTGCATAGAGGGCAGTAACCAGTGATCAGATGATAAAGGGCATTTCTAATTGGCATGAAGGACTTTGCCCACAGTGAAATGATATGAAGAAGATGAACAATAAGTAATAATTAGCAAACATCTTCTCTCCTTTGGATCTCAGCCTGTTATTGTGAAACACATGCAAAGAGATTTTATATCATTATGACTAGTGAAAGTGATGTGTTACAGTCCATTCTCAAACAATTCACTGCATGATTTTGGTTTCCCCGACTGATTTCCCTCTGTCTTAGCCCAATCTACCTCACAAGACCACTGTTGTGGGAATAAAATGGAAACTTCTTGGAAATAGAAGATATAAATCTAAACAATTAATCCAAGTTGTTCTCAGGCATGGACATGAGCAACAATTGCAAAAGTTTCTTTAGTTTAGACTTTGGCATCTACTTAAGGAAGTTGTTTTAAAAAATGTTTTAAGACTGAAGCAATAGTGAGAACTGCTGTGCCACTTCTGGGAAAGTGCAACTCAATAAAACAATAGTTCTAAGTTACTTCATGTAAACATCCAAATCCTATCTAGCAATCTGGCATCACCAGTAATCTTTCTCCCCATATATTTGAAGGAGGAAAAGTGATGTTTTACCACTCTTTCCCCCCTCCCAAATGTACCATAATTATCGGATACTCACCTATGCACATACAGACATGGACCCATGACTTCTGTATGAATGTTTAACGAGCACACACTAATAACAAATAAAACCAATTTTGAATCTGCAAAAAAAAAAAAAAAAAAGAAACCATTTAAGCTATATCAAGAGATTCCACCTTAATTACCTGATTATGAAATAGTGGTTGGAAATTCCTCTTATAGATTCCCAGATTCTCTATTTATCTGTAGTGCGAGCATTAAGGACACCTTACTGAAAAACTGTATTTCTAATGGTTGGATGCAGTCATGGGGAGCTGTATAAAATGACAAGTTGGTGGTACAGTACATTACTATTGTGCCCCTGCCCCTGTGTATTTGCATGCAATGTATATCTGCATTTTGCTTTTTTCACACACATTCACGAGCACCATGGATGACTTGATCTTAATCTTCAAAACTACAATAACTTCCTTATGCAGCTGTATATGTTTCCTGACAGGTCATATTGTTGTTTTAGAACATAGAATCATAAGCCTGGAAGAGACTTCAGAGGACTTCTAGTCCAACACCCCACCACCCCACTCAAAGCAGGAGTCTTACACCATCCCAGTCAAAAAGTTGTCCAGTCTATTTTTGAAAACCTCTAGTAATCTTCAGAAACGGAAGAATGAGACAAATAGCAAGTGGAAGCATTCACTCACACATATGCACATATGTAGTCTTGCTGCAAATTACAGCTTGACAATCTATATTTGAATCAAATGATCAAAAATCAAAAGCAATTGACAAGGAAATGGGAAGATATTCAGTTCAGTCTCCCTGTCCAGTCATTTGCTCCTATAATTATTTTTTTCCTTTCAATTATCTTCTTTCACACCTGTTGGGATATACTCCTATAATTCACAACCAGTAAGGGAATAAAAGACACAGACTACATCTGGAACTACAGATACATTCATATTGTATGTTTTTTGCAAATGCAGAACATTCAGCCACATACTCAAATACCTGCACAGTGAAAGCCTTTTGTTCTTTAAAAAATAGTGCCAGTAAAGATTTCACTGCACGCATTTAATAGAGCAGAAAGATAGAGCAAGCAACAAGGCATCAACAGTTCCTAAAATACTTGCACAAAGTTGGATTCTTTAGTAACAGAAAGTTCTATCTACCTGATAAGCCACACTCCAGTTTCTTGGTAGTACAGTTTTAACAGATTCCACTATTATTGTCAAAGAGTCTATATCTATGAAGTCGTGTAGGAATGAAATGAAGTGTTGTCTACAATTACTTTTGTTTTCAGTTTGGGTAAGCAAAATTGGACCAATTGGATTGAAGTGCAAAACCAGTCAGACAAGTTTTAAAATGACGTGGTGTATTTACAACTCTAAAATATGGACTATGCTTTCTGTTGGGAAATCCCTGCCACCTGATCCTTGAATTATGGTCATTATGCTACAGGTGATAGAGGGAAGAATTATCTTAAGTACAAGTGGAGCCAGGAGCATGCCTTTAGATCAGGGATCCCCAATCCCTGGGCCATGGCCCAGTACTAGGCTGCAATCCATTCAGAAATGGGCCACACAAGTAGCAGACAAGCACATGCACACAGCTCCATTTGTGCACGCATGAAGCTCCACTTGTGTGAGTGGCAGGCATGGCCACTGCTTGCACAAATGGAGCATCACACGTATGTGCGAGTATCTGTCGATTGCACAAATGGAACTGTGCATCCAAGCACATGCACCTCCCACTCACACAGACCCATTTCCTCTCCCCACACCTGCTGAGCCACAAAGGTGCTTTAGATTTGTATTTTTGTATTTGTATTTTATTGGTCTTGTATGCTGCCCACTCCCGAAGGACTCCGGGCGGCTTACAATAAACAAAGGAAGGGGATAAATAGACAAACAGACAAACAACAATTTAAAATACACAACATTCATAGTTACAGTGGGGCTGGTTATTTCAACAGCCCCCCAGCCTGCCGGAGCAGCCAGATCTTAGTGGCTTTGCGGAAGGCCGGGAGAGTAGTAAGGGTCCGGATCTCCACGGGGAGCTCGTTCCAGAGGGCTGGAGCTGCAACAGAGAAGGCTCTCCCCCAGGAGTCGCCACCCAACATTGGATGGCAGATGGGATCCGGAGGAGGCCTAGTCTGTGCGATCTGATCAGTCTATGGGAGGTAATTGGCAGGAGGCGGTCTCTCAGGTACCCAGGTCCGATGCCATGTAGGGCTTTATAAGTAACGACTAGCACCTTGAAGCGAGTCCGGAGACTAAAGGGTAGCCAGTGCAGCTCGCGGAGGATAGGTGTAACGTGGGTGTACCTGGGTGCACCCACGATCACTTGCGTAGCTGCATTCTGGACTAGCTGAAGTCTTTGAAAACTTTTCAAGGGCAGCCCCATGTAGAGCACGTTACAGTAATCCAGTCTTGAGGTCACAAGGGCGTGATCTGAAGGGCCTCCCGATCCAGGTAGGGTCGCAATTGGTGCACCAGGCGAACCTGGGCAAATGCCCCCCTGGTCACAGCCGACAAATGGTGTTCTAAAGTCAGCTGGGGATCCAAGAGGATTCCCAAATTGCGAACCCTCTCTGAGGGGCTTATAATTTCACCCCCCAGCCTGAGAGATGGAATACTTGGCCAATCTTTGGGAGGGAACATCAGTAGCCACTCGGTCTTGTCTGGATTGAGTGCCAACTTGTTTACTCCCATCCAGACCCTAACAGCCTCAGGCACTGGCACATCACTTCTACTGCTTCGCTGAGTTGGCATGGGGCGGACAGATACAACTGCGTATCATCCACATATTGGTGGTACTTAATCCCGTGCCGGCGTATGATCTCACCCAGCGGCTTCATGTAGATGTTAAATAGGGGGGGGACAGGACCGAACCCTGCGGCACCCCATAATTGAGGGGCCTAGGGGTTGACCTCTGCCCTCCGACCAACACCGACTGTGACCTGTCCAAGAGGTAGGAGGAGAACCATCGAAGGACAGTGCCTCCCACTCCCACCTCTCGCAACCGTTGCAGAAGGATACCATGGTCGATGGTATCGAAGGCCGCTGAGAGGTCAAGGAGCACAAGGATAAAGGGGTGACCCCTATCCCTGGCTTGCCAGAGATCATCGATCAGCATGACCAAAGCAGTTTCCGTGGTGTAACCAGGCCTGAAACCCGACTGAAAGGGATCCAGATAATCGGTTTCATCCAAGGACCGTCGGAGTTGAGAGGCCACCTCTTTCTTAACAACCTTCCCAACAAAGGGCAGGTTTGAGACCAGACGATAGTTGCTCAAAATGGCTGGGTCCAGAGATGGTTTCTTCAGGAGGGGTCTCACCACCACATCTTTTAGGAGGAGTGGAAAAATTTCCTCCCGGAGAGAGCTGTTAACTATCGTCCGGATCCAACTGCGTGTCACCTCCCTGCTGGTCGAGACCAGCCAGGAGGGGCACGGGTCCAGTATACAGGTGGAGGCACTCACCGCTCCCATGGCCTTGTCCACTTCCTCAGGAGAGACAAGTTGAAACTCAATCCATGAAATATGCTCAAGACCTTCCCCCGGTACCTTGGCTGGTACCGCGCAATTGGAGTCCAGCTCTGTCCGAATCGGAGCGACTTTATCCATTAAATACTGAACAAATTCCTCAGCTCTACCTTGTAAAGGGTCATCCGCATCCCTCCCTTTCAAGAGAGAGTGGGTTATTCTAAACAAGGCGGCTGGGCGCGATTCAGCAGATGCAATAAGGGCGGCAAAATGCGAACATTTCGCCGCCCGTATTGCCACGAGATAGACTCTGATAAAGGCTCTCATCAGTGCTCGGTCGGACTCAGATTTACTGGCCCTCCAGCGGCGCTCTAGGTGTCTCTTTTGGCGCTTCAACTCCCGGAGTTCCTCGGTGAACCAAGGGGCCCTCCTGGATCCGCTGCCTCGGAGAGGTCGCAAAGGCACAATCCGGTTTAGAGCCCCCGCCGCCGCTGTATTCCAGGCAGCGACTAAGGACTCCACCAGATTGTGGATGAGAGTGTCAGGTATTTCTCCAAGCGCCGTCTGAAATCCCGTAGGGTCCATCAGGCGCCTAGGGCGGAACCACCTAATCAGTTCCCCCTCCCTACAGTGGGGGATTGGTTTCCAAAAGTCAAGCCTCAGTAGGAAGTGATCAGACCCTGAGAAGGGCAAGGTCTTAATGCCCTTCAACTCTAGATCACATCTCCACTGCTCTGAGAGGAATACGAGGTCAAGCGTGTGACCCGCTGAATGAGTCGAACCCCGAATTACTTGGGTCAAGTCCATGGCTGTCATGGAAGCCATGAACTCCTGCACCCCATCAGAGTGTTCACCAAGTGTAGACAGGTTGCAATCCCCCAGAACCATAAGCCTGGGGAACTCTACCGCCAACTCGGCTACTGACTCGAGGAGCGAGGGGAGGGCTGTTGCAACGCTGTTGGGAGGTAGGTACGTTAGCAACAAACCCACTTGACCTCCAAGGTCCAACTTCATCAACAGGGACTCACACCCGACAAGCTCCGGAGCAGGGATCCTACGAGGAACTAAAGACTTTCGGACGATGACCGCCACTCCCCCACCCCTTTCTCTGGGGTCGAGGCTGATGAAGCACCTGAAATCCTTCTGGGCACATTTCAGTGAGGGGCACTCCTCCCTCTGGGCCCAGCCAGGTTTCAGTAATACATGCCAGGTCTGCTCCCTCGTCTAAAATTAGGTCCTGGACGAGGGGAGCTTTATGGACCACAGACCTGGCATTTAGCAACAACAGCCTGAGACCAGGGCCCTGACAGTTCTCGCCATCTGGCCCTGGAGTGGAACTAGCAGGGCTGGAAGGAGGGATCTCTGTGACGTAGCGAACCCTCCTTCCCCGGTAATGGCTAGTTCTGAAGTTCCCATCATACCTGCCTCTCCCGATAGTGACCGTAATGCTCCGGCCCACCCCCGCACCCGTAGACCCCATATCCCCTCCCGCAGCCTCTGCTCCATCCAGCAGGCGATTTAGGTCACTCATTCCGGGACGGGAGGTAGGCCTGGGCCCCCTACCACTTCTGCAATAGCACTCAGTGGAGGAGGCACCAGGCTGTACTCTCAATCCTCTCATACATACAGAGCCACTCATCCATGCATTCCCCATGTAAGTCAATTAAAACACAAAAATACAGCAATAATGAAGTTAAAAAGTGGGTACAGACATCAACCAGGCATACCATTCACACCGCATTCCTAAAATTTATGGAGCACTGCGCAAGTGTAATTTAAAATAGTCAATGGTGCGGGGAGGAAAGGGAGAGCTGCTCCGTCCCTCTCCCTTCCTCCAAGTCCCAGCAAAGGCACCCAAGGCTGAAGGTCCTAAGTCCGTATATAGGGAACAAGCTGCAGTCGTTGCCAGTATAACAAAGTTTTTTCATGTTCACTGCAGCAATGGTATTTCTTGAAAAGATGAAGTGAGAAAGAACATAGAGAAGGAGAAGTCGAGGAGGCTCCAACCGGGGCCAGGGATGGTGGTCCCTGGGAAAGATGTTCAGCCAGTCTCTGAGTGCCCCGCCTATCCGGGATTTGAAGTGCCAGAAATAAGATGGACTAAGTGATGGCGCTATCTGAGACGGCAGGCTTGGGACAGCTTCGAGTGGCGGTGGGCTTAATAGATGAAAATAAAAATGCAGTCCAAAAGCCGCGTTTGAAAAAAGCCAGATGTCAGTTAATGAAAGGCCCCATAGTGGCAGCGGCAGAGTGCGGGAGAATTTGCGCCGAGGGAAGAGGCTAAGTCAAAGGGAAGAGGGAGGGGGGCGTCCAAAAGAGCAGCAATGGCGGCAGATGAAACCAGCCACCCACTCTCGCCCAGTATAATCCCAGACTGACCACCTTCTCTGGCGGGTGATGGACAGCCCGACACAGGCCCAAAGGCTCCTCACAGTTAGAAAAGTGCTGTTGAAAATGCCGAAGACGGTGGGAACGCTGAAAACACTGCCCAGAGGCGCCACCATCAGCGCAACGCCGCCATCGCCGCCACCAACCGGCACAGGAGCAAACAAGAGCCACAGCAACAGCATTTAGTGGAAGCTACCCAAGAATCTGCATCGAAGGGAGAGGCCGAGCCGAAGGGCAAGGGGGAGGGGGGAATGTCCAGAAAAGCCGTAATGGCTGCAGATGAAAGCAGTCACCCCCTCTCACCCAGTATAGTCCCCGACTGATCGCCTTCTCCGTGGGGTGCTGGATAGCCTGACGCAAATCCCGAGGCTCCTCACGATCTAAAAGCTGCCGTTGCAGCTGCCTTTGAAGCTGCCGAAAATGTTGGAAACGCTGAAGGCACTGCCCGGAGGCACCGTCGTCAGCGCTGAGTCACCATTGCCGCCCCGACGGGCACAGAGATAGTCGAGAGCCACAGCGCCAAGTGGGAGCCGCCCAAACGTGGTGACCTCCCCAGGTAACTTGACTCTTCGGGTCCCCAGGAGCTTGCTCTTCAATAGGAACCTCTCCTCGCCCAGTTATCGGGTCTGAATCCATGGGTTTCAGGTTCTTTCAGTCTTCTGCAGTCAGAGCAACAGGTTTGGCAGCCATTCTCGGCCTGCACATGCGCAACAACTGGCATCAACAGGTAACAAAATGTACATGCCCAGATTTAGGCCCAGAAGCATATTACCCTAATTATAGTGTTTACTTTTACATGCTGCCTTTGTTCAAAAAGCTAAAGGTAGCATCTATAACATTGTGTCCTCCAGCTTTCCCAAACAGGCCTGGGGGACAGTTTGGACTCAAAGATTCCTGCTCCAGTTTCACCCAGTGAAATTTCATGGTTAACACTGGACTTGAAATAACCAGGTACCTCTAGTTGAACCCTCCAACACTAAGTATGATGTAGCTCTGCCATCTATGGCAGTGGTGGGATTCAAATAATTTAACAACCGGTTCTCTGCCCTAATGATTTCTTCCAACAACCAGTTCACCAAACTGCTCAGAAACTTGACAACCGGTTCTCCCGAAGTGGTGCGAACTGGCTGAATCCCACCACTGATCCATGGTCACTGTAGTGCCTCATTCTTTGGCTTCTACCCCCAACCACTTTTTCTGAGACAGGAGGAAGAGTAAGATTAGGTGGTGCAATTCAATGTCCTGATGGTTGCCTTTAAAACTCTCTGTGGCTTGGGGTTAGATCTGGCAGGAGAGGTATCCTCTGGGTCCTGTCTTTAAGAAACTATTATCTGTTACGACCTAGGAGGAAAGCTTTAAATATCATGGTGCTTGCCATCTGAAACATCATCTCTCCCTCAAAAAAAAAAAAAAAAAAACAAACTTGTCCCAACCATGTTGGCCTTTCCAAAACCTTAAAAACTTATCTTTGCCATTGAGTTTGGTGCCCTGATAGCATGGCTGAGCCCGTGTCATAGCTTGTTGGAGTGGTTGTGAGTCATCTTGGCTACTATTTTTATGTTGTTTTTGTGGTTTTTAACTCTGATTGTTTTGTTTTATTCTGCTTTGATTGTGAGCACCCACCTCACCCCAGATAAGCAGCCTGTAAATTTATTACATAGATAAACAGTTTTCCTGATCAACTGTGAATTAAGTGAGTGGTATTTCTTTTAGCCTTGTCTATCTATGTGTCTGCTCTATGGAACAATCTCACCATGAGATTTGGGTAGCCCAAATCCCATTTTTGGAAAACTTGGAAGATTTGGTCATTTCTCCATGTACCAGAATCAGGACGTTAGAGGAACCCAGTATGTGTATTTTATCTTTAGGTTTTAATGAATTTTTAATGGTGCCTTCACTATGCTTTCAATTAGTTGTCTCTTTCTACTATGTTTATTCTGTTTTTTGTTACCACACAAAATGCTTAAAGATGGCTGCTATATCAATATACTTAATAAATAGTTTTATGTTTGAAATAAAAGATTGTTTACTTCTTTAGAGGATGCAGAAAATAAACTAGAAGGCTCTTAAATAGAAACATGCAATTGCCCAACCGACCTTAAAATCTGCCTTGTTTCTTAATTAGATAATTAGCTAGTTTAATTATCAACTCTATCTTGGACACCAGAGTGCTTTTTAATCTATTCTAAGGAGAACTTTGCTGCTCGAGAGGTTGTTTTTGTTTTTGTTTTAGATCCTGACTGTGTTTGCCCAGAATTAATGAGATAGACCCAGTCAAATAAACCCGCAGTAACTGGCAGAGTCTTTATCATTGTAGGAGCAACCTTCTCCAACGTGTAATTCAAGAGTAGGTCTAAATGAAATATATGGTCTTTGTGTTTATATGTGCTGTAGATTATTGCTTTCTATACCATTTGTGGCAACTTGACTTAAGATAAAATCTCTCTCAAATTGAGTTTGACTCTTGGTTACTAAACATATCCATAACATATAACATATAACATAACATAACATATAAGCATATCCATGTTATTTTCTTGGCAAAATAGTTCAGAAGTGGTTTGTTACTGTCTTTTTCTGATATTTTCATATTCCCATTCCAAGAAGTTCTTAAAATTTCCTAATAATCCCACATTCAACAATACAACCCTTTGTAGCTTTTTGGATATTTGTATCAATAAATCCCCAGATATACTGACAATTTGTTCACAGCTATAGTACAGGCAGAAATGCAGTAGGTGACACTTGGTTTCCATTGATTTCTTCTCTTTATAAGATGAAAGTCAAGATATTAATTAAGTGGAAGAAGGCGGGGCTTAGCAGTGAGAAGATGGAGTTTCAGGCTACTCCTGAAATTCCTCTATACCGAAGGATTTTTGGACGAGTTCTTTGAACTCTAGCTGTCCCGGAGACGACAGTGAAGGTGGGGAGAGACCCTAGACCTCAGAGATACCCGCAAATCTCTGGGGGAGGGGTATTAACTCCTCGTGCCAATTCCTTTCTGGATTAGCTGCATGCTAACTGAAACTGCAGGTTGCCCCTAAGAATGCTAGAAGTGATGTCATCTGGTAAGCTGATTTTATTATCCAAGAGAGACTGTTCGCGTTAAAAACTTAAGATAATTGAAACCAAAGAACAGGGAAACTTAGCGGCGAATTGGCGTTTTCTAATGGATTTATGGCTGGTGGTTACTTTACTTCTTAAATGCTTCAAGAAACTCCTCGACACCCTCCCCCCTCTGAATCTCCTTAAATGGATCATAAAATTTATTTTCTACTAATTAGCCCATCACGACTCGACACTTTTATTACTTTACTACTCGGCTTTGTTTACAATCACAGCCTGTGAGAGACTAAGAAGTCTGTGGAAAAAAAAAAAGAGTTTGCAATTTTTAACTGCGACACACATCATGGCGTCCCAAAATACCTCTAAGATTTCATTTCAGAGACTTTTTTCCGCATGTAGAGGACTTTATAATTCTTATCAAAGATTGGAAAGAAAATTGGATCATCTGATTTCAAAATATGAAGCAAAAACTGAGATTGTTGAATGTTTAAATGCTCCTGAAATACAAACGGAAAATGTGAGAAATGGTGTCTGGTCTATCTCAGAGGAAGAAAGGAGGGGGGAAGCTATAAAGAAGACTCATTTAAAAAGACAGTGTGCAGGAGGAATGGAAAATCCACCTTTGAGAATTAAAGTTAATTTGGAAAATATCACAAGCCCAGGACAACATTATTATTATTTCATCACTGATATTCAGAGTCCAAAGGTGCCAAAATATCTCTGTCTGGATTTGATTATGAAAACATTTGGTAAATTTATCCAACGTGTGGCAATTGGCTGGAGAGGATCTTGCTATTGGAGAGACACTGGCTGATAGATGGAACAACGTAATTTAAAATCTAGCTAAATCTGATTACCTTAATGTGTAATAGATATAGCTGAAAAATGACTGATATGGATAGTAATATATATAATTTGGAACTGGCTGTTAGATTGAAGAACACAACTGAAAACTAGTTAAACCTAATTGCTTTTTCTTGTAACAGATATAGTTGAATAATAATTGATATTGATAGTAATGTATATAATGTAGAGTTGATATGATAACTAACAATTGGAAGATTATACATAAAGAGTATTAAATACAATAATTATCACTATTAAAAACTAAATAAAATACATACAATCAAATGTTAATCAATACTGGGAAAATGTTATGATATATGATATAATTAAATATTATGGATGTCCAGCTAAAATAGGATATGAGGATTTGATGATAATAGAGGATTTTATAAATAAGTAAATGAATTGTCAGCATGTATTATGGATTAATTATGTAATGCATAGCTGAGGATGAAGGATGTTTAAATAACCATAGGTAATTAAAACTGGAGGTATAATGATGTTGATATGGTAAATATTCGAGTTAAGATATTTGAATTAATATGAGTTAATGGAAGAGAAGCACCAAAGCATGTTGTAACCAGTTGATATACTTCTCTTTTTTTTCTCATGATAGACACCTGTGTTTTGTTTCGTTTTCCTGCCTTGTCTCTTGTCGTTTTTGTCTTTTTTGTATTATTTTTATTTTTTATTTTTTATTTTAATTTTTATTTTTTATCTGTCCCTTTTTTCCTTTTTTTCCTCTTTTTGATTTTTTCCTCTCCCACCGGTGTGGGCAGGGACTGGTCAAGATTATTACTTTTATCAATATTGCTAAATAATAATTACAGTTAAATGAAAATGGATATATAATAATGCCTTAATTAATATGAGTTATGTTGGTTGACTATGGAGGAGATGTACCAAAACTTATCTGTAATTGATTGATATATTTTTTACAGATGTAAAGAAAGATGTGTACCTGTTTTAAACTAAAATTAAAAAACATTTATTTATAAAAAAAAAGATATTAATTAAGTAAGTGTAGCATGGATGATGTTACCTAGTTTGGGTAATGAACAGTGGTGGGTTGCAGGTGGTACGCCCTGGTACGGGCATACTGGACCTTGCCCAGAGCACTGGATACCATTCCATTATGGTGCTCTGGAGGGCCCACCCACCTGCCCGAGCTCCTTACCTGTCTTTTAAGGCTTCCACGCTTCCGTGCATGGTGTGTACAGTGCCTGCTCGATGCTCTGCGGAGCAGCTGTAGTGTTGCGGAGGTGCTAAGACACATGTGCGCGCTGTACCGGTTGTACAGTACTGGTTGGAATGGGATCTGGAACACACCACTGGTAATGAAACATCTCCAAGAAAACAACCAATCTCAGAGAGCACCAAGGACCCCTCAATTCTACCCTAAATTCACCTTTGATTCTTTCCTTACTTACAATTCACATTCAACTATCAACTGCCTATGAATTCCTGCATTTATGGCATTCATTGGAAAATGTTAATTCTACTAAAACTTACATACTATTGCCCACACCTCACCAATTATGGTGTGTTTATATTGCTTAATTAAATCATCTCCATTCTGGAAATGGAATGTAAATAAATGGACTGACAATCTGTATCATAAAATGAGGCAACAAGAAAACAGGGGAATTGCAATTGACTCCTTGTTTATTTGAATGAAAAATAATAGTTGAATGTTGTCATCCAACTATTTTGCTTCTTGGGTCTCTTCAGGTTTTGGATAAAACTAGGCTTTGATTATCCTTCCTGCCTGCCTATCCTTCAATAGCTGACCGAACTGACCTATAACTTTAATAAATAAATAAGTACATAAACCATTCTCTATACAGTGAATACAATCAGGACTCCCTAACAACAGAGATCTAATTGGTGCTGCTACTTGCAATATTTGCATATTAATTGAATTTTTTTGCTTTCACTGAGTTGTAAATATCCCTGACATATGACTTGTCTTTTATCCCTTGTTGTGGATTACTTTATGATTTCTTACCTTTTCCCATTTTTCAACATTGTATATAATGATAAGTTGTAAATGGTTCTGTCTGCTTTAAAATTTTAGACCAATCAACCAACCAACCAACCAACCACTATCAAAAAAGGGCCACAGAAATAAAAATGTTACAATAATCATTGCTTGCTATATCCACTAGATGTCGTTCCACTACACAGGTTTGGGAGAACATCACTAGATAAACAAATGTGTGAGCCCTACAGACAAGACATACATTCTCTGAATCAACATAAACATTGTAAGCAAAATTATTCATTCTGAGTGTAGTACAGATTTGGACTAACGATTGGGTGTTAGCAATAATCAGAGGGAATTGTTGACATCTTCATAATATGTCAATTTTATGGCAACTAAATGGCTTGGAGCATACAGGACTATGTGCAAAAGCCAACTTTATCTTGACCTTTGAAGGTAGACAGGATATTACAATAAAAGCTTTGTGTGTATCCATGGTTTAACAAAGACTAGCACATTATGCCTATTCTATGTTTTTGTCTTAAGTTCTGCATGCTTTAACTATTCAAAATGAGGTTCTGTTTTGATGTTACAAAAAATGCTCTGATGTATGAAGTTGCTCATAACTGAAAAGCAGTTTTATGTACTAATCAAGTTGTATTATCACTAATCAACCTCCCATTTTTGTGCTGCAGCTTCTGTTGGTCATTTCTGTTGTTTCAACTTGCATGACATGCTACGGTTGGCTAAATTGGAGAATGGGAGAGGTTAGTATGTGTTCAACGTGTTGTGGGAACTCAGCCTTCACCTTAACTTGTAGCTTGAAGCAAAAATCAACTTCCTAAATCAACACTCTCCCAACATAAATACAGGGTTTCCTATTATATTATGTAGCCCTACTCTGGGATTATCTGTTTCAACCTTAAAAATTCTGAGTGGAACAAGGATTTAGGAGAAGAGCCTAACTCTAATATTCTCTCTCTGTGGTCACAGTGTGAGATAGCCAAGTAACAAACTATTTCTTTTTGGTTACTACAGCTGCTATGAGAAGAAGCAGGATGCAAACCTGGGCTGCTAAAACTATGGAAAAGCTGGACAGTCGTTTTATATTTAAGCCCCATCTTAAAACTGGGTGTGTGAAGGTCTTCAAGATCACAAACCTGGAGATTTTCTTTTTTAACTGTCTGGCAGACTTAAAATATGTGGGAACTACAGTTTAATCCTATGGTTGAAAATTCTGAGCACTATAATCCTAATCCATCTATTACAAATGATCCCAGTTTATATTGTGTTCCTACAATGGCAATCCAATTTCTGTAGAAAACTTGCAAACCAGATGTCTAAGAAAAGCAGAAAGCTAAGATAATGGTTGTCTCATTTAAAGCTGTGACAAAAAAATAATTAAGGCTTCTTTGGGTCCTGAAGTAATTAAGCAGGTAAATCCCTGTGTAATTGATTTTACCTTGCTTAAAATGAAGACAAATTATGTTTAGCAGATCAGTATGGCTTCCCTGATTTCAGCAAGGAGAAGTAACAAAGTACTTTAAAGCTTTATCATTAGCACATTGATTTTTAGCTATACCATTAAATAATCCATTGCATATCTGGTCCGAATCAGCAGGCTCAAAGAACTTGCAAAGTCAGAAGTTACAAAAACAACATGATTTCTTCCAATTGCTTTTTCCAGATTAATGGTAAGTCATCAATATTCATTACATCTATTGGGGTTAAAATCAGGGTTATGCCAGTCTAACAAGAGTGTGTCTTATCTACAGTATATTTTCTTCATGTTATCTTTTGTTATGATCAATTCCCAGTAATAAAATCCACTATATTTGTCACCAACCTCCAGGATTCCCCAATGGATTAAGTCATTAAATGCTTAGTAGATTATGAAAATTGAGTTAATTAAAGCCACAAATGGTACTGGTTCCCAAATTAAGTCTTATTTATTGAACTATGTAATGAGTTGTAGGACTATTAGTGCATATGATTAAGTAGCGAATGTAGGTTATTTTATTATATTTTAGCAGACAAAAAAGATAGTGACAGAATTTGGCAAAATTCTCTGCGGCATTTCATACAAGATAATAGAATGATCCCTTCTATCTTTATGCACTTGTGAAATGAAATTAATCTAACTTGCTGTAAAATATCTACCTGTCCAGGCCCCAAAAGACATAAAAAAATTTCAAATTAAAAAGCTTTAGAAGTCATTTTGTCCTTTTAACTGGGAAAACAGAGATTGATCACAGGACCTCTGCATATAAGCATATTTAGAATGCTTTTATGGCAGCAGCATTCTTTGGTGAGAGATGAACTGTTTGGTCCTAGGTTGTAGTCAGGGGTGGGCTTCAAAAATTTTACCAAGGGGTCCTCTGCCCGGTTGCTGGGTGGGCATGGCCATGGTCCCTGCACCACAGCAAGGGGGGGCATTTTTGCCCTCCCCAGGCTCCAGAGGCTTTCCTTGAACGTCCGGGAGAGCAAAAATGGCCTCCCCAGGCTTCGCAGGCCCTCTGGAGGCCAAAAATGGGTCCATTTCTGACCTTCCTGAACTCAATCCTCTTTGTTTATTCATCGCTCAGACCAAGTGATTGCCATGCTTTGGCTGTATAATGCCTGGGGATGAAATAAATATTTATATGATCAAAGATTAGCATCCAAAACAACAAAATAGAAAAACATGGCCAACAGGATCTCAAACCACTCAGGAAAGGGCAATTTCTATATAGTACTGTCAGAAGAATAATTTGGAGGTCCAATTCGAGGCGGGGTTGTGCAAGAATAAATTAAAATGAGATCCTGTGAGCTAAGAAGAAATATTTATTCCTAAAAGCAAAACACTTTGCATTTAGGGGCAGGCTGCAGAGAAATGGGGTACAGCAGCAGATTTTTGTAGTGGGGGCTTGAAGAGTGATAATATTTGAAGTGTGTGTGTCTGTGTGTGTGTGCGCGCATGTGCGCGCATACGTAGGTAGGTAGGTATGTTTATTCTTGTGAACATGCAGTTCCTCTGGGAGACCTAATTTAATTAACTGTTTGTGTTTGCAGACTTTATTCTTTGATATGTGGATTAGGTCTGGATAACTTATTTGGGGGTTTGAGGAAGTTTAAGAAACAGATTTCCCTCTCTTTGTTGTTTTTAATTGCATTAATTTAGTTTCACCTTATCTACTTATTCTCAGACCATTGTGGGTTTTGTTAATATTTTTAGGGAAGATGGAAACAGTATAAAGAATAAAATATATTTTGATATAAAACTTCTCACAGTACCAAAACTCTCATATGTCTATTTTTTGTAACCTTCAGTTAGGCAAAATTGGAAGGTATAAGTCAACAATTATCGAACCATAGTAACTTAAATGGGCTAACTTCCAGAATGCTGGGACCTATGACTCCCATGAGAATGAAGTTGTGGCAGTTTCAGTGCCACTTCACTACATTTCCTCAAAACACACAGGTCAGGTGGTATAAGGGAGAATGGGAAGGCCATGTCCCTATTCTCTTTCCTGCCTCCCTTTGGCTCTGCACCAGGGGTGGGTTCCTGACAGTTCTAACCTCTTCTGCAGTGCCATTTAGAACTGGTGTCAGCTCCCTCCCCCCACCCATCTGCACATCATCAAGATGAAGAGCGAGAGGAGGAATTCTGGGAGTTGAAGTTCACAAGTCTTAAAGCTGTCAAGTTTGAACACCCCTGGGTTTTTTTTCTAAAGGGTTAGGGGTGCAAGGGTTTTGTAACTTGCCAGCTTTAAGACTTGCGTGCTTCAATGCCAGAGTTCCTGAGCCAACATTTTGGTTGCTAAGCAAGAGCATTGTTAAGTGAGTTTAACCACATTTTACAAGTTGGCCATGCCCACCCAGTCACATGACTGCCAAGCCACTCCCACCTGGTCACATGGCTGGCAAGCCACTCCCACAAAGCAGGCCACACCTACAGAAGAGGTTCTAAAAAAATTTGAAACCCACCACTGCTCCCAATCAGCTGGCAGCAAGGGCCGACAGACAAAAGGTGATTGGCTGCTTTGGAATCAAAGCTGAAATTTGAAATTGCTTAATGGAAATGGGTAGTGATGGAAGGATGAGGGAGACACTCAGATGCCTGAGTGGCTGTGGGACACTGGCAATTGACAATTGAGCCCTATTCCTCCCTTGGAGGGAGGGAGCTTTTAGGGCTACACTAGGACAGAGAGTGAGGGTTGAGTTTTCCTTTGTTCCTCGTTTCCTCAGGAAAGTGGCAGACAGTTCCACGGGCCAGTTCAGGAAGGATTATTTTTGACACTCCCTGCTAGCTTCCCACAAGCAGTGTCAATGGAGAAACAAGCAGGAAGTTAGCTCCTTCTCACATTACTTTTCTTTTGCCTGCCCATGGCCATTCTGTTTTCTGTTTAAGCAAGGAAATAAGAGTATTTTTGAAAGGATGACTCATGAGTCACAAGTTGTCTAGTAGTACAAAATAAACTAAAAGTAAGGGTAGAATTAGTCAATGAAGTCAAATGTCAACAGCAGACAGTATTTGGTTGTGCTTCTTGTTATATCTTGATTGATATATAATAAAAAGAAATTATTAGATGCTATAATATAATATAAAACTTATCCATTCTCACAAGAAGCCACAGAAAGATCTGTACTAAATAAAATTCACCAGTATCTCTATAAAATTGTAGTAAAGAAGTACATGCTGTATGATTTCCAACTCTTCAGAGTCAGATGTATATATATGGTCCAATGCAGGAATTTTAATGTGTTTACCAGCTAAAAGAACTTAGAGTAAGTTTTGCCTCGCTCATGAAATATTTTCTTAAACTGGGGGAGATTAATATGCTCAAGTCGTTTTCAGGTTTCTATGTGTATCCATGTGATGGGTAGTCTAAAACTTAGTGAGAAGCAGTCAATTTCCATTTGACATTTTATGTCCTCCAGTGTTTCATTTAAAAAAAAACAACACCCTGGTTTTGTTTTGTTTTTTGGTTTGATCATAGCCAGCAGAAAGAAGATAATATATGGTTAATCCAGTGGAATTTATTTTATTTTAAACTGATATGGCCCATTGGTAAATTCTTGTCGTCTGCTAGAACCAATGATTCCCTGCCCAGTGCATAGAAACTTAATTTCAGCCAGTATGTCATTACTAATGTTAAACCTTTTGTACAATTCTAGTGGCAAAGAGGATATTTTACTATAAACAGAAAGAAATTTACTTTCTTCACTGTAAGGAATGGATCCAAGATAGGAGTCTGTTAGATATTCTTGAAAAGTTTATTTGTTCTAAAAGTGAGAAGATGATACAATACTGTTTCTGTATAGTCTAGATTTGATTATAAGCTTAAGGATAAAATTATTTCTGTATCACTATAGTTATTACATAGAACTTTTTTTATCTTTTATTACTGTTATTTTTTATTTTTTAAGTTATGGGGTTTTGAGCACTATAATATAGTTAAGTTCATACTATTCCTTCCTTCCTTCCTTCCTTCCTTCCTTCCTTCCTTCCTTCCTTCCTTCCTTCCACTGTAATTTTAAGTAATAATAATTAGAGGACTGGTAATCACCTTAATTTTAAGCTACTGTCTGGAAGTGATCAGTTCAGCCTGATGCCCAGATGAGCTGTCCTCTTCCTGGAAATCCATTAGGAAACAAAAGGGAGGGGGCAGAAAGCCGGGGAGCAGAAGAGAGGGGAAAAAATAAAGTCAGCCTGACTTGGAAAAGAAAATAGCAAAATAAAAAAGATTATATTTGGTTTGGGACTTGGCTTTCCCCCATTCCTAGTATATATTATATTTACAAGCGGTTGTTCCCTTCCAAAATAATAACTGTGAACTGGAAAGAAAAGGATTGTCTTAACATTTGCTGAGAAAAATACAAGATATTATTGAAAGCAAGCAAGCGGTCCTGAGGGGTGCAAATGACCACTAAAGTTGCTGCTGGAAAGCTTCCCGTAGTTGTCTCGAAAATTAGTCCTCCTTGCCTGCCTGCTGCTAACCCTCTGAGTCATATCAGAATAGGCCTTCTCTCTTTTGCTTTCAATTCCCAATGCAGACAGCCCCTTCTCCTGCTTTCCGCTCCATCTTGTGTTCTTCGTTTTTTTGCAGTTTCTTTCAAAAGGAAAGAGGAGAATGGGGCTATATCAGAGGTGGTATTCAGCAGGTTCTGACCAGTTCTGGAGAACCAGTAGCGGAAATTTTGAGTAGTCTGGAGAACTGATAAATACCACCTCTGACTGGCCCCACCCCCATCTATTCTCTGCCTCCCAAGTCCCAGCTGATTGGGAGGAAAAGATGATTTTACAGTATCCTTCCTCTGCCATGCCCATAAAGCCATGCCCAAAAAGCCATGCCATGCCAACCAAGCCACGCCCACAGAACTGGTAGTAAATGTATTTTGAGCTATATGCATATTCCTTGGAGATTTATTCTGAGAGAATGATTTGAATATGTAGGCAGGATCCCATTACATTTATATACTTAGTACATTATTTTACCGGCCACTGAGTTTAATCAGTTATTAAATCAATTACTATGAATGTTTCATTTGTTTTTTGTACCATCTCTCCTCTGGGTGGAATGTGGCTTCTAACAAATAGAACAAATATGTAATACACACATACAAGGACTATACAAAGCATTTGAAAGAGGGAACGACAAAATGTGGCAGCACAAGCAAAGTGTCTCCCATTGAAGGACTAAAGCAGCCTAAACCTTTGTAAGGCTCTTGCAGCTGCTTCCAAAGTTGCCTCAGTTGTGTGCACAAGGAGTCGTGCATGGGATCACCAGTAAGGTAAAGTGATTGGACATGTATGTAATGGCACAGGCAGCTTGGGACAGCCTCATGGACCTCTGCAAGCCTTCTAAGGACACCAAAGGCTTGCACAAAAGAATTCAGGAACCAGAGAGGTTCAAATGAATACAAATTTACTGCATGCTAATACTCTCTACAAGAATCTGAGTAAATTGGTGGTGGTAGATAAGAGGCAATGGAACTAAAAGTAGGTTGGACTTAGATCTTTTGTAAGTGTGAAGGGACTAGAGGTAGATGATGTGTTTGACCCCTCCCACAGACTCCACCCGGTCATCATCTAAACCCCATAGCTTAAAACTTTGAAGAGTCTTGCTCATTCTAACACGTCTTGTGACATGAGGCTTGCTAATGCTTCGCACAGCTCTTTCACCTATATGCATATGCAAGTGTATCATAAGGTATGCTTACCTTTGGTGGCAGGAAAACATTGACAAGGTAGGGAATCCAGTGTTGAATAGGATTTTTTGCCTGGGTTTATTATTTCTTTTCTGTCTGCTTCTGTGGAAGCAGTCATCTTAAATTCAGGATTGTGCAGCATACAAATGGGAGAAGAGTAGAAAAACCTCTGCTTTTCATTAAAAACTCAACGTTTCACCTGACTTCATGATGTCCCATTCTTCATTTTCAGAAAGATTTTTCCAAAGGAAATGAGGAGTCTTTCTGCTTATCTGCTCCACCTATGAACCACTTTTATATTATTGTTTTATCCAAGCATAAACAATACTTGTTAGTTTGTTTATTATTTTACAGTATTTATAACTCATCCCAGTCTGGGATTTTGAGTAGTCTACAACATCAACCACCCCAACCCCACCTGGATAATATACAAAGTAAATCAGAACAAATCCTATACAAAAAATAATCGCAAAAATACATATAAATCCCAAATAAAACCCAAGAATGGTGCCCGTAGTCAATAAGCTAGGACCAAAGCAAACTGAAACAAAGCAGTTTTAATCTGTTTCTGGGAATTGCAGCAAGGTGGAGTTGCATATACTTCCAGAGGGACAGAGTTATGTATTGTAGTGTGGGAAGTTATCATCCAGCCCTCTCCCAGAAAAAATGAAATATCCTAGGAAATATTGAAAAGGCAGAATGTTTCTCTGGATGTGAAAAGAAGCATGTTTTAAAAGACAGAATAGTTGCCTGTAGCTTCCTGCCCACCCCCACTTTGTCAATAGGCCCCTTTAAGACTAGCCGGGCTAGCCCACTTTACATAATAAAGACTTCAGCAGCAGCTACAGAAAGGCATGATAATATTGGCCTTTTACTCAGGTCTCCCCATATGGCATCTGAGAACTCATACCTGGATTCAAAACAGCCTAGAGAGTAGCCCCCTGCATGGCACCATGGGAGTCTGACAACCAATCAGAATACATTTCTTACACAGGAACAGGAAACAGAGAGGTGGGACTAAACAGGGTATAAAAAGCCTAGCAAGCCCCTTCCTCATCCCTTTTTCTCTTCTTCTCCACCAACATTGAAACATGTGATCACCTTTTCTGTTCAGGGCTCAAGCCATGTGGCCCTGTCCAACAATAAACCATCTTTCCAAGCAGCCTCCATGCCTCCAGTGTCTTCTTCCCCACTTGGAGCTGAACCCAGAAGGACATTTCTTTCAACAGTAGAAAAAGCCTGCTTTTGAAATACAAATTCTTATAGTGTACCAAATATATTTCTTACTAAAAATGAGCCTTAAAATACAATGTGAAGTCATGTTGTTTATGTTGTTCTATGTTGGGAGGGATTTAGCACACTAAGCCAGCCATAAATTGATTTGAGGAGAAAAAAAAGATAATAGTCCAGTAGCATATTTTGCATATGCAGTACAGAGATAAGACCACATAATTTTATAACGTTGCAATAGATTGCCAAATCATTTAACTACAATGTTGTCAAGGACCTCCCCATCATAGGTCTCAAGCGTTGGAGTGCCAAACAGACTAGGGCCAAAATGGACTACCTGAGAAACACAACAGAAAATGTATCTATTACAGTGCTATTATGACTTATGACTGCAGGACTGTAACTTTGTTGCTTGTATCCTTACGTTTATATTGATATTGTTTCCTGATTGCTTATTTGTACCCTATGACTATCGTTAAGTGCTGTACCTTATTATTCTTGATGAATGTATATTGTCTTTTTATGTACCCTGAGAGCATATGCACCAAAGATAAATTCCTTGTATGTCCAATCACACTTGGCCAATATAGAATTCAATTCTATTCTATTCGTGAGTAAGGATACCTGCAATGTTTTTCTATGGTTTCCTTTAGTAGAACTGTGGATTCTGAGGTCTTGCTTGGCACATGTGGAAAAAGCTTGCATGGTGTGTCAAGAGAGTTCTCTCCTGCTTATCCTACACTCCTTCTCCCTGTCATTGAAGTTTCAGTTGATATCTGTGGATACAGGTTTATCTGTAGAAGAGGAAATTGGCAGAATTCAGGTCAATGCTCTCAAATATGCCAAATCAATAAAGGTTGCAATTAACAGTGCTGTTGGCAGTACCTGGAAGTATCCCATAAATAGGCAAATGGTACTGCAACACAAGTAAAACAAACAGTAGAAATTATGGGCACATACCAGCCGCTTTCTCTGCAAAAGCAGCGGAAAACCTGTAATTCACTTTTTTCAACAGGACCAGACATATCTCTCTTTCTCAGTTGGAACTGACCAGCAGCCCTTTTTTAAAAAACAAAACAAAAATCATATCAGTCTTTTGAAATAACACACATTTAATAAAAAGACTAGCCCGCTTCCAGAAGATTAACATTTAATCAGGAGCTTGCATTTGCCAGGAACCTGAGTAATGCTTGAATTGCATTTTGTGGAGTGCAAATTGGGCATTGTGCAGCCAGCCAGTAGGAGTTTGGCAGATACCAGGCCTTGATCACATCCTCACTAAGCTCATGAATGAGGCATTGTAGATCATTCACATGACAAGGCATATCAAGGGAAGTTGGAAAACACTACTTTAGAAATGATTTCTAAGATTTCTGCCATCTCCAGAGTGAACTAGGGATGATACAATGGCTGCATCATGAGGGACTCATCCAAGAAGCTTCAGTTGCCTCTTGAAAAAAGTATATTTGGGACAATCATGACCTGGATGACTGAGAAACTCCATAAGCAGATGTCTTTAATGTTCTTAGTATTCACTTATAACATTGTAAGCCATTTAATGGCTTCTAGGAATGCATATGATGTCCTCCTCTTACTGAAAGTCTCCAGTTGCTTCTGGTTTTGCAACATAACTACAGAATTTTGAACACCAGTGAAGCCTTTTCTGCATATCCAGCTTTTTCTGCTGCTTATTTCTAGAAATAGCATTATAATTTTTTTTTTTTTTTATAATTGATTTTATTTGTAGGCCGCCCTTTCCCTGAGGGGACTCAGGGCGGCTCACAGAAACCAGGGAAAGGGGAATACAAAACAATACAATACTAAAACAACAACACATAATAAGATAATACACAACATGCATACAACATTCGGGCGGGGCAATGGTCCTTATCCCCAGGCCTGACGGGCGAGCCAGTTCTTCAAGGCTATGCGGAAGGCCTGGACGGTGGAGAGGGTGCGGATCTCTACGGGGAGCTCGTTCCAAAGGGTCGGGGCCGCTACTGAGAAGGCCCTCCTCCTTGTGGTTGCCAGCCGGCATTGGCTGGCCGATGGGATGCGGAGGAGGCCTAACCTATGAGATCTTATAGGCCGTAGGGAGGTAATTGGCAGAAGGCGGTCTCTCAAGTATCCAGATCCACTGCCATGTAGGGCTTTATGGGTGGTCAATAGCACCTTGAAGCGCATCCGGAGATCGACAGGTAGCCAACGCAGCTCGCGGAGGATAGGTGTAATGCGGGTGAATCGAGGTGCACCCGCGATCACTCGCGCGGCTGCGTTTTGTACTAGCTGAAGTCGCCGGATGCTCTTCAAGGGCAGCCCCATGTAGAGCACATTGCAGTATTCCAGCCTAGAAATCACGAGGGCCCGAGTGACAGTTGTGAGCGCCTCCCGGTTCAGGTAGGGTCGCAACTGGCGCACCAGGCGTACCTGGGCGAATGCCCCCCTGGTCACAGCCGCTATATGATGGTCGAATGACAGCTGTGGATCCAGGAGGACTCCCAGGTTGCGAACCCTCTCTGAGGGGTGTAGAATTTGACCCCCCAGCCTGAGTGTTGGATTAATGGCCGAATTTTTGGGAGGAAAACACAACAGCCACTCGGTCTTTTCTGGGTTGAGCACAAGCTTGTTAATCCTCATCCAGTCCATGACGGCTTCGAGCCCCCGGTCCATTACGTCAACCGCTTCATTGATTTGGCACGGGGCGGACAGATACAATTGAGTATCGTCCGCATATTGATGGTATCTAATCCCGTGCCTACGGATGATCTCTCCCAGCGGTTTCATGTAAATGTTAAATAGTAGGGGGGATAAGACCGAACCCTGCGGCACCCCATATTTTAGGGGCCTTGGGGACGATCTCTGCCCTCCCACTAACACCGACTGCGACCTGTCCGAGAGGTAGGAGGAGAACCACCGTAACACGGTGCCTCCCACTCCCACCTCCCGCAGTCTTCGCAGAAGGATACCATGGTCGATGGTATCGAAAGCCGCTGAGAGGTCAAGGAGGACCAGGATGGAGGGATGTCCTTCATCTCTGGCTCTCCAGAGATCATCCATCAATGCGACCAAGGCGGTTTCAGTGCTGTAACCGGGTCTGAAGCCTGACTGGAAGGGGTCTAGATAGTCTGCTTCCTCCAAGGACCGTTGGAGCTGGAAGGCCACCACCTTCTCAACAACCTTCCCCAAAAAGGGGAGGTTGGAGACCGGGCGGTAGTTATTAAGGACAGCTGGATCTAGGGATGGCTTCTTCAGGAGGGGTCTCACCACCGCCGCCTTCAGTGCGGCGGGGAAGTTCCCCTCCCGAAGGGAGGCGGTTACAACCGCCTGGATCCAGCCTCGTGTCACCTCACTGCTGTTAGAAACCAGCCATGAGGGACACGGATCCAAAGCACAGGTGGAGGAACTCACAGCTCTCATGGCCTTGTCCACATCCCCGGGGGTAACCTCTTGAAACTCAACCCAGAGCTGTTGTACTTGGTCCCTCTGAGTCTCGGCTGGAACTGCAGATGTGGAGTCCAAGTCCGTCCGAAACCGAGCAATTTTGTCCGCTAAGAATTGGGCATATTCTTCAGCTCTGCCCTGCAAGGGTTCCCCCGCCTCCCTTTTGTTCAACAGGGAGCGGGTTATCCTAAACAGGGCGGCTGGCCGGGACTCTGCGGACGCAACCAGGGAGGCTATATGTGATCTTTTAGCTGCCCTAAGTGCCCTAGTATATTCCCTGGTGCAGGTGGTTACCATTGCTCGGTTCGATGCGGACTTATCGGACCTCCAACGGTGCTCTAGGCATCTCCTCCGGCGCTTCATCTCCCGGAGCTCCTCGGTGAACCAAGGTGGTCTCCGGGATCCGCCGCCTCGGAGGGGCCGCAGTGGCGCAATCCGGTCGAGGGCCTCTGACGCTGCCGAGTGCCACGCAGCAGCCAGAGTCTCCACCGGACTGTGGGTGAGGGTATCAGGAATAACCCCAAGCTCTGTCTGGAACCTTACTGGCTCCATAAGACGCCTGGGGCGGAACCACCTGGTCGGTTCCTCCTCCCTACAGTGGGGGTTGGGCTTCCGGAAGTCGAGCCTCAGTAGGCAATGGTCTGACCACGACAGGGGTATGATGTCACTCCCCCTCAGACCAAGATCACACATCCACTGCTCCGAGAGAAATACAAGGTCAAGCATGTGTCCCGCCGAATGGGTTGGGCCTCGGATTACTTGAGTCAAGCCCATGGCTGTCATGGAAGCCATGAACTCCAGCGCCCCGTCAGAGTTTTCACCGAGCGTCGGCAGCATTGAGGATGATCATTAGCCTCCCCTAAATCCTGAAAGCCCAAGTATCCCAGTGAGGTTAATTAGGATGAAAGAAATATGCATTTTCATAAATGTGAACAATGACCCCTACAGAGTGATTTTATGTTGCTCTATTATTATCATTTTTAGCTTTTTGCCTGAAATAGTATCCAAATTTGTTATTAGGCCATTGTAGAAAGAAAAAGGTTCTTTGAGTATAGCCCAAGAAACAGGAAGTTTCTAGGGTGCTTTTTCAGCCCTATTATTAAAGAAAGACTGTTTCATTGGTTAAATCCATTGGTTCTGTCCTTTGGATGCTGACCAGCTGAGTGTGAAATCTAGTTATAAATATCATTGTTACAGATGCATGGAGAAGAAGCTGTGGGATGGAAAGTTAATTGAATATTTAACTAGAAAAAGTTTAACTGAACTGAAGGACAAAAAGAGGATACCAACATGAAGGAAAAGATATTCCAAGCTTCTCAAGGAGTTCCAGCCAATTGACAATAGCCAAGAAAAAAAATATTCTCGTTCTCGTGCACTGAGTGTAGTAGTATGAAGAAAGATGGTTGGAATTACCTTCTGCCATCTTGACTAATTTGGAAATGCCCTTCATCATTTAAAAGTAAATTCAGATCATCATTGTACCTGGACAACTTTACCTGGACTCTCAGAAGCTAAACATGGCTAGGGCTGGTGAGTTTGAAAGGTGAGTAAGATTAATACCAGAGCAGGAAATCAGCAAATAAAAACTAAATCCTAAATCCCCAAAAAGGCAATGGCAAACTACTTCTATGATGTTGCCGAGTGAATGGAATAGAAATATCCATGTAGGAACCAGGAATTAAAGTAAATTTTACACAGACTTTTCCTTTAAATATATGAGACAAAGTGGTGATACACTGTAAAAAGACTAAATGGTCACTCTTTGGCAGTCAAGCAACCAGAGGCAGAAAAACAGTCAAATAATAGGAGATATTTAGCATCTGGCCTGCTACATCTGCTCCTGACCCAGTTCAGTCACACCTTCAAGGAGAGTGTCTTCTTCAAAGCCCACCAGTCTTGTATGAAAAACCAAGTACTAGAAGGGTGGAGGGTGCTCAGTTACTCCAAGAAGTCCCTGGCTCGTTAATATAATTTTGTTTATTATTGTAGTCTCTGATTATAGTATTATCGCTGATTATATGTCTTTCCCTCTTATCTCTTATTTTATTATCACCATTGGTCCCTCAGTCATGTATATACTTCTATTTTAAGATGGTATTCCATAATTTTGATGAACTGTAGTCCATAAAGGTTTATGTTACAGTAAATTTGTTAATCTTTAATTGTAAAAAAACCCTCTAAATTCTTCATATCAGTATCTAAAATAGTAATGGGAAGCTCAGAATTTGTGGCTTTCTGAATTGTCAGAAGATGGAAACCATTAATACTTGAGAGAAAATCTTGGCCTTTGAAACAAACAATTTTCTCAATTGAACAGATTTTTGGAAGAGTGACTGCAAACAGCTATTTTCTTTTCTTACTTTTTTTTTTTAAAAAAATTGGCCAGTCAATCAAAATAACAAAAATCTATATTAGGAATTTCTGAAATTATTTGTTGATTACTTGAAATGGAAAAAAATGCTTTTAGAGAGTGTGATGTCGCACAATTGCAGCATCACCCTTATGAATTATTACCTCATTACTAATCTGAGAGCAATATAGCAGCAACTGATGCAAACTTAATTTCAACAGCAAGGAAAATCAACAAACATTCAGACAGCTAATTTGAAATAGAGCATCCATTCCATGCATCTTCGTTCCATATTTTGAAAAGAAAACCAAAAAGGTTATTTCTTCCCTTGATAAATGTGCCAATTATCTGACGCTAAGATGGAGTGCACATATTTGTACAGAAACCTCTATTTGGCTTTGATTATTACCATGCAAGAAAACAATTATTACGTTTTCTCCCCCCCCCCCCCCCAGTGTGATTGTCATGGATAGCATATCTATTGAGTAAATCATATTTTATTTGTGATTTTAGGAATCCTTTCCAATCTGGAGGCTGGCTAATTGACACTTTGCTATTTATTATTGCAAATTATTTAATAAGCATGACAAAAGGTCTAAGTTTCTCAAACATAACATATCATCAGTCTTGGTCCCAAACCAGTTCATTAAGGATTCTTTGATTTCCTGCTCTGAAATTGGTAATCAAGTTCTTAGCTTGAAAAGGGGCAGTCTAAGATCTATCCTTGTCAACCTCCAAAGCTAAGATAGATTCTCCTGACCTTTGAAAGCCCAAAAAGAGTCTGGGGTAGGATTTCTGTACCATGTAAATCCTAAAACTCCTTATCCTTTCTTAATATGCCTGATCCAGGGAGAAAATAGAAAACTGCACCTACAATTTTGCTGCTGCTGCTGCTGCTGTTACTATTGATTGCATTTGTTTGATAACTATTAGTAAATTATAAGCAAATTAGCAACTGAAAATTCAGTTATTCTGTTGAAGTACAGTATAGTAGCTCCTTGGGAATGAAGTCCCATTGAACCTACAGGAGTGTATTTCTGAACAGACATGGGAAGGAGTGCTCTATAAATGCCATTCAGCCAAATCAGATACAAACTGTAGCTGTTACGTCCCTACGTGTCCCACCCTGTCTTGTCAATCAAGCATGTTGATAGATGATTGGACTAAGTGTGTTTCCTAAGTACATTATAGTAGCCATCCAGTAAAATCAAACTGTTCAACTTGGTTCGATTTGCAGCAGCAGTTTATTAAGGTTCTACAGAATCAAATGAATATGATTGCCTTGCAGAGACAAGAATGATGTGCTAGAAAAAGGGAATTAATTTACCCAATCCTTTAATCCTTCAACCATTTTTTCTCCAGTCGGAGAGAAATAAGGCAGAAATAATTCCCTTTATATTATTAGTAGAACACATAGTGAATGCATACTAAATATATATCAGTGTTAATGTTCCTGTCTTGTCTTGGACCAAGTCTGGGATAAAGGATGTCTTAGAAAAATGGGACAATGCAAGCTTCAAAGAAAAAATAGATTCTCAAGGAAGAGACATTTAGGGAGACCTGGTTACCAAGAACAAGTTTAACTCTCCAGTACAGACCAGTTACATCCATGAGTTTTGAAGCAGTATGTGGATGTCAACATGGAACCTTTTTTTAGTGACTTTGTGAAATCATGGAATTTAGGTATAGTACAAGAGGACTGAAGAAGGCCAGATGACAAACATGTCTTCAAAGAGAGCCAATGTGAGGGAATGGGTCTGGGTGACTATAAACTATATCAGCTTAATGCTGAATCTGGGCAAAAGCTGGAAACTGAGTTGGTATTACACAGTTGACTTGTGAGGATTTAAAATAGAAAATGCTGTTTGGCAGGAGCTACAATGGATTTACCAAGGGCAAGTCATGGCAAATGAACCTGATGTTCCTGTTTGTAACAGAGTGGCCAGTTTACTTGAGAAAATGTCAAATGCTGTGTATCAACCTGGAAAATTGAACTGCATACCAGAGGGCACTGTGCTGGATCCTGTACTGTACAGTACTGTACTATTAAACTTATTTATAAATTAATTTATATAATTGATATATTATTTCTAAATTGAGTTGCACGAGGGAACAGAAATTGTTTTCAGAATTGTAAAAACACAAAGAAGGGGTGGCTGCAAAGATTGCATAAATGAAAGATGAAAAATGAAAGAACAGCCTAGGTCCCTAAATAGACTGGCTTTTCTCATCATAGCAATCTCTAGAAAGGGCCATCCAGTACTCTAAAATGCTCAGTGTTTACAAAAACCAAGTCCAGTTCTCTGTCTATATTTTGTTTTTCAAATTTAATTAAACTGCATATTTTTGTGCTTTTCCCACAGTTATATCTCATTTGAAATATCCTCAGCTTGAACTTATAAGAGAGGTCCTTTAGTTTGTGGATACTAGCTGCCCAGATAACCATGTCTGGCAAAAAGTATCTGTAATCTAAACTAAAGTGGTGAAAGATTAATCTTTTTTTTTTTTTTTTTGAGAATTGTGAGATTTTATGTTGGCATGTACCATGGAAATATTTGCTCAATGGTCTAATTCTGTATATGCTAATTCTTCTATTCTTATTACTAAGCAGCAAAAAATCATCTCCACCTTCTTTCAGCAATCATGAATGAGAATACATGCCATTAATGTATCTCACCACGATCTCTTCTCTCCTGAATAGTCACTCTCAACCTAGAAGTAAAGCCCAAAGTACTAAAATCAAAGTGAGTCCTTAGAGCGCAAAGCATTGTTGGGGACCTCACACACCCACTTTATGGTCTTTTTCTGTTGCTCCCCTCTGGGAGGAAGTTTCAAAGTATTTCTAACAGGAATTACCAGATTTTGTAACAGCTTTGTTCCCTATGCCATCCGTCTGGTAAACTTGCAAGATTCGTTATCAATGTCAGTTTCTCTCTCAGTAACATACCTTTAATGGCAACATAGTCCAGATTAATTTTTACATGGGGAAAGATTTTCAGGAACATTTCCACCGATCAAACCCCATTATTTAAGTCAGGCAGAAGCCAGCTCAAGGTTCCATACTTAAGCTACGAATGGATTGCCTTTTGGATAAATTATTCATATGTTTTTTGTCAATGCTCTGAGTCTGGCTGAATCTCAGAGAGAAAATATGCACCATATGGGGAGAAGATGTGATAAGTTGATTTGTGTTATTCTTCCTCTCAAGTTCCTTGGTGTTGTTTCTGATTGGGGTCTAACGATAAAGATTCAGATTCACAGTAGATTCAGTATGAGCACTGATATGATAGTAGCATGAGCAAGTGACTAGCTCAGACATAGAATAAATAACCTCTCTGACTGCAGACATCTTCAGGTGACATCTGAAGATGAAATGTAGCTCCTGCTCTTATGTACAGTGACTGTAAGGACTCAGCTCCTCAACTTTTCTCTCTCCTGGGAATAGAAGAAAAGTTCTGATTGTGTTAAATATTGAGACAGAACCAGAGGACTAAATAGGAGAAAAGAAGCTAAGAGAAGAAAACAACTATCAATGCTCTCCTCAGTCTTTGTTTGGTTTGGTTTGGTTTGGTTTTATTGGACTTATATGCCTCCCTTCTCCCAAAGGACTCAGGGTGGCATACAACATAAAAACACATATGACAAAACTTTAAAAAGATTAAATAGAAAATCCAATAACCTTCCATTGAAAATTTACATCAAATTAGGTAAATTAAAATTGACAATTTAAAATTAATAATTTACTTTATTCTATTCAGGCCAGGCTTGCTTGCTGAAAAAGCCAACTTTTTAGGGTGTGCCGGAAGGACCAGAGGTCAGGGGTTATGCGAAGTTCCAGTGGCAGCTCATTCCAAAGGGAAGGCGCTCCCGCAGAGAAGGCTCTCCCCCTGGGGGTCACCAGCCGACACTGCCTGGCAGATGGCACCCTGAGGAGGCCAACTCTGTGGGATCGTACTGGACAGTGGGAGGCTACCGGTGGCAGTAGGCAGTCTCGCAAGTACCCTGGGCCTACTGTTAAAAGATTTTGAATACACAGTAAACTGAAAATTTTCAGGGAAGCTAGGATACTTGCAATATTCCATTAATGCAGTCTATAATAAAGTAGAATAAGTTCATCTAGTCATGTTTTCTGTCTGGTTTACCTGGGAGGCTGATATCAAGCTTACAAGTCTGAGGGTACAAACTTTTTATTGCCAATTTTAACTATCTGATCAATTAGAATTGCTCATCCTCATCTTGTCTGATTGTTTTCTAGGCAGCATCTCTTTCCCTCATCCCCCAGGGTCATCCATGCATTCCATTGCATTATATATGACATCGCGATGCAAGTATGAAAAAACAAAACTTGTCTTAGGACATCATGTTGCACATCTCAGCATTTTGGCATTGTCCAACTAGTTGCAAATGCCTGTATTTTAGACTGTATTAAAATATTTATTTTTATTTATTTTTCAGTTCTTGTAGGATGAATATATAAGATACGGCAGTGTCTTTTCCAAAATCACTAACAGTAGCAGCCACAATCTTATGATCCACTGAAACATTTCAGCTGCTCTTAAAGGACTGCCATAACATTTCTTTTTAAAATAAAATTTCATTTTGTTAACCCCTTGGAAGACTGAACTAGCTTCAAATAGTATTATCAAGAGAGTTGATATTACTAGTCACATGCTTCTATTCCATACACCCAGGAAATTGGATAGTATGAATTATTTCCTTTTCCTCTATTTTTGCTTTTAAAGCATGGTAAGCCACAACAAGATAGTCTAAGCCCTTCTTTTCCCACATATCAGATTTGGGGAGGGGATGCTAGGTCAAACATGCTTTAAAATACAAGCAGTATCAGCATGAACTAATTTTGTTTATTATGCACTTGTAGATAAGTATAGATCAGATATAGAAAAGCCCTGAAGAGTAATATCTTTCAAATGATGATGATAATAATTTAAAATAAAGAGTCTCTGAACTGAGCTGCTTCACCAAAAAGCAGGAGATGAGACCAAGATGTAAATATACAGATTATTTCTGAGATTAGCAGTTTCAGTTTTCTATATTTCTACCTAATTGCCTCAATCATATTATGGTATGAGTAACCAGTAACATAAAAATAGACACCTGAAATTACTGTGGTTATTGTTAAAACATGCAAATATTCCCAATAGAATTACTGTATTCTATTGTGTTTTTAATGGAATAATATATTTTCTGATCCTTAGCTTTCTGATGCACACATCAAACAATCCATGAGCACATGTAGTCCTGTAGTTCATTGAATCATTTTCTTTCATCTACATTTCACAAAATGGATCTCCATCTGCACTGCCTAAATTCCTATTTATATATATATACTGTATATAGAGATTTTTTTTCTCTTTTCTTCCATAGGAGACTCTATTTGGAAAGCAAAACAATAACATGTATTATGAAAATGCTTTGCAAAGAGGTAAACCTAATCCTTACTGAATGTAGTTACATATGCAGATAATATGTCTTATGTCTTATGTGGTAAATGTAGGATTAAATATTTCAGTAATTTTGGTACCAAAATACACATTGTGATATCCCACAATGGGTGACTTGCAAATACTAATGCAGCAATTATGTCTTAACTAATAGCTGAGAATGGAAATGCTGTATAGCAGATAGCAAAGTCAATCTAAAATGCTAGGTTTATTGCACAAGGAATCTCATTCCACAGATTAATAGAAGAGAAAAAATAGAAGGTTTAAAAGAAAAAGATGAGTTTTGCAAATGAATTGTACAGCTGTGAAGGTGGACTGCTGAATTTGGGGATACTTTGCTTCATTGTGTGGCTTCTTGGCAAAGTTAGTTTTGCTTGTTTGCTGAGCAAAGAATCTCTGCACAAAGTTTGAGAAGTGATTTACAACTAAAGTTGAAATGCTGATTGTGTGATCAGCTGATGGTGGAGTTATACCTCTCCACTAGCAATTCAAGTCCCAGAAGAAAGACAGCTTGTTTGCATGACAAGAGTACATTAGGAGACTAATACTTACTGGAAATTCATTCATTCATTCATTCGTTCGTTTGTTCGTTCGTTTGTTCATTCATTCATTCATTCATTCATTCATCACATTTCTATTCCACAATCCCAGAAATTCTCAGAAGTTTAAATAAAGTATACAATCAACTAAAATTAATATATGTATAAACAATGAAACAACTCCAACCAAATGAAAACTACAAATAATGAAAATAGGGAATGCAGGTTGCTTAACAAAATCAAGGGAAGACTCTCCGAAATAACTTGGTCTTTAAAAACTTTTGAAATATTATCAGGGAGAGGACTAGACTGATCATAAATGGGAGGCTGTTATACAGCATCAGCATTGCCATGGAAAAGCAATGGCTCCTCACTTCAGCTCCCAGACCTTCCAAATATATGAGATCAGCAGCAGTTTTTCTCTGCTCTTCTGGTTCCACTTCCACCTGCCTCTCCAGAATAATCCCCAACTCACAAACTTAGTCCCTGCCCATCAAAAAGCAATTTTGGTGGGATGGGAGATCCAATTGATTGCTAAACTCTGATCAGAAGTATGGAGTCCATAATGGACATAATTGCTAATAACTGGAAAGACAAAATGGTGTGATGGATTTGGTATTGGAACAAACACAGGGAGAGTTTCAAGTCAGTCAATTTTTCTCTGCTCAATCTATCTCATATCTCTACATTTCTAAAGTATAAAACCCAAGAAATAAATAGTTATCCTGCACTTAATTTTGACCAATAGAAAGGAATTGCTTAACAGATTGAATTTGGTAAAACTGATCATATTATGTTACTATTCAAGATTCTACACACACACACACACACACACACACACACACACACCCTTCATATCAAATCTTTTTCAGGACAAGAAATACTATTCAAAATGCAAAAAAGAGTAGGAAATGGTAAACAAAAAGAAATTATAATCATAAGAAAACAGAAAATGAAACAAAGTCAAATCTAGTTGTAACAACATACATTTTTGTCTTTGAAGTCAACATTGCTTCCACCACAAATTCAAAAACTTTTGTTCTTTTTCTTCTCCCCTCTCTCTTTTTGAAGATCCCCTCCCCCCATACATTTTCACTCTTCCCCTTCATCTCTATTCACCATTATAAACCATTATGACAATCTTATGAGGTAATTTGCAAGCAAGACAGTGATGAGCAGGAATTGGAGGTTGAGTCTTCCCACAATCAAAGTCATTTCTCATATAAGTATCTATTCAGTTTTTATTAGCATTCCAGGTAGTCAGTAAACCCAGTTAATTCCAAAAATTGTGATTCTCCAGGAGTCTGAATATCTCAACGTCAGGATACTTTTTATGAGTACCTTTATTTTGTGTTAATATGTCAACCTATCCAAAGTAACTGTCTAACAGCAACTTACTGTCCTGATTTTTAAAGGAATATTTTACTTCTGATTTCTTCATTTGAACCAAATACATCCATATCATCACACTTAGTGCTATTACAGTACAATCTTAGAATTTACTAGTCAGCTGTATTCTTCACTGAAATAAGTTGAACTTACTTCCAGGATTGTTGCCTGGCATTTTGTCACAGGTTAAACCTCAAATGTCTTTTTCTATGACAATTCTTGCCATACCTGGTTGCATTCATCTAAATGGGTGTTTGATTTGTATGTATGTATGTGTCAGTGGTGGGTTTCAAATTTTTTTAGAACCTATTCTGTGGGTGTGGCCTATTTTGTGGACGTGGCTTGGCAGTCATATGACCGGGCAGGTATGGCCAACTTGACATCACTCATGCACACTCAGTCACATGACCACCACCCCCAAGCCATATGGCAAACTTTTTTGGAACTCCAATGAAAGGGGGTGGGGAAGAGAGGGGAAACATCCCAAAAATAGACAACTGGAGGATTAAGGGCCAAAATTAGGGAGATCGGTGGAGGCAAGACAGAGGGGAATCCAATAGAAAGCTATCACATGCTGGGGAAAGAACTTTGGGAGATCGGAGGAGGCAAGACAGAAGGGAATCCTGGACAAAGCTATCACACATTGGGGAAAGAACTTTGGGAGATCGGTGGAGGCAAGACAGAGGAGAATCCAGGACAAAGCTATTACATGCTGGGGAAAGAACTTTGGGAGATCAGGGCAGGTGTTCTGGAAGTTACTTCCAGGTCCATTTCACCATCCAGTTCTCCCGATCCAGTGCGAACCGGCAGAAACCCACCACTGGTATGTGTGTGTGTGTATGTGTTTGTGTGTGTGTATACATACATACATACATACATACAGTATACATATATATATATATGTTTTTATTTGTGCTGATAAATAAATAAAGGGAGACTAGTATAGATCTATTTCAAGCTATTTAACTCTCATCAGCTAGCCACACCCTTACTGGGATATATATACACGCATACACACACACACACACACACACACACATTTTTCTGGGCTAGTCGAAACACCAGCAGTCTTTATATTCTACTATTTTCTACCTGCAAAATCTTGTTTTTGTGTAATAAATTAGAGTTTTGTGAATTTTAAAGCAGACTGGACAAGGAAAATGCTCACATGTATAGCAATAGTGCTTAGACATATACTGCTTCATAGTGCTTTACAGCACTCTCTTAAGTGGTCAGCCTATTGCCCCCAACAATCTGGATCCTCATTTTACCCACCTCGGAAGTATGGAAGGCGAGTCAACCTTGAACTGATCAGGATCGAACTCTTGGCAGTGGAATGCAGAGTTAGCCTGCAATACTGCATTCCAACAATTGCACCACCACAGCTCTTTTTGTATGGCCTAAAATCATTGATAGCATCTTCTCTGTTTGACTACTATGTAATTTGAAGCAAAGATATTGGTTATTTGGCCAGTGGTATGCTATATAAAAAAATAAGCAATCCCCTTAACAGGTTTCTTTGGACAAAACCCTCTGAAAGCTGAGACAGAATTAATGATAATTACCTATAATAGTAACAGCAATAATAATAGTGAGAACCCAGATGTTGTGGATACATTTCTTGAAGTTTTATGAATAATTGTAGAAACACAGAATTTCTGACAGAAGAGAAATTTTACAGGTCCTATCTGTTAGGGACTTGATGGGTCCCAGGAAGCATGTCCTCTCTGGCATGGTGCCTGTCTTATGAAATATCCCCCCCCCAAAAAAATAGACACACAATTAGATTAATTATATTTAAGAAGTCCCCCGATATTTTAATATCAGCAAGCATAGAAGGCCTGGGGACCAGTGAGATTTTGAGATGGTTCCAGTTGTTAAAATCAATTGTTCTCTTTTAATGCTGGATTTTTTTTTAGTAATAGCTTTTTATGTTTTTAAATCTTGTTCTTCGTTATCCAGAGTCACCTTTTCATGAGATGGTGGCCATATAAATTTGATATATGATTAAATAAGTAGCACATAAACTGCTCTTGAGAGACTTAGACTGTGTCAACTTAAGTTAGATGGTTAGGTTGATGATTGAAGAAAATCTTACACCATTTATGAATTACAAATATAGTATTCAGGTATATTTGATATAAGTAACATCCTTTGGTATGCAATTATTTCAGATTAGAGATGGAACAGCCTGCCATATGTGAAAATTAAGGGGAAACTATTTTAAATTAGACATTTTGTTCAAAATGAACAGGTGGTACTTTAGGGACATTTCTAAATAAGACCAGCATATTAAGAAGCACTAGTATTTTAGCCATAGCAACCAAACTAACCTGTCCGTTTTTATGGAATCATCTCCTCATATGATTCTAGAATGACTTTCTTTGTGTTAACATCTATTGAGATGAATGCAGTATTATAGTTCATTTTTCTATATTAATGGAGGGTAAAATTCTAAAGCTTCTGAAATTTCCATCTAGAAATATGACCGTTTATATCATTGGATTATACTATGAGTTTTGAATTGGTCCATTGCTGGGAGAAAGTGGCAAGAAGGCGACAAGCAACAGGGAGAAAGTAGAACTGTTTTGCATCTGTCTTTACACAAAGGGATAAAACAGTCCAACCTATCAAACACAGCACCACAAAAATCAGATTAGGAACACAAATTGAAATAGGGAAGAAAACGGTAAGTGAGCACCTGTCTACCCTAGATGACTTCAAATCACCAGGACCGGATGGATTACACCCCAGGGTTCTGAAGGAACTGGCAGATGAGATCTCAGAACCACTGAATTATATCTTTCAGAGATCCTGGAGCACCGGGGAACTACCAGAGGACTGGAAAAGAGCTGATGTGGTTCCCATCTTCAAAAAATTGAATTGAATTTATTATATTGCTATGCCGCCCTTTTCCCAGAAGGGACTCAGGGCGGCTCACAACCCAAGTCGGGGGGGGGGGGATAGGGGGTACAAATAGGGGGGAAAAAGACATAGATAAACAATACCACAATTTTAAAAACAACTCAACAGACACGCCATTCGAGTGGGGACAGGAACTCATCAGCCCCAGGCCTGTCAGAACAGCCAGGTTTTAAGGGCTTTGCGGAAAGCCTGGAGGGTGGTGAGGGTCTGAATCTCCATGGGGAGCTCGTTCCAGAGGGCCGGAGCAGCCACAGAGAAGGCCCTCCTCCGGGTGGTCGCCAGTCGGCATTGGCCAGTGGATGGAATTCGGAGGAGGCCTAATCTGTGGGATCTAATCGGTACTCTCAAGTACCCAGGTCCATTACCATGAAGGGCTTTATAAGTGATGACTAGCGCCTTGAAGCATATCCGAAGACCAATAGGCAGCCAGTGCAGCTCGCGGAGGATAGGTGTAACGTGGGTGTACCAAAGTGCACCCACAATCGCTCGCGTGGCTGCATTCTGGACAAGCTGAAGTCTCTGAATGCTCTTCAAGGGCTGCCCCATGTAGAGCACAAAAAGGAAAAAAAATAGATCCAGGAAACTACAAACCTATCAGCCTGACCTCAATACCAGGAAAGATTCTGGAAAAAATAATCAAGTAACGAATTAGCAAACACCTAAAAGCAAACAAAGTAATAGCCAAAAGCCAACATGGGTTTATCAAAAACAGATCATGCCAGACTAATCTTATTGCATTCTTTGACAAAGTGACAAAATTAGTGGACCAGAGGAATGCCGTCAATATAGTTTCCACATTACTACACATTATAATTGCGCAATTTTAAAATAGTATGGTGAGTGTATGGGAGTTGCCTGGAATTGAATGAATGGCCCACTTTTATTATTCTATTACTATTGTATTTTTATATGTTTTTAAATATTACGTGGGAATTGCTAGGGTGGATAAATGAGTATGTTTGACTCAGAGGGCCTGCTGGGGAATGCGGGGGTCAGCGGGGGGGTTGGGGGGACTACTGCTACGGGAGTGGGTCAGAGCATTGCGGTCATTACAGGGAGGGGCAGATATGGCGGGGACTTTAGGGCTGGCCATTACCGGGGAAGGAGGGCTCGCTATATTACAGAGATCCCTCCTTCCAGCCCTATGAGTCCCACTCCAAGGTCAGATGGCGCGAGTAATCAGGACCCTGGTCTCAGGCTGCTGTTGCTAAATGCCAGGTCTGTTGTTCACAAGGCTCCCCTCGTCCGGGACTTAATTTCTGACGAGAGGGCAGACCTGGCATGTATTACTGAAACCTGGCTGGGCACAGAAGGAGGAGTCCCCCTTGTAGAGATGTGCCCAGAAGGATTTCAGGTGCTTCATCAGCCGAGAGCCCAGGGAAGGAGTGGCGGTGTGGCTATTGTTATCCGGGAGTCTCTAGTACCTCGTAGGATCCCTGCTCCGGAGCTTGTCGGGTGTGAGACTCTGCTGGTGAAGTTGGACCTCAAGGGTCAAGTGGGTCTGCTGCTAACATACCTGCCTCCCAACTGCGTTGCAGCAGCCCTCCCCTCGCTCCTCGAGTCAGTAGCTGAGCTGGCAATTGAGTTCCCCAGGCTCATGGTTCTGGGGGACTTCAATTTGCCATCGCTCGGCGAACACTCTGATGGGGCGCAGGAGTTCATGGCTTCCATGACAGCCATGGGCTTGACCCAGGTAATTCGGGGCCCAACCCACACAGCGGGTCACATGCTCGACCTCGTATTTCTCTCGGAGCAGTGGATGTGTGATCTTGGTCTGAGGGGTAATGAGACCATACCCCTGTCATGGTCAGACCACTGCCTACTGAGGCTTAACTTCCGGAGGCCAAACCCCCACCGTAGGGAGGAGGAACCGACCAGGTGGTTCCGCCCCAGGCGACTTATGGTCCCTTCGAGGTTCCAGACGGAGCTTGGGGTTATTCCTGATACTCTCGCCCACAGTTCGGCGGAGACTCTGGTTGCCGCCTGGTATTCGGCAGCTTCGGAGTCTCTTGACCAGATTGCGCCACTACGGCCCCTCCGGGCCGGCGGATCCCGGAGACCTCCCTGGTTCACCGAGGAGCTCCGGGAGAAGAAACGCCGGAGGAGATGCCTAGAGCACTTGTGGAGGTCCGATAAGTCCGAGGCGAACCGAGCACTTCTGACTACCTGCACCAAGGATTACATCTGGGCACTGAGAGCTGCCAAAAGAACGCATATCTCCGCCTTGGTAGCGTCCGCCGAGTCATGCCCAGCCGCCCTGTTTAGGATTACCCGCTCCCTCCTTAATAGGAGGGACGTTGGAGACCCCTTACAGGGTAGGGCTGAGGACTATGCCCAGTTCTTGGCGGACAAAGTCGCTCGGTTTTGGTCGGACTTGGACTCCACCGCTGTAGATCCAGCCGGGACACAGGAGGATTACTTGGAAAACCATCTCTGGGTTGAGTTTCAGGATGTTGCCTCTGGGGATGTGGACAAGGCCATTCGAGCTGTGAGCGCCTCCACCTGTATTCTGGACCCGTGTCCCTCCTGGCTGGTTGCCAACAGCAGTGAGGTGACACATGGCTGGATCCAGGCGGTCGTGACCGCCTCCCTTCGAGAGGGGCACTTCCCGCCGCACTTAAAACGGCGGTGGTGAGACCCCTCCTGAAGAAACCATCCTTGGATCCAGCCATTTTAAACAATTATCGTCCTGTCTCCAACCTGCCCTTTGTTGGGAAGGTTGTTGAGAAGGTGGTGGCCTTCCAGCTTCAACGGGCCTTGGAGGAAGCTAGTTATCTTGACCCCTTCCAGTACGGCTTCAGACCTGGTTACAGCACAGAAACCGCTTTGGTCGCATTGACCGATGATCTCTGGAGGGCCAGAGATGGAGGCCATGCGTCCATCCTGGTTCTCCTTGACCTCTCAGCAGCTTTCGATACCATCGACCATGGTATCCTTCTGCGACGACTGCGGGAGGTGGGGGTGGGAGGCACTGTTTTGCAGTGGTTCTCCTCCTACCTCTTGGACAGGTCGCAGTCGGTGTTGGTCGGGGGCCAGAGATCGTCCTGAGGCCCCTAACATATGGGGTGCCGCAGGGTTCGGTCTTATCTCCCCTACTATTTAACATATACATGAAACCGCTGGGCGAGATCATTCGGAGGCACGGGATAAAATACCACCAATATGCGGACGATACGCAATTGTATCTGTCCGCCCCGTGCCAACTCAATGAAGTGGTGGACGTGATGAACCAGGGTCTTGAGGCCGTTAAGAACTGGATGAGCGCTAACAAACTGGTACTCAACCCGGACAAGACCGAGTGGCTGTTGTGTTTCCCTCCCAAAAATTTGGCCAATGTTCCATCACTCAGGCTGGGGGGTCAAATTTTATACCCCTCAGATAGGGTTCGTAACTTAGGAGTCCTCCTGGACCCACAGCTGACTTTTGACCACCATTTGTCGGCTGTGACCAGGGGGGCATTTGCCCAGGTTCGCCTGGTCCGTCAGTTACGGCCCTACCTGAACCGGGAGGCCCTCGCAACAGTCACTCGAGCCCTTGTGATCTCTAGGCTGGAATACTGCAATGTGCTCTACATGGGGTTGCCCTTGAAGTGCATCCGGCGACTGCAGTTAGTTCAGAATGCAGCCGCGCGAGTGATAGCGGGCGCACTGCGGTTCGCCCACATAACACCCATCCTCCGCGAGCTGCACTGGCTACCTGTTGATCTCCAGGTGCGCTTCAGGGTATTGATGACCACCTTCAAAGCACTCCATGGTAGTGGATCTGGGTACTTGAGAGACCGCCTTCTGCCGATTACCTTCCTCCGACCGATTAGATCGCACAGACTGGGCCTCCTCCGAATCCCATCTGCCAGTCAATGCCGACTGGCGACTACACGGAGGAGAGCCTTTTCTGTTGCAGCTCCGACCCTGTGGAACGACCTCCCCGTCGAGATTCGCACCCTCACCACCGTCCAGACCTTCCGCATAGCCCTTAAGACCTGGCTATCCCATCAGGCCTGGGGATAGGTTCCCAATTTACCCGCCCGAGTGTTGACTGTTGAATGCAAGTTGTGTCTTATCATTTTATTTTGTTCACATATTGTTTGTTTTTGTATTGCACCCCCTTCCCTACAATTGTAAGCCGCCCTGAGTCCCCTCAGGGAAAAGGGCGGCCTATAAATCCCAATAAAATGTCTAAAAAAAAATGTCTAAAATAGTTTACTTGGACTTCAGTAAGGCATTTGATAAGGTAGACCATAACCTACTGCTAGATAAAGTAGAAGGATGTGGGTTAGACAGCATCACTACCAGATGGATTCGTAACTGGCTGATCAACTGCACTCAACATGTAGTTCTCAATGGAACTGCATCTACATGGAGGGAAGTATGCAATGGAGTACCCCAAGGCTCTGTTTTAGGCCCAGGACTCTTCAACATCTTCATCAATGATTTGGATGAGAGAATAAATGGGGAACTCATCAAATTTGCAGATGACACCAAGCTGGCAGGAAAAGCCAACACTCCAGAAGATAGGCTCAAGATACAGAAGGATCTTGACAAACTTGAACATTAGGCACTATCTAATAAAATGAAATTCAATGGTGAAAAGAGTAAGGTTCTACATTTAGACAACAAAAACGAAATGCACAGATACAGTATAGGTGGTACTTTGCTCAATAGTAGTAACTGTAAGAGGGATCTTGGATCCTAGTGGACAACCATTTAAATATGAGCCAGCAGTGTGCAGCAGCTGCCAAAAAAGCCAACACAGTTCTAGGCTGCATAAATAGAGGGATAGAATCAAGTTCACATGAAGTGTTAATACCACTTTATAATGCCTTGGTAAGGCCACACTTGGAATACTGCATTCAGTTCTGGTCACCACAATGTAGAAAAGATGTGGAGACTCTGGAAAGAGTGCAAAGAAGAGCAACAAAGATGATTAGGGGACTGGAGACTAAAGCATATGAAGAACAGTTGCAGGAACTGGGTATGTCCAGTTTAAGAGAAAGAAGGACTAGGGGAGACATGGTAGCAGTGTTCCAATATCTCAGGGGTTGCCACAAAGAAGAGGGAGTCAAACTATTCTCCAAGGCACCTGAGGATAGAACAAGAAGCAATGGGTGGAAACTAATCAAGGAGAGAAGCAACTTAGAACTGAGGAGAAATTTCCTGACAGTTAGAACAATTAATCAGTGGAACAGCTTGCCTTCAGAAGTTGTGAATGCCCCACACTGCAAGTCTTTAAGAAGATGTTGGATAGCCACCTGTCAGAAACAGTATAGGATTTCCTGCCTAGACAGGGAGTTGGACTAGAAGACCTCCAAGGTCCCTTCCAACTCTGCTATTGTGTTGTATTGTATTGTATTGTATTGAATGCTAGGATTCAAAGACAAAATGTTAAAGAATAAAAAATACCTTAACTTGAAAACTAAATATAAAAAGATATTTCATAATCTCTCTCTGGGGAAAAGTTCCCAAGATACATTGCCATTGTCAATCCTAAGAAGATCTTTTCCTCATCACCAGAAAATATATAGAAAGGATTTAGAACTCAAGAGACTGTAAGAGAGTTGTAAAACATATACATTATATACTAAACGTTCTATATTTGTTCAAATATTTAGAAACTACCATCTCCGATTAAGCCATAGTCCTTAAATCAGTTTTGCATGTTTAAAACATGTCTGCTTTTGTGTATGTAAGGAAAAAGTCATGAAGGCCAGTCTAAAATTATGCTTAATTTAATTGTTTCCCCTAACAGGAAGGAATTATTGAAATGTGCAAAAGTGTTGAAAAATTGGGGCAAAAATAGGACAAAAAGGGGACATGGAAGAACAGGGAGAAGTGAAAGAATTTTCAGAATGAAAAGAATTATTTTACAGAATGCTACAAACAAATGTAGAATTAAACTAATGGGAAGTATGACTGTTTGGTAGAAATGAAATGGAACAGCTATAGATGGGGATAGAAAAATGAGGATGAGAGACAGATATTAGTTGTAGAATGCATATATAAAAAAAAGATGATATAGCCAAAAGGAGCAGGTTTTGATTAAGAGGCAGAGAAAATACAGATGAATGACACTAATAGGGAACTTCTGGCAATGTAATAAAATTAAAATTGAAGGCTATGAAATGATTTGGGAATTCAGAAAGGAATAGCTTAGTGATTTGTAAGAAAATGGCAATATATTGAAGAATTAAAAAGAGATTCTGTGAATGGCCTGGAGCTGACGTCATGAAGATACAATGTGCGGTTTTGGAATGCCAAGATTGCTGTTAATATCTCTGCCACTGGACAGTCCATTTGAACCTAAACTGTCCCATAGAGATGGTGATAGAGAAGGGCACATCCTGCTGATCTTAGGGTCATCGCAAAGTCCCTGATTGATCCAGGAGAGGTTCTTTTTTCCAGCGACAGAGAAGCAGCCATTGAAGCTGCTGAAGTTGGGACAGTTCCAGAAGGAAGGAAAGTGGGAGAAAAAGTGTGTCGAATTGGTGAAATCAATTTTATTATTAGAGAAGAGATCACCCAAAAAACCAAAAGTTAAATTAAAATTGAAGACAGAGGAGAGTAAGCGGTGAGATTAAGCCATAATTAAACTTAATGTGTTATCTTTTTTTTTCTTTTTATGGATGGAATTTTTACAAGTGTTTCCTACTTTTTAAATTGGATTGGTTAATTTTTCTTCTTCTATTTTTCATTCTTTTTTCATACTTATGGATCAAGAATTTCTTTTTCTTTTTACAACGCTTGATCAGATTGTTTTTCTTTTAAGAACTTTTCTCCTTAAGTTTGGAATACAAAGAGGGCTGTAAAGGCAGAGGAAAAAGAAGTAACACTGCCACTTAGAGGCTGGAGGTTTGGAAACATTGTTTTTCTCTTTTCTCTTTGAACATTTGACTTATATCTCAAGGCTTCTGAGTTTGTTTATTGAAAGTGATAGTGGGAAAAGCACGGGTTGTTTATACAGGTGCTCTTCTGGAGTACTATCAGTAGCTGGACTGGAGTGAAGAGAAAGCCTTGACTTGAAAGATTATAATGAACTTGCTTGAAATTTAACAAAAAAGCCTTGGATGTTATAGTGGCAGTGTTTATGTTGGAAGAATGGTGCAACATGAAAAAAAAACATTAATATTGCAAATGATTATGCTAGAAATTCAAAAAATACTACTAACAACAGAGAATATTGAGAAGAAAATGGAGAATATAGAACACAGAACAGGAAAAATGGAAAAATTGAGGATAGTTATCAAACGATGATGAAAGATGAGGACAAAGTTCTAAAAACTGAAGAAAAAGACGAACAAAGAGATAAGAAAATTGTTGATATTGACAGTAAACTGAGCGTGATTGGAAATGGCAAGAATGGTATATGGAAAGGGGAGATCGATGGATTGGAACTCTATCTCAGACTTCAAAATATAGAAGATGAAAAGGGAGAAAATTTGACAGACATAATGAGAGAAATTTTGGCAGAAAGATTGGTGATAACCAAACGCAAGCTGATGGAAGGAACAAAGGGAGGGTTTCGGGTTTTTACAAGATTTGCAATGAGCAACAAGTTGCTAAGAGAAATCCATGTATGACTTACCATGAAAGCAATCAGAATACTAATACTACAAATGGCAAGAGATATAAGATTGCACTACTACTGGAAGGACACAGGATGATGTAATGAAAGGTCATAATAAAAATTAAATGTAGTTAAATTTAGAGTATTATGTATAAAATGGAGTGATAATAGTTATAGTCAAATAAATGAGTAACAATGATAATAATGCATATATATATACACATACACATACACATACACATACACATACACATACACATACACATACACATACACATACATACATACATCAGATTGATAATATGAAACTTTATACAAATTGTAAGTGAGGATTATGGAGAGGATATTTAAAAGCCTTGTTATTAAATATAAACAATTTTTATACAGAATATGGTATAAAGATGTAATATTATTGGATGATTTTAGGAGGATGTAATGAATTGCCATAATATAGATTAACTTTAAATTTAGAATATTTTATATAAAAGGATGTAGTAACAGTTACAGTCGGTTATAAACATAATAAGTGTGTTTGTGTGTGTGTCTGTGTGTCTGTGTGTATAGATGATATGAGAATTTGTGTAAATTGCAAACGGGGACTATTGTGAGGAAATATAAAGCTCTGTAACCAATCGGCATACTGTATGTAACTGGAGGATTATTTTTATGTATTGTGTGTGTCTATGTCTGTTTGTTTTATGTTTGTTTAAAAATAAAATATTAAAAAAAAGAGATTATGTAAATATCAGCATCTGAGAAAAAATAGAAAAAGTGCTGTAAGAATGTTGAAAATAGCAATAGAACTTAAGACTTATATACCGCTTCACAGTGCTTTACAGCCTTTTCTAAGCAGTTTTACAGAGTCAGCATATTGTCCCAAAAATCTAGATCCTCATTTTACTCACCTCGGAAGGATCATGGAAGGCTGAGTCAACCTTGAGCCCATGAGACTCGAACTGCCAAGCTGCCAAACATTTGCCAAACAGGCAAATGGTAAGACTGCAAATGTAGATATTATAATTGGAGAATTGTTTAAATATGAATATGGTTGGATTATGGAATGGCTGTAAACGACATTTAATGTGTGAGTTAAAAGCGCTTCTATGTCTAATTGTTGGAAATAAAAAGCAAATATATTTTTGGGACATTTTTCATTGTCTCTGTGGATGCAGCATGATCAAGGTAACATCCATGTTTACATAATCACATTAATAACCTATATTTTAAAAATATGCAGAGATTACTTATTCATACAGAGAAAATGAAGGAATGAGAAATACATGAAGGAGGAATAAAAAGATAAAAAGTAAGAAAGGACCAAGAAAACTGTATTTGGATAGAGTTGATAAGAGCCATAGAACGAGAGAAAGGAAAATTTTAAAAAGCTAGTACGTAAATAATTGTATGGATATATTAGAACAAAGGAAGATTTTGTTCTAACCTAGGCTTCCGGATAAAACATAAATCACAATCTTAGTCGCAAAACCCCTCTTTTATTTATATGGCTGCAAATTATGGTCATTAACAGTTGGCAAGGCTTCACAGTCTGTGAAGGTTCTGACAGATGTCTGCTCGTGTTCCCACAGTCTTTCAGGGGAATGTTGATAAACACCAACCTTATCTTCCCGGGAATGCCAGAGACCTAATTGCCAAATGCAGAGCAAGGCCAAACTTAGCACAGAGTCAAACAGAACTTTTCAAAGTTTGAACCAACCAGATGAACTAATTGCTTCCTGCAGAAGCTCATCATCGGTTCGCTCCTCTTTTATGTCTTATGGAAGGGACCAATTATCTCCAAGTCTTACTCCCAAGTCAACCTTGTTTTCTTAATTGTTCTTGCCTTCTGGCACATCTGCGCATGCACACACTGGGAATAGGCTTCCGTTGTTCTTCTGCCTTGCTGATGTCAAACTCCAGAGGCTCCAGAGGCAGCAAATAACTACCAGATGGCCTTGGTCCCCTCTCTGCCGCCAACACAGAGTCTGAGCCTTCCCCAGGACTAGCCCATATTCCTTCCCAACCTCCAAACCATCTGAATCTGTTGCCAGCTCTGCAGCAGCGTCGGCGGCAGCTCTCGGCAGCAGTGTCGCACAGGCTGTGGAAGGAGAAGGAGGAGGAGGAGGGAACCAAGAAAGGCTTATACCGGGCGTGCGCCCCACAGCCAGGACCGTAATTGCGCCTCAAGCCGTGTTTCTTCCTGCAAAGCCCTTCGGGCAACCCGAGAGCTCTGCCTGATGCCCGAAGGGGTTTGCAGGAAGAAAGGCAGCTTGAGGAGCAATGACGGTCCTGGCTGTGGGGCGCACACCCGGTAAAAGCCTCTCTTTGGTTCCCTCCTCCTCCTCCTTCCACAGCCTGCACGACGCTGCCGCCATAGGCCGAGAGCTGCCGCAGACGCTGCTGCAAAGCTGAGGGAGGGAGAGCGCGAAAGCAGAGGCAGGGCGCCAAGCTTTGGTTAAGGCAGGCAAGGGAAACCGCGAGCCGAAAGGAAGTCTTGCTGGGAAGACACGGCAGCAGCGCTTTAAAGGGCTCCCCCCTCCCCAGCCAGCCAGCCCACCCAGCCCATTCCTCCCCTGACACCTGACCTTTTGGGACACAGCAGCGAGAACATCCCTGCCGCCTCCGCGCTCTGCCGCCTCGCCCCCACCGCCTCCTCTGACCCCACCGCTGTGAAGAAAGAAAACACACACACACAGACACACACCTCACAATAAAAAAATTACAAATTAAATTACAATAAATTTGAATTCCCCCCCTCCCTCCATCCGATCCACCTTTTCCAGCTGTGGAAACTCTCTCAACTCTCCTCTTGTCCACCCAACGTAAGTGTGCTCAACGTAAGCATGCTCATAAGGCATGATTTGCTGCTCCCCAATCAGGAGGCGGGAGAATCAGTGCCTCTTTTGCATATGAAAGTTTTCGCTTTTTAACTCCTCCTTAGGCAAAAGAGGCCCCGAGTTCTCTGGCCTCCTCCCATAGTTAACACTGAGAGCAGACACCAAGCCACTGTGACTTTGAATCTGGTAGCAACTACCCTGGCTTTAATTATTTAAAAAAATTTATTTAAAATTCTTTCTTTTCCCTTAGGAGACTGGTGAGGCCCCACCTCCCCTGCCTCTAGTGACTGCACGTCCCTGTATCTCACGCTTTTAATTTGATTGTCTTATTATGTCTCATCTCTTTCAGCAGTCTGCATTGTATTGTTTACTTTAAAAGGGAATAGCATACACCATACACAAACATATATGATTCACAGAAGAATGCTGCATATTGACATTTAAGCAAGGAAGGATATAAACTTGCAAGGTTTCTCCTTCCCCCTTATAAAAGTTTATCCTTCACAGCTTTATATGCTGTGTCCTTGTTTTGGCTTCAGTTGATTAATGCATTAAATAATTATTCAAATGAATTAAATAAATGACTAGCATTTATCCTTTTGCATATCTTAATACGATTTTATTTTGACACTTTATCCCTTGGGAAACTTCCTCACAGTTGAATAATGGCAAGAACATAATTACCAAGGTTCTTCTCTCAGGGCTGGGAAGCCAGACCTGACAGGAGAAGATGTATCATCGAGAGTGGTGCACATTGTTTTCCCACATTAGAAGTTGATGCATCTTCTATTTTATAATCCAAATAAAGCTAGAGAAAAATAATTGCATATTTGCTCTTGTTTCTGGAGACTAAATTACCATCTTAATTTCATTCTTGTATCATTCAAAATTCCAGCAAAATGTTAGCCTGATGTTACTCTTTGCCTTTGCCCCAATACCTATGGTATTAGGTCATCTAATGTGTAATGCCTTTATTTGCCCTAGAGAGAAACAGGACCAGTAGTGAAATTCAATTTTTTTACTACCAGTTTTGTGGGCATGGCTTGGTGGCAGAGGTGGGTTCCTACCAGTTCACACATATTCGGTAGAACCGGTTCGTCAAATCTACCGAACCGGTTAGAAGAGGTTCCACCAGTGGACCCGGAAAGCAGGCCACACTTACAGAAGAGGTTCCAAAAAATTTTGAAACCCACCACTGCTTGGTGGGCATGGTGTGGCTTGGTGGGCATGGCAGGGGAAGGGTACTGCAAAACCTCCATTCTCTCCCTACTCTGGGGCCAGCCAGAAGTGGTACTTGCTGGTTCTCCAAACTACTCAAAATTTCCGCTACTAGTTCTCCAGAACCTGTCAGAACCTGCTGAATTTCACCCCTGAACTATGTGATTATATGTTATGAAAATGGAAAAATAAAAAAAACTTTAATCAAAAAAAGGAGAGATAGGTGCAGCATAATCAGACTTGCAAAATTGTGTCATTATAGCCAATCTCAATAAAAATACATTTAGCTTTTCAGTGGGGTTGATTTCCTGATCTGGTCTACTGAGCAGGACTTAGCGCTACTGCAAATTTTAAAGTGTTTTTAAGTATTGTTCTGTATTGTGTTAATCACTGAGAATTGCTAGACTGCAGAGGATAGAAATATAATAACTATACACACCCTATTGCTACCTTGTCATCAAATAATGAAGAGCTAAAGAATCAAGGCTACTGGTGATGGAAAACTGTTGTTTTTGATTAGTGCACAATGAGAGCAATATTTTTTCCACCTTGAAGTAGTAGTAATTAAAAAGAAGCTTACAATAAATATGGAAGTATCTTGCAAACGGGGCCAAACAAACTAGAATCCTCTTTTGTGGTTAATTTTTCAAAATGACTGACCTAATGAAACTGTGAATGCCCCAAATTTTCTTTACATTTGAAAGGCTCATAATTCTCAAGCTGTTTTTAATTGGTGGGAAATATATAGCAATACAAGGTCTCTGTTATCTTGCTGGGACTTTTATTTCCAATCTAATGACGCATCCTGTCTCCTAATTAATGTTTGTTTATAAAGTCTACTTCTCTAATAGGTACCATCTGCTCTAAAACCCCAAAACTTTGTGCTCTCTGCCCACTACCTATAAAACATTTTATTGAAAGATCCGTTTCCCTTTGCAGTGTTTTCCTAGTCCATATTTAGCTTCTGGGTTGTCATGCCTACACATATTAAATCACAAGGACATTTTATTATATTAAACATTTCATGTTTCAAAAAAAAAAGTATCTTTGCTTGTCATTCATGTTGACAAATGATATTGACTAATCTTAGTCTTCTGTATGAACAGTATCTAATAATTCTGAAGGCGGTCGTCCTAAGTTGGAGTTCTTCCTGCCGCTATTTGTCTTGTTTTCCATTTATTAGACTGCATTAGTCATTTCACTTTGCAGCAATGTGTCCTTGGTATTACATATTCTCTTACAGAAACTATTTGATGTTTTCTTTTTTAAAAAAACTACAGTTTCCAGTATATGTTGATTTCTCAGTTGGTCTTTTCAAATGACCAGGCTTTTCGAATTGTATATCTATCATACACATTTACATAATTTTTATTATGTTTTTTTTTATTCTGTGGCTTTAATATTACATTCTAAGGAAAAGCAAATTCTTCTTTCAATTATTCAAGCTTCTTTCATACTCCTCTTTCATGCTCCAATTCCTCTACAGATTCTCAAAAATGGAAACGAAAGTGTTTGTGGTTTTGTTTCCAATCTATGTCTTCCATGGATTATGAGTTCTAAACACAGCAATGAGTAAAACTGTCAGTACACTGTATTTCGTAATTCCCTTCCGGCTTTGATTACTGCAATCTAAAAAAAGTACATGGGCTTCTTAGACTTTACATAAGATTCATATTTAGATCCCCACAATTCAACCATAGTAAAATAAATGCATTCTTCTTGTTACCATACAAAACCAAAAAAATGCATTACGAAACACAATCAATTCTTAACATCGCCTAAAGTGGGTTACTTACTTTGAAAACATACTTCTTCAAATAGTTACAGACTAGTGCCCCCAAAATTAATTTGTGAATTTAAAAAGTTTATTAACTCAGCAACTGCCATATACAAAGACAAATATTGCTTATTCCAGTAATAAAACATGCAAAGTAATCAAAATTCAGATTAATGTATTCTCTTACCTCTAATGCCACTTATATATGATACTCACAAAGAACAAGCACAGGTTTCAGTGGCAAACTTATTCCTTATTTAATATATAAAATGCTTTAATTTTAGTAATGAAGTTGGCACTAATTTTTATATAATATGATAGGGGAAATGAATTCTAAACAGATTCATTGCTTTAAACTGTAGGTCTCCCATTGGTGGCATTTTTAAAAATAAACTTTAGTTATTATGGAATATATTAATTATAGTAGAAAACCATGTTTGTTATACATCCACTGTCAATACTTTTCAAGTAAGCTATTAAAGTAAACCCTTGATGTAATGGATCTAGAATTTTCAGAGAAACACCATTGAAAGTAAGGAGTAAAGTTTATTGCAGCTGACAGTTTAGCAATTCATGTAAATTCATGACATTTGCATCAATCATAGTATTTGCATGATGATGTAGTTATGCAAATATTTAAATTACAATTTGTATGAATACATGTCATTTACATAATTAATTCATTAATATAAATTGACCCAAATGATATAAAATTAAATTTACTGGTCATTTAGGTTTACTATAAACCTTTCTCCTGAAATTGTTCCTTAAAATGAGGATTTAATTGAACCTCGTTTGCTTCTAGTACAATTACTTGATACCTCTTCTCTTATTCTTTTTTTCATAATCTTGTCTATTCATTACCACTAATATCTCTCCACCCCCTGTACATATTTGAGTTCTGGGCTAATTAATATAGCTAACTGTTGTGGCCCAGCAGGAGCCGTGCGAGCTGCCGATGAATTCCAATAGCAAGGAACGCTATGAGTCGGCTATGGAAGAGGTGGAGGACCCTGGGCAGTGTTCAAACTCCGAGCAGGGACCAGAGAGGCTGGTTGGCCACCTGAGGCATGGAGCAGTGGGGAAGATCAAAGGGAGTTTGTCCCTGACGTCAGGCACTGGAGCAGTGGTGAAGATCAAAGGGGGTTTGTCCCTGACGCCCAGCAATGAAGGGCGGAGAAATGGAGGCAGCAGTTACGGAGACAGACTCATAAGAGATAATCAAGCCCAGGTGGTTGTGGCTTGGCTCCTCCCAAGAGAGTATATAAGAAGAGACTCTAGGAGGAGCCCTTTTGCAGGACACAACCATTCATAACAAGCTGGAGAAGCTCTTGTTTGTATTATATCTCTTGTCTGTGGGAGTCTGGGTTGCTGTTAACGTCTTGCCAGTGAGTCGTGTTGGGTTTTCAGCCAACAGGATTGTAATTGCTGTAAATAAAGAGTGGCAAAATACTAAGCCTGTATCGGTGTTAATCACCGGACGGAGGGGGGTCAGAACAGCTAACTATTTAAATTATCTTAATGTGAATAGTTCTTTTTCTTCTACTTCTCTAATTCTTTTGAATGAATTCCTAAGATTAGTACAGATCTACAGATCCTGAAGATCAGTTAAAAATTGAACTTGGAATGAAAAAGGTACTATTCAGCTTGTGAGGACAATCCTTCTTTAATGATTAAGAGTGTTCTGATAAGTATATGATTGAGCACAGCCTAAAGTACAGTGGAGAGCTTATTCTGTAGCAATGAAAGAGAAAAAAATGTTTTTCCCCACCTCTGTTGCATCTGCTGAAAATCACATTAAAAATCTCTTCCAGGTGGTATGAAACTGACAGCAATTGTGAAAGGCATCTGGTGTTTTTGGCAGTAAATGTTTAGGCTTTCATGAATGTTTTTCATTGACAAAATACTCACAGATTAATGCCACTAAAACAGCATTGGTTAAGAGGAGGCCAAGTCACACTGCCTTGTCTGGATTTTGTTTTGCTTCTGAACACCTTGAAGATACAGGCAGGGGTCTGAAAAGTTTGAGACACTCTTTGTTCTCTGGATTTAACTTCTACTTGGTTATTCTGCCCAAAAAGCATGCATTAAGGGAGATGTTATAGAAGATTCTTAATGCAATCTGCCCTGAAAGAGACAGTAGTATTGCCCCACCTGGGAAAAAAAATATTTAGAGTTCTCTCTTTAATTATAGATCAGTGTCTAATTTGCCATTTCTCACTAATATGGATGAGTGGGTGGGGACATATCTTATCCTAGTACTCTTAATAAAGATGATTCTCTAGATTAGGTTGAGGCTAGGTATATTGAGGGTGCAAGACAACATAATATGACCCTGCTTGTGCTTTCTGACCTCTTAGTAATTTTTTTTACTCCATTAATTATTGTACTCACAAATGAAGGCAAATATACAGGATAATGTTGCAGGATCCATTCTGGGACAGTCACTGGGACCAGACATTTAGTCTTCCAAGCTTTTTGATTCATGCTGGAGCCCATCATTAGAGAACTTGTCTTTCACAAAATGTAAGAGGGAACTTCTTTCACATGCATTCTGGTGAGAGAGAAATTCTCTGAGGATGGGCTCCAGCACAAGTTTGAAAGCTTGGAAGACTAAACCTTAGGTCCTGGTGGACCAACCCAGATTGTATCCTGCAACCATAGTACTATTCTGGATTACCTTAATGAATTGGGATTGGAGGCTCTTAACCATTCAAAATAGATTAGATCAGGAAACAGACTTCAGAGAAGACTATAACTAGTCTTCATTAACCTTCAATATCAAATGGCTATTTCCCAATCCATATTAAGGCCTTCAGAGTAGATGATCTCCAGTGCTTTATTCCTCCAGCAATTCTTTTACCAACAATTTCTTCCTGGGATGCCAGCTTCAACTGGAAATTCTCCATGTAAATAAATGAATAAAAACCAAGTGATCCAACAATGGCCAACAACCTGTTCCATATTCAATGGATTATTTCAGTATGAGAGCAATGATGATAACCTATGGGGTAGGGTGGGAGAGAAAAGGTCTGTGTTTAGTGTCAAAGGAGATAATATGGGAGGGGATTGTGAAGGCATTCATGTGGGCAATCTAGGAAAGCAAACAAAAGGTACAGAGATTAGCGATGAGGAAGCTATCTCTAAATAGTAGACTGTTCCACACTATTGAGCTTGCTTCATGACGGATAATCATGGGGATGACCAATTAGTCCTGCAGGAGCAATAGTTTTGCTAAGATATAACTCAGCTGGTTGATAACTGTAAACTACAATGGAATTTCTGAAGTTGATTTGTGCTTGGAATAGCACTAGAAACAAGCAGCTGCAGTGCAGAATTGTTCGTAAATTGTATTTATCTTTCTGTTTTTGCAGTCATGTCATACAGTTGATACATACTTTTGTGTTCAACTCTTACGCTAAAATATCTTTCACAAAGCAAAAATTCTCTCTTCTATATCTGTACATTTGACTTCTGTTTCATGAAGCCAGGACTTTGTATTGGTCCCTGTAAATTTTCTTCTGTTGCTCTGCTCCCCTTCTCTAACTTGTCAAGTTAATTTTGAATTTAATTTTTTTATCTTCTAGAGTATTAATTATCAGACCCAATTTTGTCACCTGCAAATTTAATAAGCATTTCTTTTCCTTCATCGTACAAGTCATTAATAAACATATTGAAAAGAGGACCTGAATCTGAACTTCCTGACACTCACTTGATACTCACTTCAGTTTGATGAGGAGATGTTAATGAGTACTCTTTGAGTACAATTTTCAAGCCAGCTAATGTCTTCCTTTGTCATGTCAACCACTTTACTCATGTGCCAGTTTTACCCTTCTCTCTAACAAATCCATTGTCATGGGAATGATGGTCTGAGTCCCTATGGGAAAAAATGAGACATCTGTTGTAAATGTCACATCTACAAGAAATACCAGCCTAGGTGTTGTTAGGATAGAGGAGACATAGAAAGCAAAGACAATTACCATCTATATCTGATATATTTGAAAGGAGCAGTGTCAGACTTTTTGTTGTTGTTAATAATATACAAAGTCTGACCCATATGATTGGTCCTGTGAGTCATTAGCATCTTTCTGGGACAATATTTTAATGTTAAAGGTAATTTAAGTAATTTAAGTAAGTTAAGTAATTTATAGAGAAATCTTTTAATGTTAAAGGTGTTTATGTCATGTTAAGTTATATTCCAATCTGGAATCTGACTGTTTTTGAGAAAGTGTGACTTTACTGGACATGAAATAATGCTATATTAATTGTTTTCAGAAATTAAATCTCTTGATATTAAAGACTGAATACAGAAGATGTACCTGTTTATGGAAAATCAGCAGTTACTTTTTTCCTATTGCTTTTTTTCCTTCTTATCTGCCTTCCCCAGTCTTGCTTCCTCCTTTCCCTTTCCCTCTTTTTTTTTTTGCAATTAAATATATAAAAAATAATATTTTTGAAAAGAAATCAGTAGAGGCAGGGGGAAATTGTCATAGGGTCTCTCACACGCCAAAATGTAAAAGGTTGGCATGCCTGGTTCTTTGTTGTTACAAAGTGTGAACACAGTTTAATAGTTTTAAGTTACTCCACAATCCAATTCAAATTATAGTCACAAGAAGGTTCTTAATGGAAAGGACAGCTCAGCAGTAAATCCACTGATTACCTGTGAGAAACATTTTCCTTTCTCTGGGGGCATTTAAGCAAAGGCACTGGAGTGGCTTCAATTTGGAATTCTCCACAGCTGCAGAAAATAGTCTCAATGGCTCCTTCCATGGATCCCATGATGTTGCGAACCCCAAGGGAAAAAGGGAAAGAAATCATCCTAGTAATTGTTGTCACATGTTGAGAGTTTGGATTGGACAAAAACATTGATCTCTTGTGAATCTGACAGTTACATTTCTGAAAAGAAAATCAATAGTTCTAGGTGGAAAGTCACCTCCCAGTCTTTTTATTTTGGTAGTTGACCCATTTCTAGTTATTTCAGAACCTGTAATCTTCCTCCCTGGGTGAATGAAAATGAGATAACAAAACCTATTAATAAGTATCATATCAAGTGAAAAGGAGCTAAGATATTTAAAGATCACACACACACACACACACACACACACATACACACACCCTTATCCAACCTGTCTCCAGTGAAATAATGAGTTGCTATTGGCCTAGAATTTAGTGAGCCTAGCTTCACTTCCCAATGCCACACTGGAATTGCACTTTCTACGCAAGAATGAAAATGCCAGCAGGAGATATTCTGCTTGATAAAGCAACAATATTCTTCCCCCCAACCCACTAAATTATGCAGATCAGAGGTGGTATTCAGCAGGTTCTGACCAGTTGTGGAGAACCGGTAGTGTGCCCCACCCACATCTATTCTCTGCCTCTGAGTCCCAGCTGATTAGGACGAAATGGGGATTTTGCAGTAACCTTCCCCTGGAGTGGGTTGGGAATGGAGATTTTACAGCAACCTTTCCCTGTCACACCCACCAAGCCATGCCCACAGAAACGGTAGTAAAAAAAATTGAATCCCACCACTGATGCAGAGATGATGGTTGAGGAAAACAAAGCAAAGATTTACTGGTAATTTAACTTGCTGGTTCCCCAAGAAGCTATGTGATCCCAGGAACAGAGTTTTGATGAGATGATTGCAGGCTTATTCACCTCAGCTTTTACAAGTAATTTGTAGATGTTGGCCTCATGTTCAAACGAGGCTGAATTGGCAAGGACTTTAATCACACTAAAGTTCATCTCACCTAAGAATGCTATGAAAATCCAATGAAGATTAAGAAAAATAAAACAAACAAACCATCACCATAGTTGTATAGTGCAGCTAAGGCCAAATGTTGATTTTCAACAAGATCTGCAAAGTCGTCTTCTCATACAGTTGTGCATTCTTTCTGTTCTGTTACATTGTGGATATATCCAGCTTCTTAGATGAATGTTTATCCAGGAAAAGAGTTTCTGCCACTCTTGCTAGCAATATTTTCTTACACTTTTCTGGTTTGCTTAGCTATCCATGCAAAATGATATTAGAAAATGACCTGATAAAAATCACAAAATATAAACATTCATTTTACTTCTTATTATGAGGGTTAATTAAATGTGCTCATTCTTACTGCACTTCATTTATTCACTCAGAATTTATAAAACGATTCTCCTTTGGCTGATATAGTTTTGCATTTGAAAAAGTATTTTTTTTCTAGCTTTTAGCCAGCCTTAAAATGCAGTTCCCTTAAATTTAACATCCTTCCAGCCTGCGCTCCAAAAATAATTGTTACAAAATAATACTCAATATGTCTTTAAGTGCTGAAAACATATTCATAATCTCAGTAATTTTCACAATCTCTTGGTTAAATAGTCTCCAGTATTAAGAACCCCAGGCTGCAAGTACTGAATGGCACAAAAAGTCTCAGTACATTAATAGCTGGACTGAGCCATTTGAAGCAAAAAAGTCTATCAATCAAACACTGTTCTACCAATTGTGGAGGACTTAACTATGTAAAACAATGCCTCCACTGTTGCTTATTCACATTAATCTATATTTTTCCAGGGAGAATGAAAGAAGGACCCATAAAAATAAGTTAAATAATGATTAAGCAAAACCTATGATTTTTTTTAATAGCACACTCAAAGGGCACAATGGCACTGTGCCAATCCAAAACTTCTATTTCTTTTTTGCTTGAAGTAGAATAGGAAGTTATTCTATGTCTCCCTAACTGGTGTGTAAATACTCAAATCTGGTCAAGTTATTTTGGCATGTAAGGCAAAACACAAAGTCCACAGCTGTAAAACTGTGTTAGGGTTAAATTAAATTCTTGGCTGTCTTGACAATTTAGCTTAGAAATTCATTTCTTGAACCATCAACCTGTCTTAAATTCAGGATTATTATGATTTACACAAAACATTTCCATTCCTTACATTGTGTTGGGTTCCTCTCAAAATAAAAGAGAATATCTGAAGCTCATGGTTGAACTGTGGACTTCTTTCTGCTCCCTGAACTTGGTGGTTCACTTGGAGATGTTTCATTACCTAACTAGGTAACATCATAAGTGAGTGTACAGCAGGGGTGGGTTCCTGCCAGTTCTAACCTCTTCTATAGAAGAGGTTCCACAAATCTACAGTGCCATTTAGAAGCGGTTCCAGCTCCCTCCCCCCAGCCTGTCTGCACATCATCAAGATGAAGAGCGAGAGGAGGAATTCTGGGAGTTGAAGTCCTCAAAGCTCTTAAAGCTCTCAAGTTTGAACACCCCTGGGTTTTTTTTTCTAAAGGGTTAGGGGTGCAAGGGTCTTGTAACTTGAAAGCTTTAAGACTTGCATGCTTTAAATGCCAGAGTTTCTGAACCAACGTTTTGGTTGCTAAGCAAGAGTGTTGTTAAGTCAGTTTCACCACATTTCACAAGTTGGCCACACCCACTCAGTCACATGGCCAGCAAGCCACTCCTACAAAGCAAGCCACACCTACAGAAGAGGTTCTAAAATTTTTTGAAACCCACCACTGAAGACAGCGTACAAGTGAGTGTCACCACATTTTACAAATTGGCCACGCCCACCCAGTCACATGACTGCCAAGCCACTCCCACTTCATCACAAGGCCGTCAAGCCACTCCTACCTGGACACATGGCTGGCAAGCCACTCCTACCCGGCCACATGGCCAGCAAGCCACTCCCACAAAGCAGGCCACACTTACAGAAGGGGTTCTAAAAAAATTTGAAAACCACCACTGGTGTACAGTTTAAGGTGACCAAACGTCCCGCTTTTGGCAGGACAGTCACGATTTTTAATAATTTGTCCTATGTCCCGCAGCGTGTTCAAAAAGTCCCGATTTTCCAAAAGAAAGAAAACAATTTTAAAAAGGACGCCGTTAAAAAAAGTTTTTATTTCTCTGAAGTGTTGTTCCCGATGTGGCCTTTAGAGGGCAGTGGTTTCCCTCTCTCCGCTCGGCTCACTCGCAGCGCCCGACGAGGGGCGAAGCTCCCTCCCCTCCTGTGCGTGTGCGCGCCAACGCATGATGTTTTTCTGCAGGGAGAGTGATGGCTTTCTGGCAGCGGCAGCACAGCAAGGAGGAGGCTCGGTCCCAGGCCAAGCGGCTCAGCCGTCGGAAGGTGTTTTTTTCCCCGCTTCTCTTGGGCGCCACTCTCCCCGCAGCCATTTCTCCCTCTTTCTTCTCTTTGTCCTTTCTCCTCCTTCCCCCCAAAAAGAGAACGAGAGGGAGAAAGAGGAGGTGGGGGAGATAGTGGGATCGCTGCTTTCTGAGCTTGGTGCAGCAAGGATCCCCCACCCCACCTCCTCTTTCAGAAAGATGAGGTGTGGGGGAGAGTGGGATCACTGCTTTCTGAGCTTTTTTTATTTTTCTTTATGTACACTGACAAATTCCTTGTGTGTCCAATCACACTTGGCTAATAAACTATTCTATTCTACTTTACTCTATTCATTTCTATTTCAATTCTAACAAGAAGTTTAGCTTCTCTCTCTTGAAAATGTAAGCTAGCATAAGGCATTATAATGCAAGCTAGTCTTAACTTTCAAACAGTTCATTTAGTGACCAAAGTTACAATGGCATTGAAAAAAGTGACTGATGACCATTTTTCACACTTAGCGACCATTGCAGCATCCTCATGGTCACCTGATCCAAATTTTGATGTTTGGCAACAGATTCGTATTTATGATGGTTTCAGTGTCCTGGGGTCATGTTTGACAAAATATAAAATTTTTAATCAACCCCCCCCCCCCCCGGTCAATGGTGTCCCTCTTTACCAATCTGAAAATCTGGTCACCTTAAGTATGTTGCCTATTTGTATAGAAAACTATATGTGAAATCCAGGGAAGAACAACTACTTAGGTTTCTTAGGAATGTAGTGAAACACCTCCCCCTCCCCGGAATGGTTTCTCCCTGGAGATCCAGAATGCACCATCACAACTTCTTGAGATACGAGTGATTTGGCAAGTTGATTGAAATAAAGTTATGGCATCTGGATAAGAAGAATAGCTTATTGGTGTAGTGTTATACTATTATTCAAATGCATAATCAGTTAAGCAAAACACTATATGATTATCCCTGCAAAGAGATGCAAGTTTCTGTTTTCATTGTAGCAAGCTATCCATTTTACTCTTTGTTTATCTTGTTTATCTGACTTTGCACAGAGCTCAGAAAAATATGTAATGCCACTTTTATGGAGGTGAATTGTGTCACTCTTACTGACAAACCTAAAAAGATAATGATGATTTGTTACATTTATTATAGCTTCCCATTCCAAAAGATTCTGAGTTTAATCTTACAGTGAAGTTTAAATTCTTAGAGCTGATAGGTTAATAGAAAAAATGCATATATGTATTTAAGCTACAATTTATGTATACTTGTGTAAACCCCACTCTTCTCAGTCAGATTTAGTTTGAGAAAATAGGCATCACACTGAACGTTTTGGTATTTGGTATTTGGTATTTATTTGGTATTTATTGGGATTTATATGCCGCCCTTTTCCCTGAGGGGACTCAGGGCGGCTTACAACCACAGGGGAGGGGAAGTGCAAGGTCAAAACAAAACAATATGTGAGCAACAGAAAAATAATAAAACCCAACTTTCATTCAGCAATCAAACAAACACTCGGGCGGGTAATTAGGAGCCTATCCCCAGGCCTGCTGGGAGAGCCAGATCTTGAGGGCTGCGCGGAAGGTCTGGATAGTGGTGAGGGTGCGGATCTCCATGGGGAGCTCGTTCCATAGGGTCGGGGCAGCAACAGAAAAGGCTCTCCTCCGTGTGGTCGCCAGTCGGCATTGACTGGCAGATGGAATTCGGAGGAGGCCCAGTCTGTGCGATCTAATTGGTCGATTTAGGGAGGTAATCGGCAGAAGGCGGTCTCTCAAGTACCCAGATCCACTACCATGGAGTGCTTTAAAGATGGTCATCAGTATCCTGAAGCGCACCCGGAGACCAACAGGCAGCCAGTGCAGCTCGCGGAGGACAGGTGTAACGTGGGCGAACCGCGGTGCGCCCACTATCACTCGCGCGGCTGCATTTTGGACTAGCTGTAGTCGCCGGATGCACTTCAGGGGCAACCCCATGTAGAGCCCATTGCAGTATTCCAGTCTAGAGATCACAAGGGCTCGAGCGACTGTTGTGAGAGCCCCCCGATCTAAATAGGGCCGCAACTGACGGACCAGGCGAACCTGGGCAAATGCCCCCCTGGTCACAGCCGACAGCTGGTGATCAAGAGTCAGCTGTGAATCCAGGAGGACTCCTAAGTTGCGGACCCTATCTGAGGGGTATAGAATTTGACCCCCCAGCCTAAGTGTTGGTATATTAGCCAAATTATTGGGGGGGAAACACAACAGCCACTCGGTCTTATCCGGGTTGAGTACCAGTTTGTTAACACTCATCCAGTTCTTAACGGCCTCCAGTCCCTGGTTCATCACGTCCACCGCTTCATTGAGTTGGCACGGGGCGGACAGATACAATTGTGTATCGTCCGCATATTGATGGTATTTTATACCGTGCCTCCGAATGATCTCGCCCAGCGGTTTCATGTATATGTTAAATAGTAGGGGTGATAGGACCGAACCCTGGGGTACCCCACATGTTAGGGGCCTCAGGGACGATCTCTGCCCCCCGACTAACACCGACTGCGACCTGTCCGAGAGGTAGGAGGAGAACCACCGCAGAACAGTGCCTCCCACTCCCACCTCCCGCAGTCGTCGCAGAAGGATACCATGGTCGATGGTATCGAAAGCCGCTGAGAGGTCAAGGAGAACCAGGATGGACGCATGGCCTCCATCTCTGGCCCTCCAGAGATCATCGGTCAATGCGACCAAAGCGGTTTCTGTGCTGTAACCAGGTCTGAAGCCGGACTGGAAGGGGTCAAGATAGCTAGCTTCCTCCAAGGTCCGTTGAAGCTGAAAGGCCACCACCTTCTCAACAACCTTCCCAATAAAGGGAAGGTTGGAGACAGGACGAAAGTTGTTTAAAATGGCTGGATCTAACGATGGTTTCTTCAGGAGGGGTCTCACCACCGCCGTTTTGAGTACGGCGGGGAAGTGCCCCTCCCGAAGGGAGGCGGTGACAACCGCCTGGATCCAGCCATGTGTCACCTCCCTGCTGTTAGCCACCAGCCAGGAGGGACACGGGTCCAAAATACAAGTGGAGGCGCTTACAGCTCGGATGGCCTTGTCCACATCCCCAGAGGCAACTTCCTGGAACTCAACCCAGAGCTGATGTAGCAAATAGTCCTCCTGTGTCTCAGCTGGATCTACTGCGGTGGAGTCCAGGTCCGATCGAAACCGAGCTACTTTGTCCGCCAAGAATTGAGCATAGTCCTCAGCCCTACCCTGCAAGGGGTTTTAAATTACAGTTGCATTATAGCCTCAAAAATAACTGGAGTGAACTGGTATTTTATTATAAATAGCTTGAAGTAACTGTCTTCAAGTATATCAAAGAATGTTTTTGTCGATGAGTGAAAATTATTGGGGGGCAGGAGGAGGTAAAGAATTTGGGTCTGCAAAATTGAGAATTTAAAAGGAAAAACATCACACTTACCCATCCCTGTCCATAGAGAACTCCATCCCTCTTCAATGCTTTGTAATGCAGTTCCATCTTCTCCTAAGCAGTGTGGCCAGCAGCTTGAAGAAGGTTGATAATGAACCAGTCAATCAATCAGTCAATCAATCCCTCAATCAATCAATCAATCGATTGATTTAAATATTTGCCAGAGTCAAACAAAGGTCCCTGCCCTATTGCATTGTTCTCTAATATAAGGAATTGAGATAACCAATACTTATGGCAAGATCTATTATTTCTAGAGTAGACATTTCACCTTTTATACATTTGTTAACATATGTTCTTTGGAAATATTGAAGAAACAAATATATAATCAGGGATTAGAGTACAGTCTTTAGTGGAAATGGGGAAAGCATTTTTATTAAAATTCAATACTGACCAGTGAGATTTCTAGGGTTGCAAGGAATTTTCTTTGACAGAGAAAATAAGGGTCACAGATATTTGGTACCACTTGCCTTTCTTAATATATACAGTAACTGACTGTATTTTTATTAAGAAGGGCAAATTGTACCACTACAGAATGTCTCCCTCAGACAATTTTAGCTTGCATTATAATCACATGCTTTGGGGAAGAAGAGTTGGGATACTTGCTTTCATTAAAATTGATTAGACAAACAAGTAAATCTATCCATAAACGACCCCAGGTCAAATTATGTGCTCTGGTGAAATCTGCTTGGCAAGTTATGGACTCATCACTCCTCTCCCAGAAAATATTCTTGAATCAAGAAGGGAAGGTTTTTTTTTTTAAGTTTTTATTGTTTTTATTAAGGAAAAACACAAAAGAAAAAAATCATCTTTCATTACATCTTGTAGAAAGCGTATCCATTGGTGGTTTCAGGCGGTTCGCGGCGGTCCCCGCGAACCGGTTGGTCGGCGAACCCGGAAGTAAGTAACTTCCGGGAACGCCGAAGGGTCCACCCTCCCGCCTGCGTTTCTTACCCGGTTTTGACGAGTTCTGCACTTTCACGCATGCGCAGGACGCATACAGTGCCTGCACGATCCTCCAGGAGCAGCTGGAGCATCGCACAGACACTAGTATGCATGCGTGCACTGCGCGCGTGCACGAGGACGCCGCCGGCCCCGTTCCAACCGAACAGGTTGGAACGGGGCGAGAAACCCACCCCTGGATTACAGGTACATTTCGTGCATTTCTTCCACAATCGTTACATATATTTCATTCAGTTTAGGTTGTACATTATAGAATTTAGTATGTTTTACTATCACTATACCACAATTTTCATTTAATTAGGGTTTTAAGGACACAACCACCTACTGGCATTTTTTTTCCAGTCTCAACGAATCTGCCTAAACTTTACATTTTTATACCATATTCTAAAAGAAAGTCAATTAAAAAAAATATCTAACATTCCCTCTTCTCCCCCCCCCCCAAACTCACAGATTAATACTTCTGTCCATTTTACTTTTACCAGTACAACTATTATGTATGTATCATTAAATATTATCCATTAACATTTCTTTATTGTTATTGTAGTTAGCTAAAAAATATTTGCTATTTTTCTCACCTCTCCTCTCAACAGGCCCAAGAGAGATTTACCTTTATAACCATCTCAAAACAGCAATTTATTAATAAGTATTAACAAAATAACCATTTAAAGTCTAAGACAATCTAAAAGATGTTGACATTTCTAGTTAATAATCACCAAAATTATACATTAACATTTCCTTCTCGTTATTATAGTTAAAAGAAAAAAAACCAATTGTTTATATCACATCTCCTCTCTTCTGATCCAAATTATTTATAGTTGATCCCAGAAGATCATCTTGATTAATCCCCAACTCACAACAAAACAGGCTTCTCTTAAGGAGACACAATCAAATAAATGTTAAAAAATAAGGCAATAAAGTATATATTTGCAAGCATTTGTTATGACAATTAGAGCAGTGAGATCCATATGATTAAAAAGTGCAAGCCTGGACATAATATTAATATGATGTAAAAAGGTAGAGCATTGTGTAGTAATATTCAGACCTGAAAAATATGGCTGCTCTTACAGAAATTACCACAGGGAACATGTCTGTCAATCAGTGCACAATGCAGTTCCTTCTGTGATTATAAGCATGTAGAACTTTACATTTGCTACCAGATCCATAAAACAACAACACAGGGGTCAGTCCCGCATCATATTTTTTAATATACTAATATACATTTTAAAATAAAAACACAGATTTTTAGGTAAAAGAAAGACTTTTGCTCAAGAGAAAGATATTTCTGATATTTTAGTGATGATCCTCATGCTCACTGATTGTTGGTGGTATAATATATAGTATGTGTAATAGTTCACCTAAAGCTACAAGCCGCACACAGCTAGCAGCCAAAGCATTTACATTTCTGGTGTCCTTTCTCTAGAATAAATACAAGGCTGAAGATCGTAGGGTTCTGATACTGTATTTCTATAGAAATTAATTTCATCTAAGCAGTGCTTCCTTCCATTCTGCCGTCTCATTGGAGATTTTGAAGAGAAGGACAAAACCCTTCTGTGATATCCAAAAGAGAATGCAAAAGAAGGGTTATAAGGAGGAAGCTCTATGATCAGTTCTGAATGATATAATTAATTCTAGCAGAGTCATGTCAAAAGTGAGAGCAGGGAAAACTTAAGTAATGCCACATATAGTTATATCTTTAGTTACAAAGATATTGAATTCACGGTTAATGAGTTAAGGTTTAGAAAAAGCCATTTAGGTTTCTTTTACTAAGATGTAATAGTGGCTGTAATTATTGGACTTTTTCATTCCAGCTACATAGATGTGGAGCAGCGATTCTCCTGGCCAAATGTTTTAGAGTAACTACAAAGCAAAGCTGTCCTTTCTTTCTTATTACAGATAGCTGGGTGGCCAGATCTGGACTTGAAAAGAACAAATGTTGAAGCAGTTGAAAATATTGAAGTTGAAATGAAAATGTTGAAATGTTGAAGCCTATAAAAATAACAACAACTGTCAACCACTAACAAGCCTGAGAAACAAGGAAAGTTGAGAAACAAAAAAGCTATGGCAATATATTATTCTGCCTTGAAGTGTTCCCCCCCCCCTGTGTGCTTTCTCTAGAATAAATACAAAGTTGAAGATCACAGGTATTTTTGACATTTTAGCAGAAATTAATCTCAGCTAAGCAGTACTTCCTTCCCTCTTCTCTTCAAAGGGTCAAATATTGCTTACTGCTGATTGCTCAAGGCATGCAAACTAGAACTTTTACGAGAATCGATGGCAGTAAGTAAGTAAATTTTTATTACGGTCAATATACCTTTTAATTATATCTTAATGTCAGTATTTTTTAACATAGTGTAATACTGACATTAAGATGTAGTAAAAGGTATTGACGTTAAAAATGCAAAATAACATACATGTTCTCAGATTGTTCGGGTCACTCCCTGGTTTACCTGGGTGCAACACTGTTAAGCATAGGAGTAAATACAATGGTCCAAAGATTGTTAGAGATATGTCCAGATAATTGGTACAAGATGACAACTATACTTCTGTGGCCAATTATTTTCTTATGGACATTGCAGCAGCACAGAACTTTGCCACTGCATACGTGGTAACTGGGTTAGTGTCCTGGAGGAGAAACCTAGATAAAAATTGTCTGCCCTCCCTGGCAATCTCTCTAATAAGGGGAGAATATGTGCAGACCTACAAACTCTGTATAGCTCGCAGTGTAATAGTACATGTGAATTATCTTCCACTGCTCCTTTACCACATATACAAACCTGTTCTGCAATAGGCGTTCTCTTATACCTGCCCTGGAGGAGTGCTGAAGGAAGAATGTTAAATCTGGCTCTAAAGAAAGCTATTATTTGTTTTGGGAAGATCAGGTCATTTAGATATCTTGCCAATTCCCACACAGCCTGTTTGATTCTGTCCCTACTGTGGAGAGGCAACCTATTTAGTTTTTCTTGGAACTCCATGCCCTTCATTTTGCTTGATCTAAGCCTAGAAACATTAAGAATACCGGTGAGAGCCGGTAAGAGCCCAGCTTGTGATCAATTGCCTGTTTCCAGGAGGAGAGGAAATTGTCAGTCAACACTAGTGGGGACAGTCCCTCTGGAAAGAAATGCATTTTAAGCCAATGAATGATCATCATCTTCCAGGCTCTTACCTGAATTTGAAGCATGCCTGTCTCAATTCTTAATTGGGCATTTGGAGTTCCATTGGGTGCAGCTAAGATGGCTCGCAGGAATTTGGTTTGTATGGTTTCTAACAAGTTTCTCTTTGCAAGGATTCCTGTTTGTGCCCCATATAGAATTTGTGCCAATGTTTTCGCCTCAAAAAGTTTTAAGGCAGCAGGTACTAACTGACCTCCACCTGTATAAAATAAATGTTTAATTGCATTTGAGGACTTATTGGCTACTTGCAATGTGTGATCCAGGTGTGCCTTCCATGTCCCTTGCGAGTGGAAAACCACCCCAAGGTATCTAAATGTTTTAACTTGTTCCAAACTATGTCCTTCTATTTTCCAGGAGTATTGGCTTGGTCTTTTAGCAAAAACTAAATTTTTTGATTTATCAAAATTAAGGACCAGCTTGTTTTGCCTGCAATAGCCGAGTGTTGCCCTAATTGCTCTCTTCAGTCTTACAGGGGTTTGTGAAATGATAGCGGCATCATCAGCATATAAGAGAATTGGCACTTTGCATTGTCTTAGGTTAGGAGGATGGAAATCAGGGTTCTGTAAGAGATCAATCAGAGGATTAATATAGAAGTGAAAGAAGGAGGGGGACAGGATGCAACCCTGCCATACCCCTTTTTGTACCCTTACTGAGCCAGTTAAACTCCCTTGGGGATTACATCTCACTTTCAAGGTGGAATTGGCATACAATTTTTGTATGAGGAACAGGAGGTGTTTAACAATAGAGGTGCATTTTAATTTCTCCCAGAGGGTGATCCTGGATATTGAATCAAAGGCCTGCTTAAAATCAAGGAAGGCCACAAAAAGAGAGTATTTTTTTTTTTATATGTGTATTTTTGTACTAAATGGTGGAGTACCAAGGTACGATCTACCGTAGATCTTCCTTCTCTAAAACTGGCTTGTTGGTTTTTGATTATTCCCCCTGAAATTAGCCAATCTTGAAGTTTATAATTTAGGTGTTTGGCATACAGTTTACTAATAACGCTTAGAAGACTAATGGGTCTATAGTTGCCTGGGTCATTTCTATTACCTTTTTTATAAATTGGTATAATAATTGCTACTCCCCAATCTCTAGGCATATGGCCTGTTTTGTCTATAAATGTAAACAGTGATGCTAAAAGTGGAGCCCACCAACTGGCATTCCTTTTGATTATTTCTGGCAGGACATTATCAGCCCCAGGTGCCTGATTAGCCTTTAGGGCTCCAATCAACCGGGATATCTTTTCTGGTGTAACAGGGGGCCAGTAAGGAGTTTGGTCCAAACTAGCTTGGTTCTCCTTGGTTACATAGTCAGGATCTGTATAAAGCTCCCTAAAATATTCTTCCCAGGCATGAATCGGAACATGATTTGTTGGGGGGTAGGGGAAGTTTTCCCAATCCCCTGGTGATGTACCAAAAAAGAGATGTATTTTTTGTCCTGACTGCCGTAATTAGTCCTTGCCAAGACTCCTTCAGAGCCGCACTTTTCTTTTCTTTTAGAAGGTTCTTATATTGTGCTTTCAGCTGCTTTAAGTAGTAAGTGTGACCCTCAAAGGGGGCACTTTTACTTTTCTTGTATTCCATATATCCTTTTTAGTTGCATGCAATCTCTATCGAACCATTTTTTGTTCTTTGAAACCCGCCTTTTGGAGTGAGCTAGTGATCTGTTTCTGAGAACCGAATTCAAATTTAAAATTAAGGATTCAAACCCCTCTAGGTAAGATTCTCCACACTTATTTCTTAGTAGAGATGTACGTAGCTCTATGGTTTCAGGGGCTAACATCCATTTGGTAACTTCCTTAGCGTTTTTCTCGTTCCATTTAAATTTTACCTAGGTATTTTGAGTTTCTAACCTGGGTAGGTAGGCTGTGCCTGCCCTTAGAGATTTCGGATGCAATGTGAGAGTAAGGAGTATTGTATTATGATCACTTTCCAGTCGCGAGTCTACCTCCATCTTCTATAAGAATTTCAGGAGGTCAAATGATATTATCCAGTAATCAACTGTGGATTTTCTTCCTGCTCCCCGATATGTATATTCTGCTGGAAAGTCGCCCCATGGGGACCCGTTAAGGATACAAAGATCCAAATGTACAATCATTTGTCTTACACACAAACCTGCCCGATTAGCTTTAGAGTCTTTAAATTGTCTGGAATGCAAAGATTCTCCTGTTACATTTTCATCATAATGAATCTTAAAATGACTAAATAATGCTTGATCATTTGGTCCCATTCTAGCGTTTAAGTCCCCCCCCCCAATAATTATTGCAGCTTTGGGGAAATTGGCTGAACAGCCAAAAATAAAATCTTCTATGATGTCCCAAATCTTGTTAATCACATTATTCCTATTAAGTGGAGGAATATAGATATTAAAAAGCAAAATCTCCACCTGTTTAAATAAGAGTAATGTAGTTACAACCCATGGCTGGAAAGGTGGCAGTGGTACACATTTACATTACAAGGATCTATTAACTAATGTCACAATACCCCCTTTAGCTCTCCCCTACACATTGCTTGGGACAGCTGGGATTGAGTTAACCCAATAGCCATCTAACTGAATCTCTGTGGAGGCCCAGGTTTCCTGCAAGAAGAGGATGTCAAATTGTGATATATAGTCAAAAAAGAGTTGGTCTTTTGATGGAACAGACCAACCTGCTATATTGCAGGTTGTAAGGGAAAGTGGGTCAACTTTTGCAGCTCATCAGGAAACTTGATTTATACAAAGGTAAGTTGTCCGGTTGTTTCCATGGATTGAGATGTCATTGTACACCAAATTGGCCTAGAGAATGAATGGCACCATCTCTTTCACCATTAGAGTGGCCACAGAGACAGAAACTGGCAGCCCGCTCAGAAGCAACCCTAATATTTCTTCCAACAACACATGGGGTGAGGCCTTCTCTGCCGGCTCTTTGGAGGACATGGTAGCCACCTGCACCATTGAGACCATCCTGTCTCTTATGTGCATAATTGGAGTGGCAGGCAAGGTCTACACCTTGGTTGTGATGTGCCACTACATGAGGTCCTCTGCCTCCATGTACATCTACATCATCAACTTGGCCCTAGCAGATCTGCTCTACCTTCTGACTATCCCTTTCATTGTGGGGACTTATTTCATTCAGGAATGGAACTTTGGAGATCTATCTATCTATCTATCTATCTATCTATCTATCTATCTATCTATCTATCTATTATCTGCAGATAGATATAGATATAGAAATAGATATAGAATTCTGCATATTGTTTGTTAGCCATGCAGAATCCTTTTTTGTTCCAATTTTAGTTATAAGAATTGGCTGTATAGATGAAAACTCTATTGGATGGAATTAAATTTTATTTTACACATAACAAGGTTAAGTTCTAAGTTTCTAGCATATGGTTCTGCTTGGCCTTACTTAGATATTATTTCAACCTGACATCTGTGAATTTTTCAGGAACAGCCACAAGACAAAGACAGAGCTTTCATTCACACTTTAATAATCAATGCAGTGTTTGTTCCAATTCCATGCCATCTATCTCATGTCATATCAAACATAACACAACATTTTTAGGAGTGACATGAGGTAGAAAAGCTCCAGCTCAAAATAAGAAACATTTGCCCAACTAAGGTGGTTTTTTTAAAGAATCCAAAAGGAGTACATTATCTTCTGCAATGTTTATTGCTGCTGCTGTTCAGTTGTTCAGTCACTTTTGACTTTTTGCAACCATCTGTCAATAACAGATTCTCTGAATAACTCGTACTTGTGCCATCAATGACAGCAGCTAGCACCTTTGTCTTCTTCACGTTCCCTTTGATTTTTCCAAACAGGAGGGGCTTTTTTCATGACTTCTGCCTTTGCATTGGGCATCTAAAATATTTAAACTTTAGCTTTATTTTTATTCTTTCTGGTTTATAGCCTGATTTTACTTTCTCTCATATTGGATGATTAGCTCTTCTTGGGCATTTCCCCAAGTTTCAAGGTATTATCATTTTTGTCCAAAATCACAGTTCAAAGGCATATTTTTTTTTCTTTATCGGCCTTTCTGCTGGTCCAGCTTTCACAGACATAAAACTGGAAAAAGTATGGCTGTTACAATATGTACCTTTGTTATCAATATGATTTTCCTGTGCTTCAGAAATATTTAAATCACATGTTGAGTCATGATTAAGATATGGTGTTATAGCCCATTCCTTCTTATATACCAGTTGTCTGCAAATATCCATGTATTAATATATATTATATTAATATCTTGACTTAATGTGCAATATAAACTGATATAATGAAATGCATAAAACTTGGTTTTTTGTATATATCGAAAAGAGAGGAGTGAAGAGAGTTGACGGCACGAAGGCATGATGTGCGATCTTGGTGTTCTGAGATCTCAGTTGAATTCCTGCTCAGTTGAATTCCTGCTTTAGGTCCATTCGGACCTAAACTGTCCTGCAGAGACGGTGATTGAGAAGGGTACCTCCTGCTGATCTCAGGAACACCACAAAGTTCCTGAAAGATCCAGAAATAGCCTTTTTTTCCAGCAACAGAAATGCAGCTAATGAAGCTGCTGAAGTTGGGACAGCTCCGGAATGGGAAGAAAGTGGAAAGAGAAAGTGTGTCGAATTGGTGAGGAAATTTTATTATTAGAAGAACAGACTACCCAAGAAAAAAAATTAAGTTAAGTTATTATTGAAGACAAAAAACTGTAGGTGGCGAGATTGATCTGCATTGAACTTAGTGTGTTATCCAGTTTCTAATTTCTTTTTTTTCATGAATAGAACCTTTGCAGGGGCTCCCTACTTTTTAAACTGAATGGATTAATTATTATTTCTTCTTCTTTTTTCACTTTTGCTTATACCTATGGATTAAAATTCTCCTTTATTTCTAATGCTTGATTTGGTTGATTGGATTGTTTTTGATCTCCATTTAAAGGGTTTTTTTCTTTCTTAACCTTGAAATATAAAGAAGAAAATAAGGATTACAAAGAGGGTTGTAACAACAGGAGGAAAAGCGGTTATACTGCCACTTAGAGGCTGGAGGCTGGATACATTGTTTTTTCTTCTTTCTCTTTGATCACTTGAGATTCAAGGTTCTTTCAGCTTGTTTACTGACAGTGATAGTAGGAAGAGCACAAGTTGTTTATATAGGTGCCTTTTGGAAGTTCTATCACTAGCTATTGGAGGGAAGACATCATTTTGACTTGAAAGATAATAAATGAACCTGTTTAAAGTTTATTAAAATAGCCTTGAACCTTATAGTGGCAGTATCTGCAAAATTGAAAGAATGGCCCAGTAGGAAAAAGAAACTGTAACGTTGCAAATAATTATGTTTGAAATTCAAAATCTATTAGTTGTGACAGAGAGAATTGAAGAGAGATTGGAGAATATGGAATACAAAGCAGAAAAATCTGATGGAGAAACTGAGGATGTTTACCAAATGAAGAAAATGGAGAACAGAGTTCAAAAGATGGAAGAAAAAATAAGCAAAGAGATAAGAAAACTGTGGATACTGACAACAAAGTGAGTGTGGTTGGTAATGGGAAGAGCAGACTATGGAAAGGGGAGATGGATGGATTGGAACTCTAGCCCAGACTTCAAAGCACAGAAGAAGAAAAGAGAGAAAAATTGACAGAGATAAGGAAAGAAATCTTGATAGAAGCACTAGCGATAACCAAAGATAAGCTGATGGCAAGAGCAGATGTTGGGTTTCAAGCTTTTGTGAGATACAAAAGGAATGTTGCCAAGGGAGGGTTGTATAAGATTTATTAAGAAAGTAACTAGAACATTAATGTTACAAATGGCAAGAGATATAAGACCGTACTATTGCTGGAGGGATACAGGTTGATGCCATGAAAATGTATAATAAAAATTAAGCTAAATTTAGTTTACTAGTAGTATGTATAAAATGAAGCGACAATAGCTATAGTTAAATAATGATTAATAATGACAACAATACATATAGATATATTAGTTTGATAATATGAAATTTCATATAAACAATATATGGAGATTATGAGAGGAGGTTTAAAAGTTTTATCTAGAATATGTTATAAAAATGTATTATGATTGGATGATTTTAGGATGATTTAATGGAATGTTATCATATAATCCTATTCTAGATTTTGAATACTATATATAAAAAGACGTAAAAACAATTATAGTTAAATTAAGGTTGAGATATAATAATTGTGATATACATGAATATAGGTGAATTTAAAATATGTGATTTGATATGAAAAGCAGGTGGTGACTATGGAAGAGATACATGGAAATACTGTAACCAACTTACACACTTTCTACAATTTGTAATGGAAGATGGGTTTTTTTATTTTTATGTTTGTCCTTGTTCAAAAACAAATAAAAATTGTTTTTTGTTTTTTTTAAAAAGAGAGGTTTTAGAATTTGAGGTAGATTTTTGAAAGAATGGCTTTAATAAAATCTGCAGGAGGCGGAAAGGAAATTCCTGTATAAGAATCTCATTACATGGAGTAATATCTCAGTTTACATCACAGATACTGGCACAGCAGCAGGGGTGGGTGGGTGGGTGAGTGGGTGGAAGGAAGGAGGAAGGAAGGAAGGAAGGAAGGAAGGATGGATGGAAGAAAGGAAGGAAGGAAGGAAGGAAGGAAGGAAAGCACATAATGGATGAAGTTTATTTACTTCCAGGAATTAAGATCTAATGAATAAACTGCAGGATTATCCATATTCAATCCATATAGAATCCAGTTTTAACTCAGTGAGGTAACAAACTTTCTATGTCAACCTTAAGGAACAATGTTACTCTTTTACAAGGATCAAGGTATAGATATTTGGACATATACAGCTGTATGGATTAGACCAAAAAAACCAGGAAAAACATGTTGTGTCTCTTTCAAACAGATTTCTTTATTGTCCCATATCTTTAGGTAGAATCTGCCTCCCTCCTGGGAATCCAGACCAGTGCACCCCATCACAGTACTGTATGCAAAAAGTTTCAGTCCTTCAACCTATATGTTTAATAACTTCCTAAATGAGCAGACATTGAGTCAGCAACAGACAACTCTGCTAGCTCAAGAGTTTTGAGAGAGGAGGGGAAAAACCCCTGACTACTGTCTTCATGATATAGATGATTTTATGCATCTTGATCCTGTTCCCATGACTGACACAGGAACCATTATGATCACAATACACTGATAAGGGAGCCTCTTGCTTCCTTGTCAGCAGAAGTAATCATCTGGAAAACCATGTCTTCAGTATTACAGTTATGGCTTATCAACTCCTCTTGCTGAACTGCATTTAGTTTAGGACTGAAATGATTCTGATTGCTCATACAAATGAGGGACTGGAACAGGGATGGATTCTTTTACTGCTGGTTTGCTCAGGGATGCACTTTGCACACATGCATGCTTCACATGCATGCTCATGCACAGTAGGTAAAAAATTGCTCTGTGCATGCACAAAAGCAAAAAACAAGATAGATAGAACCGGTTTGGATGTGTGGATGGCTGAGTTACTCTGGCTTGGAATATAAAAACAAGGACATTGGCTGTGGAGTCTGGGATAGAAAGATGCCTCTGACATGTGAGATTTCAGAAGAAATGCAATTATTGTTGATTTTAGAGTAAGACTTGGATATACAGTATTTTTTATTTATACTTGTACTACCGGAAGCCTTTGGTAGAAGTATAATTAATACCAATGGAAGTCATTCTTTTTCTTGCTTTTTTACTTACCCCTTTCTTCTTTTCTTCACACTTTATCTTGCATATTGACTGATTCTTTTTTCTTCTTTTTCTTCATGCTTTTGAAATTTAATAAACTCATATATTTAGAAAAAAGATGCTTCTAACACAGAGAATCTGTAGCTTTATCCCTGTAGATAGAATCATTTGTATTTCTATAACTATTATAAGCAAGATATCTAACTGATTGCACAGACAATGTTAGTAAGTACACAATTCCATAACTGCCCAAAACTGGAAAAAGGCAAAATAAGCAACATATACATTAGTTAATTATTTTGTGCCTTGTGTTAATTTTCTGAATGTTTTCCTTTGTTTCACTTTTAGCAGAAACTAGATAACCTGTGACCCATTGGGTCACTGCTCAGAGATATTTCCTTACATAAACAGAAACAGACTGACCACAGGCGGGCAAAAAAGCAATGGGAGCAGGAAAGGCTTCTTCTTGATTTCCCCACTGAGTTTCTTCATGGGAAGCTAGCAGGAGATTTGAAAAATCCTTCTCCCTCGCTTCTTCCCTTTTCCTTCCTTTCTTTTTTGTCAGCAGGTATGGAGACCATGAATGGAGATGGAGCTGATCAAGTGGTTGGTTTGATTATGTTTTTGCTGCTCTAAGGAGGGCTGCAGGGTTATGGGGTTTTGTGTTGTGATTTTTAGTATTGTAAACATCTCAGAGTCATCTGCATGTGAGTTGAATGGCTATATAAATTTGTTTAATAAATAAATAATAAAAATGTGGAAATTGGTTGGCCACTGATTTTTCAGAGATGCTTTAAAACTTTCCACATTGTCTAGCACTGGGATTTTCTGATAGGCTCCTTTCTAAATAGGAATCAGCCTGATTTGCTTAGCTTTTCCAGATCAATCTAGGTCAGCTGTTATTTAGCTAAATATGTTGAACATGCATCCCAAAACACTTGCAGAAGATGTCAGCTGTTTATTACACTGCTTTTCCCATTTGCTGAGTTTTCATGGGCACAAGATACTTGGCTGCCAAAGGCAGAGCAAAACATAACCCCTAAATAATATTGATGGCACATTTCAAATTAGTGCTTCTCGACCTACTGCACCAAACTCTAATAAATCTTCATTAGTGGCAACTGTTTACCTGTTTGTGAACCCAAGATGTCCTCCAGAGAAAGTTTCTTTGCTTATTAAGAAAAGAAAAAAAAACAGAATGACAAATCCAAGTTGAAAATATAGAGGGTTTTTTTTTGTTTAAACCATGACTATGTAGAAAAAAAATATTGATCTCATCTCCATTATTGATATTCATAGTGAACACATCATCATTTAATGTGTTCAAAGAGTAATTCATGTCATCCACAATAAATCCAGGATATCATTTTTCTCCATTTCTTTACAATGTTTGATAAATCTATATTCTAAATGTTTTGCTGAATTAGTTCCATCAAAGCAGGGGTGATATTCAGATGGTTCTCTCTAGTAGCAGAGAGGGAGGCTCTGCCCACCTGCCCCGGCATAATGCATGAGCATGCTCACATTTGTGAACCAGTAGGGAAGGTAAGCGAATATAAGAATCTAATATTTTAGACCATTGGCCATTAATTAGTTCATATTGGATATTCCAACACTTTATTGAAAACGTTTTGCAACTGATTCATACCCAGCATAGTAATGCTGTTTAATTATCTTGTAATAAAAGGAGAAGATTTCATTTCAGGGGTACAGATACTGAAACTGTTAATGAAATTCTTACCTGGGACTCCGGGCACAGATGATCAAATCTGGGAAAAACTAAAGAGCCAATCAGGATCATTTTTTTGCCCCAGAGGTGGGCTTTTCAAAAGAAGAGTTGAGTTTCATTGTGCTTTTTGTCTTTCTTTTACTGGAGGATGCAGACTATTTTTTCCTCTAAGGCTGGCTGAAAATTGGGAAATAAAAGAAACCATAATATATAGAGATCTGGATTGGTGAACAGAGCTATCTACAGCAAGCTAGATGTAGATCTCTTTACTTTGTGGGCTTTGATTTGAGATGTGGCATTTCCTTTTCTCTGTGTGTGATATTCTGGCCAAGGGAACAGTGGCTGAAACTCCTCCTCCTTTCCTTTCCTTTCTTTCTCTCTCTCTCTCTCTCTCTCTCTCTCTCTCTCTCTCTTCATTTTATCTCCCAAGCTCCTTTAATTTCTTTCATCTTGATAAGAATAACAAAGACTTGCGTTCTTCATGACTCATTCCCATTCATTATGGGAAGCAGTGTACATCTGCCACTTGAATATAGGTATACTCCCTTATCTCCTCCCAAGTAAACCAGGACTGAAAAGGATTTATTTCTTTATTTATTCGTGTGAAAAGTGGATAGTGGCAGTATCACTAGAATGACTTTCTGTAAGACTAGTGAGGAGGGTGCAGTAGAGTGCAGATGGTTGTGAGATTTCCCTCATGGGAAATACAGGGGACCAATATATCTATTGGTAAATGTATATGTACACCCCATTACACCTATCAAAAAGTACTGTGGAACAATCTAAGAGTAAAGATCAAAGTTTTACTTGTATTCCAGCATTGTCCTGAAATCTTTAATGGTGAACCTAGTATATGGTGGATTATTCAAAATATTCTTAAAAAGAGGATAAAGTTCATACCCCAGCTGTTCTTGCTAGGTATAATTACAGACTGTACAGTTATAGAGACTAATTTGATTCTGAACTTAACAACGGCAGCAAGATTGTTGGTGGCACAGTACTGGAAGAAGGAAGAATTGCCTACTATTCAAGAATGGACGTTAAAAGTAGTAAACTTAGCAGAGATGGCCGAAATCTCAGCATAATTGAAGGACCATTCAGATGAGAAATACAAGCTGGAATGGAGAAGATGGCTTGACCACATTCAAAATAAATATCGGACTAAGAAATTTCAACTAGCTTATGAATGAATGAACAAGGAATGTTACAATTTATCTAAAGTAAGCTTAATAAAAGGGGAGTTAAAGTACAAGAGGAGGTAGGATGCTATAGTTGGTTAGCTTATGTTAGTGTATGATTGTTAAATGTTTATACCCCGTACTTTGCTCTGGGAGGTTTGGGGGGAGGGAGGGTTGGAGGGGGGGCAGGGTTGGGGCGGAGGGAGGGAAGGGGAAGGGGAAACATTTGTAAAATCTATTAAAACTCTTTAATAAAAAAAAATGGTGAACCTAGTCTGTAATTATGAGTAAAAGGAAAACCAAACTGTTATCAAAATATCAGAGGGGAGGTCACAAAATCATTGCCTACACTGATAATGCTTTTTGAAATTGATTGTGTTCTATAGAGAAATAGAAGTTAAAATATAAATCCAAGTGTAAAGCTGAATATCCAAAAAGTTGCTTACCATCAATCATTACATATGAATTGTCATTCAGTTAAAGAAAATATTTGGGAGCTGACTTTTCCATTAAAACGTTCTTAACAACCTATCAGTTTGTTTGAAATTAGGTAATGTTACATGGGAATGCCACTGAGTACATATCTCAATTTTGAATGAAAATAAATCATCACAGCTGTCTTACTACACAGAAACTGAGTTCCTCACACATCCACAGTCACATGTTTCGAGCAATGGACATGTATTCCTACATTCCCCGAGAAGGTTAAAAAAAAACTATTGAAAACAAAATAATGGGCTATAAAGATGAATATGTCTGCAGGCATTATTGCTAAAGTTTAAGGGTGCCATCATTTCGAAGATTAGGTATCCCTTTGGAAACACTGCTTCTCTGCTGAGTTTCTACCTGTATGGTTATATTTAATCAAGCCTCTCTCTTTTTTAAATTTCTCTTTCATTTTACTCTAGTCCCTTCTCTTTCTTGTACAATTATCTCTACCCTTATGACATCTATTCTTTACTTTATTTTGCCCTACTTTACTTCTTACTGTGCTTTTTCTGCTAGGAATGAAAAAGAGTAGGAGAGAGTGATTTTAATTGTATAAATGGGGTCCTTTATTTTACAAATCATTAATTTTAATCAGTGGAAATCCATTTGCTTAAGAGTTTTTGTCCTGGCTCTCCCCTTTTGGGAATATGACTTCTAGCACTTATAAATTGATTCAGACAAATATGCTTGTAGAAGGGCATCAAACAGTCATGCCCATGCATTTATTGAGAAGGACAATTTCTCTTGGACTGGTTTCAACTGGCATTAGTGACCCTAGGTTAACAAGATGCAAACGCTGGTCGTGTTGTATGTTTATATTGTTCTGTCTACTCTTTTGTGGCCTCTGTAATATCCATCTCAGGATTTTAAATGACTTTTTCAAAGCAATTTCCCAACCCTAACTATAACCTGTAGGTCCCACTCTTTCAGCAAAACTTCATTCCTGGTAAACCTTCCTTCCTAGTGGAAATTGCCAGCTTATTCCTTTTCCTAGGAAGGACAGAAAACAGAATGTAAAAGGACTACATATGCTAAATAATCTGTAATTCTAAAAAAGGGTTTTTTTTTGTGTAAAGTCCTTTTTATTTTTTACATTTTCATTCATTGTATGACAAAGAAAGTAATAGGAAAAAAGCAAGAAAACAAGATGCTAATAGACTAGTTGATATTCAAAGCAAAAGTAATTATTTGCTCTTACAGCTAAGTACATGTATTTTCTTAATTGTCTTCTTTAGGACCAAAACATTTGTATATCTAATTCTGGAAATACTTCCTTTATCTAAAAGAAAACTCAAAAAATGCTTTTATCTTGTTTTAAAAAGAAAGTATTTCTGAAGGAAAGTAAGTAATCTGAGAGTAATACCCTCATATATTTCAAAAGTTAAAAAGCTTCAAGTATCATTTATTTTGCTCCTCAACTATGGGGGAGCTAAATTGCACATTCCGGAAGTCATATATTAGGACTAGTGATCTGCTATAGTAAGAAGCTATAGTAAGAATTCTCTATTAATGTCTTTTTCTTTTTTAACCTCCTTTAGGAGATTTGCAAACTCTTAGAGAGGAAGAAGGTTGTTGCAGAATTTTTGTTCTGCACACACTGTTGCCTAGAGGCTTTACAAGACAACTCTATGAGGCTGCACAGAGGAGTCACATTCAAGCACCAATGATACATATCTTCTGAAAGGCATCCGCAAGATATATACTACACAGCAGTGGTAGGATTCAATTTTTTTTACTACCAGTTCTGTGGGCATGGCTGGTAGGCATGGCATGACTTGGTGGGCATGGCTTGGTGGGTATGGCAGGGGAAAATATAAAATCTCCATTCTTTCCACACTCCAGGGGAAGGTTACTGCAAAATCCCCATTCCCTCCTGATCAGCTGGGACTCGGGTGGCAGAGAATAGATGGAGACGGGGCCAGTCAGAGGTGGTATTTACCGGTTCTCCAAATTACTCAAAATTTCCACTACTGCTTCTCCAGAACTGGTCAGCACCTGCTGAATACCACCTCTGCTACACACTCTGTTAATGTAGCTTTCATTATACATGCAAGTAGTAGAGCAGATTTTGAAACATGGTCTCAACAAACGAGAGATAGTCTGTGCCATAATTATTCTGAGAATTGGTTTGGATGGACCTTGTTGGGGCATGCAATTTTAGCTATCCATACTATGGTTAATCTGGATCGTCTGACATATGCTTTTTCTCTCTGAATAGACCATGACGATGATGTTCAGGGTCTGAGGAGAGCTATCATTCCGTTAATAGAAAGCTTTAGTGAGTCACAGTGGTCTGGAAAGTCACCCTGGCACTAATCAGGTACCTGAATAATACAGTAGGAAATGTGACATAATATGATAGGGAACATGACATTTTAGGCATGTTCAATTAAAATGCTGATTTTAAATTGTGCTATGCTTTGCTCTCTCATTCATGACATTCAAATGTCAGTCATGGCATTCAAATGAAACATTTACCTATCTATAAAAGGACAGGTTCCTGCATTGTTGCAGGGGGAAAAAGAATAACTACTTGTCATGCATCCTATGCTCCTAGAAACTGATTTTTCTATACAATGATGCTGATTGGCTTCTGACTCTAAACCTAATCTGACAGGGAAAGTTTGCACGAGTTTTCATTTCCCCTGATAGCATAAATAGTCTAACCTAAGTATTAACAGACATTCATTAAAAAATTAAGTAGCACACACATAGAGAAGTAAATGAGTTTGGGGACTTATATTTAAGGCTGCTTTCTTATCGTTCTACCACCTTATAGGAGGATATATGAGAACGTTTGCTGGTGGGGGATTTCTGTCCAGTGGATTAAGTATCTGCCTATATGATTCATAGCTCCTCATTGCCTCCTTCAGGATGTTCCATATGAGAAATAAAGGTACAATGTATACTTTTAATTTATTAATTTGTATCCCATCTTTATTATTTTTTGTAATAACTCAAGGTGGCAAACCTATCCAACACATATGCTCTTATTTTCCCCACAACAACAACCCTGTGAGGTGGATTAGGCTGAGAGAGATCAACTGGCTCAAAGGCACCCAGTTGACTTTCATGGTTAAGACAGGACTTGAACTCAGCCTCCTGCTTTCTATCCTGGTGTCTTATCAATTAGACAAACTGTTAGCACTATTTTTCCTAAACTGAATTGTTTAAGATGGAAAGTAGGGAAGTGACAATCTAGAGGGAAGGCCTATGTCTTGTCCTGTGTAGTAAACTTTAAAAACAGTGTCCAACACAGTAAATTTAAATAAAATAAAGTTTTAATTACTTGAAGAGCCATGGTAGTGCAGTGGTTAGAAAGCAGTATTGCAGGCTATTCTGATGACTGCCAGCTGCAGTTCAGCAGTTCAATTCTCACAACGATTCAAATTTGAATCAGCCTTACATCCTTCTGAAGTCAGTAAAATGAGGACCTTGACTGCTGGGGCAATATGATGATTCTGCAAACTGCTTACACAGGGCTGTAAAGCATTATGAAGTTGTACATAAGTCTAAGTGCTTTTGCTATTTCATTTATTAAGACATTTTAAGTGGCAATGGCTAGGAAAAATGGATAAGACAAAAGAAATGTAAAGTTTTTTACATCTACAATCCTCCAGAGTCCATTTAAGCTAACACCTACTGCTTCAATGACTCCATCCAGCCACCTCATTCTTTGTCGTCCCCTTCTTCTTTTGCCCTCAGTCTTTCCCAGCATTCTCCAGCGAGTCCTTCCTTCTCATTAGGTGGCTAAAGTATTTGAGTTTCATCTTCAGGATGTGGCCTTCTAAAAGCAGTCAGGGTTGATCTCCTCTAGGACTGACCGGTTTGATCGCCTTGCAATCCAAGGGACTTGCAGGAGTCTTCTCCAGAACCATAGTTCAAAGGCCTCAATTCTTTGGCGCACAATCTTCCTTATGGTCCAACTTTCATAGCCATACATTGCATACAAAGTGAGATATAAATTAGTATTTAATCAAATATATAATACAAATGGCAAAAGCTAATCAAACATTTCCAAAATTTCCAGAAGATTCTGTATTTCAAAGCTTTAAATGTACATTTGCTATTCTGAAGAATATATTTTCTTAAAACTCAAAATATAATATATATAGCAACTATACCGTTGTTTGTCATCATACAAGTAACTTTTATCATTAATGAAGTTATTTGAAAAATGAGGAAAAGAGACAATTTATTATTGTACTGATCAATTTTGAATTATTTTATGAGATTCAGCTGAATATAAAATTTATCAATAAAACATGAATTGATTCTAGCTAGGATTTGCTTGTTTATTCATTTTATATCTGTTCTGTTCAGACTCCAAAGGCATCTCCTAGACCTTTACATTAGAATAGAGGATAAAAGCATAAAAATTAATAAATAACCCAACAAGAAACAGTAATACAATAAGGTTCCATTTTTCATTTGACAATTTCTTTTATCTCATTCTAGCTCCAATCAAGGTTAAATTCTCATCTACAGATTCTGGTATTATATAAACTACTCAGGTATTACAGAGATATCATTACTATTGTCTACTCTGAGTTCATTTCTTTTTTTAAAAACCCCTATTAAATGTCAGTTCAGGACATAAAGAATTCTGTGAGCAATTTCATAGTTAAAGCAAGCACTATACATCTGGAAAAGGTCAGATTTAGCAAGGTAGCTGTTGATTTAGAGATACACAACCATTTTTTTCTCCATTTCTATTGTTTGTTCTGAATATCTTTACAAAAGAGAAATAACTCTAGTGCCTTTGGACATTCATCCACAATGAAATGGGGTTGGATTCAATGGCTTAGCTGACCCCTTCTACTCTATGAACATAGTTGGAATGGACAATATATTTGTCATCAAATAAGCTCTGCTTCAAAAAATCTTACTGGTCTATTAAAGATGGTAACAGTATAAACAACTTTCCCCCCCAAGCGTACCTTGAAGCCTTAGGTATATATGAGAGATTAGCTGAATAACCATGCTCTGCTACGAAACTATGTGATCTGACTTGATAAATTGACACTTGAAAATTAATGAGTAGTTACCACTGACCTCTCCTCTCCCCTTCTCTCCCTCAGCTTGCCCCACAGAATCCCCCCTATCCTATCCTCCTCTCTCTCAGTCTTGTCCCACAGAAGCTTCTCTTCTCCTATCCCCCTTCTCTCCCTCAGGCTCCTCCCACAGAATCCTCCCCTATCCTATCCTCGTTCTCTCCCTCAGGCTTGCCCCACAGAAACCTCCCCTATCCTATCCCACTTCTGTCCCTCAGGCTCCTCTCCAAACTCTCAGCCAGCAGGTCATGTACTGGCTACACCCATGACCACGTTTTCAGTTTGGGAGGGGGAGTAGAACATCTAACTGTTTAGCATCAGAGCATGTTAATAATAATGTAAGAAATACTTATGCACTGGTTATTTTGAAAAATACAAAAGTCTTCACTCAAACTAAATACCAAACAGAGTTACGTGAATCCAAACACTTAGCTAAAGGCTTCTCTCAATGGTTACACACAAACAGAGAACGTTGACTTCTGCAACCAGGGCGTGGCACCATCAGTCTTTTTATCCGTATGAGAAGACTCTAACGAGCAACAGCTGCTTGTTATCACCTCCTATGAGTCCTCAATTGTTCCTTACGTTGGTCAGCTCTTCTCCTACGTGCATCCCGAAACAACTCACAGGAGGGTTCTTTGTCAGCCTCTCTTGTCTCCTCCCCACTGACCCAAGGCTCAGTCATTACCTGGGGACTAACTAGTCTCTTTGAGCTCTGCTCAGCGTCAGACCCCTGTCCAGAGCCCTCCTCCTCTTCCAAGTATGACTCATAGGGCCCCTCGCTGTCAGAGTCTGATAACAGCTCTCCAGCCGAGCCACAACACACACACATATGGTTGTGTGTGTGTGTGTGTGTGTGTGTGTGTGTGTGTATACATACACATATATAAAAGATATAGCTTGGTGATTATTTCCTATAAATCAAAGGGTGTCCTGCTTTGTAATTTGAGCATGGGAAAGCTCCAATTCCATTCATCTAATCCTTTTCCCCTTGGAGAAACAAATCTTGACAACTCACATTAGAGGTAGGTCACTCACATTCAAAGGTAGGTCACCACCATCATTTTCCATAAAAGATCCTGGGAGTCACAGTGTTATTATAGCAGCAATCAGCCACTTGGAATGTAAGGAAAAGAGGGAGTGTCCTTAAAGGATAGGAGGAAAAGCCACTACCAGGGCAATGGTCAGAAAGAGAGGCCTGAACATAGGCCAAGTGAGTAATGTAAGAAAGCAACATAAGGCAATCCTCTCCTCCAGGCAGGCGTGGGTTCCTCTCGGTTCGCACCGGTTCACACGAACCGGTTCGTCAGTGAACCCGGAAGTAATTAACTTCCGGGAACGCCGGTACCGATCCTGGCCCATGTCGGTGCAAAGCACCCTTTTGCCGGCGCGGTGCAGCTCACTTGCTCATTCCCCCGCCCATCCGCAGCTCGCTCCCTCGCTCCCCCGCCCGTCCGCACTAAGCCCAGCCTGCCGCTCACTGATTGGCTGGAGTCCAGTCAATCAGTGAGCGGGCTGGAGGCGAAGCGAAGCTTTTTTCATGCTTGACCTCCATTTTAAAATTCCCTTCAGCCTTCGCTTGCTGCTTCCCCCTCAGGTAAGCAACAAAGCCCCAGCAGCGGGACTCGGGAGGCTTTGGGTGGGTGGCGGCAGCCCAGCTTTCGTGAGGGAAGGCCTCCAGCGCCTGAAGCTGGGTGGGGGGGCGGCGGTAGCAGCAGCTTTCGTGGCGGTGGCGGTGGTAGCAGCTGAAGGGGGTGGCCTAGCGTTCGCGAAGCTGGGGCCGAAGCTGGGTTTGTTTGTTTTGTTTGTTTCCCTTTATTTGTTTGCTGCCCTTTTCCCTGGGGGGACTCAGGGTGGCTCACAGTGCAAAAAGGGGGGGGGGGAAGGACAAACAATTTTCCAACATGAAGACAATACAACATATTAAAAAGAAAACACAACAGTCACACAATTCGGGTGGGGTTAGAATCTTAACCCCAGGCAGCCGGGACAGCCAGATCTTTAAAGCGGCGCGGAAGGACTGGAGGGTGGTGAGGGTCCGGATCTCCACGAGGAGTTCGCTCCAGAGGGTCGGAGCAGCCACCGAGAAGGCTCTCCTCCGGATAGTTGCCAGTCTGCACTGGCTGGATGATGGAATTCGGAGGAGGCCTAATCGATGCGATCGTATCGGTCTAGTGGAGGTAATTGGCAGTAGGCGGTCTCTCAAGTGGGGGGAGCATTAGCGGCGTTAGCGGTGTTAGCGGCGTTAGCGGCGTTAGCGGCGTTAGCGGCGTTAGCGGCGTTAGCGGCGTTAGCGGCGTTAGCGGCGTTAGCGGCGTTAGCGGCGTTAGCGGCGTTAGCGGCGTTAGCGGCGTTAGCGGCGTTAGCGGCGTTAGCGGCGTTAGCTGCTGAAGTGGGGGGCGGCAGCCTAGCTTTCACGAGGGAAGGCCTCCAGGCCTTCCCTTGCAAAAGCCGCGGGTTCGCATGTACTACGCGGCCAAAGGCGGGGGCGTTAGCAGCGGCGGCGGTAGTGGCGGTAGCGGCTGAAGTGGGGGGCGGCGACCTACTTTCACGAGGAAAGGCCTCCAGGCCTTCCCTTGCAAAAGCCACGGGCTCGCGTGCACTACGCGGCCAAAGGCGGGTGGGGGGGCGGCGGTAGCGGGGCAGCGGTAGCGGGGCGGCAGTAGCGGTGGTGGCGGCATTAGCAAGCCACTCCCATCCAGTCACATGGGTGGCAAGCCACGCCCACAAAGGAGGCCACGCCCACCGAGTAGGTTCGAACAAATTTTGAAACCCACCCCTGCCTCCAGGTCACATGAAAATAAGAGGCAAGGGGAAGCACATTCAGATTTACATTATTCTGTTATAATAATGAGTACAATAAAAGTTGTACTGGCTTGTATAACATAAGTTTCTTGAACTATTTTACTTTGCAAGCTAATACTGAAGTTTCCCAGATCCTGAACTATGCTGCAGAAATTTAGTAGAAAAACTGCTGAATTTCATCAGCCCAACCTTTTTTGAAATCAATTAAATGGAGATAGAAAATCAACCCGAAGGATTCTTTTAAAACTATTTTTTAAAGGTATGATTGGAGATTTAGTTTGCTTTCACTTCTTTTCCACCGTTGAAACCCTGAAAATTGTGTGAAATGTTTCAGTTCCACAACTACTGATGGCATAATCACTTCAACAGAAGGAGTGCATTGCCACCTTGAAGATTGCTATGCTGAATTGCAATCCCAAAATCTGTAAAAATTGCTCAAGCTATTTCTGCTTTTGACTGAGAAGATTGTAATTGCAACCCAAACAACTATTGCTGATAGGTGGTTTAAAAATGTAAATCATGTCTATAAGATATTTATAAAAGGTCAGCTCCAATCTGTTAGTTATAGCTGTATTCCAGGAAAGGAAGGAAGGAAGGAAGGAAGGAAGGAAGGAAATCTAATGAAGTAGTTGTAGTCCAGGTGTCAAATTCAAGGCCCAGGGTTCGGATCTAGCCCATGGGGTGCTTAGATCTGGCCTGCAGGGCCACCCTGGAAACAGTGAAGGACCAGCCTGCAGTGCTTCTGCCAGCAAAAACAGAGCTTCAGTTTTGCTAGCAGAGGGTTGCAGGAGGCCATCACAGTTGAAAATGGAGCTCAGGAGCCTGTTTTCGCTGCAGAGTGCTCGGGCTACCACTACCACAGATGTCATAAAAGGCAGGCTGAGATTTAAGATGCTGAGAAAACAGGAAAGGGAGAACACAGTGATATGGAGGAATTGATTAACAGTAAAGGGAGGCTCTGTTGTCTCTCATTTCCATCTGTTTTCTGTCCATCAACAGTACTTATTTTTCTCTCTTTCAGAATCCTCCCCTTCCCTTTCTGGTCTCTAAGCTCATGAGCTCCTAAGTCTAACCATGTTCCTCCATTTAGTTCCTCCAATCTAAATGCACTGTCGCATTATCTATTGAGTGGTTGTCAACACAGAACCACCAATAACATATGCAGAGGAATCCAGTTTACCAGAGAAGAAAAAACCAACTTACTATCTTTCCTGGACATCCTGATTAGCAGAGATCGTAATAGCAAACTAGAAATACAAGTGTCCACAAAAACTACCCCATGCCAACCAAGTGCTCCACTACCAAAGGGACAACCTAACTCCCCACAACAGAAGCTGTGTGAGAACTTTATTTAGATGAATACATCTTTATTTAGATAAATGCTGCAATCCTGAACAGCAGAAAATGAAAACAGAGCATCTATACAACATATCCCAACAAAATGGATATCTACACAACTTTACCAAAAGTGCCTGACCACTCAACCCGATATAGCGCAACCAATGCAAATCCTAAAAAGAATACACTGACATAAACCAAGAGCATCTCAGAACCACCAACAGATTACAATAACCGCATGGAATCGACATAGCACACAAGCTAATTATAAAGCCCTTCAAAACATCAAAAGACCTATCAGCCCTAAAAGAAAAATGAGGAGTCATCTATAACATACAATGTAACGACTGCAACCGCTACATAGGACAAGCAGACAGAAGACTGGTAGAATGCATTCATGAACACCAACTAGCAGTCAGAAGACATGATGAAAACTCTTTAATTTTACAACATATAGATTGAACCAAAGTTTCAATTGGGAAACTGTGATCATCCTAGAACAAGCCAAGTCCAACAATGCTAGAGAATTTCTAAGAAACCTGGCACTCTGACAAGCTAGCCATCAATAGACATATAGGCATAAACAATATCTATAAGTTATGCAAAAAAGAGACAATTTACAAGCCAAAAGGGAACAAAAGCAGCAAGCAGCACCCAAGATCAACATCAGACCAACAATCAAGGAACAGCACCCCTATCCATAAACAAGTCAACAGTAAACAGCCTCTGACCAAAGAAACTCTAAGACCACTCCCACCAACATCTATAGAACAAGCCATTAGAATATAAACATAGAGCAAACCCCACCCCTTATTAGCACTGATGATGTTATCTAGTTTGGGTAATGAAACGTCTGCAAGAAAATGAACAAGCTCAGAGAGCACCAAGATCTCTCAGTTTGAATCGTGTGTGTAGAGTTATCTCTAATTTAATCTAGATTTTATTTCCCTGCTAGAAAGCTGCTCAAAACTATTTATATAGACCTGTTGTCCGAAAACTAAGATCAGTTTCCTTAATGACAACTTCTCTCAGTAAAATCCTGTAAACTTTATCCTTTAGAATCACAACTAATGGCATTAACAAAGATGTGTCTGCTAGCAGCATGGAGTCAAATTGGATCATCTAATGGTTTAATTTGGCTCCAGTTTCACATTGAGGGTGCCCCATTTATTGCAATAAATGAATTAAAATATTAAATAAGGTGTTAAACAGCACACAGAAAAAGATTGTGAGATTCCACATAACAGTTTAGTGTTACCATTGGTTCTCGATACAGCCTGAGTGAAGGTTATAACTAACTAGATTCCAGAAGATACAATCCCACCAGGCATATAATAATCAGATAATCAGGATCCACCAGATGGCATTAAAGTAAAAGACATGATTGTTTCATGAGATCCAACTATCTGAAACTATTGTTAAACACAGATCACATCTATTGTTTAATTATTGTTGGTGTCATCATGGTGCTAAGCATGCACCATGCAATAATAATGTTTACACATATAGAAAAATATCCACCAAAACAAAAGGTATATACTGCACTTTAAATCCATTTGTGATATAGTTTATTGATGACTAACTTCTGAATGAAATTTTCCCTATTTGAGAATCAAGATACGGTAAACAAGTATATACTACATATCTGTTACATTTCTTACATAATTACTTATTAGTAACCTATGGCTATCACTAAGTGTTGTATCTTATGATTCTTGATGAATGTATTCTATTTTATTTTTCTTTATGTACACTCAGAACATACGCATCAAGGACAAATTCCTTGTGTGTCCAATCGCACTTGGCCAATATCTATCTATTCTATTGTAATCACTAAAGTATCTGGAAATACCATCAAGGTTCATGAACAGGAACATCTCTCTCTCTCTCTCATCTCTCTCTCTCTCTCATCTCTCTCTCTCTCTCTCTCTCTCTCTCTCTCCCTCCCTCCCTCCCTCCCTCCCTCCCTCCCTCCCTCTCCAATGAAGGCTCATTGTTGAAAGTTTGGCAAGAAAATCCATAAACAAATTGAAGAATAAAGATAATGGTACTCTCTGGGTCTGGCCCAGGTATAACTGGCAAATGTTTGCTCCAATTTGTAGGAGAAATGTTGACTGGCTATGGTCTCATGACCACAAATAGGAAGATTTACCATTGGCAGTTACTGGTGGATAAATGTCCCCATTTCTTAAGAAGCCTGAAGTGCATCTTGACCAGATTGGCTATATCTAAGCCTGGTCACTTTATCTGTTATCTAGAAATCTGCTTAACTGGACCCAGTAGAATATATGTTCTGCCGTATATTCTCTATGAACCACCAAACAGGGCTAAAAGGCCCAGAATATTTTGAATAAAAGTGAAAAGCAATTATTAAAAAACTAGAAGTTGCCAATTTAACTGAAGTCATTTGCTGTAGGCAACAAGTGTTGTTGTTTTTTGCCCCAGGCTCCCAGCCCCAGTGTTTTGCCCTCTTCATATTATGAAAGAGGGCACAAACCAGTGGATACCAAGCTGACTCTATACTCCCTAATTTGGTATACTTTTAGCCAACATCTTCAAACTATAGTCTTTCTGATTTTCATCTGCTAGAGTAAGTCTCCTAGAAGATTCTTTTGTAATGTTTTGATTTGAATGACCTTTTGTTCAACATATTCCTGACCCTTCAGTGTCAACTCTGAGTCACAAACTCCAGTAGAAGAGAATCAGCTATCTCCAGAGGCAGTTTTGGATTTTTTTTCACTTTCAGGCAGTTGCTATTTGGCTCCTCACCAAGGATGTTGCCTTGCAAAGTTGTTGGACTCCTGCTTCCATTAACCCTCACCAGCAGGGTCAATAGTGGGCGATGATGGAAGTTGAAATTCAACAATATTTGGAGGGTCTCAACTGTTCATAAATATGCTTCTCTGAAATCTCCCTTTTAGTGGGTCTATGCTCACGTGAATGATGCCAGGCTGTTTTCTTGGTGCAGATGGAATCCATGTATTCCTGGGAGCAAAGAGAAGAAAAGTCTTTGTTTAGTCCTCGCACTTACTGTTGCGTCCTCTTGACGCAGCTGGCAGCCAAGTCACGCCTTGCAGGAAGCTGATTGGCTCTGGCGCGGCTGCCGGCCAGCAGGAGAATTGCGGTATCCCCATTGGACAGCCGCCTGACAGCTATTCGTATGAGTAGCTGTCAGGCAGCGCTGTCCAGTGCGGGTGTTCTGAACTTGCTGTTCGTGTTACTGCTGTTAATAAAAGCTTCAGTTATTTACCTCAGCGCCTCCTCGTATCTAAAACCTGGCGACGAGGATGAGCGACGTCAACCCAGTGCACGTCCTGGCCCTTGCTGCTGCTTCTTCTTTCTTGCCTTTCCGTCCTGAGGCCGAGAGTTGGGATGCCTTTCTGGAAAGATTCGAAATCTTCCTCCAGGCTCACGGGCTCACCGATATTCCTAAGGGACGAAAGAGAGGGGTTTTCCTCCATTATTGCGGGGCCGAAATGTTTGCCACCACTCGTGCCCTCTCAGCTCCTTCGCCGTCACATTTGGTTCCCTTCGATGTTCTCCTGTCATGCCTCAAGGTTCACTATGAACTGACTCCCTCCGCTATGTCAGGTGTCAACATTTCCGTCGCTGTATCCAGTGGGAGGGCCAGTCCATCGCCCAGTACGTGGCAGCTCTTTGCACAGCCACCATCGACTGCGAGTTCCTTGATTTGGACGACGCGCTCTTGGAGCAATTTATCTACGGCCTCCAAGACTTGAACCTCCACCGTCGCATCCTTTCCCACTCGGAACTGTCAATGAAGATAGCCGTTGATGAGGCCTGAGCTTATGAAATGGCCGGCCAGTCCACGCCGGATCTTCGCCATTTCCCTCCTTCGGTCACAGCTTCTCTTCCTCCTGCTTCCATTCATTGCCAGATGGGCCCGGATGAACCGCGGTCCGACTTCGACCTATCAGTGGATCGACTCCAGTCCCTCTCCTTCAAAGACGCCAGAGCCTGGCTCAGTTGCTGCGGCCGCCATCCATGATCCTTTGCTGGTTCCGGGCCGCACTCTGCCACCAGTGTGGCAAGAAGGGCCACATCGCCGCTGTGTGCCGCTCTCCTGCTTCAATGCTGCGGCCTGCCAGAGCTCCTGCCGGGCACCAGCCTGCATCCGTGGCTTCGTCTTCCCGGTGCTACGCCTCGGAGCCCGAGGGGCTCATGACCAAATGGCTGTGACTCCGTGTCAACCGCTTCAGGGGGCCAGGGTAAGATGCATCTGCATGTCTTACTAGCCAGCTGCCCCTGCATCATGGAGCTCGACACCGGCTCCTCGAGATCCATCATCTCCTGGGACACGCTTAAAAAACTCTTCCCCCGCTTCAAGCGGGATCGACTTTCTTCTGTCCCTTGCCATCTCAGGGACTATCAGGGGACTCCCATTCCTGTCCTGGGTGACTCACCTTGCCGGTCCAGTATGGGCGGTTCCAGGGTCCCTTGCCCTCATCGTGGTCAGGAATTCCTTGACCTCTCTCCTGGGGCTGGACTGGTTCTGTGCCTTTGGCCTGTCCATCACCGGCATTAATTCCCTCAGGCTGGCCTCTGATCTGGATCTGCTAATTTCAGAATTTGTTGATGTTTTCAGCGATACCTTGGGCCGTTATAAAGGCACTCCCATCTCCCTGAGCTTGGATCCCCTGGTGGCACCCATTCGACTAAAAGCTCGCAGGGTGCCTTTGGCACTGCGGGCTAAAGTCGACACTGAGCTGGATAAGCTCATCTCCCAGGGCATTCTAGAGCCAGTGGATCATGCGCCTGGGAGACACCTATTGTCCTGCCCCTGAAGTCAGACGTCCCTGAGGGTCTGCGCTGACTACAAAAACACAGTCAACAAGGCACTTCAGGCTCACCCCTACCCGTGCCCATCGTCCAGCATGTGCTGCATTCCTTGGGCCAGGGCAAGATTTTTGCCAAATTGGACCTGGCCCAAGCGTATCAGCAGCTGCCAGTGGACGATGCCACTGCACCACCAGACCATAGTCACGCACCGGGGGGCATTTTGCTGTAAACACCTCCAATTTGGCATCAGCGTGGCCCCCGGTCTTTTCCAGGGACTCATGGAGTGCCTGCTCCATGGCATCCCTGGTGTGACGCCATACTTTGATGATGTCCTGATTGCCGCTCCAGACTAATCAGGACTCATCTCCACCCTCCGGACTGTCCTCTCCCGTTTCCGCGCCTCAGGTCTACACCTGAAGCGCTCCAAGTGTCAACTGGGGGTTCCCTCCATTGACTTCCTGGGCTTCCGCGTGGATGCCCATGGCATCCACCCCTCTCCGCCAAAGTGGAGGCCATCAAACACCCCCATTCCCTCCAACAAGGCGGAGCTTCAAGCCTTTTTTGGGCTGCTTAACTTCTATGCTGCCTTTATACCACATAAGGCATGGTGGTGAAGCCCCTTCACCGCTTGTTGTATTCCTCCGCACCCTGGATCTGGACCAGCTTGTTGTATTCCGCCGCAAGACGCATGCACTCGCAGCTGTCAAACGCCTCTTGACAGCTGCCCCTGTGCTCGCACAGTACGACAGCACTTGCCCCTCCTTTTAGCCTGTGATGCCTCCCTTATGGCGTGGGTGCTGTCCTGAGCCACTCATTCCCTAACAGCTCAGAAGCACCCATCTATTCGCGTACCTTGTCCAGGGCTGAAAGGAATTACAGCCACCTGGAAGGAGACTCTGGCGGCCATAGCTGGGGTGAAGAGGTTTCATCACTACCTCTACGGGCCCGTTCACCTCCTCAGGACCTAAGCCCTCCTCAGCATCTTAGCGGGGGATCCGCCACCCCCCCAATCCTGTCACTCCGCATGTCCCGCTG